>NC_080747.1:23555000-24180000 GCF_020826845.1 Diceros bicornis minor | reverse complement strand
TAGACAAGCAGTGCATCAGTGCGCACCTGGGATCCAAACCTGCGAACCCCTGGCTGCAGAAGCTAAGAGTGCGCACTTAACTGCTAAGCCACCGGGCCGGACCCATGTCTGTCCTTTTTAGAAAAAAACAATATTTGTTTCTGGTTTAACATTCAATCCAAGTCACAGGTTGCATGTAGTTGTCATGTCGCTTTAGTCATTTTTAATTTGGAATATTTCCTCAGTCTGTCTTTGTCTTTCATGATCTTGACATTTTTGAAGAGTGCAGGACATTTGTTTTGACGAACGCTCCTCAATTGGAAAAATTGAACATTTCCTTCTGGTGAGAATCATATGATGTATTTTTAGCAATAATACTATAGAAGTTGTGCTATTTTTTTCTACGTGTCCTATCAGGAGTAATACACTGTTCCTTATTGCCCATCCAGACACTCTTAGCTTCTATTATTTAAGGTGGTTTCTGCCAAGTGATCTCCCTGTAAAGTTACTATTTTATCTTTTGTAATTAATAAGCCCCTTTCAGGGAGATACTTTGACACTATGTAAATATCACGTTACTCTTCAAACTTTCACTCAATAGTTTTAGTGTTTATTGACGAATCTGGCCTAAATTATTATTGGGATGGTTGCCAAATGGTGGTTTTTCTCAATCTATCATTTATTATAAATTTCTTAGCATTCTACTCTAATGATGATTTACTTGTATGTTTGTTTGCTTATTTCTGTCAATATGGACTGTGGGTTATTATTACATTCCATTGGTTATAACCTATTACAGTGTTCATTTTCGTACTCTATTCCTTGTTACTGCATCTTGACGTTGTTGTCTTTGGTTTGCTAAAATTTTATTTAATGCTTTTCTTTTAATTCATAAGTAATAATATTGTGTAATTTACCTTTTTGGTTGTACTAATTTTATGAGTTAGATACCAAGATTATACTTGGTTCATAAAAATCATCTTTGAGGCTTTTTCCTCAGTTTTCTACATTCTTGTATTACTTAAGGTTCTCCAGAGCAAAAGAACTGATAAGATATATACATACAGAGAAAGACATTTATTATAAAACATTGGCGAACATGATTATGGAGGCTGACAAGTCCCAAGATCAGCAGGATGAGACGGCAAGCTAGAGACCCAGGAGGGCTGATGGCGTAATTCCATTCTGAGTCTGAAGGCCTGAGAATCAGGACAGCCAATGATACATTTCCAGTCCCAAGGCCAACAGGCTCTAGACCAAGTAAGAGCTGATGTTTTAGAAGGGAAAATGCTGATGTTCTCGTTCGAAGGCTGTCAGGTGGGAAAAAATCCTCTTGCTTAGGGAAGGGTTAGCCCTTTTGTTATACTCAGGCCTTCAACTGACTGGATGAGGCCCTCCCACTTTAGGGAGGGCAACCTGCTTTACTCTGTCTACCCATTTAACTGTTAATCTCATCTTAAAATATCCTCATAGAGAAATCCAGAACAATTGACTAAATATCTCAGCACCCCATGGCCCAGTCAAGTTGACACATAAAATTAATCTTCACAGCTCTGGAAAAATTTGACAGCTTCTTGAATTCCATTTTAAAATCATTTGGCTTGGTGTTTTTTTGTTGAGACAGTTTCTTAAAAACGTTCTCCATTTCCACTACAAGTATTTGTCTGTCTGAACTTTGCATTTCTAATAAGATAAACTCAGTTTCCCTAGGATATTAATCATTTTATCTAGGTTTTATGATATCTGAAAAATATTTTTTTAATTAAAAAAATATTATTTCAACAGTTATTTCCCCTTGTTACATCTTATTTTGTTAATTGTACTTTTCCTTTCTTCATCTTGATTAAACTAACAAGGTGTTTAATGTATTTAATCACTTTAAAAAATGCAGACTATTGATTTATTAATTATGTTTTATGAAGTATGTATTCTCTACATCATTCATTTCTATTTTATCTTCATATTTCCCTTCTTTCTGCTTTCTTGGTTGATTGCTTTTATTATTTTCTTAGCTTATTGAGATGGGAACTTAGTTCAAATAGTTTTATTTTTATAAACAAATTTATATCTGATCATTTTTCTGAATAATTCAATTATGTACTGAAATATATGGTTTTGATTGTTGTTATTTTTGAAAGCTAGTAATTTCAATTATCTTTCCTCTTTCATCTAAGAGTTTTTAAAATTTCCTTTTCTCAGTTTGAATCTTTTAGTTGTTTTCCTGCTTTCCTACGATATCCCTTGTTAAGTTTTTGTTCTAATGTACTCTTCTTTGGGCATCTTGTAACCAAGTCTTCATTTTTTACGTGATTTCCTTTTTGTCTTCCAATTCTTTCATAAATTCAATCATTTCTAATTTTACTTCTTCTTTTATTTGGTCAATTCCTTTTCCTGTTTGTTTTATTTTATGTTTTGATTTCTAATATTTTACCCTATCTACAAATTCTTGTTTGAGTATAATTTGGTGGTGAAAATACTCTTCCGTCAATTTAATAAATTAGATTTCTTTACTAAATGTCTATTTTAGGGGGGAATAAGAATGGTGGGGGAGATATGGGGCAACTTTTGATGTTTTATGTTCTTTTGATTTTTTTTCATTTTTTGGCAAGACCTTTAATTTTTCTTCTCTCTTTCTTTCTCTCATTTTCTCTTCACAGTGCAACAATTATGTTTTTGACAATCTTTCCTTCCAATTATAGTGAAAATATGTGTTTAGTTTAATTTTGTCTTCATTTTTTAACTTTTTTTTTAAGGTGACGGGAAATTTTGATTCAGACTGTCACCATCCCTTGCAGGCATCTTTGCAAACTTCCAGTTTATTTGTTTTATTTTTACTTGTTTTCTTTTGTTCTCATGAAAGTATCATCTCATAACAAAAATTCCACAACCCAGGCACACATATTCTATCCTAACTCTGGAGAAAAAAATGTGCTTATACCTCTTTTACACCACTCTCTTGCTATTTACCAGATTACGTCTTTACTTTTACACTCTGGACATTCAATGAATAAATTCAGAATGACAGATTAAGAAAGAGAATGGAGGGACAAATAGGATATTTGCAGAAGGTCAGCATGGACTTTTTTTTTAAACATATCTTCATTTATACAAATGCATATACATTTCTACAAAAAATATGAAGGAATTTTTAAGCAGTTTGTACCCAGAGGAAACACTAAGAAATTTAAGTTTTTAATAGGCATGTGTAAATGATGGAAGAATGCATACATGTCAAAAATAAGTAAAGTTTAAAAGAAATGTAAACAGAACAGAATAAACCATGGTAATGGTCCCTAGTGAACTGGAACTGGCGAAATGGCTGTTTTGACCCATTTTTGAAGTAAAAACAAAGACATGGTAAGTAGACATTTGAGAGAAGATAGAAGAATATTAATAGGCACATCCATTTAGTTTTTTCATATTTTTATTTCGCATCCATTGGGTTTCAATCGTTGTATTAGGCCCTTGGACGTGGACTGTAGTTTTCATTCTCACAAAGATCCCCACGAAACTTATCAAAATTTGTTATATACTGTGGACATTTGTTAAGATCATTTGAATGCATTGATAAATGGGTTAGATATGAACACAAAATGTAGCACTTTGTTCTGAATTCTCTAGGAGGAAATGTCGTTCCTGCTATTTTATATATTTCTGTTGGTTAGTTCTGGACCTTGGCATTTTATTTCAGGGAAGTGTTTTTGATACAGGCTCAAGACAAGGTTTATATAAGGGAAGCCATACTGTAGAAAAGAAACCTTATTGCACTTTGAATGACCTCTGACTAACTAACTCAGCTGGATATGCACACTCCAGGAGATCTAACTGCTCTGTAGATTTTACAACCCCTGTTTGTGTACGTACCTCCCAGCTGCGATAAGATGATGACTTTGTTCTTTTAAGCTCCTTAGGAATGTGATGACCCCTGAACAGAGAGTCTATGCTGAGAGCCATCATCAGTGAAAACTGAAAGATCTGGTGTGGCGACTCCCTGTGTGTAACACCTGAGGGTCAACATTCATAACCCCCTCCCCTATAACCCACCAGCCTATATAATTGCTGTAAGATTTTGTGCTCCCTTAAGATGATTCTTTTGGACATTAGTCGGCCATCTTCCCTCTTGCTATCAAGCTGTAATAAAATTCCCTTTCTCTGCCATCATCTTGCCTCTTGACGATTGGTTTTTGTCTTGTGGGGAGCAGATCATGCCCTTCGTGAGGTAACATTTTTTCTTTTTTTCTGTCTATGTAGAGGAGATCTTTAAAAGATCTTTAAAAGAATAAAATAGCATCTTTATCATGAGTCTTGCTTTGTTTATGATCAGTCTTGTCTTGTTTTGTATCATATGCATAAAGAAATGTCTCCATAAATCTTTAAGTGACTCTAATTCAGAGACTAGATCTATACACAGTAAGATTTCATCACAAAAATTAAAAAATATAAAATAACAAAGTATAATTATGATTACCATAGCTAATTTTAAGATAGAAGGGCAAAAAATAGGTAACTTCTATAAATTTATCATGGAAATAACATTATAACATTCTACAAAATCTCATGATTTTTTTTCTATAGGCAATCTGAAATTTTAATACAGTTTCTCAACTGAAGTAATTATTTTTCAGTTTTATTACAAAAATATTACCAAATATCTGCAGAAGTTTTGATTGCTAAAGACTATTATAATTGAAATTCAGTTTGATTTCAACAGGATTTTTTTTCTTTTTTCTTTTTTTCCCCCAATAATAGCCGAAGAGTGAAAAAAGAACTGCTCATCAGATTAACAAAGGAGTTAAGCATTCAAGGGAGGAATTTGCATTTTTAGAAGAGTCATTTCTTGATATACCCTCTGCCATGTTACAGGAGAGAAATAACTAAGGGGAATTAAATATTCATGGATTATAATTTGCCACATACTAGTTACCTGCTTTTGCAGGATAGTAAACCTAATTTGCCCCTTCTTTAGTAATTATTATCTCCTGCTATGCATTCTCAACGGCTTTTCTGATCCAAATGTATAATCAGCAACCACATTTTCTTACTCAAATATCCATTTTTTCTTAACATTATGAGAAAATTATGTTAGGATATTAAGTGTTTTCCACATCTTTCTATAGAGAATAATTAGAGAGTTTTTTTAAACAGAAAATAATCTTTCTTAGGCGGTGTTAATACAGCTCTGACTGAAGGCAGGGCAGGGAAGAAATAGTCTTGGCATTTTTTTGACCTCTGTGATCGGAACAGCTGCCTAAAGCATGCTGATTTTTTTTTCATGCATTTTTGTAATTGCATATGACTTTGATACAAAGCGTAACGATGCTCAAAGGCCAAGCTTCATTTGAGGAAAATTATAGGCTTGTACTGCTGAATGCATAGAGACTAAGTTCATAAATGCACTTCAGTAAATTCTTTTTAAGTGGGGCATTTTTGATATGGTCCCTAAGGGTATTGGAATCTTCTACCAGGTAAAAATGTATGTCAAGAGGCTCTGAAATAAGCCTACTCTTGCAGTTGTTAAAATTTGAATGAGAGTTGAAATGAGGTGAACATAGTAATAGAGAAACAGAAAAGTTGGGAAAGAACTAGCTTCCCTGGAGATTCCATATTGACTTTCCATACAACTTAAAAATCTGATGGGTCTGCAATTATAAGAAAGTGCCCTTAGGGACCAAACATCCCTGTCCTAGCAGGGTTTGTGTTTTGATGGATTTAACTGGGACAACTTCTAAATACTATGTGAAACTAGGTTGAAACTAATGGGTATTAGCCATAGTTATTTTAGTTTTAATACACTTTTATGCTTTTTTCAGGAGTGGGAGGAAGGAAGGCTTGTCAAAATACTTCACAGCAGTGTTAGACTATCTCAGATTTATAGTTTTATCAATTGTATTTTTGAATTTCCTCATTATGTCAAGATGTTAAGAAAATCAATAATGAAAGAATATAACAATGTTAAACAAATTTCTGTAGATATGATACAAGCATTTCAAAAATGTCTTTGCTTTTATTAGAGGAATTTATGTAGCTCATTTAATTCAAAACAGAAATACAATAAAAATAGAATTATTCTCTCAAATCATATGTCAGAATTAAAGAGCTTCTTTAAATAATAAAGCCAGAATTACAGATAACATTAAAGTGAAGTCCATTTACTGGAGGGTAGATAATTTATGGCAACATCAACTTGCTTCTGCATTGTTTCATATGGTATCTGTCTAAAATTATAGATATACAATCGATCCATCCCGTTGTTGTCATTTTAGCTCACGGATATTTTGATCCGGAATTTTATCTGCACTATGGATAGATAAATAGAGAAAGATAGAGAAATATACATAGATGTATAGAGAGAGAGAGAGAGAGTAACAGATATGTATACACAGATATACACACACATATTTTTTCTGGAGTGTTACTCACTTTCACTGGGTTTTTGTATTTCACATCTTTATTTTACGATATTTTTATACATTCATGAGTCTGTTTCCATCTTTATCTTTGAAACATGAGTTTTTCACAGATGGAATTGTGTGTAAGTTCAATTGGACATGACTTTGCTCCTCCTAAGAGTAACATTCAACTGGAGAGTATTTACAGTTTGAAGTCTCATTTTGGCCCCATTGCCACAAAGGCAAGCAGCTTCCGGGAATTATGATTTGCCCGTGCTAACCTTCACTTAGATCTGTCCCACTGGTGTTCAGAAACAAGACCAGGGAGCTTCTGCAATTAATACATCTTCCCATTCCTGCTGCTCCAAATAAGGCATTTAGATTTTGCATCTCGGGCTGTACTCCTAAACATTAAGAAGTATTCGTTTTAGGATGTCTCTGAGGACAAGCTCTGACGTCTTCTAAGCTTCATCTTACATATAGCTCTCTCTGATTTCCACTGTTTATTGTTTTTAATTTTTTCATTCTTTCTTTCCTCTTAAATATGACAATTGGAATTTAAAGTCACTTTGAGTCTCATAATAATAAGTTTTTTCTTTCTTGTTCTTGTTACTGTATGACTGTCAGGAAAAAAGCGAAGTGCCAACTTTATACCAGAATTCTCAAAGAAGAAAGGATAATTTATATATTCTAAAGTATAGAGTTGAATTAAATTTATTTATTTGTTTATGTATTTATTTTTAAATCTATGTCAGAAAGTTTCATACAAAAATTTTCCGTTGTAAAGGTCACATTATCCGATAATAATTCAGTAAACTTTAAAAGTAATAACAACACTTTAAGGGGACACAGAAATATTTGTAATAATAACCACAAAAAATCTTAAATAAAATTGAGTTAAGAGAGAAGAGATATATTTATTTGACATTAGGTTCACTACCTAGTGGGAGGGATATTCACATACATAAAAATTAATGGAAACATATGATTGTGAATTCTAGAAAAGAGCTGTAAATGAAATGTTTTGGGAACAGAGAAATCAACTATTTTTAACGAAAAGGCTAGAATGAGCTTCCACCACATTGTGCCATTTGAATTGGTTTAGAATAATGAACTAGATTTTCACTGTTGAGAAAGTATATGAAGGAATACAATACAAAATTTTCCTTGCCTTTTCTTTTTTTAAAAATTTTAAATCATATGAAAAGTGAAACAATATTCTTATCTATAAATAAATTTGTTTGACGTTATATTGCTATGTTTTTAAAATATCCACCTAAATTTTTACTGAACTGTATAAGCAGTGTTTCTGGTCTTTGTATGCCATCATTGGATGTTTGGAATCTTTTCCAATAACTGAGATAGGACCTATCTTCCTCACTATGTCTGTCTTTATTTCATAATTGCCTTAGTTTTCTATTGCTGCCATAACAAATTATCACAAACTTTGTGAATGAAAACAACGCAAATTTATTATCTCACATTCTGCAGATTAGAAGCCCGAGTACAGCTTGGCTCAGCTTGGTGTCTATACAGAATTTCACAAGGCAGAAATCAAGGTGGACAGGGCTGCATCATGTTCTAGAGGCTCTAGGAAAGAATTTGCTTTCAAACTCATTTTATTTTTTGGCTGAATTCACTTCTTTGCATTTTTTGTGTGGTCCCCATTTTCTTGCTGGCTGTCAGCAAGGGAAAAGTCTTTGTTCATAAAGACTGCCCCAATTCCTTCTAGCGTTTTCCATGTGACAAAGGAGGGTGGAGTCCTTCTCAATCTTTGAATCTCTCTGACTTTCCCTGCTGTCACATTTTTTCTGAACTGTGAGCTGAGAAAATTATTGGCTTTTAAGGGCTCAAATGAATAAATTAGGCCCAATCAGAAAATTCAGGATAGTTTCCTTATTTTAAGGTCCAAAACCTTAATTATATCTGCAAAATTCTTTCCATCATGTCCCATAACCTACTCACAGATTCCAGGGACAAGTTCCCTGGTAGGGGTGAAGGGGAAGGAGGAAGCATTCTGCCTACAATGCCGTTTTTATGCATTTATCCAGCTTTAGTGTTTACTCTATGTTTCATTAGCCAGTGTTATGAGGCAACAATATTCACCCACAAATCCCAACTCCATGATTTCTCTCTATCATTGGAGAAATAATTAGACAATTACAGCAATAAGATAAGCACGAAATAAAATTAATTATATAATTTCATATTCAAAAATATTTTGTAGACATTCTAAAATGCATCCAGATCACTATTTTGAACTAAATGTATTCCTTTATTTCTTTATTCCTGTCCCAATCTCCCACAGCCCCCCATACCTCCCTCACATGCACACACACTGGGTTTTATGTAAAGTGTTAATGTCTTCAAAGAAGCATTTCCTCAGAGGCTACACATCAGTATTGAATAGTTCTTTCCAAACACACCATGTTTAAAAGTTGAATTAACTGATTGGCTAGCTGGCTGCTTGCCTAAAGTTCTCACTGCTCAATTTAATGGCCAATTTTACTTAATCTTATGAAATGTGTCTAATGTCATTAATCCATATAATTTATATGAGTAATTATTTCTAAATCTTTTATGGAAAAAAATAGCCCTTCCAAGAGTGTGGGTTCAATAAGTTTTCTCTTTCCATTTACAACATTCTTATTCAGTTACAATTTTGTGGCACAGAATAGCTAGCTGCTCACCGGGCCTACTTTCCCTTCTTTTTAGGTATTCAGCTAGACTAAATTACCTGGTTGCTTTTGCAGTTAACTTTAGTCATCTGTGCCTGAGATCTAACAAAATGATGTGGGCCCACATCCAAAACTTGATTCTCTGCTCTTTTCTTTTCTGGATCTTGTTGCAAACCAGCTTGATGAACATGGAAGCCATATGCAGAAGATGGAGAAACCACCAAATATAAGTTTCCTGTGGGTTTAATCACTGCTTACTGGAGAGCCACCCACTCACTGACCATGCCCCACCTGTTTCACACTTTACAAGAGCAAGGTATTGTATTAAGTGACTGGGAGTTTGTGGTTTACCTGTTGTAGTAAGTATCATTGCAATAATTACTACAGTTAATGTGATAAAAGAGACTCAATCTTGTCCAATTAATGAACCAGCATCCCTGAACAGCAGCCTGTATATTAAAACTTAGGACCTACAATATATGGGACTACATTGGATCTGGTGCCTGTTATGTTCATCTTGAACCAAATCACTTGTATGTTAGTGATAGCTTCTCCTTCTATGGCTTCTATGAGTAGAACCCTCTCTTCATTCTGTGACAAGTTTGACATTTCCATACTGGGATCACCATCATATGTTTCATTTCAGTAGTTTTACTGAGATCCTGAAATTCTTCTCTTTGTCTTGAAAGATGTTTCTCGGGGAAATAAATACTCCCTCCAATAATTCAAAGGACTTACTGAGCTCCTGAAAGAACTGGAAGAACCTGGTAGGATGTCAACCATTCTACATCAAGTACTGGCTATTCCATGAGAGGATTCCAAATCAGGAAAAAAAATTGTCTTAGCACCACACACTATTGCCCTTCATATGGAAAAGCAATTTTGTGATTAATATTTTTCGAAATTGATAATAATAATTGGGCTGTTCTGGTGGCATAGTGGTTAAGTTCACGCATTCTGCTTCAGCGGCCTGCAATTCATGGGTTCAGATCCCGTGCACGGACCGAGGCACCGCTTATCAAGCCATACTGTGGTGGCGTCCCATATAAAGTAGAGGAAGATGGGCATGGATGTTAGCCCAGCACCAATCTGCCTCAGCAAAAAGAGGAGAATTGGCAACAGATGTTGGCTCAGGGCTAATCATCCTCATACACAAAAAATTGATAATAAACAAATAAACAAAAATATTTTAATTCCTCGTGATTCAAAATATTAAAAAGAATTTAACATCTTAAACAATACAAAAAGCTTTACAAATAATTTTAATGCTATAGTATCCACAGGTCAGAGGAAGATGTACAATGTAATTTAAAACAGTGCAGAGGAGAACAATTGTGGAAAAATTGGAACAACTGAGAAAGAAAGTCAGATGTAGGGAGAGGCCGAGGAAGTATGGGTTATGAGATACAAACTTGATGAAGAAAAGATAAAATGATGGGCAAACAGAATAAAAGCAGAGTAGACAATGAAGGTATGGAATTGATAACTAAGGTAGAAAATGACCAAAATATAAAGAAAGCAAGCTCATTGCCCTTGTACTTCGAATATGCTTAAGACAAATGTTTCTCGTCACAGCTTCTTCATTTGGACGGCAGACTGCAAAGTAATTTATCACCAATTATCATTGACTTGTAAAGAGCCAAGATCAGACTAATTCTTGTTCATAAGTCTTCAACTACTTTTTTTAATTAAAAAAAAAAAAGAGTGTACAAAATCTCTACTCTGATCAGGGCAGGCTAAGCTACCCATGAGGGTAGAAATTGTTCTTGAATTTTGCTCCTGGTCAGAGACATGCTTCTTTTGCTCCATCCTGTACTCACGGAACCACGACGCTTGTTTCTGGGATATTGCTTAGTTGAAAATCAGTCAGACGTTCATGACATGGAGGTGTGAGAGAATATTGGAAAATTCCTCTTACACGTTTCCCTTAAAACAAAAAAGGAACTAAAGAAACTCTTATTATATGAAATTATAATTTTATCTGATATTGTGTAAAAAGTTATTAAATATTAATTCTCCTGAGCTTTTTCTGAGGGAGGGATTTTTTTTAATGGCAGTCTCAGGATGTATTGTAATGCCTCCTTTTTTGTGTATTTGAATCCGTTTTTAGAAGAGACTCTAAGCAGAAAGTAACTTAGAAAATCTTTGAAATATTCCACATTTCACCACATTCTAAAGCCAAGTTTCAAAGTAAAGAGAGTTTAGGTAAAGACTAGAGCCTGCAGAAGATACCTAAGGAGAACTGAGGCCATGCTCACACCCGGGGAGTGTTCTGCAAGAACGTAATAGATTGAAGAGGAGACTTTCATATAAATCAACTTATAAAAGTTCTGTTCTTAAAGATTCTAACTTGAGATAATAAGAAGAAAAGACTAAAACAATAATTTCCCTGAAAGATGCAAAAGTAACATTGTGTCAAGTATGGCACAAAAACAAAGCTTTTAGAATTGTATCTAGATCTGATAAAAATTCTTCCCTTGTTCCCGTGTTCCTTCCTTAAATTATTTGGAAATTAATGTCAGAACCCATTATGTCCATTATGCAAACTTTATTATTTGTAAATTGTATCGTTTATACAACTACATAGAATAAATTTTATATAGTTCTGCTAACAAGATGTCAGTTTAGATATTCACATCAAACTATTTTGAAATTTTTATAAAGCTCACAATTAAAGAATAAGGGAGTGTGTGTTTTAAGTGTGTAACTGATATTTTATTTATGCAATTTTCTATTAAATAATTACTCTCAGGTATTTATTTATTTGTCCATAATACATAAAACCTCTTTAGCCAGCACTACTAAGCCTTCTCCTTCACCGTCACATTTCACACATGCACAATCAGTACCCATTTTTCATCATCCTCAATAGTAAATTCCCCAAGAATTTTAAATTTTATTCAAAATTTAACCATCAACTGCTTGAGGAGGTGATCAACATGTGACTGCCCATTGACCCACAAGCTGCACCTGGGCAGTTGGAGGCTCCCCATTGCCTCCCCTGCCTTTGGAATGTGTATTCTGCTTGCCTTCCCTGCTCCCAGAAGTTACCCGAAAGGAAACAGCCTTGAGATAGAAATGTGGTGTTGAGACTATCTGCATTGGGTACGTGACTGAACACCGTTAAGGACTACGTATGAATTTTTAAGATTCTGATGGGCAGATGAGGAGCCTTACTAGTCTTGCGGCTGCCCATAACAAGCCCTGTAAGCAAATTTCCTTGCTTACTAAACCTGCCACGTACCAATCTGGAGTGGTCAGCCTCTTGCTTGGGTCTCTCCCTGCCCTCCAAGTACAGGAGCCGGTTTCAGATTACACTCAGGAAGCTCCTGAAGAGGTTGCAAACCAACATCAACATCATCAGTTATTCCAGTGATAATTGTTATATTTGCTAAAAGGCAAGCAATTTGAATGCAAATGCACAGACTGAGGGGAAAACATAAAATATCCAATTATATGCGAACATTTGCATTCTGATGTATTAAAAATTTACCTTGACATTAATATAAACATCTTGCAAAATTCCATCTCTTATCCCAGTTAAAAGTATAGTTCAATATTTCTTTAAAAGGGGCATATAAAAATCCTAAGTAATATACTATTAAATTAAGTTCAGCATTATTTCAAAATAATAATTTAACCTTGATCAAGTAATTGAATATCAAAATAAAAATTCATGCAATAATATAGTATCTCATATCTATAGGTTAGGTTGTTTTAATTTGTATTAAATGTGCTAAGATATCTTAACAGACATTGTTTTTGTACATTGTGTTTCTTAAGCTCAAACACCCTTAAATCTTGATTTTCACCATTTGCATTGTAAATTTATAAAAAGCTCTTATGCATATTTGAAGTGTTAATTCATTTGCTGTTTCCTTCATGCAACCATCTTAAACAACTTCTGACTCAAGTCCTGGAAGTTAGCTGTTCTCTCTTCTATGTCTTACATAGTTTGTGTATGTAACTGTCATAGCAGGAGCCTTTATATGATCCTGGAGTGTGTATTTATATGGAGCTGAACTCACCTTTATGTCCAGAAACTTGTCCAGTATAGTCTCTCTATTGATATTTAGCAAATAAACAAACAAATACAATTTAAAATTTAGTTCTTAATAAAATGTCCAATGGAATAGAGAGGAAGTAATGATGATGCTAGGGAAGATTAATGAAAGCCTCACAAAGCAAGGAGAATTTGAGCTGGACATTGAGGAATGAGTGAGATTCTAATAGTTAGATCTGGGGGAGGCTGGGCTTCTAGATAGTAATACCAGAGGCATTGCCAAATGTGAAGACAGTGCAGTTGATTGAAACTAGGATGTATACTTTGTTGTCTTTCCTAAACTTGAAAGAGTTGAAATTTAAACTGAATTTAAAATTTGAGTATAGACACAATTTGTCAATTGTGTGCCTCAGTGAAGAGTTATAGAGCAAAAAAATCATCATTTTTAGGCTCTTAGCATATGCTCTGTGTCTGGCACAGGGCACTACTTAGTAGTAAATCCAGTACCTTGAATTAATTGATTTATTTAATTATTACTTTTCATTTATACTATACTTTATTCTCAAAAGAATTTTGGTGGTATTCCTGGTTTTCTGAAGCTTATTTTTACATAACTGACACAAAATTGTTTGCCTTATATTTACTTTTTTTTGTATTTAAAGTGGATTCCATAGTACTGTAGACCTATTGAATTTCTAGAAACAAAATGTGTGCAGCTATGTAGACTATTTTCTATAAAACTTAAATTTCTATATAAATGAATAAAGTACATACATTTGATATTTCACCTTTTCATAGCACACATTTTTGAGAGTTCTAGTTATTAAGACTATTTAAGAATTTAACTGATAATACTTCATCTTTTTTTTTACTGTGCTATATCGACATTTAATAGTTTTATTTTTTAAAGTAAATATCAGCAAAAGAGTCACCTTTAAAGTTTTCCAGCTCACAAAGAAGCAGAGTGAAAGTGTGCTTAAGAAACATTAAAGCAGAGATCATGGGTTTCTTTCTGTTAAATTAATCATCGGTGAGTGAATTTCTGATAGCTAAAAGAGGTCAAGAGAATCAGAGGGAAATTAAAAAATATTCAAAGCTAAAATAAAAGCTGTTGATTTCTTCCCCTTGAAAAATTGCAGTTATATTTTTGTCACAATCTTTTTATTATTTTTAAGAGCAGAAATTAACAACATTAGCATTAGTTGAATGGTATTCTATAAATTTGACATTGATAAGACTTTTTCTGAAGAATAAAAATATTCAATTGAGTCTTCTCTCTTTTTCTTTCTTGTGCACTCAGCCTTCCTTTCTTCATTTGATAAAGATTTGAGGTATATGACTATTTCCATGGGAACAGAGTTCCTTCAAGTAAGCCTGTTTTCTAAAGTATATTGACCTCCCAGGGAATATAGCATAGTTTCTACTAAGTGTTACTTGTTCAGGACTTTTTCTTCGATGCCTCACTTCTCATGCTACATTTTCTCCGTAGGAAACCTCATTCTCCTCCCAGGGTTTCAATTAGTTTCTACATACAGCTCTCTCTCGAATGTATATTTCAGTCATAGACCTTTCTACCCAGCTACAGCACTTACATCCAACTAGTTACAAGACATATTCATTTCGGTGTCCCATAGAAATTTCAAGTTTAGGATTTAGGCATTTAAATAATTATCTTTATCTTCTCACCAAAAAACTAGTCTTCATTCAATTGTTCCCTATTTCTATATTACCGTATCAGTTAATTTTTGCTGTATAACAAGCCACTCTAAAACTTAGTGTCTTAAAACACTCTAGAGTCTACTGATCAGCTGGGCAATCCGCCCTGCTCCCTCACCTCTCAAATCCAAATTTTCAATAATTGCTGGGAGTATTAATTATTCCTACACCTGCAGTTTTCATCATCTTTGACCAAATGGGCATTATGCTTCAAATGGATCAGAGAAATTCACTTCTACACAATCTCCAGAGTCTACCTTTTGCCTATCTCTCCAATTATTCTCTCCTGCCAGAGATACCTCTGAAAATGTAGTACTGTATATGACACTACCTTACTTAAAAATCTTTAGAGTCATTCTAGTCCTTTCCAGGTAAACTTTAAAATGCTTGAAGTTTGATAGTCTTATTACCCAACATGATTGAGAATATTTCTTGCTACTCTTAAACTTACTTTGCTGATTCCAAATCTATAGAATCACATGTTCTGTTTTCTCTGACAGTGGTGATTGTACCACTTTCCTTTAATCTTTATCCTCTAATCTTATACAACCGAGTAATTTTTAGAGTTATATCTTAAACATAATTTTCTTAAGGGAGATTTCTTTTCAAACATTATTTTTACATACTCACGCTAGCCACAGAATAATTAAATTCTCCTGAGACTGTTACTCTACTCCCAAAATGTTTTAAGTTTCTATTTCAATGTATTAATTATAACCGCAATTTTAAATTTCATTCCTGTATTGTCTTCTAGTCCACTGATGCTCAATAAAACTTTCTGCAATGATGGAAATATTCTATAATCTAAGCTGTGATAACAGAAGTCATTAGCCACATGTGACTGTTGAGCCCTTGATATAGTCACATAGTATGACGAAGAAACTGAATTATTAGTTTTATTTTATTTTAATTAATTTAATTTTAAATAGTCACATGAGCTAGTGGCTAACGTATAGCACAGTTCCAGGCTATTAGTTTTTTGAGGTTGAAATTCAAAAAAATATATATTTTTTTTGGTGAGGAAGATTGGCCTTGAGCTAACATCTGTGCCAATCTTCCCCTATTTTGTATGTGGGATGCCACCACAGCATGGCTTGATGAGCGGCATGTAGGTCCGCTCCTGGGACCCAAACCTGTGAACACTGGGTGCTGAAGCGGAGCGTGCAAACTTAACCACTACACCACCAGAACAGCCCCATCAAAAATATTTTTAATGGCTGTATGGCCACACTGTCTAACATTGCGTCTAGTTAATATTTACTGAATGTACAAATGTGTAGCCCTTCTTTATGCCCTCACAATATCTGAAAGAACATGCAGGTACAGTCCATCATCAAAAAGTACACAGTATTCCCTGTAGGTAATCAAGAATACACCTAGAATTTCCTCAAATGGCCTGTCTCAACAGGTAGATTCCATATCATTTGGACCATCAAATACCTCTACTTCCTCTTTCTCTTTCATTTATTTTTATATTCTTCAGTCTTCCTCCCCCCACCTTGACTCCTTGATCTGTTCTGTTCGTGACCTACATTGTCACGACTGGTAAGATCTTTTCCTTGCCTCTGTCTTGAAGAGTTCTTTTGAATCTTTGCAGATAACAGCTTTTTGTGTATTCTCTGGGAATGCAAGCTTAGGTTTTTCTCTAAGAAAAGCAAAGCATCTTGTTGGTAATGTTGATATAGTTTTTAGCATACTGTTGAAGTATTTTATGCTAAAAACAAGCCCTTTCACAATAGATCGGTATGAGAAGAAAGTGAAGGTATGTAGTGGGTGTTATGGGGAAAAGGAAGGGTGAGATGAATGTTCACCCTGACCTTTTCACACTGTATGTCATAGCATCACAGAACATTAGAATTCAAAGTGGTATAAAGATTGGTATTTTGTTTTTAGCGTTAAAAAATATTTCAAGCTAAATGTATATGTAGTTCATAAACATATAATGGCTATGAAAAAAAGCTAGTCTGACAAGTGTTGGAGGGGGGTCTAGTAAATTAATCATCTCCCCTCATCACCCAAATAAAACAACATCATGCAACCTCAAAACCTAGAGTTTTGTGGAGTGCAATTTGAAAACACTAACCCAGACCTCCTCCCTCACTTGACAAGTTACAATACAGAGGCAAGAGGTGAAATAGTTTGCCCAAATCAGTATGTTAGTGCCAGATCTAAGATTAGCTACCACTCCATTCTTCTGACCTCTAGTGTAATCTCGATTGTTCAATTTGATTTATTTCCTTTCGTATCTAGTACTTTCTCTATTAAAAATAGTTTGCTTATTCTCATTTTTGTACAAAATGTGCAGAAAAATGAAGTGAAAAAATATCTGATTTAGTGGCGCCATTTTGGAAGTCTTTAGATAAAAAAGAGTCTCTTTCATTTTTGTAGATTGGGCATTCTACCCTAGTCACTCCCCTTCCTGATTAGTCTTTGACTACTCTTTCTAAAGATTGTATTTATATTTGTTTGGCAACAGTTTTTTTATATGTCTTTCCTCCTCAACCCCAAATACATGCTTCATTCAAGTAAGCCCACTTTGTCTTAATGCCTGTGGATTCCTGTCCTCTAATAGAGTATCTGATTCATAGTTATTCATCAGTAAATGAGAGTTAAGTGAGGCTAAGTTGAAAAATGTTCTCAAATGTAAGGAGGTGGGAAAGTAAAAGATGAACTTCTTTATAAATGAAAACAGGAAAAAGGTCCATGAAATAACCTCCAATTTGCAAAAGAAAGAGGTGGTAGACACTGCATTTTCATGAGTCTCCAAAAATTGGAAACAAAGGTCGATTTTGTTCATTTGCTCAAAATAATTAATAAATTATTTTTAGAGCTGAAGGGATGCTTATTCTTTTGACTAATGCAGAGTCGCCTGTAAGAGCTGAGTAGAAAACTGTATTTTCTAACCTGAAGAGAGAGGGAAATAGAGATTTTCTATTGAGTAAGAAGGAAGGGAGGAATTCTAAACTGTGAATCATGTAGTAAAGACTACATAGTAGGTGAATTTGACTTGTTCTGTGACTCTTGAGGCTTTGAGTGTGATGGTAAAGTATGGAACGCTAAGAAACATCAAGATTCCAAATGTTATTTGAATGGACTGGATGCATAGAGAACAAAGTAAATTGATAGTTTAGTAATTACAGAATATGTACTCTATTATAAAAATAATACCACTGAATAATCATAGTAGTACAACTTTTATAACCAGAAGGGGAGTGTCTTGGTCAGCTGGGGCTGCTCTAACAAAATACCGTAGACTGGGTGGATTAAATAACAAACATTTATTTCTCACAGATCTGGAGGCTGGGACGTCCGAGATCAAGGTGCCAGCAGATTCAGTGTTTGTCCTCTTCCTGGTTTGCAAATGACTGCCTTCTTGTTGTGTTCTCAAAGGGTAGAGAGAGAGGCATTTTGTTCTCTTCATCTCATAAGGGCACCAATCTAATCATGGGGTCTCCCACCTTATGAACTCTTCTAAACCCGACTATGTTCCAAAGGCTCCAACTTCTAATACCATCACGCTGGGGATTAGGGCTTCAACATATGCATTTTGAGGGGGACACAAATATTCAGTACAAAGCAGGGAGAATGCCTTATTTTCATTCTTTGTCTGATCATCATGTGTCTTCATGGGTTCCTTTCTAGTACACATAAAGCCTTGTTTTGTACTAGCTGAAGGCTAGTGAAAGACACTAGAAAGTTTGGTAATAGTTTTCTTCTATCGTTTTAATTTAGACTTTCTTATCTTGCTTCAGAACAAAATTGTATCAGATGAAATATTTCAATTACTTGGGACAAATCATTTTCCCAGAAACTTGGAAAAGTAAAACTGGATTCAAATTTGCAATGCTTAAATGCCATTGTTGGTGTACTTGAGAATGTTAATGTATATTCTAGGAAATAGAGAGACTTCTGGGAAGCGTATATGAATTGAAGGGAATAAAATTTCCATTTTTAGATCGAACTGTCATGTAGTGAGGTCATGGGGATGAGCTTCCACTCACTCTTTTACCAATTCTGTTCATTTGTATAATTAAATATAAAGATATTTATTGATTTCCTTCCAAGATTAGTTTACATTTTAGATATTCAGTACTCACAATCAATAGAGGAGTAAATTGATTACTTTGAAATAGACAACATTCTATTTTTTGAATATGTTATTGTGAGCATTTATAGCTCACAAGTTCTAGTAACATCATATTTATCAACTTCATCAAGATTTTGAAGGTTGTAATATTCTTATAATTTTAGCAATATATTTTGATGACCCAATCTTATTTTGGATGTAGAGTCAGAGAGAAGATATAAGGATATATAGTATTAAATATCACATATTCTCATTGTTATCTCTTATTATCAAATTTTCAATTTTTTTTCCTAACAGGAGGGGATTGATCAACATAGTTAATATTATAAACACACCTCAGCACACAATCTTATCATTTCCCAAATGCTTCAATAGAAAATTAAGAAATTATGAATAACACTTATGTACTGACAATGTGACAGATCATTTAGCTCTTTTCAATTTAGTCCTTTCTGACACCTGTGGTGCTCACAGCAATGAATCTGCTTTTTTTCTTGCTTCTCCTCTTGTACCTTGTGAAGTGAGTAGGTCTAAAAATAATAATGCCTGGAAGGATACATGTCCATTAGAGTATGACCAGAGCCAGTCAGGGGAGCAAAGTGAGATGGTGAGTAATTCAGCTGCTGGAATGCTCTATTCATAAACCAAGCTGATTAGCCACAGATCATAGCGCAGGCAAACAACACCAGAAAGGTTGAGAAGGCATCAAAACACAACTTAGTGCTGTAATAAAAGGATAGGTATGGGAATGGAAAGCCTAGGAGAAGATACTATATGTATATCCATGAAGACTCCAATTGTCCTCAGGAACATCGACCACAAGTTACAGAACTTTCTCACAATTCAGTCCATGGGACTGGCATTAGAGGAAGTCACGAAAGCACCAATATTAGAAGGAATAAAGACCTGAGATAACCATCCATACAGAGATTTAGGTTGAACTTACCTAAACCAGTGTAGAATTTGGGAGCAATATTATCCACAAGAGGACTACTTGACTTGTCAAGACAATCAAAGAGAATTAGACTCATTGTTACTAAACCATTTAATCACTCCTGGTTCCCAATGACAAAAAAACCAGCAACTTTCTCATTTTATGCTTGAAGCCCTCCCTGAACAAGGTTCATCAATTATAAGAGCCTAGGTCCTTCCCACTCATGCATACCTCTGGCAGTAGTGGTATTTAAAAATTACTCTACAGTAGGAGTGGTTCTTCTAAATTCATCATCCCTGAAAAGCCATGGTTATCAAAGCACATGTTTCATTTAATTATTCATTGTCAAAATTATAGTCATTGTACAGTATATATGCTTTCCCCCACAATTTCTGGCTACATAAACAAACTCCTGATATTAGCCATTATAGAACAATGGAACGTTATACATATTAGCATTTTGCTATTGTGATCTACTGTTTACACTTAAAATGTTGAGTAACAAATCAATTGTGTACCATTGCTTTCCGTTAAAGAATGGTCTCACAATTTAAGTTGTGTTAAAAACAATAAACACAGCACACAATAAAACTTGAACACATAAAGTATATATAGTCATTGCAGGTAGCTCTACCTATGTATAACACCCACACCATGAGGGATGCACTTCCAATAACCAAATAAAAATGGGATCAGTAGTTTCCTGCTTTCTTCACAATGTGTTTAGATTAGGAGGAACAAGCATAAGAGAGTGAATATGTGTGTGCTGGTGGGTAGTGCCCAAGTATTTGCTTATTATATAGACCAATTGTGCATGCCACAAAATTCTTTAAGATTTGAAGTGCGTTTGAGAAATCCATGCTATAAGCAGGAATCATTTAATGATATTGTTTTCTCTTTATCACACAGAATGAGGGAACACTTTAATTCAGCCACCTTTTAGTGGTTGATACACAGGATATTCATTGCACTGGAATGGATGATAATTGTCATTAGTCCTTTATATCTAAAGTAAAATGTAATTTCTTTCTTTATAAAGGAAAAAATGTAAGATATCTTTGTTGTTACAAAAGTGTTCAGTTTTCAAAATTTGATACATTCTTCAAAAACCTTTCTTAGTCGTCATGTCTTCTGAGACTATTTCTGCTAGCATAAAAATTTGCTTCTCAAAAATAGTTACTAAAGAAGGGAGCATTAATATATTAAATGAAAAAGACAACCAATTTCCAGCAAAAATTATTTATTAGCATCGTTTATTTGTAGAGCACCATAAAAAATTTTCTCTGGAGCTTACGGAATATATAACCACTGGTTTGGATAATGGGCTATGTTAATAAGGGTATGGAATTTCTAATTTTATGAAAGAAAATACCATACTCATGAAGTATATCTCTTATTTCAAGGAAGTAATTAAAATATCTGCGTTCAGTACGAAAATGAACTTTTTTAAGTGCAAAGGATTAATGTTATGGAAACTGTTCTTTAAAAATCAACTGAACTTGAATTTGATTGTTTGGCAATATAATAATTTAAGTTTATAGAATTATCCATGAAAATGTGTCTTTGATGTCTGAAATTTTACTTTCTTTAATACAGATGACTTAGCAACCTTAAAATTATTCAAAAATTATAGACAATTACAAAAGCTGCCATCAGACCATAAGGGTCGAAGATCATCCCATAAAACTAAGTATAAATATGACGAAAATTATGTATTGGTTGATACATGCCATAACCCTTGACAATTAATAGGTGTTAAAAAGTTCAGTTTTGACAATTTGTACATGACAACTATCTTATTTTATAATTTATTTCATTTCTACAGATTCAATTCATGTAGGAAGAAGCTAAGTGGTACCCATATAATTAATTTAAAAATATTTAAATTATTTTTCATCTTAAAATAGCAGTTTTAGCTATGATAGTACTTCTTAAATGATGCTAGTATGAATTTTATGTGATACATTTATATACTGAGTAGTACTACTACTACTAATACTACTACTGTTAATAATAACTGATGTGTATTGAAATGTAATCACAAGCCAGACACTGCTCTTAGTGCTTAAACAGATTATATGTTTCCTCAAAACAATTTATGAATGTACTACGGTTATTTCCATTTTTCAAATGAGATTAAGCAACACAGAGTTGGAGAGTAGCTGACATGAATTGTACCCAGGAAATCCAGTTCCAGAGCCTACAGTTTCGTTAGTGACATTTTACTGCTACAAATGATCTCGAACAGTTTGTGCCAGTGGAATATATTTCAACAATTAATTTTTTTAAATGATGTTATATATGTTAACCAAATATATATTTCCTTGTTTTTTTAAAAATTATTTTATAGTTAGTCTTTCTCCCTGCAGTATGAGAAGACACATATTTAAATGTGTGCACGCTAGTGTCTTTATCACTACTATATGGATTAGCTTCAATGCCTTCCTTAATAGGTAATACATCATACCATCTCAAACTATATACTCCTCTTTTATTTATGCCATGGTCTTACAGCAAACATAGAGGCAATCAAAAAAACAGTCAAAAATGTATATACATACATATTACATATATATAAATATATATGATAGCAAACATATAGACAGAGATCAGAAATGAATCTATATAATTATAAATGTATATATATATATAATTTTGTGACTGTCTATATAAATTGTTCATTTGATTCCTGACCTAGTCATGAATTTTGAATGGTTTTATCAGAAATGCATTACCTAGAGAAATTTAATATACAAAATTGAGGGGCCAGCCCAGTGGTGTAGCCGTTAAGTGTGCGTGCTTCCCTTAGGTGGCCTGAGGGTTCGCAGGTTCAGATCCTGGGCATGCACTGACACACTGCTCATCAAACCACCCTGTGGCGGTGTCCCATATAAAGTAGAGGGCGTGGATGTTAGCCCAGGCCAATCTTCCTTGGCAAAAAGAGGCAGATTGGCATTGGATGTTAGCTCAGGGCTGATCTTCCGCCCAAAAAACCACAAACGATACAATATTGATATATCTAATTTCAATTTTGATTTTTTCTTGAAACTGTTTACTCACAAATTCTGTTAACTCAGAAACCATGTGAACAACGAACTAAGAACCTTCTAAAGAATCCTTGACTTATAACAGGAATGTGTTTAAAGATTATCAATATTTGAGTAAATCTCAACCATAAAGATGTGCTTTTCAATCAAGAAATGACAAAAATGTACTTTCTTTTCAATAGTTTGAAATTACCAACCAAGAAAATCAGTCAAATAATTATTTGGGTTTGAAAAAATACCCAAATAATTGGGTTTTAACGTTATTCTAATCAGCAAGCATTCATTGTCCACCTACTTAAAGCCAGACAAATACAATCCTACAAATCATGTATTATTATCATACAATCAATTTACTCATTTTCCTGAGAGAATGTATATTTAGAGAAGTTAAGTTATTTGTTGTATGCCTAATTTTAGGCTAGATTGTCTCACTCTAAACCATGTTCACCTAATCTATGTTGCTTTAATAACTAGATTCTTGCTTTTAGCCTCATAAACTTTGGGTTCAGCTTATGAAATATGGATATACTCTATGAAGAGGTCAAAGCGTGAATTGCTACATCAACTATATTGACCTCATACCTGTTGAGATTGAGGAATCAGATGTGGCTTTATTTGAACATGTTAATTTGTGGTGAAATTTGGCTATTGAGTAGTGAGGAAAGAGGAATGCCTAGGACTAAAACACGCAAAAGGCCACTAACTTGGCAAAGCTCCCATCAGCCTGTAGTGCTCTGCAGTCTGCCAAAGGATCACCTATTCAGGTAGCAAAGACAAGGCCCAATTTTTACCTAGATGAAGGATACCTGCAAACCTGCATTTGTTATGTATCAAAAAACCCTGGCAGAAGAAATTACCCTAGTTATAAAACCCTTGGTTATCAGTGTAATTGCTGCTGGCTTTTGTTAGTGATGAGAGTAGCAACTTCTGGCAGAAAGAAAACAGGGCATCTAGTATCGTATTTTTCAAAAAAGTTTATAATTGATAGTTATGATTACTAAAGAATATTATAGGTAATATTAAAAAAAAAACTCAGTTTATTTCTTTTGTCAAAGCCAAAATCCAATAATGCTTATTATACTCCACTCACTTAATTATGCAATAATATTTGTGACTGCATATATTTTTAATTTGTTTCTTGAAACAAACACATTATAACTACATTTTTGAAGCCAACAGGAATTCATGAAAGACAAGTAAATAGAAATAGAAACATTCGTACAACTGATTCATTGTTGCTGATTATTATTTATCCAGATTCTTGGTGACAAAAAGAAAACATATCTAAAACTTTATTTTATTTTATTCTTTTAGTTAAATGGATAGTTTTTTTCACCTTTCATTGGAAGACAAAATTATCAAGTGTCAATAAGGACAACCATAGTAATTATTGTGTGAAAGAATAGGGCTAGCCCTAAGTGATATTACTAAGGCGAAGGAAATTGTCTTGGACATGTTTTCCTCTCTTTTAAGTGTTTCTTCCCCTTTGTTTCTCATGATGCAATTCAGATTCATAACTCCTCAGTACTTTTACTTCATCAGTCTCCCTGAACCACGCTCCCAGGATTGATCTCATCTCTGTGTATTAGACTTCTATTGCTGTGTAACATGTTACCATAAATGTAGCAGGTTAAAACAAAACACTTTTAATATCTTGCAGTTTCTATGTGTTCAGAGATTCAGTGCAGTTTAACTCAATCCTCTGCTAGGGTTTCAGAGGCTGAAATCAAGGTGTTAATAGGCTGCATTCTCATCTCAAGCTAGAGGTCTTTTTCCAAGCTTATTCATGTTCTTGGCAGAATTCAGTTCCTTGTGGCTGTTGGACTGAAGTTTTTACTTTCTTCCTGGTAGTTGGCTGGGTATCTTTCTCAGCTCCTAAAGGCTATCCTCAGGCTTCAGCCATATGGCATCCTCACAACATGGCAGCTTATTTCTTCCAAGTCAGGAGGTGAATCTTTCTTCAATCAGCAAAAATGAAATCTTATTCAACATAAGGTAAACATGGGATTGACTAATCACCTTTTCCATACAACATAACCTAATATAGGGAGCAGCTCTCCCATTATATTCACAAGTCACCTACATGGGGATGGTATTATTATGCCGTGGAGCAGAAATCTCAGGGCTGTCTAATAATTCTATCTATCTCACTCTGCTGTATTGTGCAATTAACACTGCTCTGCCCCATCACCTATTCTTAGAAAATTTATTGTCAATAAAACGATTAACTCACCTCAAGAGATTAGAATAATGGGCTACGTCTCAGAAAGGTAGAATAGAGTAAGATATTGGATGAAGCTTCTAAAGTAATCAAGTGACTTGGATAATAAAACTCAAGAAGGTAGATCTTTATAACAACAAAAGACTTTGGTCTTCCTGAGGAAAGCTTAAAATTTTTGTCCTTTATAAGATTAGAACATTGATGAATTGCCATTAATATTTTAGGATTATATGAAGTTGGGATAGATATTTAATACACTGGGGAAAAAATCAAGTTCCATAGAGACAGTTATTATTATGAAGAAAATAAAACAATCAAAAAACAAAACTCTTCAATGTCTAAGGTGACGTTTACGAAAGAAAAATTTTCACATCCTATATTAGGTTGCAACAATTGTCCTGCTTTTGCAAAAAACACAGTGCTCTCAAGGGTATTATATTCTTGCTTTTGAAGCCACACCAGTCATTGAAAGAAAAGTTTAAACTATTTTTGAGTGTCTAGTGCTACGCCTAGCAGACTTAAAGACTACCCCGTTGGATGGCCTTGAGGTAGTTTCAGGCCAAACACTTCAAAGCATAAATCTTCTTATCTTATTTCATCCAAAGAAGATAGGTTTCTCTAAAGGAAATATGAGAGATAATTCAATCAGATATGTGTATTCAAAACCTACAAATGGGAAAAATGTCAATAAAAAATACCACTGAATTAATATTGTTAACATGTCCATACTACCCAAAGCAATCTGCAGCTTCAATGCAATCCTTATCAAAATTCCAGCGGCATTTTTCACAGAAACAGAAAAAACTTGTATGGAACCACCAAAGACACCAAATAGCCAAAGCAATCTTGAAAAGGAAGAACGAAACTGGAGGTTTCATGCTTCCTGATTTCAAACTATATTACAAAGGTATATATATTACAAACAGTATGATATTGGCATCAAAACACGACACTCAGATCAATAGAACAGAATAGAGAGCCCAGAAATAAACCCATGAATACATGGTCAATTAATTTTTAATGAAAGAGTGAAGAATGCACAATGGGGAAAGGATATTTTCTTCAATAAATGGTATTGGGAAAACTGGATAGCCATATGCAAAAGAGTGAAACCAGACTCTATCTGACACCATATACAAAAACCAACTCAAAATGGATTAAAGACAAATTTAAGTCCTGAAGTTGTAAAACTCCTAGAAGAAAACATAGGGGAAATTCTTCTTCTTTTTTTAGGGGGAAGGAAGATCAGCCCTGTGCTAACATCTGCCAATCCTCCTCTTTTTTTGCTGAGGAAGACGGCCCTGGGCTAACATCTGTGTCCATCTTCCTCCAGTTTATATGGC
The DNA here is from genome assembly GCF_020826845.1 of Diceros bicornis minor. Classification (NCBI taxonomy): domain Eukaryota; kingdom Metazoa; phylum Chordata; class Mammalia; order Perissodactyla; family Rhinocerotidae; genus Diceros; species Diceros bicornis. Next base: position 24,153,603 of record NC_080747.1, on the reverse strand, counting down.
ACGCCGCCGCAGCATGCCTTGACAAGCAGTGCATTGGTGCGCACCCGGGGTCCAAACTGGCGAACCCTGGGCCGCCGCAGCGGAGCGTGCCGCACTTAACCGCTTGTGCCACCGGGCCAGCCCAGGGAAAATTCTTCTTAACATTGGTCTTGGCAACAATTTTTTGGATATGACACCAAGAGCTCAGACAACAAAAGCAAAAATAGACAAGTGGGATTGCATAACACTAAAAAGCTTCTGCACAGCCAAGGAAACAATCAATATAATGGAAAGGCAACCTACAGAATGGAGAAAATATTCACAAGTCGTATACCTGATAAGGGGTTAATATCCAGAGTGTATAAATACCACACAACTCAATAGCAAAAAAAGCAAATCATTTGATTAAAAAAATGGACAAGGGAAATAAATAGACATTTTTCCAAAGTCATAAAAATTGCCAGCGGATAAAAGTAAAGGTGCTCAGTATCACTAATCATTAATGAAAGGCAAATCAAAACCACAATGAGATATCACCACACACCTGTTAGAATGACTATTATCAAAAAGACAAGAGATAAGTGTTGGTGAGAATGAAGTGAAAGGGAAACCCTTGTTCACTGCTGGTGGCGATTTAAATTGGTATAGCCATTATGGAAAACAGTATGGAGGTTCCTCAAAAAATTAAAAACAGAACTACCATATGATGCAACAAACCCGCTTCTGAGTATATATCCAAATGAAATAGAAACAAGATATTGAAGAGATATCTGCATTCCCATCTGTATTGCCTCATTATTCACAATAGCCAGGATATGGAAATAATCTAAGTGTCTGTCAATTGATAATGGGTAAAGATGACGTAAGATATATACATATATATAAATGAAATGGAATTATATATGTTACACATATAATTATATATATTATGATTGTGTATATGTACATAAAATAGAATATTATTCAGGCAGGAGAAAGAAGGCCATCCTGCCATTTGCAACAATGTGGATGGACCTTGAAGGCCTTATGCTAAGTGAAATAAGCCAAACAAAGACAAATACTACACGGTATCTCATGTGGAACCTGAAAAAAAGAAAAAGTCAAACTCATAGAAACAGGGAGTAGAAAAGCAGCTGCCAGAAGCTAGGGGGTGGGAGAAACAGGGGGATGTTGGCAAAGGGTACAAACTTCCCACCGTAAGGTAAATAATGTCTGAGAATCGAATGTATAACATTGTATTGTATGATTGATAACGCTGTATTGTATGATTGAAATTGGCTGAGAGTAGCATTAAGTAGAACTTAAATGTTCTCACAAAAAAAAATAAACATGAGATGATGGGTGTTTTAATTAACTAGATGGGAGAAATCCTTTCACAATATGCGTATATCAAATCATCATGATATACAATTTAATAATCTTACAGTTTTATTGATCAATTATACCTCAATAAAGCTGGGAAAAAAAAGCATACCACCATCGGCTAAGGTAACACTAACCATCATAATCAGATAGAAAGCTTTGCAGCTGACCCTACTGCACTTAGCAGATAATCTGGAAGAAGTATGTTGCCTTAGTTAAACAGTATGCCTTCACAGTAAAGGCATCATTGGAGAGTGTCTGCCATGAATCCATTGAAACTTCCCACCTCAAAAAAAAGTCTGAGTATGTTCCCCAGGTTCCACTCCAACTTTATGAATTTCCAAAGACCCTCAATACTGTAGCTCCATCCTCTTCTCGCTTTTTAAATAATTACCTAGTGTATAATTAGTGTTCATAAGCAACTATTTAAAAGAAAAAAATGGCCTTATCCAAAATATGTAAAATTGAAACTTCAGGATGCTTCAAAAATTTCAACATACAGATTTTCCTGATCTTAGGAATATGTTCTTAGCATAAAATCCTGAAATATTTATTACAGGGCCAAACAACATTATTAGTTTTTTGCCCAGTATTGTATTTCTCTTTTAATAAATGCCTCCCAAATGTTTAATAACATCAGCAGTATATGAAAATGCTACTTGGAATCATACTAGCATTGGGTATTTTTAAAAGTCCTTAGCTTGTGTTTTTATTGTAAAAGCAATAAAAGAGAAAAAAATTAAAATAATAAAAGTGTATGACATTTTAGTACCAAGGAAAGCCCCAATACAGAGTGGGAGTAGCAAGTATGACACTGTATGTATGCATATATAGCCTTTTGATTGTAAGCACAGTAATACAAGCCAGTTGAGAGTGGAAATACATGAATTCCTTAAAAGTACTATAGAATGAATTTTTATTCTATGCTACTCTACATTGATTGGACTATACTGGGTATTCAGTGTTTAGTTCAGGGCATGACACTTTACAAAGGCCTTTAATCATCAGAGTGTTCTCAGTAGAGAACAAAGAAGATGCTGAGAACACTCACATTGTGGCACTAAGGAAAATTTTATAGAACTGGGATGTTCTAACTTTAACAGTGAAGACTTAGAGGCCACTAGAATTGACTGTCAATATTTGAAAAGCTGTCATGTGGAAGATGGAGTGGACTTGTCCTACATTACTCCCAGAGAGCAGAAGTAAACTCTAGAAGGAAACTGTAGGCAGAGAGATGTGAAATAAGAATAATGAAGGAAATTCTATTGGTAAGAGCTGCCTACCAAAAAATATGATTTCCTCAATAAAGTATCTTTGTTGCTTTTGAAGACTCTCAAGAATTTCTTCACTTTTTCATCTAGTTTACATTCATGCATTGTACGTCCATTCTGTAGAAATATTAGCACATTAGATGGTTGACTGGACACGATTTTTAAAACTTTTCAGAACCCGCACTTGTGATGTTAAACATATCTTCAAATATGTGAAAGACTGCACTGGAAAGATTGACTAGATTATATAGCTCCAGTCTGTAGAAAAAAAGTAAAGAAGTCTTAAGTTACAGTATTTTTCTGTTTAGCAATAGGAATACCATTTTCAGATTTTGACTGGTACCAAACGAAATTGATAATTTTAAAAGAGAGATAATTGAGTTCCTTAAAATACTTAAAGGTTAGGGAGTTTCGTATCCCTGGAAATGCTCAGAACATAGATGACCACTCATCATATATGAGCGTAAAAATCTTGAGCACCAGATAATGGCCAGCATAAATCACCTCTACATCCCTCCTGAAACTCAAACAGTATGACCCACTAGAATGAATACTGCATGACAGTACGGACTTCGTGTTCATTACAATAACCCCAGAGCCTAGAACAGTGCCTTGTACACAGAAAGGGTACCAGATCTCATTTTTGCCCTTCCCTGTATCTGTTCAGCCAAGTTTTATTCTGCTTGATGTTACTGTTGATCCTCCAGGAATAGCTCTTACTAGCAAACACCTTCCTAGAGGCCACAGAGGGAAGATTCTTTCTTTGTTGAAGTGTATCTCCTTGAAGTCTATAAACTCATATAGACTCATCAAAGTCACATGGGGCCATATCAAAATGGTGCTCTTCTTGCTAGGCCTAGTTGTACTTACTGTGGAGGTGACTCTGGTCCTCCATGTTACTATGTGGCATTGCCAGACCGTGCTTTGCCTCATAACTCTGGGCTTTTCTATTCTTGTCATGTGCAAGATTCAGGAGGATCCCTCTCAATGCCTATGAAATGCATATACATTGATCACTAATAATTTTTTGTGGCAACAATTGCTGGTTCTTGCTCAGTGTTCATTTTCTTTTTCTAGAATAATAAATACCAGAATTTTGCTAAGCTAAAATGGAATAAAATCTACATTTTAAGCAAATCTTGCAGGTGAGTTTATCTGTTTAATCCTGGCCAAATATACGTAAAGAGAAAAGATGTGTGTATGTTTCTGGAAATGTCTCTGAAAGGGAGACACTTCTTCTTCCTGTGGACCAGAAAATAAATATGATGTATGGAGCAAGAACAACCCTCTTCTTGAACCACAAAGTGGAAAGCACATTTCAAAAACAGTGGACCAAGAAGACAAAAGGATCTTGAGTTCTTGCAAAATCATCATGACAGGGATAATAATGACAGGCTTGAGTTCACTATGTTTACATAGAAAGAAATAAATATTTGCCCTGCTTAAGCCACTCTTACATTTTTTTTTCACTCAAAGTCAAACTGAACACTAACTAATACAAACTTAATAATTAAAAAAAAAACATTTTCTCTTTCCTTCTGTTAATTTAGTCTATCATATTGATTAATTTGTGTATGTTGAGCCATCCTTCCATCCCAGGGATACATCCCACTTAGTCATAGTGTTGAATGACCTTTTAATGTGCTGTTGAATTCAGTTTGCTAGTATTTTATTGAGGATTTTTGCATCAATGTTCTTTAGGGATATTGGCCAGGATTGGTTTTCTTGTGGTGTCTTTGTCTTGCCACGTGATCATCTCAGTAGATGCAGAAAAATAACTTGACAAAATTTAATATCCCTCTCACGAAAACAACTCTCAACAGAATAGGTATAGAAGAACTTAACTCAACACAACAAAGGCCATATATTAAAAGCCCACAGCTACTATAATCAATGGGGAAAACTGAAAGTCTTTCCTCTAAGATCCAGTACAAGGCAAGGATGCCAACTTATGTCACATCTATTCAACATAGTACTGGAGTGCCTAGCCAAAACAATTAGATAAGAAAAAGAAATGCTAGGCATCCAAATCATAAAGGAAGAAGTAAAATTATCTCTGTTTGCAGATTACATGATCATATATGTAGAAAACCCTAAAGATTCCACCAATAAAATATTGTAACAAAGAAACAAATTCAGTGAAGCTGTAAGATACAAAATAACTTACAAAGATCCATTGCATTTCTATACACTAACAATAAATTATCAAAAAACGAAATGAAGGAAACAATCCCACTTACAATAGCAAGAAAAAAAATATAAAATACTTAGGAATAAACTTAACCAAGTTGGTGAAAAATTTGTACATGGAAAAATTTAAAATACTGGTGAAGGAAATTAAAGAAACACAGATACATGAAAACTTATCCCATCTTCATGGATTGGAAGAATCAATATTTTTAAAATGTCCACACAACCTGAAGTGATCTATAGATTCATTGCAATCCCTATCAAAATCCCAATGGCATTCTTTACAGAAATAGAAAAACAATCCTAAAATTCATATGGAACCACAAAAGACCCTCAATAGCCAACACGATTTTGAACAAGAAGAACAAAATTGGAGGCATCATACTTTCTGATTTCCAAATACATTACAAAGCTACAGTAATCAAAACAATATGGTACTCACATAAAAACAGACGTATAGACCAAGGGGGCAGAATAGAGAGCCCAGAAATAAATTTAAGCATTTACAGTCAACTGATCATCAACAAGTGTGCCAAGAACATGCAGTGGGGGAGGGACAGTCTCTTCAATAAATGGTGTTGGAAAAACTGGATATCCATACACTTGAGAATGAAATTGGACCCTTATTTCACATCATATGCAAACATCAACTCAAAATGGATAAAGACTTAAACGTAAGACCTGAAATTATACAACTCCTAGAAGAAAACATAGGGCAAAAACTTCCATTGGTCTTAGCAATGATTTTTTGAATATGACACCAAAAAGCACAAATAGACAAAAGAGATTGGATAAAACCCAAAAGCTTCTGCACAGCCAAAGAAACAATAAATAGAGTGAAAAGACAACTTACGGAATGGGAGAATACCATTTGTTTGTAAACTATATATCTGATGAGGGGTTAATATCTAAAATATATAAGGAACTCATACAACTCAATAGCAAAAAGCAAAACAAAACCAAACAAAAAACTACCCAGTAAAAAATGGGCAAAGTACTTAAGTAGATATTTCTCAAAAGAAGATATACAAATGGCCAATATGTATGAAAAGGTGCTCAATATCACTAATCACAGAAATGCAAATCAAAACCACAGGAAGTTATCACATCACACCTGTTAGAATGGCTATTATCAAAAAGACAAGAGATTGGCATTGACCAGATGTAGGAAAAGGGAACCCTCGTATACTGTTGGTGGGAATGTAACTTGGTCTATCCATTATGGAAAACAGTATGGAGTTCCTCAAAAAATTAAAAATAGAAGTACTATATCTTCCAGCAATCCCACTTCCAGGTATATGTTCACAGAAATTGAAATTTGTATTTCGAATTGATAGCAACACTTCTAAGTTCAATACAGCATTATTCTCAGTAGCAAAGACATGAAAACAACCTAAATGCGGTAAATATATGCAATGGAATATTATTCAGCCTTAAAAAAGAAGGAAATCCTACTATTTTCAAATAAATGGATGAACCTGGAGGAGATTATGGTAAGTGAAATAAGCCAGATTCAGAAAGACAAATACTGCATGACTTCATTTTTATGTAGAATCCAAAATGCTCAAACTCATAGAAGCAGAGAGCAGAATGGTGGTTGCTAGGAGAAGAGGGGAGGGGGGAATCGGGAGACATTTGTCAAAGGGTATAAAGTTTCAGTTAAATCAAGATGAATAATTTCTGGAGATCTAATCTATAGTATGGTGACTATATTTAACAATACTGTTGTATACTTCAAATTTGCTAAGAGAGTAGATTTTAAGTGTTCATCACAAAAGAAAGAAAGAGAGAGAGAGAAAGAGAGAAAGGAAGAAAGAGAGAAAGAGAGAGAGAGAGAAAGAGAGAGAGAGAGAGAGAAAGATGAAAGAAAGAAAGGAAAGAAAGAAAGAAAGAAAGAAAGAAAGAAAGAAAGAAAGAAAGAAAGAAAGAAAGAAAGAAAGAAAGAAAGAAAGAAAGAAAGAAAGAAAGAAAGAAAGAAAGAAAGAAAGAAAGAAAGAAAGAAAAAAGGAGGAAGGAAAGAAAAAAGGAGGAAGGAAAGAAAAAAGGAGGAAGGAAGGAGGGCAGAAAATGATAAATATGTGAGATGATAGATATATTAATTAGCTTAACTGTGGTGATCTTTTTACAATGTATACACATATCAAAACATCAAGTTATATATGCTAAGTATATATAATTCCTAGCTGTCAATTATGCCTCAATAAAACTGAAAAAAAAAAGAATGTTTCAAAGATCTGCCATGAGAACCTCAAAACAAGTCTACAAGTCAGATAAATTCTGTACAGAGATTTTATCTCCTGAATTCAAAGTTTTGTCGTCACACTTAGTCATGGTCTAGGACCCAGGTATAAAGACTTCTAATGTAGAGCTTTAAATATTTTTTTTCCAAAATACAATGATTTCTCCCCAGTATTATTACCTTTGGCAATTGGGATACGGCCAATAAGCACCCATACTATTTAGAAAGGCTTCACAAAAGGAAGGAAGGAAGGAAGGAAGGAAGGAAGGAAGGAAGGAAGGAAGGAAGGAAGGAAGGAAGGAAGGGAGGGAGGGAGGGAGGGGGGGGAGGGGAGAGAAGGGAAGGGAAGAAGGGTATATATCTTATAAGGAGACGTGTACTGTTTACAGCTCTATTCGTTTAACTCACTGTTCTTAATATCCTTGCTCAAAACTGATTGACTGCTTTTGTCAGGGATGATTGGTCTGCAGGCATAATTTTTCATAACTCTATATGAATACAAAAAATGTTGAGATCGTATGCATCAGGGTCTAGTGTCTGTATGAGATAAGAATGGGCACTTTTAGAACTGATGCTTTAGAGATGTCAATGATACAAAGAAAGGGTTGCAATCTAGTTGTTTCCTGGATCAAGCAATAGTCTGATGTAAGTGGAAACATACAGGTATGGTAACTCTCCAATCAATATAGTTTCAACTTAACACAAGTTTGAGAAAAAGACTGCATGTTTTTTCAGTTAGGAATGTTGAATATAAAGCTAATGACACTAGTTCCTTCCAATATCTCAGCTGATATTATTTTTTGCTGTTAAATTTAAAGATTTCTCAAATAAATTTAACTATAGTGTGTTTACCATGAAGGATACAGCCCCAATTGTATCATATTTATTCCAATGTCAACTAACAAATTCAGAATTTAACCAAAGTACATTTCATTAACCATACTGTTTTTCAACACTGACTGAAACAGGCCTGCTATTTTATATGGCTTCTTCTGTTTAGCTTGTTTTGGAAAACTTTTTGCTTTCAATCTTGCATTGGCATTAATTGCTATTCATTTAGTAATGAAAACCAATGGTGTTTTCATTGCCACATTACTGACGTCATCATTTTCTCCCAGGAGGGATGAAATGGCTCTCATATTCCCTTTGCTATGAACTTTAGATTCAATTATGTCCTATTATCTCCTAAATGTAACACTGTGCTGTCTGCTTTCTTTTTTTTTCTTTTTTATTGAGATAACATTGATTTATAACATTATATAATCTTCATGTGTACATTATTATAGTTCGACTTCTGTATAGACTACATCATGTTCACTACCAAAAGTCTAGTTGCCATCTGTCGTGGTACAAAAGTGTCCCTTTACTCCTTTTGCCCCCTCTTCCTCTCTGGTCACCACCAATCTGTTCTCTGTATCTATGTGTTTGTTGATCTTCCACATACAAGTGAAATCATATGGTATTTGCCTATCTCCACGTGACTTCTGTTGCTTAGCATAATACCCTCAAGATCCATCCATGTTACCACAAATGGCAAATTTTCATCATTTTATGACTAAGTAGTATTCCATCGTATGTATATATATATACCACGTCTCCTTTATCCATTCCTCTGTCAATGGGCATTTAGGTTGTTTCCAAGTCTTGGCTATTGTGGATAATGATGCAATGAACATAAGGGTACATATATCTTTTCAAATTAGTGTTTTTGTGTTCTTTAAATAAATATTAGAAGTTGAATAGCTGCATTGTATGATGGTTTCATTTTTTATTTTTTTGGGTATCTCCATACTGTTTTTCAGAGTGGCTGCACCAATTTACATTTCCACCGCAGTATACAAGGATTCCCTTTTCTCTCTCTCTCTTTTTTTTTTTTGGTGAGGAAAACTTGCCCTGAGCTAACATGTGTTGCCAATCCTCCTCTTTTTGCTGAGGACGACTGGCCCTGGGCTGACATCTGTGCCCATCTTCCTCTACATTATATGTGGGACGCCTGCCACAGCATGGCTTGATAAGTGGTGCGTAGGTCTGTGCCCACGATCTGAATCTGTGAACCCTGGGCCACGAAAGCAGAGTGCAAGAACTTAACCACTATGCCATCGGGCTGGCCCCTCTCTCTTTTTAATAAGATCCATTCTAATGAGTGTGAGGTGATATCTCATTGTGGTTTTGATTTGCATTTCCCTAATAATTAGTGAGATTGAACATATTTTCATGTGCCTTTTGGCCATTTGTATATCTTCTTTGAAAAAATATCTGTTCAGATTCTCTACCTATTTTCTAATCAGTTTTTTTGTTGTTGTTGAGTTGTATGAGTTCTTTATATATTTTGGAGATTAACCCCTTATGAGATATATGATTTGCAAATATCTTCTCCCAAATGATAAGCTATCTTTTTGTTTTGTTGATGGTTTCTTTTGCCATGCAGAAACACTTTATTTTGATGTAGTCCCATTTGTTTCTTTTTTCTTTTGTTTTCCTTGCTTGAGGAGACATATTTTAAAAGATACTGCTAATACTAGGGTCAAAGAGCATACTGCCTACATTTTCTGATAGGAGTTTTATGGTTTCAAGTCTTACAATCAAGTCTTTAAACCATTTTGAGTTAATTTTTGTGTATGGTATAAGATCATGGTTTATTTTCATTCTATTGTATGCAGCTGTCCAGTTTTCCCAACACCATTTATTAAAGAGACTTTCCTTTCTCCATTGATTGTTCTTGGCTCTCTCATCAAAAATTAGCTGTCCATAAATGTGTGGTTTTATTTCCAAGCTCTCAATTCTCTTCTATTGATCTGTGCATCTGTTTTTCTGCCAGTACTATGCTGTTTCGATTACTATAGCTTTGTAGTATATTTTGAAATTAAGGAGTGTGATACCTCCAGCTTCATTCTTTTTTCTCAGGATTGCTTTGGCTATTCAGGGTCTGTTGTTCCATATAAATTTTAGAATTCTTTGTTCTATTTCCATGAAAATGTTGTTGAGATTTTGATAGGGATTGCATTGAATCTGTAGTTTGCTTTAGGTAATATGGACATTTTAACTATGTTAATTCCTTCAATCCATGAGCAAGGACTATCTTTCCATTTCTTTGTGTCTTGTTTGATTTCTTTCGGCAATGTCTTATACTTTTCAGAGTACAGGTCTTTCACCTTGTTAGTTAGATTTATTCGTAGGTATTTTATTCCTTATTTCCGCATATTTAAAGTTACTTACATACTTAATGACAATCTTTCATTAAAATTTATCAAGCTTTTTTTTATCCAAAGGTCTGAAAACCTCAATGGTTAATCTTATGTGTCAACTTAACTGGGTCATGAGTGCCCAGATAATTGACTAAATGTTGTTTCTGGATGTGTCTGTGAGAGTACTTCTGGAAGAAATTAGCATTTAAATCAGTAGACTGAGTAAAGCATATTGTCCTCTCCCATGTGGGTGGGGCTCATCCAGTCTATTGAGTGCCAAAATAGAACAAAAAGGTAGAGGAAGGGAGAATTCACTCTCTTACTGACTGGGTGAGCTGGAACATTAGTCTTCTCTTGCACTCAGGCTGACACTTACACAGTTGGCTTCCCTGGTTCTCAGGCCTTTGGGCTTGAACTGGAACTGGAATGAGCTTTCCTGGACAACCAGATAAGAGATGACACATCATGGGACTTCCCAGCCTCCACAAACACATGAGCCAATTCTTTATAATAAATCTCTCTCTCTCTCTCTCTTTTTCTGTCTCTGTCTGTCTGTCCCTCTCTCTCTAAGGTGATATACATATATCTCCTATTGGTTCTGTTTCTCTAGAAAATCCAGATTAAAACAACTTGCATTTTGTTTCTAGTCTATGAATGAGTTTCTTTAAAATAGTATCACATTATGTTTGAATATATTATTTCATTATTTCTATACAGAACTAAGCACTAGCTATGTATCTTTCTACAGATGTATAGATTCTCCTATATTTATATTTTTGAATCTTTAAAAGCCAGGGACAGACTATGTTCAGGACCCATACAGCATTTACAAAAGTGATCATAGATTGTAAGAAGAATGTCAATATTTGCAAAAATTGGAAATTATTTGGGATAGATTCTCAGAACACAGGAAAATAAAAACTTAAAAATGACAACAAAAAATCTCTTATTAATTTGAACACCTAGAAATTAAAATCCAGCTTCTAAATAAATGTTGTGTCAGAGCAAATTAAAATTACTGTATAATGCTTTATAGAAAGGTAGGTCCATGTGAAACTATATAAATGTGTCATGTCATATGACCAAAATGTCCTGAAGGGAACACTGATAGGCTATATATATATATTTATATTATGTATATAAAGATATATAATCAACACATATTTTCCTTATATGAATATACAAAAGTTAGTAAAACATATCTATTTCCTATATATGTACATAAGATAAAACAATTATATGAGAATCATATATTTTTACATTATTTAATATTTATATTCATAGTTATATCTATATTTCATAATCCATAAATATCAATATTATCTCTAGAGGATGTAACACAGGACTAGATGAATAACTTTTTAATATATTGGAAAGAGTGTTATCCAATGAAAGCATTAGGATAAGAATAATTTATATATCAGTTCTATAGCACCTAATAGTAAGTGCTATTTTGGATAAAACTCAAATATAGTTAAGATGCACCGATCCTAATTAAGTTGATTTTATTTCATTTTGGATTTATTTCCTATTTGGAATAAAAGAAAGTTTGAGATAAGAACATCAAAGAATGTTAGCATGTCAATTATCCTCTTTATCACCGGCAAAACAGCTCTTACATAGCTTACTTCATGCCAGACATGGTCCTATGTGCTTTATATGCATTAACTCACTTAACCTCTACAATAATCCTATGAGATAGATAAGAGTTTTATTCCTATTTATAAATTAGATAGTAGGGTCTAGAGAAGTTGCCCAACTTTCCCAAGGTGACATAACTTTTAAGAGGCCAAGCCAGGTTACAAAACCTGTTAATGGCTATGGAAAAGAAACTTCTCAACATACTCTTTGTTAAAAAACAAAAAACAAACAAACAAAAAAACAGCAACAACAAAATAAAACCCACTTTTGTGATGGGAATAACTCAGAATTCTTATAATATGATGAATTTTTAAATCAGAAACAGCCGCAACACTCATGCATGGTGAAATATAAAAGACCCTAATGTCATCAATAAGCATGCCTGCTATACACCTTTGTTTATTCAATGCTTTTTCTGGAAGCACTACCCAATACTGTCAAAAAGGAATAAAAATCCAAAGTATATAAGGAACTCATAACTCAAAAGCAAAAAAAGCCAAATAACTTGGTTAAAATATGGGTAAAGAACTAAATAGACATTTCTCCAAAGAAGACGTAGGGATGGCCAACAAGTATATGGGAAGGTGCTCAACATCACTAATCATCAGGGAAGTGCAAATCAAATCCAATGAGATATCACCTCATACCTGTCACCATGGCTGTTATTAAAAAAACCAATACAAATGTTGGCAATGATGTGGAAAAAAGAGAACCGCTGTACACTGTTGATGAGAATGTAAATTCTCCAATGGCTATAAAAACAGCCATTATGGAAGAGTATGGAGATTCCTCAAAAAATTAAAAATAGAATGATCATATGATCCCACAATCCCACTTCTGGGTGTGTATTCAAAGGAAATCAGTCAGTATCTTAAAGAGCTATCTGCACTCCCATGTTCATTTCAGCATTATTTATAATAGCCATGATATGGAAACAATCTAAGTGTCCATCAACAGATGAATGGATAAAGAAAATGTGTTATATATATACAATGGACTATTATTCAGCCTTAAAAAAGAAGTAAATCTTGCCATTTGCAAAATCATGGATTAACCTGGAGGACATTTAGCTAAGTGAAATAAGCCAGACACGGAAGGACAAATACCACATGATACCATTTATATAATGAAGCTAAAATAGTCAAACTCATAGAAGCAGATAGTGGAATGGTGGTTGCTAGGGGCTCAGGGAAGGGAGAAATGGGGAAATATTAGTCAAAGGGTACAAAGTTTCAGTTATACAAGATGGATAAGTCTTAGAAATCTACTGTACAGCATAATTCCTAAAATACTGTATTTAATATATACACAAAAGCAAACAGATAAGGTTCTCTTTTGACATAACTGTTTAAAAGGGAATAAGTAGTTCAATCACAATTTTCACATATAATCAAGAAATTGATTTTTTAAATTTAAATTATTGAGAAAGAACAAAATGCTTGAATCAAATATTTTAGTCTAATATAAACACACAGTTATAATTAAAGAAAGAGAGAGAGCAAGTAAGATCAAAATGCCACTTTTCTTTAGTCAGCTGTTCCTTGGTCAAGTCTTCTGTCATTTACGTCATTTTTTTCGTGTGAGGAAGATTGGCCCTGAGCTAACATCTGTTGTCAATCTGCCTCTTTACGCTAAGGAAGATTAGTCCTGAGCTAACATTTGTGCCCATCTTCCTCCATTTTGTATACGGACACCGCCACAGCATGGCTTGATGAGTAGTGTGTACATCCACCCCTGGATCCAAACCTGTGAACCCCGGGCTGCCGTAGCAGAGCATGCAAGCTTAACCACTACACCACTGGGCTGGCCCCTCATTTTTTAAAAAAATAATTTTTGAGAATGACGCTATATAAACCACTCTCTGAGTCTATCACACTCTCATATCCTAAGACACAGACACATTCAACAATGACTTGTAATATTTTTTCCCTATTTCTGGTAACGATGATACAATTTTTGCAAAGAGAATGTCATTATTTTACTGATAGATCCACCAAAAAGTTTGTAGACCATGCCCAATGGCAGTTCTCAGCTATCTTACTTTTTATCATGGCTTTTTCCATCCTATGGATAAGAGAAAGCTATTTTTTTAATGTAATAAAGGCAAGTCTAACTCTCAAGCTATTTCATTATGAAGTGACAATATTTAACAACAATATTTAAGTTATTGAGTATTGGCTATTATCTAGGTACTACGTTTTACATGAATTCTTTAATACTCAGAACAACCTTCCTAAGATTTTTTTATTATGCAGATGGAGAAAATATCAGATGCTAAATCCAGAAATGGATGTTGCTTTTACGATTGTATTTCTAAATCTATTGGGAGAGTAATAGTTCTTCTCTTGATTCTGTTTACTGGTATACCATGATGATTGATTATTTTAATTGAGGTAATATTTACACATAAGAAGATTTGCACCAAATAAAATTTACTTAAAATTAATAGCAGAGATTTTAATTGTGAGGTTGGTGAGTTTTAACAAATATGTACACTAAGGTGACCATTACCCTAATCAAAATATAAAATATTTTCATCACCTCAGAAAGTTCCTTTATGCTGCTGTCTAGTCAAACTTCTTTTCCTTTGGGAGAAGCACCTATCTGATATCTCTCTCCATAATTTAGTTTTACCTATTTAGAATTAACAAAAATGAAATCACATAGTATGTGCTCTTTTGTTTCTGGCTTTTCTTTCTGAATATAATGTTTTTGGTATTCAACATGTTGTTGCATAAATTATTAGTATTTTCCTTTTTATTGCTGAGTAGTATTCCATTTTCAAGTATACTAAAATATTTTTACTTTACTTTTTTTTTTTAATACACATTTGAATTGTTTCCACTTTGGGGCTATCATGAATAACACTGCTGTGAACATTTGTGTGAAAGTCTTTGTGTGGACATACGTTTTAATTTATCTTGGATAAATAACTAAAACTGGAATTGCTAGATAATATAGTATGTTTAACTTTATAAGAAATCTCATAACCTTTTCTAAAAATGTTATATAGTTTAATACCCACACCGCTCCCACTAGAAATACATCATTTTATTTGCTCCTCACCGACATTTGGGATGCTCATTGTTTTCAATTTTAGCCATCTTAGTTTGTTTAAGAGGTGTCACGTTATGGTTTTAACTTGCCTTTTCCTTATGATTAACAATGATGTGCATCTTTTAACATAATTCTTGGCTATTTCTGTATCTTCTCTTGTGAACATCCTTTTAAAGACTTTTTCTTGTTTATCTTAAGCTAGAGTTTTTTTATTGTTATTGATTTTTAAGAGTTCTTTACATATTCTGAGTCCAAGTCGTTTGTTGGGTGAATGCATTGTATTTTCTCCAAATATGCAATTTAGATTTTCTTTTTTTTTCTATTTTTCTAGCTTTACTGAAGTGTAATTAACAAATAAAATTGTAATACATTTAAAGTGTACAACATGATAATTTGATATACACATACATTTTGAAAGGATTCCTCCCATCTAGTTAATTAACACATCCAACACCTTGCATAGTTAACTTTTTTATTTGTTTGTTTTGGTGAGAATGCTTAAGATCTACTCTCCTATCAAATTTCAATTATACAATACAGTATTATCATTTTCTTAATGATAACCTTTGACATCAAAGTTTCTAATTTTGGTGAAGTTTGAATGTATCAATTTTTTGCCTTCTATTAGTATTTTTCCCAGTGTGGAACATCTTTGCCTAATCCAAAGTCATGAAAATTTACTTTTATTTTTTTTTCCATACAAGAATTATAGTTTTAGCCCTAACCCTTAGGTCTTCGATCCATCTTCAATTAACTTTTGCATATGGTATAAGATAGTTATCAAAGTTTATCTTTTGTTGTTGTTGTTCTGTATATATCCAGCTGTTCCCATATGAATTGTTAAGAGACTTTCCTTTCCCCATTGAATTTCCTTGGTTCCTTAGTCAAAATGTTATTAGCCACATACAGACAAAAAGCTCAATTATACCATATGTTATCTTAGAATATAAGATTTAAATAAATAAATAAATAATTGGCAAAAATAATCCAACATGGACTCAGATTAAGTTGCTTTTATAATATTTTAACCACTTGCAATATGACCTATGAATTTGAGACACTTCTTAGTTCCAAAATTTGTTTATTGTTGGCAGCAGTGTTGGCTCACGAAGTATGCCTCATATTCCTCACCTTGCTTATAAATAACATAATGGTATTCTTTTGAATTCTTATACATCTAATAATTGCCACTTGATCATATATATTAGCAAAAGACCAAAAATGGAGAGTATAATTCTTGCAAATTCTTATAAATGTATACAGGTAGGATACAATTAAGAAATGACATAAATATTGAGATCTCAAGTTGGAAAAATACTTTTAGAAAGTTACAGGTAATTGAAGGGAAAATGACACAAAAATATCAATAAAAACAAATAATAAAGAAGTATATATTTTCCCTGATTCAGCTGGAGAGACCTGTTCGATTTCTGCTCTTCTCATTTTTCATAATAAAACCAAAATTTCATTCATATGGTCTGTCCATGTAGCACCTTCAGAATTGTATAAAATTTGCAAAATTTTATTTATACTTAAGAAAGACCGTCAAACACTTTGCATGTATGATTTGGCCCCATGCCATTTAAGAAAAGCTTAAAAAACTTTTAACTACTGCCTTCAAATTTTGGATGCCACATTAGTGTCAATGTAATGGGAAGTAGGGCTGATGATCCTCTTATCTAAACAAAGGTATAAAATCCATCCAGGGGATGTGACAGATAACTGGTTAGCAAATGCTCTACCAGCCGGGATATTTTAGCACATGACACCGTATTGTCTGACTAATTATGGGATAGCTCAAAGTAGAGGTTTGTGCTGATAATCAGGAGCCAAGCTAATTGTAGGGTCAGAATTGAACATTTGGAGGTGGTATCTGGTCCTGATTTATTAACTCAGACAAGACCACAGTGAGAAAGGATCAATCATGCTATTTAGCAGATAAATTACATCCTTGATTTTGCAAAGGGAAGAAAGACTATAGTCTTTGTGTATGTCATAAATGACAAACTTCTCATTTATTCTGCTCAATCACAAATGGAATAGCTATTTCAATTTCGTATTTTAAAGAAGTAGAAGATACGATACAGAATGAAAGTATATTCTTTTCAAAAATTTCACATATTGAATGATTAAAGAAATGTTGCAAACCTTAAGGAAAAAGTGGTAAATTTTTGATGAAAGTGTTGGGAAGAATATGCCAGTTTTATCACTATAAATTTAAACTAGATTAGACAATATTTCTCAACTATGTTGTTATCTTAGCATTCGAATTGTGTTGTGATGTTTGGTTCATAGATGGGAAAGACATCTTCGAGTCACCGTGTATAAGAAGAATATAAGTGATCCATGCTTTTTTAGATTAACTCAAAGTGTAGCTCTGCCCAGCGACAGTTTACCAACTGTGATTAACAACACCCAGAGTGAGGTTCTTAATGAAATAGGTGCAGGAACAGAGAAAGCAAGGCCAAAATGACTCCACTTCCAAACTCTGTTCAGAAATCGAGACGACTAGGAACGTTTTTAAGGAAAAGAATGAAAGAGGAAAATGGGTTTCCAAGGAGTGAGAATGGTATTTTCAAATATTTGAAAAACTGTCATAGAGCATCATCATTAGATTTATTCTACAGTTGCTCGAGAGGAGGGAATAAGTATGGCTAGAAAAAAGAAATTACATGGACACAAGTTGAGACTCTCTCCCGTGCATTTTCTAACCCATTGAATCATAAAATGAGACTACTGTAGATGGTAATGAGTTCTCTTAATGAAAAATTTTTACTAGATTTTATGTAATTACAGTTAAAACATATAGATGTTGAAATCAGATACTTTATGCAATATTAAATAAGACCAGGGCCAGCCCTGTGGCTTAGAGGTTAAGTGTGCATGCTCCGCTGCTGGCGGCCTGGGTTCGGATCCCAGGCACGCACCGACGCACCGCTTCTCCGGCCATGCTGAGGCCGTGTCCCACATACAGCAACTAGAAGGATGTGCAGCTATGACATACAAAAATCTACTGGGGCTTTGGGGGGAAAATAAATAAATAAATAAATAAAATCTTTAAATAAGACCAATGGTTTTCACATTCTACTCAAATGGGTGATAAGTTTGAGTCACCTGGTCTCTGCAGCTGACACAGGAATGAAGGAGGGAAGATGATTAGCAGAGCTTTGCATCCTCCTATCCACCCCAACTTCACATCTGTCCTCTTCTGACAGGGCTTTGCTCACTCTCCCATTTTGTATGTTAGATTACACACTTGTTTTTAGCTGTAATGTAGATCTACACCTAAAAATTGTATTTAAAACTAAAGAACAGGCCAATTTCTACAGTACTGTCATACTCAGGATGTCTACCTTGTTATCATTGCAGCCAAGGTCGTAAACACTGTGGTGTACCTAAGAGGAATAGATAAAACCCACAGATGACTGGCTCACAGAGTCTTATTGTGTACGTAGAGTGAGTCATGGGACAGAATACTTGGGGGCTGGGCTTTCTCAGGCAAATCATTTCCATCTGAATCACTTTGACAACCGAGTATTTGGCCTTCCTTTCCACACACATTTTCCTGAGGTGTATTATAGCACAAAACCAGACTCATCCTAATGATTTGATTTCCAATCCTATGTGTAACAGGTAGAAATTTCAGTTGGCAAATAGGTGCACAGTTAGTTCCATATTGACATACGAAATCCAAGTCATTTAGCCTTATGTTTGTCCTTTACTTTAGAAATCCATACCATGTTTTCATCAATATTTTGGCATTTTTTATACATAACCCTGGAAGCTTTTGTGAATTGTGTGAGAAATGCCTGCTTACTGAATATGCTTAGAAAATCACCTGAAATCTGGAACTCTGTTATCATATTCAATGGGTTCAATGATGAGTCAGTAAAACATTATGATCAGGAAAGTTCTCCAAAATATTCCTTATTCAAAATATATTGCCAATGTCATAATCTACTCTATTATGGAAGAATTGTGTCCTCCCAAAATTCGTACGTTGAACGTCAAACCTCCAATGCAACTATGTTTAGAGATAGAACCTTTTAAGAGGTAATTAAGGTTAAATGAGGTCTTAAGGGTGGGGTGCTATTCTAATATGACTGGTATCCTTATAAGAAAAGGAAGAGACATCAGACACGGAGACACACAGAGGAAAGGCCGTGCAAGGGACACAGTGAGAAGACAGCAGTCTGCAAGCTAAGCAGAGAGGCCTCAGGAGAAACCAAACCTACCAACACATTGATGGTGGACATCCAGCCTCCAGAATTGTGAGAAAATAAATTTCTGTTGTTTAAGCCACCCAGTCTGTGGCATTTTGGTACGGCAGCCCTAGCAAACTAACGCATCTACATAAAACAAGGTAATGGTTTATTCAGGCATGCAAAATTGTCTGAATTTTTCTACTAGCTTAAAAGATTTTGGAAAATAGACAAGGCACAGGGGTAAATCCTGGACTCTATTCTTAGTAGAGAACTTGATTCTAAAGCATGTGCCTTGGGCTCACTGTAAGTCAAGGACATGCAGAACAGGTTGACATATTAATCTGACATATCTGGTTCATTCGCTGAAGTTATTAGTAAACTTATGGAAATTAATTATTTGAATGATGCCATCTCACAGTTGACTCTACTAACACTTAGCTTTCTATAATTAATGCAGAAACAGCTGCCAAAAATTTGACCATAAATATTTAGAAACGATTTAAATTTTCTTAAGTCTGAAGAGCAATTGAAGCATTTATATACATAGATAGATAGATATAGATATATGAAATCTGTTATATGAATATTATATTTATGGTACATTTATCTTTTACAATTAAATTTATCTTTTAGATACTATACCATCAAAAGCATTTACCAAATAGGGTAAAAAATCTGGTGCCTACTTAAACACGCTAATAATTGTTCAATAATGCTGTATCTAAGGGAAAAAAACACTATTAGCCGGGTTAATAATATCTGATTTCCCTTTCTACTTATAATTTATTGACTGTACCTGAAACACTATTAAGCTTGTTTGGGGATATTTTTAACATATATATGTGTTTATAAATACATATGCAATAAACTGTTTATATATGCTTTTGTGAATACAAGAGCATTGGTTGGTCGTAAACTGTAGTCAACTTAATGAATGAGAGGATGTGTTCTTTGTTATTGGCTGAGTGGCTCATCATCAAAAATATACTCCATAAAACAGATTCCAAATATTTTTTACAGTTGTTAATAATGAAAGAGTTCATAACAACGCATTAGTCTTGTAATTCAGTAGACATATTTCCCAAGATATTACATAATATCACAGTAAGGAATTTGCTTCTCTAGTTATGCAAAAGCATTACCAGTGTGAGAGTACCCACTATCCTTCCCTCATCCTACTTTTCTCAGCATCCTGGTCTCTCATAGAGATGTCCAGACACAGCTGGAGCATTTAAAGCTGCATGTACAGAGCGGTCAAGATCCGCAGTTATGCAGTCATCACTAGCAGATCTCTAGGTATCTACACATCTCTAGAGCAACGACTACCCTAGTATTCTGTCTGTTTGGGGATTTAGTCTGATATTCAGGTAACTTCTAGCAGATGGGAGGATGCATTATAGACATTTTGCCAAATATATTTCTAGCCAGCAGCACACTGGGGTCTCTCTGGAATCTTTGTAGGAGAGATTAAAATCCTCTAGAGGCGCTAAAACACATTTTGAGGAAAAAACAGAAGCCATAGGGCATGTGAGTTGTCCTGATCAAATGTTTTATTCCAAATGAAACTTTTAGTTATATATTTCTGAGGAGCTTCGGAAGTACTAGACTCCCAAAAGTCCTGGGAGAGTCTCTCTCACTGAATCATGCTTTTAGAACCAGATGAAACAAAACACTGACTCCCTCCCTGCAATTCACGGCACCATAACTCCCATTTGAATTCTCTATTTTATTCAAGGCCTGAACCAGTTCTTTGCCATATAAACACTGCATTGACTCTTCCAAATATGTCAGCCCTAATCTACAATTAAGGACTTCCTTTGAAATATTTGTCTTACTTGAAAAAAAAAAATCTAAAAATTAAAGCAAATTAAAGGCTTCTTTCTGCTCAGAACTTACTACCTAAGTTACGCTTTTTAACAATTTAGAGTGCAGTAACTTTGGGAATGCAAATTGGTACAAATATTTTAATCATTAGACAAATTTAGTTCTAATTTTTCTTATTAGTTTCAGCTAGGCTATATGCTGAGACATTTCTTACCCCTTGTAATATTTTAATATTAAAATGGAGAACTATTTTGTCTTAAAAATATGAAATTTCTGAGTAGTATACACTCAATTGAATTTATAGCCGAAAACAAAAGGGGAGAAAAAACCTAAACTTTAATAGATTAAGGAAGACTACATGTAAATTGGTGGTGAAGGATGGGGATGGGTTCCTAAAATTAAAAAAGAAAAAGAAAATGTTGAATATGTAAAAAAACAAGTAATTTTTTAAAAAGCTGATCGTGCAGCAGCACAGATGTGCATACCACTCAACCACAAACCCCAATCTACCAGTAAACTTTATGTGAGACCTACACTGAAAAATCAATGCAGAATAGATTAATGAAAGGAAATCAGAAGATAGCTATACTTTTTTAAATAAAAATCTACATCTACCTTTAAAAATAAATTTTATATTTAATTGATATATTCTTTACTAATCAAATGATTATGTTGAAAATATAGGAGCTCGCACAGGTACCAAGTTGTTCATTGTGTGTTCTAGGAAGAAATTTGATGTCAGGTAGCAAAAATGAATTACAATAGAAACATATCTGTAAGGAACGGGGTTGGTCGTGCTGGTGGTTCTGTTTTGTTTTGTTTTGTGTTTTTCCCCTTTCTTTGACACATTTTTCAAATGTGAGTGACTCTGGTCAGCCCTGTAGCTGCCTGTCTATGAATCCCAGACTGTGGAGAGAGGAGAACACCGCGTGAAGATTCAGGCAGACATTGGAGTGATGTGTCATCAGGCCAAGGAACACCAAGGATTGCTGACAACCACCAGAACCTAGGAGGGAGCCAGGGAACAGTTTTTCCCTCAGAGCTTCCAGAAGAAACCAACCCTACCAACACCTTGATTTCAGACTTCAGGCTTCCAGAACTGTGAGAAAAAAAGTTTCTGTTGTTTTAAGCTCCTTAGTTTGTGGTGCTTTGTTATGTCAGCCCTTGGAAACTAATGTGAATCTAGACCCAGAATTTTTTCTTTTTAATCTAGCAGAGGGTGGTAGGTGCTTAGGAATACATGATTGTATGTAACATTACACTTGATCTAAAGCTGATAGTCTAAGTGGGAACCAAATTTAAAAACAACTCTCCCTTTCTCCATTCAGATCCAAAATTTATAGAATGAGATCACACAAATAATATTAAAACTGTCCAGATGTGTAAAGGGGAATCTATCAGTCCTTATTAAACAGGAAGTGGGGTTATATTTACATTGATGATTACATCTTTCATGCTGAATCCCAGGTTCTACCTTATACCACCAAACTGACCAAACTCGAAAATCTAAATGCCATCAATAGATTTAAGAAAGATGAAGAATTAGGGTGATAGGTTTGGGGGAGCGGACATAGACAAACAAAGAACTGTTAAATACTTGGCTGGGAAATATGCAAGGATGAGACAGGTCCTCAGGATTCCTGTTAGACTCTGCAGTATAGAAAGACTAGGTGCAGAGGAGAAGGCTTTCACTTTCCACCTTTCTACCTTATTATTGAATACCAATGTCATTGGGAATTTTTACATGTTTAATGTCAATAGGGGTTATCTGAATAAATAATGAAATTATGTGCCATTTTTGTTATTTCTGCATTTGTTATATTAAACTGAATAATAAGTAGATTTTTTGAAAGAAACTAATAAAGAAGATGAACCAACACCATGGAAAGAGGAATACAAACATTGGTCTCTTCTCATCCCCATCCACTGCCCATCCCAGATAGTATTCATAAATGAGCGAATATCTCGCTAATTCATTCTTCTTTTAGACAGAAAAGGAAAGCGCACACACCTAAGCTTCAGTACAAAGGTATGCTTAGCAGTAAAATTTGTGTAGGCTGAGGAAGAGGTCCCAACCCTAGCTGTGCATCTGATTACTGTCTTAGTATTGTCTTTGTGAATAAGAATGTCTGGAGTTGGCACATGAATCTATGTTCCCAAAATGCTCCCCTGTAATTGGGATTAGCAGCCCACTGAGGCAAACACTGTTCCAGTGATCCCTAGTATTTCCTGTCCATATTCTACATTCTGATGCAACAACTATTCAAGCAAGTTCATAATAATATTATTAAATGTCAAATAAATAAATAAAAGAAAAGAATAAGTAACCCATAAATAATTGTTGGGTTACCTATAAAATTATGCATCAATGCATTAATACATGGATAAACCATTTAATTTTGAATAAGGTATCATTTATTAAAACTTCACATAGTACCTGGTACATGTACCACACACTGTATTAGGTGATATATATATCTATGTATATACACATACACATATGTATATATACTTATTTAATACTCAGAACAATTCTATAAGATAGGTACTATTATATTAGTTTAATTTGTCGTGATGCTATGTAGCTTATAAGTAGAGAATGTAGATTTGGCTCCAAACCCAGTATTTTTTTTTCTACCTGTGATAATAGTTCATTAAGAGTCACACAATTAATAATCAGCAAAGCTAGAATTAGAGATCAATTTCTTTCACTTAAAATTTAGTATCCTACTAAATTTGTCTCCATATTGATTGCTTCGCCAATACAATACATTAATAGCAAAAACGATGTTCTAATGGAAAATAAAAATGAATCTCACCTCTGAACAAAGCAGAAAATCTCATTTGCATGGATATTTATGTAATAATGACATAACCTCTGTTCCCTGACTTGCTTTGTTAATGATATGGTGTGTCCATATGAATCTTTTTTCAAACCCATAGTTACATGCAGCTAGTTTAATGACAGACATCAGTCTGGAACCTCATGGAAGCTGTAATTGTACCCTAACTTTCTGTCTTTATAACTGAAAGGAAGTGTTTTACTCATTCCAAAAATATATTCAATTTGACACGGGGCCTCTACTATCCTTCACAAAGGACTTATGACCTAGGAATTATTCTGACCACACTGTAAAATGTAAAAAAATTAAATCTTTAATAATAAATACACACTAATGAATGTAGTACAAATTTCTATATTTTTTCCTACAGTGTTGTCTTAATTACCTCATTGTATATTCAGTGCTGTAAGAGGAAACCAAATGACAAGTAAATAAGTTTAAGTAGAATTACAAAAAAGAACTACCAGTAAGAAGTGTTCCAGTTTAAGTAGCCCAACTGAGACCAATTTTGTATATATACTTTCAAATGTCTATGGTCTTGTACAATGTTAAATTTTAGAATAATAGTTTTGAAGTAGTGCAAGCCTTCCAATTTCTTTTGACTTTCAAAGATTAGTAATATCTGAATAACATATAAAAGTATTTTCTGCTAAGGTATTGAAGTGTTAATAATATTTCTATTGTAAATTTAGGAAATACAATATTAATTAATATATCA
Source organism: Diceros bicornis minor (assembly GCF_020826845.1). NCBI lineage: Eukaryota > Metazoa > Chordata > Mammalia > Perissodactyla > Rhinocerotidae > Diceros > Diceros bicornis. Next base: position 24,129,089 of record NC_080747.1, on the reverse strand, counting down.
ATTACCAATACAGATTATTGTCAGCCATACATCTACTTTATCCCAACCAGATTAATACAGACATTTATTTCTTGAAATGTATATTCCATGAAAATCAAACGAAATTCTTTTCCGGGAGAAAACCTTCGTGAACCAGAATACTTGACTGCAAAAATTAATTTGAAGAGAATCGTTAATAATACAAACCTAGCAGTAAGTGTCATCTGAAATCTAATCATGACACATTTGCCTCCACAATCTTGCTTTCTGTATGCTCTTATGATTTTGACCTTGGCGTGCAATTATGCCGCTATTTCTGCTATCCAAGGTTTCCTGAAGGGTGGAACAAATAGATTGAAAATTGTAAATGGGTGAAAGAAAAAACATTGGTAAAAATACTAAGGGACTACATAAAAGAGGCAAAGAAAATAAACTGTTCAACATAACAATAAAAATAAAATCTTACTAGTGCAGAAGTCACTTTACTTCTCTCTTTTTTGCACCCATAGTGACAGGTGTCTTTATTCCTAAAACAGTCTATTACCCTCATAATGTAATGGTTTCTGCTAGAAATTCATGCCTCATTACTTTCAATCTCATTTGTTTTTCCATGTTACATTTAAGAAAATGAAAACACATTAAAATGCTCACATATCAACTTCACCAGTTAGGGAATTTCTAGCTGGATTATGCCTAAGGTAGTGCAATCTATTACACCAATTGAGACAAGGGAATTTCTTTTGTAAATGCAATGAAAAATATTCAGCATAACTTCTGCCTTTACTTCTTATTGTAGTCTATAATGAATACAGATGCTCCTTGGAATCATTTTTTAATAAACAATATACCTAATGTAAAGGAAAATAATGAAGTACATAATTAACAAAACTATCTTTCTAATTTGGTAATCACAAAATTTCAAGTTATCAGCACAGCAAATTTGTTTTGCAAATTAGTAATGGTGAGCCTTTTTCTTTTCTTTCCTGTACATGTTTGAACTACATCAGGACTTATATTTGGATAGTAAATTTTAGGGTACAAAAAACTAATTAATTGCATGCTTATCTTCACCCAACTTCAGAACTTTTTGCAATAAATAAATGATGAATTAAACAGGTGGATATGAAATAGCTTAAGTATATGCCAGGTTAATTTGGAGAATGTGGCTTGATCTTTGGCCATTTTGGGGCTCCCAATATATCCCTCCTGATTTGAGCTTGCTCCACAAAACTGGATACTTCCTTTTCCAGGGCTATAACCTGTCCCTATAAGCATTCTCTGTAGAGAGACTGATTCCAAAGAGAATCTAGAGGGGCAGAGCAAGGAATGCTCAGTCCATCACTGAGATAAGCAACTGCTGGTGAGTAAAAACATCTGCCATTAGCCTTTTCTGCTTTTCTCTTTTATAAACTTGAAGCTTAACAAACTTTTGATTAGCCAGGTGTGGCTAAACTTAGGGTAGGAAAGCTGAAGTTTATCATAATTGTCAGAATTCATGAGTTGATCTTCCAGTAGCAAACACCAATATTATCTACATTGTGCATCCTCCCGGTACACATTGTGCATCCTCCAGGTACACTGCCTGCTCTCTGAACACATCTAACAAATTGGCTGAAGAGGAATAAAGGGATAGTTTTGGCCTGTTATTTTGCATTGGCTTAGCTTCTGACCCCTGTCTAAGCCCAGAGTTGTTATTCCAGGCACTGAAAGAAGAAACTGAAAAGTCACTTTCTTGGATGAAATCTTTGAGACACTGTAGCGTTTAGCAAAACTGACATGAGAACCACATAATGCAGTCAGAGAGGGATGATTTCCCCAATTGTGGACAGAATACAGTATAAGTTAGAACAGTACTACACTGACACTTTGAAAATTTAAGCTACAGGAGCATCATGATATATCACCCTCAGCCAGGGCATCGATGCTCTCAACACTGGCTCTGGGCATAGCAGAAGTGGCAGCAGACATAAAGCAGCAACCAGAAAGAAAAGAGCAACTCAAGAGGCTGTGAGGAAACCTACCAAACAGAAATCTGTGAGCTCTATTAATACAAGATGCAACACCTTTTCGAGACTTCAAGAGTAGAATAGGGATAATATGGAAACAAGTAATATGTGTCCCCCCTCGAACAGAGGTCAGCAAACTACGATCTGTGGACTAAATCTGGCCTTCCACCCGTTTTTGTGAATAAAGTTTCATGGAGATAGCCACACCCATTCCTTGATGTATGTTCTATGGATGCTTTCATGCTGCAACAGCAGAGTTGCTTAGCTGTAACAGCAAAGAATAAAATATTTACTATCTGGCATTTTACAGAAAAAGTTTGACAATCCCTGGTGCAGAGGATAACACCTGCAAAGAGCTGGGCGACACTATGTATTGACAACTCCGTGTGTGCTGTAGGTTTACACAGACAAACACAAGAAAGGTTTTCATTTTCAAAAAGTTTATAAGCATGTTTGAAGAATGGAGAATTACAGAGGAATATATCAGAATTATCTATCATCTAAGAATGGCTTTAATTCAAAAACCTCTCCAGAATAAAGCCAGTCTGCAAACACGTATTAAGCACCTCTTCAGCTCCAACTCTGCCTTAGCCACAAGTGTCACAGTAGTGAAAAATTCAAGTACTATTTCTGTTTCTGTATAGCTTTCATCCAAGGGAAAACAGAGGAAAATAAACACAGAAATAATTTACATTTACATTTCATAGAGATAGTCCAGAGTCCATATAAATGTAATAATCTGGGGAAGGAGAATACATTGAGTATATTGGACCCAACCCACCACCTGGGGCCATGTCCTCGGAGCCCCACTGAACCCTATCCAACCTTCAGATGTAGAAGTGAAACATACACGCTAATTTTTGCATCCAAATGATTTTGTGTTGGTTTGTTACCCACAATTATTGTGCTGGTATCTGACCACTACACATCACATTTAGATCAACATATAAAATCCTTCCACGTCTTACAAAGCCTTATGTCATCTATTCTTAGTTATCTTTCCAACATCATCAAATGTGACTCTACTTTTTGTTCACTACGCTCCAGCCACACTGCTTTGCTTCTTGCCCCTTAGATACACCAAGCACTTTTCTAACTTAAAGCCCTAATTAACTCTGTGTGGGATTCTTTTTCTCCGTTATCTTTATGGCTCGTCCTCAACTCATTCATATATGAGAATACATGTCACTGCATCAGAGGAAAGTTGCCTGACCACATTGTCTAAAATAGAATACTATTACTAAAATAAAATGCTGTCTAGCTCCTTAATGTGGTAATATTTCTTCTTAGTTCTTTTTACTATATGATATTATATTACGTATTTTACTGTTTAATAGTTTATTCACTGTCTCTTCCACTAGAATTTTTATACTATAAAGGCAAAAGCTTTATTTATTATATTTTCTTCTCTACCTCTGGACCATAGAATAGTGCCTAGAAATATTGTGGTTGTTCAAAAGCATTTGTTGAATGAATAAATAAATAAATTGAAATCAGTAGGATCACTAGTGGTCTCTAGATACTGTTATTGTTGTAATTCTGTCTTAAGGAATATATATATGTGCATGCATATACATAGAAACATATATTACATATATATATACACACAGATATATATCTATATAATTTTTATTTGGTTTCTTCAAAACTTCTTCATAATGGATAATGAGCTTGTTTTTGCTGTGCTAGATTCAAAGGCAACGATTCACGGCCGTGATTGAGATTGAAGAAAAGCAGAAAAAAAGTCCATGTAAATTATATTCAGAAATATTTAAGGGGGAAACTGGAATCTCTGCAATTATGCAATATAAAAGCTTATTTGCTATTAGAGGGTAACTTTGAAATGCTAGTAAGCACAAATATATATGTACACATAAAAATTGCCTGCTGTGCAATGTAAGAAATAATTTTGTTAGGAAACAATAGCATATGGTCTGAAAGAGGATGGTCTTCTTGAACTCCTTCAATCTTCGTTCTAATATATCATAAAGATATAACACATTTGTGAACCTGATAGATATTTTAAGAAAAGAGATACAGTAGAACACCTAAGAAAGCAGTGGACAAAAATAATTTTTTAGGGCCGGCCCCGTGGCTTAGCGGTTAAGTGCGCGCGCTCCGCTGCTGGAGGCCCGGGTTCGGATCCCGGGTGCACACCGACGCACCGCTTCTCCGGCCATGCTGGGGCCGCGTCCCACATGCAGCAACTAGAAGGATGTGCAACTATGGCATACAGCTATCTACTGGGGCTTTGGGGGGAAAAAATAAATAAATAAAAATCTTTAAAAAAAATAATTTTTTAAAAAATGTAGAGATTTTAGATACAGGCTAGAAAATGAGTAGGAATTATATTTTTTAAAAAATCCTAAGTGCTGCAGAGGAAGATTTTTTAAGCAAATAGAAGCAAACTAAATATATGATTTTTACAGAGCTCCAAACATGTTTTGTTTAGCAATGCAGACACATCACAGCGTTTTAGGGGACTGTGATCAGATGCACCATCTTTTCCAATATTGGACCTGCCTTCTATTTTTAAGTAGTTTTTTAAGTGTTTTACTCATAGAGCATTAGATTTTAATATGTATCAGGTTTCAAGATAAATACTTACAAGTTTTGGAAGGAAAGGTGTTGACAATAGAAAATGATGGTTAACAATTAGTTAAGATGGGAAAAAATGAAAGCTCTTTCAAGGTCCACTCAACTTTATACTCTCATAAATGCCACAATATTACGACTTAATTACTGGAGCAGTTTGTGATTGGCTGTCTCAACGACTGATCCACAGGGCCTTGGTTTGTATGCTACGGAGATTCTAAATAGATCAACCTGACGGGGCCAGTGAAACATATTGACCTCATTGCTGTTCCTTCATCCATTTGCTTCAGGCGTATAAACATAGTTCATGCCTGTATGACCCAAACACTGGATTGTAGCAAGGTCGATTCACTGTTTTCACCCATCGTAATGACTGATTTGGACTGTCACACAGTCAATCTGATTGATTGTGTAAAAGCTGGCCAACAAAACTCAAAGTTGCCTTTCCATAGCTGCTCTCATCGTGGCATAAAACACAGTTGTTTTATATCTCTCCAGAACATTTGAAGCGGGGTTTTGGAAATCACTCTGCTCATTCTAACACAGATGTCCAAATCAGATATTTCTCCCTTGATCTATCATCACCACTTCCTCTCTGAGTCACTACTGGCACTACCATGGTTTAGAGCATTGAAATGCTTGCAGCTGCTATACGCCCTCTTACATTTGGTTTACGTCCAGGATTCATGTAACTGACCATTCTCTCTGAGAAATGCTATGTGTACGTTTACCACCTCTTAGCTACCTATGCTTCATGTTCCCACAATATGGTACTAGCATGTTTGCAGATCAGTGTGAATTTGATAGTTTGTTATTATTGATTATTCATTCTTTCCTCTAATCACGATCTTTAAATTCTAGTTCAGGCCTCAAAGATATCCATATTAAATGAACAAATAAAAAAGAATCTTTAGTTATATAAGAGAAATATTAACTTTTAGGGCTACCATGGGCAATGATTAACAGTGACTTAGGAAAAAAAATTTAAAGACAATATCATCAAATTTTAAGGTAAAAGACTCTTAGTTCATATATGACCAGGCCGTTTTTGTTGGGAATTCATAGACTCTAAATCATATGGCCAAAGAATTCTATTTTCATCAGACTTGCTAGCTCCCATCCAGATAAAATGTGAAGCAGATTAAAACAGATTTGTACACAAAGAATTATACACTCTTATTTTAATGATACAATCTCAAGAAATTTTCATCATTTTCACAAAACAAAGATGAATAATGTAGGCTTATGGGAGCAGTCCATATAATTTTTTTAAAAAAGGTAATTGTTAAAATTTCATTTTTGGCATTTTTTTTTCTTTTTTTCAGAACAGTTTTGTATTAGAATAAAATTGAAGAGAAGGTATAGAGACTTCTCATATACCTGCATTCCCACAAATGTATGGCCACCCCCATTATCAACATTACCAGAGTTTTTTGTTTGTTTTTTTGTTTGTAGGATGAACCTACACTGACACGTCATAATCACCCAAAGTCCATAGTTTACCTTAGGGTTCACTCTTGTTGTTACATATTCTATGGGTTCGGACAAATATATAGTGACAGATATTCATCATTACAGTATCATGCGTAGTATTTTCACTGCCCTAAAAATCCTCTGTGCTCTGCCTATTCGTCTCCTCCACTCCTCACACCCAGGACTAGTGAGCTTTTTGTTATCTCCACAGTTTTGCCTTTTCCAGGACATTGTATAGCTGGAATTATATAGTATGGTGACTTTTCAGATTGCCTTCTTTCACTTAGTAATATGAACTTAACGTTCTTTTATGTCTTTTCATGATGACAGCTCATTTATTTTTAGCATGGAATAATATTCCATTGTCTGGATATACTACTCTTTGTTCATTCATTTACTGAAGAACATCTTGGTTGCAACCAAATTTTGACAATTATGAATGAAACTGGTATAAACATACATGTGCAAGTTTTTGTGTGGACATAAGACTTCCACTCCTTTGGTTAAATACCAAGCAGCACAATTGCTGGATCATATGGTAAGAGCATGCTTAGTTTTATGAGAAACCGCCAAAGCCAAATACCTTCTGAAGTGACTGTACATCTTGTATCCCCACCAGCAATGTGGAGAGTTCCTGTTACTCCACGTCTTTGTCAGCATTTGATGTTGTCAGTTTCTGGATTTTGGACAATAATAGGTGTGTAGTGGTATCTCATTATTGTTTTAATTTGCATTTTCTGATGGCATGTGATGTGGAGCATATTTTCATATACTTATTTTCCATTTGTATATCTTCTTTGGTGAGGTGTCTGTTAAGGTGTTTGCATGATTTTTTTTTTTTTTTGGTGAGGAAGATTGGTCCTGAGCTATGATTGGCCCTTAGCTAACATCCATTGTCAATCTTCCTCTTTTGCTTGAGGAAGATGGTCCCTGAGCTAACATCTGTGCCCATGTTCCTCTACTTTGCATATGGGTCACCACCACAGCATGGCTTGATGAGCAGTATGTAGGTTGGTGCCCAGAATTGGAACATATGAACCCCAGGCCACCGAGGCGGAGGGCATGAACTTAACCACTATGCCACCAGGTCAGCCCCTTTTGCACGACTTTTTGATCTGGTTATTTGTTTTCTTATTGTTGAGTTTCAACAGTTCTTTGCATATTTTGGAAAATATCCAAAGGCCTTTATCCGATGAGTCTTTTGCAAATAATTTCTCCCAATCTGTGGCTTGTCTTCTCATTCTTTTGATGTTCTCTTTCACAAAGCAGAAATTTTTAGTTTTTTAAGTCTAGCCTATCAATTATTTCTTTAACGGTTTATGTTTTTGGTGTTGTAGCTAAAAAGCCATCACCATAGCCAAGGTCATCTAGATTTTCTCCTATGTTAAATCTTGTGAAGGGTGTAAGGCTTGTGTTCAGATTCGTTTTCTTGTGTGTGGATGTCCAATTGTTTAGCACCATCTGTTGAAGAGAATATCTTTGTTCCACTGTATTGTCTTTGCTCCTTTGTCCAAGATCAGTGGACTATATTTATGTGGATCAATTTCTGGGTTCTCTCTTCTGTTCTATTGATATATTTGTAAATTCTTTCACCAGTACCACACTGTCTTGATTATTGTAGCTTTATAGTAAGTCTTGAACTTTGGTAGCATCAGGCTTCCAACTTTGTTCTCTTTCAATATTGTGTTGGCTGTTCTGGGTCTTTTACGGCTCCACATAAACTATACAATCAGTTTATTGATACCCATTTAAAAAAAGCTTTCTGCAATTTAGTTGATAATACATTAAATCTATAGATCAAGTTGGGAAGAACTGACATTTGACAATATCATGTCTTCCTATCAACGAACATGGAGTATCTTGCTATTTTTTTAATTCTTTTTTATTTTGTTCACGAGAGTTTTGTAGTTTTCCTCATATAGATCTTGTACATATTTTGTTAGATTTATGTCTAAGTATTTTATTTCTGGAATGCTAATATAAAGGCTATTGTGTGGCCGGCCCCGTGGCTTAGAGGTTAAGTGCGTGTGCTCCGGTGCTGGCGGCCCGGGTTTGGATCCCGGGCACGCACCAACACACCGCTTCTCTGGCCATGCTGAGGCCGTGTCCCACATACAGCAACTAGAAGGATGTGCAGCTATGACATACAACTATCTACTGTGCTTTGGGAGAAAAATAAATAAATAAATAAAAAGGCTATTGTGTGTTTAATTTCAAATTGCACTTGTTCATTGTTAATACATAGGAAAACAATTGGCTTTTGTATATTAACCATGTACTCTTCCTTTTCTTGCTTTACTGCATTAGCAAGGACTTCCAGTAAAATGTTTAAAAGAGTACCAAGAGGAGATATCATTGGCTTCTACTTGCTGTTAATGGGAAAGCTTCAGGTTTTCACTTTTACGTGTGACATTAGTTGTAGGTTTTTTAAGACAGTCTTTATCAACGTGAGAAAGTTCCCCTCTGTTCCTGGTTTACTGAGAGTTTTAAATCATGAATGAGTGTTGGATTTTGTCAAATGCTTTTTCTGTGTCTATTGAAAGTATCATATGATTTTTCCTTTTTTTTTAGTCTGCTTATGTGATAGATTATGCTAATTGGTTTTTGAATGTTGAACCAGCCATGTGTACCTGGGATAAATTCCACTTGGTTGTGATGTTTAATTCTTTTTATATATTTTTTTACTCAATTTGCTAATATTCTTTGAGGATTTTTGCATATATATTCATGAGAGATATTGGTCTGTAGTTTTCTTTTAATGTCTTTGTCTGGTTTTGATATTAGAGTAATGTTGACCTCACAGAATGAGTTAAAAAGTATACCCTCTGCCTCCATACCTTGAGAGATTGTGGAGAACTGGTATAATTTTTCTTTATATGTTTGGTAAAATTTGCCAGTGAACCCATCTGGGCTTGGTGCTTTCTGTTTTTGGAGGCTATTAATTTTTTATTCAATTTCTTTGACACATATAGAGCTATTCAGATTACCTACTTCTTCTTGTGGGAGTTTTAGCAGATTGTGTCTTTTAAAGAATTGGTCCATTTCATCTAAGATATCAAATTTGTGGGCCTAGAGTTATTCATAGTATTCTTTTATTATCCTTTTAATTTCCATAGGACCAGTAGTGATGTCTCCTCTTTCATTTCTGATATTAGTAATTTATATTTTCTCTCTTTTTTTCTTAGCTAGCCTGGCTAGAGGCTTATTGAGTTTATTGTACTGTTCAAGGACTCAACTTTTAGTTTTATTAATTTTCTCTATTAATTTTGTTTTCAATTTTATTGAGATCTGCTCTAATTCTTATTATTTCTTTTATTCTGCATATTTTGGATTTAATTTGTTCTTCTTTTATAGTTTCCTAAGTTGGATACTTAGATGATTGAATTCAGATCATTCTTCTTTTCTAACATATGCATTCAATGCTATAAATTTCCCACTAGGCACTGCTTTTGCTGTATCCCACAAATTTTCAAAAGTTATGTTTTCTTTTTTATTTTGTTCAAAATATTTTTCAATTTCTCTTGAGATTTCTTTTGATCCACTTGTCATTTAGAAGTGTGTTCTTTAATCTCCTTTATGTTGTGACATTTTTCAGTTATCTTTTTGTTATTTATTTCCAGTTTAATTCCATTGTGGTCTGAATGCAGACATTGTATAGTTTTTATTCTTTTAAATGTGTTATGATGTGTTTTATGGCCTAGAATGTGGTCTACCTCCATGAATGTTCTATGTGAGCTTAAGAAGAATGTGTATTCTATTGTAGTTGGATGAAGTAGTCTAAGGATGTCAGTTATATCCAGTTGATTAATGGTGTCGTTTAGTTCAACTATGTCTTTACTAATATTCTGCCTTCTCAGTCTGCCCATTTCTTTAAGAGAGGTGTTGACATTTTCAATTATGCTAGTGGATTCATCTACTTCCCCTTGCAGTTCTATCAATTTTTCCTCTGTTTAGTTTGTCATTCAGTTGTTTGGTGCACACACATTAAAAATTGTGATGTTTTCTTGCATAATTGATCTCTTTATCATTATGCAATGCTCTTCCTTATTCCTGATAACTTTCCTTATTTAGAAGTCTGCTCTCTCTGAAAATAACATAACTCTTCCTGCTTCCTTTTGATTAACATTAGCCTGGTATATTTTTCTCCGTGCATATACTCTTAATCTATATGTGTCTTTATATTTAACATGGGTTTCTTGTAGACAATGCAAAGGTGGATTGTGTTTTTTGATCTGCTCTGACAATCTTTATCTTTTAATTGGTGCATTTAGAACACATACATTCAAAGTGTTTATTGATGAAGTTAGATTTGTATTTACCATATTCATTACTGTTTTCTATTTGTTGCCCTTGTTCTTTGTTCCTATTTTTGTCTTCCACTCTTTTTCTACCTTTTGCAGTTTTAATTGAGCATTTTATATGATTATATTTTTCTCCTTTCTTAACATAGCAGTTATACTCTTTGTTTTGCTTTTTTTCTGGTTTCTCTAGCATTTTCAATATATATTTAGAACTAATTTAAGTCCACTTTCAAATAACACTATATGACTTCATGGGTAGAGTGAGTATTTTATAATAACAAAATAATCCCAATTCCTTTCTCCTGTCCCTTTTATCATTACTGTTACTCAACTATCAAAGCATTTTACAACAATGCTTTGAGCTATATATGGAAAGAAAATAGCAACGTTAATGTAATCACTTTACAGATAGAAAGAATAATTTTCCTTATATATAAGCATACATAAGCATATCATATACACATAAGCATATGTAATTGAATACATTAATGCTCTTATTATTTTGCAGAAATGTTTTACACTGTTATCTGTTAGGTCAATTAAGAATAAGAAATATAAAATTATAATTTTAACTTCTCTTATTTCTTCTTCAATGATCTTCCTCTCTATGCAGATCTGAGTTTCTGACCTCAGAAATTTTCCTTTTCTCTAAACAATTTTTAACATCTCTTGCAAGGCACATCTACTGTCAAGGAATTCTCTCAAGTTTTGTTAGTCTGAGAATGTCTTTATTTCTCTTTCATTTTTGAAGGATAATTTCACAGGGTACAGAATGCTAGGTTGGTGGGTTTTTTCTCTCAACATCTGAAATATTTCATTTCATTCTCTTTTGCTTGCATGGTTTCTGAGAAAAGTTGAATGCAATTCTTATTTTTGTTCCTTTACATGTAAGGGATTTTTTTTCTTCTGGCTTCTTTCAGAATTTTTCTTTATCTTTTATTTTCCATAGTTTGAAAATAATATGCCTAGGTGTAGTTATTTTGCCGTTATTCCTGCTTGGTATTTTTTGAGCTTCCTAGACCTGTGGTTTGACCTCTGACTTTAATTTGGGGGAAGTCTCAATCATTATGGTTTCAAATATATCTTCTGTTCCTTTCTTTCTTCCCCTCTGGTGTTACCATTACGTGCATATTACAACTTGTATAGTTGTTGCACAGTTGTCAAGTGTTCTATTTTGTTTTTTCAGTCTTTTTCTCTTTGCCCTTTGGTTTTTGAGGATTCTACTGATATATCCTCTAGCTCAGAAATTCTTTCCTCAGCAGTGTCTAGTCTACTAGTAAGGCTATCAGAGGCATTTTTCATTTCTGTTACAGTGATTTTTTTATCTCTAGCATTTCTTTTTGGTTCTTTCTTAGGATTTCCATCTCTCTGCTTACATTTCCCATCTGTTCTTGCATGCTGTCTACTTTATCCATTAGAGTCCTTAGCATATTAATCATAGTTGTTTTAAATTCTCATAGTTGTTTTAAATAGTTGGCTAAATTCTGTAGTCCTAGGATTAGGTCTTAATCTTTCAATGAGACTATGCCTCTGAACTGTGAACTTCACAAGTGTTTCTCAGTCCCACCCTCACTCCCCCACCCCGCCCGCTTAGTTGGGACAGGAAGAGTATAGTGGGCTGGGATAAGGTATTCTCCTCCCAAGTGAAAGGCTACAACTGATTGAGTTTGCTATTTTCCTTCTCCTAGGTCATTTAGTCTCTGATAATACCCCAGCAGGTTAGTCTCTGATTAACTAGTTTCTTTTGAGGGCTTGCCTTGTTAAGTAGCACAGAGTAATCTGCAGTATTTTTAAATTGTTCCTTTCCTCCTCCCCCTGCTGGAAGATTGAGGGGATTTTTCTGTGATATTTACTGTGGGAGTCTTGTGGAGCTCCTAGAGGTAAATCTCACAAAACTTTCAGGACCCCTCTATGACTGGATCTCCCTGGAGTTTTTAACAATCAGATCTGTACACATTAAGCCTCCAGCTACTTGCCAACTGCATTTCAGATTTGCCTACTACAGCACTAGTTGCCCTATAGATTTCCACTTGTGAGTCTGGTAAGTTGTTATTCTCTGTGTTCACTTGTCAGACTCTCCAATCTTGGGGACAGTGATTTGTCCTTTGTCCTTCCCTTTCTGTCCTCTTCCCTCTCTCTTGTTGTTTGCCCAACAAGATTTGTTTATATTAGAGTCTGTTCAGCTTTTTACTTGTTAAAATAGAGTGGTGATTCCAAGCTCCTTACATACAGAACCAGAACCTGGAATTCTCCACTCTTTTTTTATTTTTTCTTTTAAAATAAGCCTTTAGAGAATATATCAACAAAGCACTGTATAGTGTAGAGTGAAGTTTCTCATTAACAAAGTGTGTGACACAGTAGGTCTCAGAGGACGTGTGATGCAGATCTTCCAGCCCCTTGTAGTCCCTTGTCAGAGAGAACACACTAAACATAAACCAGAAGCAAATCAACATATGGTTCAAAGAATAACAAATCATCAGGATTAACATTCAGTGAGTAAAGACTGGTCCTATGAGAAACACACAGTGGTGATGCCTTCACTTGTCTAAAAACGATTATAAATCTTACATCCCCTGGATTCCTTTACAAATGACCCAGTGTGTGTGTTTGTGTGTGTGGTGTGTGTGCATGCACGTGTGGTTTATAGTAGTTTTAAAATGTCTGTTGCGCTGGCCTTGCTTTGTGCTCCTCTGGTGGGTGTGCTGCTAGAAAAAGAAAAATAAGCAAAAACTATAGCAAAAGAATCTGATGTGTTTGTTATAACAACAGTATCACACATGTACAAAACTTTCTCCCTACAATCAGTGACAGGTATCCCCATGGCCAGCAATTGTCTTTCAACCCTGCTGAAGAAATCAGAGAAGATTGTAAGCTACAGCTTCCTACATTTCCACTCTTTTTTTAATTCACTGAAAGACACAAGATATAAAAATATTAGTATTTTATTTTTTCTAATAGTTACTAGCAAGTATCCTGAAAATTTGTTTGGATAGACTATTCCCCATAGAGAATTTTCATAATACTGAAGATATAGGAGCAAGTCTCATTCCATTGGGCATTTAAAGCACCTACTTAAATTGATAAATCACTTAAACTGCAGAAATAAAACTAATATTTTAAAAGGGTTGCACAAATTAACTTTTCTCAGCAAAAATCATTTCCTGTTGTATTTGTTGGCAGTCCACTTACAATTGCTAGTCCTCTGGGAAGCAAGGTTGTAATTTGCTTTTTTGAGGAAAAAGATTGATAATTAACATATGATGACTTTTTCATAAAGTTACACACATACATATACACAACTGGCTAATTTTATGTGTGTGCTGTTAAAAATTGAAATTATGGATAATGTTGTTCATGCCAACACTCAGTACAGAAACACTTGAATAGAAAAAGAATAACAGCCACAGCATGAACTTCAAAATAAGTTTTCAAACTAAGTTTTCTAATTTTCCTACTCTAAAGTAAATGCATTTAATTTCTAATTTCTAGGAACCCTATGCTCCACGTTAATTTATATAAGATTAAAATAGCTGGTTTTTACTGAGTGTTTCGTATATGCCAGGCACAATCTATGAAATTTTATTTAATGACATTTATCATTACAATTAACTTCATGCACTACATAGAACTTAAGTCCATAAGGGCAGAAGCCGTAGGTATCCTCCAGCATTCACATCAGTACATGGAACGCAGTAGATGCTACATAAGTATGCATAAATGTCACTAATAAATAAATGGATGAAAAGGAATATTTTCTAATCCTATCAAAAGCCTAGCAAATATATATTTTGTTTCCTATTTTATAGTACATATTGATGGAGAGACATGAAATGGGTTTGGCTAATGTCATTTAGCCAAAAGACATTGGTCTATTAGGCTCCAAATCTGCATCTCTCTTCTTTATTTTAGTTCTAAAATTCAAGTGACTATAAGATCTGTGATGTGTCCTATTTAAAAAGAACAGAAATTCATTAGCTCAAGCTCATTGTTGCCATGAACAAAATTGGCCAGTATTCCTACATTTTCCTATTTTTCAAGAGAAGGTGAAAATCACAATTTTGAGCTTTCTGTAGATTTAAATGCAAATATTTAGTAAAAAGATAACTATATTAATACTATGATCGTTAATGCAATAAGTCTTAGAGATCTAGATTAGGGAATCACCAATGCATGGCCAATATTGGATTCATGATTGTAGATAGGCCATATGGGCAGAGGCTGCAGAGTGAAAATCAAAGATTGAAGAAAAGTCTTCAAGAAGAATCACAAATTAAAGGATGAACAGTGAAATAGAAGCCTAATTTGAGAAGTAGTTGCATAAGTAGAATATCAAGACATCATAGAAGCTGAAAAAATAGAATGATTCAAACGCAGTGGTCAACATTGCTAAATAAAATAGAGGGCTCAAGGGAAAATAAAAATTTGATTATGCAAACAAGAGATTGTCGTTAAATATATTGGGAACAGTTTCATTGATGTTGAGTGGAAGCTACTTTTTTAACAAGTTGGCTAGAAAATTTGAGCTAAAGAAACTGAGAATGTGCATAGAGAGAATATTAGATGCTTGGCTGCGAATTTGAGGGAAAGAATATAAATAATATATTTATTAATTATGTAATTCATTTATTCATATAAAATTTAATTACAATAAAAGTTATTTGAATATTTGTTGCTACTGCTCTTATTATTATTCAACATATATAACATTCTGGCAATGTTTTTAGAAAAAGTAATGTAAAAATAAGTCAAGATAAAATTAAGTCAATGTTGTATTATAACCCTTTTTTAATCACATCTTACCTCCAAACTCTCTAATGAAAAACGGATATCCAGAGTAGACTAAAAAACCTGCTATCAAATGATTAAAACAGTTCACAACCACTAGCCGATTGGAAAGTATTGATCAGCTTGGTTCTGTGTAATAGTAACAGAAGGAAAGATTTCAGAGTCAAGTGTTCTGGTTTCAAATTCTAGTTATTATGGAAAAATGACAACTTGATGAGGTTTTGTGATGATTAAATTAGATGATGCATATGAGAAGCTGCCAAATAATGAATATTCTTTTAATGATGTCTCACTACCTTCACCCCAGAAAAAGTTTTCTCTATTTCGTATTACCTTTTTTCCTCTTCACATCAACCCGTTTGATGATAATTTCCCTGCCTGATGAAGCTGGTTATAACGATGGAAATCTGTGATTGGACCCTTCTAGCCATCATGACAAATATTGGTAATGAAGTTGGAATTTGTCCTGCCAACAGTGGATTTTATTCTTCAGAGATTTTAAGTGAGTAAAAAATGAAAAACAAAATGGAACCTTCATACATATAATTATCTTGAAAAATAACAGGGATGATGCTAAAATTAGTAAAGGCATTGTGGTATGTTAATATATTTTTGTTCTATTGCATTAATTTGTAGTTAACTTTTATTCAGCGAGCCATTACACATGTAATTATCTATTAAAATAATTTGCATTATTTACACTCTATTATATAGTTGTGGTTTTATGATCAAAGATAAAGTTTTGAAGTGCAATCTCGTTGTAAAGAAAACCATTATTGTAGACTATACAATACTGCCTTTTTATATTAAAAACTAGAGTGTTTTTCTCTGAAAGGAACATTAGCTTTGCAACCAATACTTAGTTGAAAAGTAAAAGGGAAGACATTGTTGATGGAGATTTTCTTGAAGAAAGAGAAATTACACTCATTACACTTCTATATTTGGATCAGTGATTTTGTTTTGATGTAACATTATCCTATTCACTCCTTTTTTCCTCAAATGAGGCTGCAGATAATTTTAGCTTTACTGGTAGTTTGTCTTTTTCTCTTATAGCTATGACTTTTAAAATTACATATTTCTAATAGGGAGGTGGGACAAGGAGTTTCCAATCTAACCAAGGACTACATTTGTAGATTTTATACACAGTTCTCTAAATATAACTAATTGTATATGAGCTTAGTTAGGTTTCCTCTAGTAAAAAGAAATTTTTCTACATTACAGCAAAATACAAAATGATACCTTGACACCCAAGAAATTATGTTTGACTTTATATATTTATCTGCATCTTTGCATAATAACCCCTAATGAATTAACAGATAACAGAAAAAAAAAGTAACATGTAGTTTATAAATTATTCCCTTTCACACACTCCAACATATAGATATTTTAACTTTAAATAAAATATCCTATTAAAAATGCAGATGTGGGGGCCGGCCCGGTGGCGCAAGCAGTTAGGTGCACGCGCTCCGCTGCGGCGGCCCGGGGTTCGCTGGTTCGGATCCCGGGCGCGCACCGAAGTACTGCTTGGTGGGCCATGCTGTGGCGGCGTCCCATATAAAGTGGAGGAAGATAGGCACTGATGTTAGCCCAGGGCCGTCTTCCTCAGCCAAAAAAAAAAAAAAGAGGAGGATTGGCGGATGTTAGCTCAGGGTTGATCTCCTCACAAAAAAAAAAAAAAAAAAAAAAAAAAAAATGCAGATGTGGCTGAGTAACCTTATAAAAAATATTTTGAATTTTAAAAATTTTTTGAGCTCACACATGGATTCCTTTATACCTAATTTTTAAATAAATTCTCCAATTTTGTGAGACAAGAAATTGGGTTGGTAAAATACACATACAAACAGGCAAAATCTTCCATTTCCTGTGAAGTTGAAGTGATAGAGACCAGTTTTATTTTTCCCCATGAAAAAAAACAGTCAGACAGAATATATTTTAAAATGGCTCTCAAAAGTCTAATGTCTTTGGATATTAAACAATAAAAGACCATGATTCCTGAGAGAAGGAAACGAAATCACATGAAGCCTAATGTGATGATTCATTTTATGTGTCACCTTGGTTGGGCCATGGTTCCCAGATATGTGGTCAAACATTATTCTGGGTGTTTCCATATAGGTATTTTTTGGATAAGATGGACATTTAAATTTGCAGACTTTCAGGAAAGTACCTCCATAATGTGGGTGGGTCTCATGCAATTAGTTAAAGACCTTAATAGAACACAAACTGACCTCTTTTGAGCAAGAAGGAATTCTGCCATCAGACTGTCTTCAGACACAAATTGTAACTCTCACCTGGGTTTCCAGCCTGCCAACCTACCCTAAAGATTTTGAATCTAACAAGCCTCCAAAACGCATGAGCCAATTCCTTAAAATAAATCTCTCTCTGGAGAGCCCTGATGAATATACCTATATTGCTCCAGATAACTTCATGAAAAAAGTTTACGGGCACATTGCAGGAGGAAAACAATCAGAGCCTAATAACTTCCCTTAATTCAGGGGACTGAGGAGAGTGTCCAGGAAAGCCAAGTTGGCTAAAGTTCTCAGGGCAAGGTGGAGGAATAATAGTGGGGACTCGATTTGCCTTCAGACCTAAAATAATCAACAGATGAATGGAATAATTGGAAAAACAGATTTCAAAACACTGGACTTCAGGAAACAAAAGATAATAATCACTAGAAATAAGGAAAACATGAGTCTTGTTTGTCAAGTCTGGTGCCTTATGACGATTTACAGGCCATAGTTTAGAAAGGGCAAACTTAAGGTGAGCCCATTAGACTCCCTTGGATGAGGGGATTGAGTTTTCATTCCAGGAAAAGAAAGAAAATGCTAGGATTTGAGAGACAGTTACTGGTGAGGGGTGAGTAGCACAGGGAGAAACTCGGAGATTTGCTGTAGCTATTGGTGTTCAGATGAGAACTTACAAGTTCATGCGTATGAGGAAAATACTTGGGGTGAGGAAAATATGCACCCAAAAGGATTAGATGGAACAGTGCCCTGTCTTCACATGTGAAGTGTGTGAAGTACAGTGCCTATTCCCACCATCCAGACACAAAGCATCATGATCCATGGGGCCTTAGGTAGGATGCTCAGGAAGGTCTTGCTTAGGCAGTAAGGGCTAAATAGCCCCAGACTGGGCATTGCCAATCTCCTCAAATCTTAAGATCAAGATTGTTTTCAAATTGTTTTCCAGTAACTTTACTGTATCACAGAAGAAAGCTCAAGAATTGTTACAGGAATACAAAAGTATCTAACACTAAACAAAGCAAAATTTATAATGTCTGGCACCAAATAAAAATTACCAGGAACACAAAGAAGCAGGAAAACAAAACCCACCATGAGAATATAAGTAAATCAATCAAATCAACTAAATAATGACTCAGATCTTAGAATTAGCAGACATATACACAAAACAGTATAAACACAAATTTATAACAAAATTCTATGTACTCAAAAAGTTAAGTAGAGGAATGCAAGTATAAAAAATATCAATTTGTAATAGATAAAAACTATAATATATAAGATGAGAAATACATGTTAGACATTGCAGAAAAAATTGACAACTTAACCACAGACACTATAAAAATGAGACACAGAATTAAAAAATGAAAAAAAAAAGTGAACAGAGCTTCATTAAAATGTGGGACAATGTTAGACATCCTAATGTTAGACACCCAAACATTTAGTTGGGTCCCGAAAGGAGATAAAGGAAGGTGAAAATTTTTGATGACATCATGTCCAAAAATTTTCCAAGTTTAATGAAAACTATGTACGTATGGATCCAACAAGCTCAACAAAATCTAAGCACATGAAGGATGAAGGAAATTACACCAACACAGATTATAATCAAATTTCTCAAAATCAATGATAAAGACAAAATCTTAATAGCAGCCAGAAGAAAAAGAACACATTATGTACCTGGGAACAAAGGTAAGAATGACAGCAGATTTACACAGATTTGATAAACATGAGAAGACAGTAGAACAAAATCTTTTAGTATTAAAAAAAAAAAAAAGAAACTGTCAACCTAGAAGTCTATACCAAGAGGAAATAAATTTCAAAAATTAAGAAGATTTAAATAGATTTTAGACATATAAAAGTTGAAGAAATTCATTACCAG
Source organism: Diceros bicornis minor (assembly GCF_020826845.1). NCBI lineage: Eukaryota > Metazoa > Chordata > Mammalia > Perissodactyla > Rhinocerotidae > Diceros > Diceros bicornis. Next base: position 24,109,837 of record NC_080747.1, on the reverse strand, counting down.
CATATTCTCATTTCAGGAAATATAAACAAACTCCTTTAGACAGAAGAATAATGATTGGTAGAAATATAGATGAACAGAGGTAACTACACAGATTTTTAATTTTCAAATCTTTTAAAAAGATAATTGTCTCTCTAAACATAATAATGACAAAATTATTTTTTGTTAAACAAAAATGATAATTTACTTTGAGCCCTTTAACCTATGTAAAAATGTATGATAGCAATAGGAAAAAGAATATAGAACAGAACAGGAAGTGTATCCTTGCACATTTTTTATACTATAAGTAAAGTGATATGATACCACACGAAAATAGACTATGAGAAGTTAAAGATTAACACTGTAAATTCCAAAGTAATCACTAAAATAGCAAAACAAGGAGTTATAGCTAACAATGCAACAAAGGAGGTGAAAAAGAATGTATTATAATGGAATGAAAATTGTAACACAGCATGTTAAAATTTGTGGGATTCTGGTAAAGCAGTACTTAGGGAGAGAATTATAGACCAAAAAGATGTATAAGAAAAGAAACATGGATTCAAGTTATGTTGCTTCCCTCTTAAGAAAGTAACAGAATGTGTTAAACCCAAACAACTAAGTAAAAATAAACAAATAAAAATAATAAAGATTAGAGGGGAACTCAAGAAAAGAGAAACAAAATAGGAAAAATCAATAAAACCAAAAGCTCATTCTTTGGGAAATTATCAAATTGATAATACCTTAGCCAAAATGACCAAAAAACAAAAAGAATTACCATTACTTGAATTGAGAGAGGTGAAATCACTATAAATTATACAAATATTAATAAGATAATAAGGGGGCCGGCCCAGTGGTACAAGCTGTTATGTGCGCGCACTCTGCTGCAGCAGCCCGGGGTTCACTGGTTCAGATCCCGGGCCCGCAGCCATGCACCAGTTGGCAAGCCACGCTGTGGCGGCGTCCCATATAACGTGGAGGAAGATGGGCATGGATGTTAGCCCAGGGCCGGTCTTCCTCAGCAAAAAGAGGAGGATTGGCAGATGTTAGCTCAGGCTCCATCCTCCTCACAAAAAAATAATAAATAGATAAGATAATAAGGAAATATTATGAATGACTTTAGGCTAATAAATTTGGCAAATTAGAGGAAATGGACAAATTCCTTGAAAAATGTATATTACCAAAGCTCACATGAGAAAAAGTAGTTATCCTGACTAAACCTACATAAAAATTTAATTAAATAAATTGAATTTGTACTTAAATACCTCCCTAAAAACAAATCCCCAAACCCAGGTGACTTTACTGGTTGATTGCACAAAAAATTTACAAATAAATAGTACAAATTCAACATACACCTTCCAAAATATAAAAACACGGCACTATTTCCCAAATCCTTCAGAAAGACCACCATTATCTTTATGTTAAAGCCTGACAAAGATGTTATAGGAAAATAACACTACAGATCAAAACACCTCATGAAGATAGATGCAACAATTCTTAAAAAAAAGAAAATTAGCGAATGGAATCCAACAATATGTAAAAATGATAATGCTTCACCATAGAGTGAATTTTATCCCAGGAGTTAGAGACTAGTTTAACATTCAAAACATTAATCAATGCAATTCACCATACTAAAATAAAATAGAAAATCAAAATCATCTTAATGGATGCAGAAAAATCATTGAACAAAATTTAATATCTATTCCTGGTAAAAACTTTCAGCAATGTAGAAATAGAGGGAAGCTTCATTAACCTAATAAAGGGTATCTATTAAAGAAATGTAGCTAATATTCTGCTTACTGGTTAATGACTGAAGGCTTTCTCTCCTATGATTGGGAACGAGACATATATATCTTTTCTCATCATTTCTATTGAATGTCATCCTGCAGGATGTAGCAAGTACCATAAGGCAAGAAAAAGAAAAGGCATCCAAATCGTAAAGAAAGAGGTAAAACTGTCTTAAATTGCAAACAACATGATTGTCTACGTGAAATATACAGTGGAATCTATTTAAAATATTAGAACTAATTAGTGAATTTCACAAGGCTGTGGGATACAAGATCAATTGTATTTGTAGATATTAGAAACAATGATAAATTGAAATTTTAAAAACACCATTAAAATGTATCTCAAATATGAAACATTTAGAGATGAATGTGATAAAAGATGTGCAAGAGCTGTTGGAAAACTACAGAACTTTGTTGGAGAACTGAAATATGACCTTAGTTCAGAGGTATACAATGTCAGAAGAATCAATATTAGTAAGATTTCATTTCTCTCCCAATTGATCTATAGATTCAATTCATCCCAATCAAAATCCTAGCATGCTTTTTTTTAATAGAGATTGGTAAACTAATTCTGAAATTTATATGCACTTGCAAAGGAAATAGAGTAGTCAAAAATTGAAAAGAAGGGGCTGGCCCTGTGGCACAGTGGTGAAGTTTGGCGTGCTCCACTTTGGCAGTCCAGGTTCACGGGTTTGGATCCCAGGTGCAGACCTACACCACTGATCAGCCGTGCTGTGGTTGTGACCGACATAGAAAATAGTCACAATATGGATAATTTAGGAGGATCCAGTGTTTCTCAGTTTTTTCCCACTAGATTTTAAGCTTCCGTGGTGTCTAGAATACAGTCTGGCAAAGGAGGTGCTAATATTCTACCTGAATGGATAGATAGAGAGATAATATTTTCCTTGTCAAATGTGTCTTCAGAATTGTTGACCCTAAGTATAGAGTCAAAAGTCTTTATTATTGTAGGAAACGCCAAAGAAGTGACTGAACTTGAGGGACTAAGAGAAAATATACTTTTATAGTATTTTTATCAGCTTGATAAAATGTTGAATTGTTTCTTTATTTACTCTAAAATCTAATATACACGGTAGTGGAGTAGTAATCACTGAACATTCCCGAATGTTAGGAGTGAGGGGCATGATAGGGTGCTGTATGTTAAAGTAGTGTCTATCTTCTGCAGAAGGCCATCTCTTTCTCTGTCATTTGTATTCTTGCTATTACCACTGCCACATACTGTTTCAGTGTCAGACTGGTCATCCTTCTCTTAATCAGCATTATTGCTTGTCACCTTGAAGCCTTACCATAACTTTCACCTCAGCCCCGATACTAGAACTTAGAAGTACTTGGAGGAACTGGAGTCATCCCAAATATTGTATACTTGAAAGAAGGTAAAGAACTTTGAAATTACCTTCCAGGTCACTGCTTACTGATTCACACTTAAATACACAATCTGTTTAGATTGCCTCTGAACTTCAATGATCTTTTTTCCTCAGAATAAAAAGTATTTTTATTTTCTGTCTTATGGTTCTGGGCATAGTACGGATCAGAAAATATGACACTTTCTTTTTCTTAAAGGAAGCTTTATATTAAAACAAACAAACAAACACAATATAGTATAAGCAGTGTCTAAATAGAAATGGTTTCTCTATTCTGAGTATTGGTGAAAATTAATTAAAGCCAAGGCTATTTTACGGGCTAGAGAATTGCCACATTCTTGCAACTGCAAACAAGGGACAAAGTAAGTGAATAATGCTTTATATTGTTATTCTGAACTCCCTTCTCTATATGGGCTTCATTAAAATAAACAGTACACCTGGCCTGCTTGGTCCTCACACAAATGATAAATAGCTGAGCTCTGCCAAAGCCCTTAGATATAGATTTTCCACATTCTGTGCTTTGGCTAAGGGGAAATAATAGTTAAGCAAATCCAGTTGGCAGCAGCAGTCAAGTAGTCAACTATCTGAGGACAGCTCTAAGTAGCGACTGTACCAGTATTGGCACACTAAGCTTCTGGAAGATCCTTGGGTATTCTTCTTTTCACTTAAAGTGCTAATAGGCAACAACATTCAATTGCATTTGTATAAATAATGGCAGTCTTTTGAAAATCTCTGAAGTAAGCTATTAAAACTGCAATGGGGCCTATACTTAAATACACGGGAGCAAAGCATGTGCATTTGTTGATTAAATTCAACCATTTTTCCCCGTAAATGTGGCTAAAAGCAATGCCAACTTGATTGATGAATACTTTACTATAAATCTAAGCACGGGATCAGAAAGAGCACTAAAAGAATAAAATGCAAAGTGACTGGTGCTTGGATACCAAGATGCAGAAGGCAAATAATCACAGGATATATATGTTCATACATTTCAAGTAATACATTTCAATAATGGGCTACATTAGTTTTGCCACAAACAGAAAATGACCATGTGTTTGTAATTGGGACAGCCCAATTTGTATTAGTGACAAAAGCATTGCTCACATTTTCTTGTCATGTAAGGGTGAAAACAACAGTGTTCTGCTTCAACAAAATTATATTTCTGAAGTCAGTGGAAATTATGATTCATGGAGACACCATCCAATCACTATCAGTAGCAAATAAGGCTTCTGTTCTAGCTCAAATCCCTCCTGTGGGGACATACCAAACACCACTTTTTATTTAATTTGTCAATCTATCTAAATATATACTACAGAAACTAAAATATAACTGGTTTAGCTTTACTATTACATTTTTTATTTATTTTTACTTTATTAGAAAATTAAAGAGGAATATAAGCTTGTTCAGAAAAGACCTAACCGAAAAAATTTTAGCGTATTTTTTCTACTTAATGTTTTACCTATTTGAAAATTCCTTCAAGAGAACACATTAAGTATAGTCATGCATCACTTAAGGAAGGGCATCCTTCTGAAAAATGCATTGTTAGGCTATTTCATTGTTATGGGAACATCCTAGAGCGCACTTACACAAACCTAGATTGTATAGCCTCCTGCACACCTAGGCTATATGGTACTAATCTTATGGGAACTCCGTCATATATATGGTTCGTCGTTGACTGAAATGTCGTTATGCGGTGCATGAATGTAGATAGAAAGAAAGGGAGCTACATATAAAATTCAAAGAATAAAAGAAAAAAAAAAAACTCTGCTATGTCTCCAATTGTCATCACCTCATACTCTAGACTCCCTTTGGAGAATAAATTGTACCCCTCATAATAAAGAATAAAGCCATATGAAAACACTCCAAAGGCAGGTGATAACGTTAAAATATAAACATTTAGCCTCCAGAGTTAGAGTACTATCTATTGCTTCTAGAAATCAAACAAAAAAATAAAGTACAATATATGTGAGGTCACTTAGTTGACTAAAACATATTCTACATATAGTAATTTTGCTTCATTTCAATTTAGATGGTCAATATTTTATTTAAACATGAAATTCTCTAAAACTCTCCAACGGAGCACCTGCAAAATGGGAAATTAATGTGTATTGCTGTGTTTCTATCTCTAGGCAGGACAAACATATATATATAAAACAAAGAATTGAGACATACTGAAAAAATCATCTGAGCCCTTCCCACCTGTATTTATGATAACAGCCTTTCATGTCTTATTGTACCTTTTAAACTTCTAGCCATCGATTTTTGAACAGAAGTAGTCTCTTCCTCTTCAGTCAGTTCATCCAATAAATACTTATTAAACGCTTATTGTGTATCTCGCAAAATGTCATATTCTGGATTGTCAAAGATGGATAATGTATATGTTATTTTTGCTTAAAGAATTCATAGTCTAGTGAAATACTCTCACTGTATTTAGGCAACATGTCAGAGAGAAATCTCCCAAATGGCAAAAAAAGAATTAAAAGGCATTCCAAGCAGAACAGATAGAGGAAACAGTGTGGGCAAACATTTGATGTTATGAAAATGCAAACAAAAATAATACAGTGTGCTATGCAAAGAGAAACAGTAGTTTAGTGATCCTCAGGATATGAGAGAGGACCTGTGGAAAATTCATTTGGGGAAGTTAGCATGGGCAGATTTTAAAGGGCTTTATGGTATGTCTAATTAAAAAGTTAGGGCATAATCCTATGCCTATGAACCTTAATTTTTACAATAATTAAGGTAACTTGGAGAACCCCATTGTTATGTAGTAATCTGTTAAAAGTAAATATTGTGATTAACAGAAAAAATAATAATTTTGCAATTGTTGCATCTTTTTCTAAGGATATAAGCAGTCTTTAAGTATAATACCAACTGATAATTACTTATTTGTTTATTTTGTGGTAAAACCCCATCAGTCTTAATCAGATTACTATAAATGCTTACAATGCCTAAATATAGTAAAAACTCAAAGGAAAAAATTTAAAATAGATATGTGAGCTACTTCTTGCTTAAAATAGCTTTTAAAAGTAGGATAAAGGAATAAAATAGCCCTTGTGTTACCCTACAGATTATAAAGTAGTTCTTGAACACCACTTAATCCTCTCTCAATCAGTGCCTTGAATTTAGTGGAACAATTTGTGGAAGTTTATGCTGGGACTTAACCTACATCTAATCATCAGTTCACCTTATCAAATGCCTTATAAATTACTTCAGTGCATATTTGAAACTCCAAATCTCAGTGCAGAATTCTCAAACGCTAATTATTATTTTGTTCCTAAAACACAGAGACAAGCCTATATTCTTCAAAGGAGGAAACGTTCAGGAAAGTATGAGTCAGTTCCAAAACAGTTAAGGAAGGCTAATACAGCCATTCTCTTTTCCATTGTTATTGTTTATAAAATGGACAATAAAATTTTTTGCTTTTCAAATCATGCAAGTAAAATATGGAATATTTTATCAAATAAGTCATACTACTTTTTTCAATGTTATCAAACATAATATTGAGCATTAACATTATGAAAATAACTATATTCAGCAATAGGAAAGAAACAAATACATAGATAGCAGACTGCCTTAAAGGGGGTTCTAGCAAGAAATATTTAAGTGTTAATTACAATGAAAAAGAATGGCATAATTCTTATAAATTTTGCATAGACCTTCACGGAAGATTTAACATACGAAGCATATCTTGAATATAGAAAAATAGATAGTGAGAATTGTGTGAGCCAAGCCATATACGTGGAAAACAAAACTGTTTTTTTAAGAGATTTTGTTCATTTTGACCAAAATGGAGAATGATACAAAAGAAAAGACCAGAAATTTGAGATTGTAGACAATCTTGTAAACTATAACAATATATTTTTACTTTGTTCAGTAGGATAAAAAAAGACAGCCAGTAAAGGTCATTGGGAAGAAAGTTGTAATAATCCAAATAATGCTTTATAAAGATTGATATTCAGCAGTTTGAAGATATACAAGAGTATGGAGACTGTGAAAGCAGGTTGGCTTAAGTGGGTGAAATGAATCTACGTAAAGTTTCAGGAACAACTTGGGATAGCCCCAAAGACTATGGCTATGAAAACTAAAAGCATGGAACAATATGAAATGCATTTTAAGAAAAAAACCTTGATGACTTAATGACTACCTGACTGTTTTTAGGGAAGAATGAAATGTCAATAAAAACTGACACTTTCTAGTTTGAGTGTAAAGAGTGTTAACAAATTGAGTACAGAAAAATAGAGAATGACCCTACTGGGAATAACCTTTGAAAGCACAGTCAGAGGATTAGATGATTGAATTAAGAATAATTTTCACCAGGAAAATAAAACATTACAAAAATCCAAAGAAGAGAATATTTAAAGAATGTCAAGCAGTGACATTATTTGCCAAAATATTAAAATATTTAATATTTTAATATCTTACTAGTGCTCTTAGGTTAAAGTTTATAAAATTTAACAATTCCTTTGACACTCATCATAATCTGCTCCCTACATGCTTTTCATTCTCAGCTAACTCTCCCTCTCCTTCATTATGTTCTAATCACATTAGCCTTCTCTTACTTTGAATGTGCCAAGCATCTTCCATTTCAAGACCCTCACAGTATTATTTTCTCTTCTTAGTAATTACTTCCTCGGTGAATTTGCTCAATCATCTCCTATTGAATCTTTATATCTCAGATTAAATGATTCAATATTGCTTCATTCAGAAGTTTTTTCGTCTTAACTCAGCCTACTTTGTCTCAAAATACCTTGATTTTCCTCTATGTTGTCATAACAAGGAAGATTTTTCCACTTCAGCATATTAAATACGTTATCCATTTCACATTTACTTTTCTCCTATTAAAACTCCGTAAAAGTGAGGATATGATTACTGCCATATCCACATCTATCATAGTGGCCATTCCATGAATGTATGTCAATTTTATAAAAGAACAAATTAAAATATTTAAGTTTGATATTAATTTCTCTAATATATCACACAGGCTTGGTTCTTTAAATGTGAATCGACATATTATACTGTTTTTTTCTCCCACTTGTAGAAGGTGAGCATAATCTCCTCTCACCAATGTGTTTAGAAAGGTAAAAATGTCTTTGACTTATGAACAGGTGAAACAATCACAATTGCACTGATGTTTGAATATCTATATGTACCTGTACAATACTCAGAAGTAAGAGGAAGAGGAGGAGGCAACAAGGAACATTCTGAAGATGAAGCAGAAGCAGCCATTGCCAGTTGACATCATATCTGTGTTCAATGAAAAAGACATTCAAGTCAGAATGGACTCCATTTCCTCAAGATTCAGAGCAGGAAGTAAGCTTACAATAAAATGTGCCCACTTGCAATATGTGAGTATTCTACCTCCTTCCTTTGATTGTGGCCACAGTCCAGACTCCTTTTGGATATCTAGTGCTGGCAGGACTCCCAGAATTGGCTTCCAGCCCAGGTCTATCTTGTTGGTCTGTGGAATACTCCTCTGAGAGATTTTATTTGGAAACATAAGCATTCTAGTGAGTATCACAGCACTAGATTTCCAGGTATGATCAACAGCGGATGCAGTTATAAAACTGTACTTCCCCAATCTTTTCTAGAGTGAGAAGGTGACTTGCCAGAATTGAAAGTGTCTAGGATTTCCGATTAGAGTGGAAATGTGGAACATACTCGGGCACAATTAGAGCAAGAAGAACCACATAAAGGAGTAGGAATGTAGAGTAAACCATTATGTAACAGATTTGGGACCAGACTGTCAGAGACCAAATGTCATGACAGAGCAGTTGGTTGAGTTGAGTATAGGTTTCTAGTGCTGCCATAAAAATTACCACTAATTTAGTGTCTTAAAACAAGAGAAATTTATTCTCTCACAGTTCTATAGGTCAGAATCTGGTAGAACCTCTTGGTTTCTCTGCTTAGAGTCTCTCAAGACCAAAATCAAAGTGTCAGCAGAGCTAAGTCTTTGTCTAGAGATGCTGAAGGATAATTTACTCTAGGCTTATTCAGATTGTTGGCTGAATCCAGATTCATGCAGCTGTAGATCCTGTTCGCCTGCTGGTTCTCGGCCTGGGGGTCATCCTCAGTTTCTAGAGGCTGCCTGCATTCCCTGACACAGGGCCTCCCTCATCTTCAAAGCCAGCAACAGCAGATGAATTGCCTCTCATACTTCAAATCACTCCTGCTTCTTCTCCATCGCATCGCTTGGACTCCAGCTAGAGAAATATTCATGTAATTATAATTATTACATGTAAGGTTCATGTAATTATATTTGGGTCAATATGATTAATTCCAGATAATTTTTCCATCTCAAGGTTTGTAATATTAGTCACATCTACAAGGTCCTTTTTGTTATATAACTTAAACATAGTCACATATTCCATGGAGTACTGTGTGGTTATTTTGGGGAGACCATTATTCAGCTATCATTAACCTACATTGGGCTAATGGAATTGAGCAACCATACATTCTTTCTTTCGAAATCAAGAATGAAGAGATCAGAAATGCAGTCAAAATGGACCATAATTGAGTTGTGCTGAAGCTGAAACAGTCTTCCTTTTACTAATACAACTGGTACCAAGAGTAGATGCAAAGAGTCTTAGTGAAATGCTGTTGTTTCAAATATATTGTTAAAAGATGTCTAAAAAATAAGATGTTTCTGAAAGATAAATGAATTACCAGAAACAAATCTATTCTCTACTTTTCCTGGTTAAAATTATTATATATGGAATGATATGGCCAAAAGCTGGCCCTCACTGAAGGTATATGAAATGTATATTCTGAAAAAACTTCCTCAATAAAATTAAGGTTTATAAAGAGCTAAGCTAGAAGGAATTTGTGTTACCTATTTACAGTTGCATTGGAGAACTGAGTTACACTGGAATTTTTTTACTTTTATTTCTCAATTTCTCTTTTATCTCAGTACAATAGCAATGATGATATCTTTACTTGATATATTGAGAGACTTGAGAATCTCATGCTGATTTCTCTCCAAGCTTCAGCTCAAAAGACACCCCAGAGTTCCTTAAGGGAAATGTTGACATAATGAATCTCTCTTAATGACAGATAATGTGCTAAAGCCATGAATTTTGGTAAGTGCAGGGGTTATCTCTGCTTGGCTTTTTGTGGTACATCTGGTATTCCTCATTACAAAAGGAGGTAGTAAATGAAGAATCCTTTGGCAGTGTGTGCAATGCCCAGCTACCTATAAATCTACTTTGGCACACTGAGATATTGCTGTATTCTCCACTTGTCTATTTTAGGGAGTTCATAAACACAGCTTGGCTTGTTTATTAGAGTTCAAAAACCTCGCAATGTACATCATTGCAGCTCTTTTTCATCTGCTGTGTTGACACGAAGATCAGTGACCTTTTTTGAATCATCGAGATTTTGACAGCTTAATTTTTGTGTCATGAATTGCTAAGGTAACATTATTTTTGTGAATTCCACAGTTAATAAATCCTTAAGAAATGTCTTCCATTTTTAGAGTTGAAATTAATTTAATGTTAAAGTTAAAAGATTTATTTCTTGGTTCACTTTCCATTCACTGAGGAAACTCAATCTACTTGTTTGTTATTGTCCTCTTTCATGGAATACCTGGTTCAACCTGGACAGAAAGAGACTTAAAGCATGATGACATTCACTGGAAGAGAAAGATGTCTCAAAGAAGAAAAAAAGCCAACGCTATTTTAATAGCTGGATTATGCTTTTGAGTTGAGCAGACAAAAGTACAATTTTCAAGGCCACCTTTTAGATTTGAGAGTTTGCATTTTTACATTCAAAGCCTGGTATAACTCTCAATTTATATTTGCATATACACATAACATTTCCAGAGAAAAGTAGAATATTAGTTTTTCAGTGCTGTTTAACAAATTACCACAAACTTAGTCATTTAAAACAATACCCCTTTATTATCCCACAATTTCTAGAGGTAAGAAATCCACACATGACTAAATTGAGCTCTGCACTCAGGGCCTCACAAGGCTGAAATCAAGGTGTCACTTGAGTTACTCTCCTTTCTGGAGATGGGGTCCTCTTTCAAATTCAAATGTTTTGGCAGATTTCTGTTTCTTGTGTTTGTTTAGACTAAGGCCCTCTTTCTCCTGCTGTCTGTTGGACAGGAACCATTTCCAGCTCCTAGAGACCACCCACAGTTCTTAGCCACTTGAAGCTGCATAAGCCATCTCAACTTCAGAAAGGGCCCAATCATTTTAAGGGCTCACTTGACTAAATCAAGCCCATGGAATAATCTCTTTTTGATTGAAAAAGTCAACTTATTAGTAACAAGATCACAGGAGTTGTATCCCTTCATATTCATAGGTTCTCCTAGAACTCAAGAGGAGAGGTTTACACAAGATTTATACAACAGGGAGCAGGAATTATAGGGTCCATTTTAAAATCCTGTCTACCAAAAGTAGATTGTGTGCTTTCAAATACAAAGCATTGCTATTCATAAAATAAATAGTTCAAAGCCCATTTTAGTGATTGGTTGAAGGTAGAAGCCATTTTAAAAGATAAAATTCCAGAATTTTTGCATTTGCAAAAGTTCCTATTGTGATTCCTATTGTGAATCCTTACATTCATAAAATAGAAAAAAAATATTCTGGCACATCTGCCTGCCTATTAGCTAATAATATAGATAAATAATTCAACTGTCAGAAATACATATTACTAATACTTAAATAACTGTAATAATAACATCTTTACAATTATATAATATGTATATAAAATAATTCTGGTACATTTAGAAGAATTCTCTCATATAATTCCAGACTTTGAAAATATGAAAATTTCTAAGAAAAATTTCAATTCCAAGGAAAATATTTCAATTCCTAGATAATATATATCATGTGAAGTAGAAATATAAAGTGAGCACACAGCTTGAGAAATGTACACTAGGAACAGGCCATTTCAAGAATTTTATAGAAATTAGATACCTTGCTGGAGAAAAAAAGTAATTAGATAAACATGTAAATCCAGGGAGATTTATGAGATGACAGTAAACATCATATGAGAAATTAATCACCTGTTACAGGCAGTGAGCAGCATTAGCCTGAGATTCAGAATGAAATTATATGACTTGATATCAAATCTGGAAGTCAGTTACCCATCAATGCAAATTACTCAAATGGACCCAGTCATAAAAATATATTAAAATAAACAAACAAAAAAATACCTCCACAAATCTTTCCTGTAAAGGAAAATGAAGGAAATACCTTTGATCAAAATATCAGTGGAAACTACATTATCACATAAATAAAGTTGGTAACTTCTAAGTAATTTTACATAAACCATGTAAATATGTTTCTTAAAACTGTATAAACATAGATAGTGAAGAATCCATTGAAGAATTAAACTAATTTGTAGTTTATTATGTTGATAAAATCTAGCATCTATATATTTAAAACTGAATTTCTTTTCTACTGTTTCAAAGATTTTTCTCTTCCTGTGTTCTAATATTTTCAAATATCATCACTGTCTACTTAATCACAGTCAACACAATGTCATACCTCAACCATCAGAACACATCATCAAAGTATTTTGATTCTAGTTCAGAAAGGTGTCTTGAATCTATTTCTGTCTTCTATATTCATTGCAATTTTCCACTGGTTCTTTACAAATTATGGGCACCAGATAAATCTAAGAAAAACTTTAGTATACACATGATCAGATCTTTCCTCCTAAAATTCTGATTCAAAAAGCCTGGATTGGTGCCCAAACATCTATCTTTTCTAAAAGCTTCACATATTATACTAATGAGGCCTTTTGGTGAAAAACTATTATTGGTTTTCTGGAATTCACTATTGCTATATACTCCTAAATGGCTTTCTTTTTAATAATTTATTTCTTCATTACCATGCATAATCCACAAGGTTGCCAGAATACACAACCTTAAAAATCATTGTTATATTAATTATCCATTTGCACATTTCTATATTACCCCATCCTTAGACAACAAAGTTAGAACTTGTAAGCATGATACCCAAGATTCATTAAAATGTATTGTTGCCGGTCTCATCTTGCACCAATTATAGACTTTCTTCCAGTAGTAAGTAATTCCAGTGAGTTTTCCCTATTCATTGGCATGATATACGTTTTCACACTTCTGACACTTTTTTTATACTCCTGTGTAAGTTGTCCCCCTTCCCAAAATATTATCTGCCACTTTTTCTGTCTATGAAAATTTCCTCCCATCTTTTAAGAGATGGCTTAAGTATTATCTTCTCAATGACAACTTATTTATCCAAACAAAAGTAGTTTATCACCTCTCTGTGATCCCACCAAAGTTTCTCTATACTTTAATAAAGTACTTATATTTTTACAAATTTGTCTTACATCAAACTTCCACTTCTTCAAAAATAGAAGCCGTCTTATTTATCTTTGTGCTAGCCATGCTCCCTATAATTTCATACAGACAGACTTTCCTCAATACATATTTGTTTAATGGATAATGAATGAATAAACAAATGAATGCATGTGTGCGTCAGTGGGAGGAGTGGATTTCTTTCCAGAAAACTTTCCCAGGTCTATTTCAATAGAATTGAAATGATGGTGATAAAATTATGATAATTTCATTAAGTATAGAAAATAATATTCGTCCCCAAATTAGTTTTGGAAATATATTTGTGGACCTCTGTCAATTTGTCTTAAGTGAGAAATATTAACAGCCCCAGTGTAAAGTAAGAGAGTGACCTGGTCAAGTGCTGCGACTTAAAGCTATCATTTTAATTCATTGCTACATTTTGTCAGGAGCTCAGCAGAGCTGGGAGAGAGAGCTGAGCTGCCAAGTGTCAGAGTAGCCAATTAAAGCAACAAATGAAAGAGGTAAGCCTTTAATCATTTACTGCCACACTGTAGGCAAGAGGCTAAAACCCGAGAAAACACCAACTCCCACTGTTTCATTTTCCCCCATAGAATGACACGCTGAGTCAGAGGGAAAGATGTCTTCAATGTTGTTTCCTTCTCTCCCCATAAGAAGGCCTCAGCAGAGGCTCCTGAAGATCTCTAGCCAAGGCCTCAGATAAAGGGACCTAGGAATGAAGGCCCTGGAGCTAATTTTGCAAACATGCAAAAGAGCATGACTGGCCAGGGGTCTTGAATCCTTGAATGCAACTGCCTTTAGAGACTACAACGTATTGATTGGCTGTGCACCAAGTCTGATGTGAGAAGGCAGCTTTGCCCCATGACACCTGCCAGGTAAAGCCTTTGTGACCACCTCCAGTAGGGCCTGAAAAGTCACATAGTATTTTGGCCTGGAGCTGGACTCCTCACATTTGTCAGGAAGTCAAGTGACAAATACGTGCATTTGGTATGAAATGGAAAGCAGCAGAAAGTATTTGGCAACAAATTAATGTTTCATATAATAAATATGATCTTCCATTAATTGTTAATTATATCCATTTGCATAACAACTTAAATAAGTCTCCAGCTGGTACAAATCTGCAGGAGACTGGGAGTGAGGCAGAAGCGTTGTATCAGAAAAACTCTTTCCAGTAGGATTCTTGACTAAAGCCAGAGATCAGCACAGTGACCAAATAAAAAATATCCTGGAATACTTTGTTGTAAAGGTTTTATTGTTTTGTAACACCTTTTAACAAATATTAAAAGGAGATTTCCCATGTGTCAGAGGCATAATCTCTGATTTTACAAAGATTCCATGAGTACAAAAAATTCCATAGTTGGGGATCATTACAAAATTAAATTAAGTTCTTGAAGAGGAAAAGCTACAGTCGAGAGGACAGAAAATTGCATATCTGAGATTCAGGCACTTTGCATATATGCAAGTTACTCATTTTAAAAATTATGTACAGATAAGATTATTAAAAACAGTAGATAAACAAGATAATTAGTTCTATCATGTGGGCATCTCATTTGTTTGAATATACAACTAAGTGTTATATTTGTTATATATATCTCAACTAAGTGTTGAGATATTGACTTGCAGAGTTTTGGGTACCAGACTAGATCTCAGATATTCCTTTCAGCCTAATGTTCTTCAAACCGACTTAAAATATACCATATATGATGGTTAATTTTGTGAGTCAACTTGGATAGGCCATGGTATCCAGACATTTGGTTAAAACTAGTCTAGATGTCACTGTGAAGGTATTTTTTAGATGAGATTAACTTTAAATCAGTAGACTTTGAGTAAAGCAGAGTACTCTTCATAATATGGATGGACCTCATCCAATTAGTTGAAGGTCTTAAGAGAAATAACAGAGGTTTTCTGAGGAAGAAGGACTTCTGCTTCTACACGGCCTTCAGACTTTAGTTGCAACATCAACTCTTCCCTAGGTCTCCAGCCTGCTGGCCTGCCCTGCAAAGTTTAAACTTGACAGGCCTCCCTCAACACACACACCAAAATCCTTAAAATCTCTCTCTCTCTTTCTTGCTCTCCCTCTCTCATCCTATTGGTTCTGTTTCTCTGGAGAACACTGACTGGTATACCATCTTTTTAAAAATTTTTTTCATAAAAATGACTGGTCATACTCTTTCTTTCCATTCCATCAAATCATTTGCTCTGCCCATGAAATTTAAGCGTATATTACATTGGACATTTCTTGAACTATTATATGAATGACTTTTAACTTTCTAATCATCTAATCTCTTTATATTTATTCATTTCTCAAAAAAGATAAATGCTCCTTCTAAGTAGTTATTGTATCTCATAATATTATTTGCAATGCTCAACAAATAGTTTTACATGTAAAAAGAATTCAATAAGTGGACTATAATTCCGTTTAATAGCAGTTTAGAGGTAAATTTGCCTCTATTTATTTTCCTGATCAACATTGCTCTTGCATTTGGCTGCCGCATATAGCTGTGTAGGGTCTTATTTTTGCCCTCTACATGATGGCCCTCGTAAACAGAAAGAGCAATGATAAATTGAAAAACAGGGTACAAAAGACTCATGATCCATACAAAACAAAAAATATATATATCGAGAGAGAGAGACTTAAAGTGCATGCAATTCAGAAATGAGAGTGACTTCTAGAGGAATTCTAGACTTAGCTTAACAACACTAGCTTTCCTAAAGAGTAAGTTATCACAATGCCTGTTTTGAATTACAATTGTCCCAATTTTAATAGAAGGAAAACAACTGTGTAGATTTAACTACATTTTTTCTTATATCTTTATAGGGAGCCTTTTCACCATCTATTTTCATAGATGTACAATAAATTAATAGGATCACTGATTCTCTGAGAGTTATATAATTCAATCATAACAAAATCAAGTTCAATATTTATTGATCAAAATACTGGTTATTCCTGACTAATAGCTTTGGAAAAGATTCTGAGGTCCTTGAAAATTTTTATCTCATTCAATATGGAAAACAAAATAATGGTCCACATATTTTCTATTAAAACTTTTTAATGGTTCTTGTAAGATTTTTCTTCCTCTATAGTTTATAATATTTTCATAGGCCATTAGACTTCCAGGTACTTGTTGAACACATAAAAATCCCAAGGGAACAAAAAGAATTTATTGATCAATATTGTATTTAAATTATTTTGAATTTAATTCACATAAAAAATAACATAAATTTATATTTATGCAATGCATGTTAAAATACAATCTAAAACCCCAATCCTATCTGATTATACTATGTATTAATACAACTTAAAAGATATCATTATGATTTACTTTCATATGCTTCAGTTTTTCAGGAGTACTTAAAATATTAAACAAAATTTATATATGCATATGACTGATCATGGTCTGAAAAACGTACGTCAGCCTTACAGTAAAAAATCGTTTGGCTTCTATTATAATGGAATTAATGTAGGTTTTTCTTATATACTTATTTTTTGATAAGAAGAATAATCATCTTTACAGAATTAGGTGGATTCCATTTCCTTTGTCATCCAGATATTGCCAAAAGCAGCTTATATGCATTTAAAGAGAGAAAAATAGAGTTTGCCACACACACTCATGGAAAATACATATTTAAGAAATGCTGTTTTGAACATTTAAATGTATTACTTAAAAACATCTATATCATTTGTTATCAAATATCTTTGTCTTATTTATACCAATTCTGTTTTCTTGAACTCACATATACTTTTCTCTAAGATAAATGCCAGATAGATGTAAGTTTGAGATAGTTTTTATTTACATCAATTTATTTTCTTACAGATTGTCAAGAAGAAATAAGCTTACCAAAGAGTAAAGTTGATATAATTATTAAAGACAGAATCACATTATCACATTTGAGCATTGGTTGGCTGAATCCAACTTTCTCTTTGTTATTTTCTTGACATTGTGGTTTGAAAAGCATTCAGAGAAGCTTCTGCTAACTGACAACTGTGGGGATTATATGTAACCAGACTGAAAGAGGCCTTACAGATCAATGATTGTAAGACTGGCTGGCTGATTTACATTTCATGGAGTCATAAGAGAATATTGAAGCAGCTTCAAACTTCTGTAAGGAAAAGCTGTGCCTACAGCACATTCTTAGCCATGGCAAATGTTTCCAGAACCTCTTCTCTAACAAAAAAAGAAAAACGTGAATTGAAGAGGGAAAAGGATATTTTATAACAGAATATTTGAAAAGAGCTGAGGAAGAAACAGAGAGAGGTACCAGGTATAATTTCACAAAAATCAATCACACACAAACAGCGGAAAATTTTTGGAATTTAGCATATCTTAGTTCCTTAATATTTCCCTTTTCTCATCATAGTCTCTGCCATAATAAAATCTTTCTGATTGTTTTTAAAACTATTACCCTAGTTAGTTTCTAATTCTATAGGAGGTCCCAACCAAAATACCTTTTTAATCATGTACAGAGTACAATCAACTAGATCCATACTTAGATTCCAAAGCACACAAAACTGATTAAGCATTCCTTAATTTTTTATTTGGGTATCCCTCATTGTTATCTCTCACTCACTGTGAACATATTTCTAATTGTTTATATGTCTGTATTTGCTTATGTCACCATAAGCTGCTCAAAAGAAAGAGCCATGTCTTATTCATATTTATATCTCTAGTGAGGAGTAGGATTACTGGTCCTTAGTAACTTATCAATATATTTTTGTTGATTGACTATTTCTCTGGGAAATCGAGCATATTACCAAAAGTTGGTGCTCTGTTTTATATAATTTGCTTTATTTGTATCCAAATAAACATGAGGGCATCATTTAGACTGTATACAATTTCTGCCTTCCAACCAAATAACTACTATTTTTCCTCTATGCGGACTGAAAATGGGAAACTTAGAGAACAAACATAGAAAAACAAAATAAAACCCAAAAACTGTGTAAATTGTGCTGGAAGTTTTTTGTTTTACATAGAAGTCCTTGAAAAGTGAGGAGAAATTCATTGTCTCTTCCCATCATGTAAATTGACCTTGGTGGGTGAGGCGCTTATCATTCCAAAATCGGCATCACTTTGGAGTTACTCACAGCTCACTTTTATGTAAGTGACAACAACGCAAGGACACATTTTACTGAAGTGTTCAACAGGCCTGTAGCTAAATGACTCAATTTTCACTTTAGTTGTGTGCCTTTGAGATAGTTCATGTTTCATAATTTTATAATTCTTGTATTCAGAATGCCGTGATAAACAATGTCTATTTTTGAGGGAAATAAAAAAAGACTCCTTCAGGGTTTTGCTTTTAAAAACAATAGAAGTAAGGGGACAAATGCAATGTGTTTTTTTTTTCCCTGATTAAAAAACTAACCTCCAGGGGCCAGCCATGGCGCAGTGGTTAAGTGCGCGAGATCTGTTGCTGGCTGCCCGGGGGTTCCGATCCTGGGCACCCACCGACGCACCACTTATCAGGCCATGCTGTGGCAGCATCCCACGTAAAGTGGAGGAAGATCGGCTTGGATGTGAGCTCAGGGCTAGTCTTCCTCAGCAAAAAGAGGAGGATTGGCATGGATGTTAGCTCAGGGCTGATCTTCCTCCAAAAAAAAAAAAAAAAAACTAACCTCCCAAAAACAACCCCACATGCAGTCTTATTAATTTCTCCATTTGGGAACTCCAGTACAATTAAACCAAAATATTATTAACAATAATAATAATAATAATAAAGCAACAGATAAATATGTGATGTTGTATATGATCTTTTTAATTATAACATATAGCAAGATTATAAAAATAAAAAATTTTGAGGAACGTTATGTCAGTTAGGGTCCTGGTAGAAACTAGATAGCCTACTCAAATTGGGTAATTTGAAGAGAATTTTATAAAGCCACTGTTTTCAAAGGTTTGGACAGGATGTAGGGAAACTTCAAGACAGTGTAGTACTCCTTTGTGGCTATTGTTCATGGACGGTGACAATCATAGGGGTTCCATTGTTAGGGGTTCAGCCTATGGAAAAAATAAAAGTAAGAGACGTCCATACACATTTATGTACAAGTAGAGAACTATATATAGTGATTTAATACTGTAAATTAAACCAAATGTTAAGCAATAGAACATATGTTAGATAAATCATGTATATTTGCATAATAGAAAGATATTAATTCTCAGAGATTTTTCATAAAATGACATGGTAAAAACAACGGACTTTATTTTAAAAAAGAGAGTGCATTTTTAGAGCTTCACTGAGGTAGATTTGTTGCACAAAAGTTACATTAACTTAAACTGTAAAATTTGATTAGTTTTAATATGTTTATTTAAACTCCATGAAAACACCATAATGACAATAATATTTTCTCATGCCCCATTATAATGTATCCCTCATATCACCCTGGCCTAGCACAAACAGTGTCATTATAGATTAGTTTACATTTTCTTGATTTTTAAAATAATGTAATCAGAAAGTATATACTCATCATATATTTCACAACAAAGAGGAAAAAATAAGTAACACAAGGAAGGTAGCACAACAATAGTACTGTTAGACTAGATGGAATTTAAAATAAGAATATTAATAAGGATAGTATATGGTAAGATTTTTAAAAATTATTAAAATCACGAAAAAATAGTTTATTTCTATATATGCAATAGTGCCTCAAATTATAAAGCAAAAATTGTTTTAAATAAAAATATAAACCTACAGTCAGAAGAGCTTAATACAACTACCCCAAACCTTATATCTGCCCTGATTCATTCTGAAAATTAATGAGAATATAGAAGTATTAAACAATGAAATAATGTGAACTGACAATTTAAGATTAACAAAATAATATTTACAAAATAATAACCATATACCACTAGTAAATTCTCAATATTTTGATTTTTTGATTTTAAATAACCATTAATTTATGTGAAAATCAATAACTTCAAGAAAGTGGTAAAATTATTCAAAATTAAAACTTATGTTTGGAATCTACAAAGGACATTCTTAAATAACTCATGTATTGAAATGATAATCACAAAAATTAAATATTTACAACCAAGGAACAATGGCATTATTATTTATATAAATTTATATTTAAAGAGAATATATATTATTATATGTAGTTATTAATAAGTTAGGAAGATTTCAAGCAAATGAAGTGATTTACACTCACTAGGAAGCTAGGAAATTTTTTTTTAATTTTTGAAAGAATAAAATAGAAATTAAGAATATAAACACAAAGCAAAATAATAATTATGATAACAGTTAAAATAGACAAACATATACAAAGCATGGTCAAAAATTATGAGGTATGCAGAGATATTGTTAACAATGAAAAGGGACATACCTATAGAAAGAGCTAAAAAGTTATAAGAATATATTATGCACAATATTATAACCATACAATATGAACATTTTTGAAATGGTTACTTTTCTAGAAAATAATTCATGACTAAATTTACTCAAGAAATATTTTAATATATGAATACATCAATTACCATTTTAAAAAGTGAATTGGGGTCTTAATAATAAGACGCTAGACACAGATAATTTTACAAATAGTTTTATAAAATAATTTATCTTACTTATCTACTATTTCCACGTATAAAGCATTAGTTATTCTACCCAAGTAATTTCTATTATATATACGAATTGGATATTAATGGAGATATATGATAAACAAAGTTCATACATGATTCACATAAGCATATAGATCCAGTAATTCTAAATAAAAATAACTGCAATTATGATACAGCAGTTCATTTAATGAGCAAAATTAGGTAATATGAAGTTCAGTCAACATCGAAACATCTATGAGTGTATTCCACTTGACACTAAACATTAAAGAGAAAACTAACCTTCTTTATAGGCACAGAAAAAAATGTTAATGAAAATTAACTTGTGTTCGTGAAAAGGAGGGTATCTAAATGTAATTGGTCATCTGGAAAATTTATTATAAATACAATAATTTTAAAAAATTCTACAGTGAATATTATACTTGATAGAGTAATTTTAGTTATATATTTTGAGGGTTAAGAATTATAGTAGTTCACTCGGTATCACTCTTTGTATTCAAAAGTGTAGTGCATGTCCCAGTCAATGCAATAAGAAGAGGAAAAATACTTAAAGTTAATGCAGGAGAAGATGTAAATAAAAGCGTTATTATTTGCAGACCATATGATAATCTACAGAGAGCACATCGTGAGAATCTGTAGCATCAATGGCCAGTTAGGAAATGAAATAAAAGTTAAAGAAAATACCCTTTATAATAGCAACAAATACTGCATAGTCAGCAGAGATAAATCCATCAACATACGTATAAAACTGTTGTGAAAAATGATACGAAATAATATTGAAGTTCGTAGGACCCTGAAGAAATGGAGCAACAGCCATGGAAATGCTAGGAATCCTCAATATTGGACATCAATTAATGTTCTTAGAAAATCAAAATATTTAATAGGCAAAATACTTGAATGGCCAAGATAATTCTGAAAAAGAAAAAAAAAAACAGTAAAAATGAGTGACTTCTACAACTATTTTTCAAATCTTATATTTTTACTTAACAAACATATATGTTGCACTTACTAATTTCCAGGCCCTGTTCTACAAAAACCATTTAATCCTCATGGCATGAAGATGCATGATTAGCATTACTATATTTTTCTGTTTAAATATTATTTGTAGTATGAAACATACTACTTACATTCTTTTAAACTGTAACAGTTTTACACTGTTTTAAATAATGTAAAACAAATATTTTAAGATAAAGACATCTAGTTACTAAAATGTTATGACATAAAGTCTAAATCTTAACCAAAGAGGAGCACATTAAGAATAATTTGAATATCTTCAAGCAATAGCGTTGCTCCTGTTGGCATCCTTTGCATCTTTGCTTTACAAGGGACATCCAATTTCTGTTCATTACTGAATATACATTTACACAAATGATGCATTTGCTCACTCTCAATTAATCGTTATAAGTGACTATGATATCATAATTCTTATTCTAAAACATATACACTTAGGGACCATGGATTATTTGGGACAGTGATCGTTTCCATGCATATGGCCTTTGCTGGATCATACAGATTATAGTACTGCAGGCTCTGCACAATTTGGCAAGCCTAAATTATCAGTAGGCAGACTATGACATGGTAGCAAGCTGTGGAGAACAGAACTAGTCACAAAATTGAAAGTAATAATAAAATACTTGACATGCACAGCCTGGAGAGTGAAGGGAGGTAATAAATGCTCAAACGCTATTTTCTTACTGTCAGGAAAATCCATAGAGTTAAATATTAAAACACTAATGTGATTGTATAACTAGAGAGCCTGAAAGTGATGGAAAGAGAAAATAATGTTTATTGAAATAATTATTTGTATCGTGCATTTGACATTATTCCATCAGGCCTTCAGTAGCCTAAGGCATACTCCTAGACAGTGTGTGACAGACAGAATGAGTACTTTCAAATAAGGAAAACATCACAATTTCATAGAACTATGCTAATTCAGTGATTTGAAGGGATAAGAGAAGAGAGGTACTTAGTCAAGAAGCACAATGGTCGCAACTTAAAAATAAAAGAGGCCTTGACAAACTAGTTCTTATTCAAAGCATCTCTTACTGAAGGCACGGTATGATGCAGAATGCCACCCAACACAGACCTGCTAATGTCACATTGTGAAAGATGTCTTTTTTTATATTTGGCAATTTTCTGAAAGAATAAAGCCTAAATTAGAAATGTTATATGGCACATTTTGGAAAGCCAAAGAAAGGAGAAGTATCCTACAGGTAGTTTTTCTCTTATAAGTGGGACAAAAAAAGGAAAGAACTGGAGGACAATATAACTGATCACCTTTCTACTGCAAGCTCAAAGGCAGATGCTATTTCTATATAGATGAATACCAGCCTGATTTCCTTGCCTCCTCTTTTCCTTTGCGTAGCTTTGCTATACATGATAGCAGTGGGATTAGGCAAGTGGGCAGCTTTACTTAGTCTTCAGCATTTCTACCTTTGTAATGACTTGACGGAAGTCAATTGTCCAACTCTTCTTTGTGTCCTTGGCCCAGACTACAAAGCTTCCTTTGGGAATAAGTAGTTAATGAACATTTGCTGAATGAAATATTAATAATCTAACTAGAAGTGCTTAGAAGGAATGTTCTTTGTCTCAGTTGTGTTTGTCCTTGATTCTATTTAATTATCTTTTTCTCATTGCATTTTCATTTATAATTTTTATATTATGGTGATATATTATTTTGTGGGCACTGTTCAAGTGCTCAAATAACTCAGCTTTTGTACTATTCTATGTCTCTCTCTCTCTTTGTGTATATATATAAACATACATACAGTCCACAGAATGCATATGCAAATTGTATACCAGTGTTTATCTATTCATCATGTGTTTATTGAATATTTATGGCACACTGTTATCTGTTCAAGGTACTAGACGATAGACTAAATAATAACACCAAATAATAACTAACAGTTAAATAGCAATTTATAGCTTATCCGAAAGTCTTCCATAGGTATGATCTTATTTGCTCATACATACACGTAAATGTTAGATGACTTTCTACACTGAGAGATACTACAGCTTGTCTAGATTCCTGTTTTTTACAAAAATATCTTCAAAGAAATGGAATATATCATGAAAAATAAAGATTCACAAGTTGCAGTTTTGATATTAAAATTAATGCAGTTGGAAGTTTATCCACAGCCCCCTCAAAAAAAAAAATCAAGTGAAGGTTTTCACAGTTCAACTAAATTGTTTGCACTGTTTGAAATGAAACACATTTTTAAGAAACTTATATAATGTTTTTACTTTTGGTAATTGTATTAGTCACGGTTCTCCAGAGAAACAGAATCATAAAGATTTATATATATATGATATAAAATTATATCTATAGTATATTATAAATATAATCTATAATTATAATATGATGTTACAATATTAAATTCATAAATCTTTCTGTATATATAGAATATAAGGAATTGGCTCACATGATTATGGAGACTGACAAGTCTCGAGATGTGCAGGGTGATTCAACAAGCTGGATACCCAAGAAAGCCAACGGTGTATTTCCATCCAAAGGCCAGCAAGTTTGAGATCCAGGAATAACTGTTCTCTCAGTTTGAGTCTGAAGGCAAGAAAAAGCTGATGATACCCCAGTTCAAGGCAGTCACACAGAAGAATTTCTCTTACTCAGGGGAGGGCTGGCCTTTTTGCTTTACTCAGGCCTTAAACTAATTGGGTGAGTCTCATTCACATTAAAGAGGGCTATCTGCTTTACTAAATCTACCAATTTAAATGTTAATCTCATCTCCCAAACACACCCAGAATAATGTTTGACCAAATATCTCCGGACCCTGTAGCCCAGTAAAGCTGATACATAAAATTAACCATCATAGTAATGAATGGTTAGTTTACCTGCTGTATAGATTAAAATCGTAAGCTAGCAATAGATCTCATGAAAGAACAGCTTGACATGATATGATGGTCCAAATTTGATGCCATTAAAATTTTGAATGGTTGACATGTTTGATAGAAGAGCAAACTTTCTTTCTCTTTCTTTCTTTTTTTACTTCTTTCTTTTTTCCCTTTTTTCTTTAATTTGGTAAAATTCATTTGGAACTCTTTCAGGCAATTTTTGTTGTTTTTGCAATTTTTTGTTAAGTTTTTGCAACTTTTGTTGTTTTGTAATTTTTGTTAAGTTGCAATTTTTGTTAAGTTTTTATTGTGTTAAAAACTTATCTATTTGTCCTACTGGATTTACATGATTTTTATATGTACAATAGAATACAATATGTATTTGCATGGTAGATAGAATCTGCTAAATGAATATTAGTTGAAAGAAATTGTTATTCTTTTTATTAAGAAAAGATATACACACTCCAGACACATCCTGATTGATTTGGTATGCGTTTATCTCTGAACTGCAACCCACCCCCCACCGCCAAAAAAAATCAAATAACATAAATAAGTAAAGAAAAAAACTCCATTTCAAATCATACACACACACAAATTCAGTGACAATGGACAGCACAACACCAAACAAAAAAAATGTTCGACAAACTTTGAAAGCTATAAAGAAGAACGGAAACTGACTTGACCTAGAAGAGAGGCTTGAATCTAATTGCATGAAGAAATGAAAAATAGGGAAAAACAGATAAATTTTCACCAAACTGTCTAGGAAAAGCTGGGGAATTATAGATAAAATATCTCTGAATCCTGGGGTGATGATTGTGGTTGAAAATCAAAGAATTTATTGAAACATTGTATAAGGAGCAATGAGCGTTCACGTTCCTTCCCCAGTCCCCCACCCCCAGACGACAGGTGGTTTAAGCTTTGCACAGATTGAACCAGAGAAGTGTGGAGATAAAAACAAAAATCTCAGAGGATGGCGAGTAAGGAAAAAAAATGAAAACAGAATATTGAGTAAAGTTTCCATTCTGAACAGTGAGGAGTTTAGAATACTTGTCCGACTTTGCTCCAAGATCAAGGGTGACCAGGTTTAAACCCCCTGAATAGGCATTTGGAGGGTTCCTCTCTGGAGAAACTGATTGACTACTTTCAAAAATTTCGGAATCTGACTGTTTGGGATTTCTAAATGAAAAGGCAAGGTCCCATCCAATAATTATAAACTCCACAAGTACACAGAAACATTCCAATCAGCTTTTTAATGAATCCACTTTTAATTATTTAATATGAATGAACCATAAAGGCAGACCAAGTATTAGAGGGAAAGCCTTAAAAAAGAAATAAATTTTAAAAAAGAAGAGAGAGAAAAAAGAAATTCAAAAGGAATAGAAAATTGAGGACAAGGAAATTAACATATACAGCACAGGGGACTTAAAAATTCTGAAATACAGATTTTCAGTAAAGGATTTTTATTTTCTCCCAGATAGCACTTAGGTTAGAGTGTGAAACAGAGATATTATAAGACACACAAATTAATTTCCCACTCATTTATTCTATGGACACTACTGAAGGATTTGATTCACCAGATTTGTGATACAGGAAATAGAGGATCCAATACAGAAATGTAATATCTATATAATACATGCATATATACATATGCATGCACATATATACAGATATAGATATATGTAGATTCTATTTTCTGCAGTAAATTATAGCATCAGGACTAAAATCAAAGGTATATACTTTTGATTACTAAACTAATTAGCAATTACAAGACGAAATTCTCTGTTCTATAATGTTTTAGAAGTATATCTATCACTACATGACGTAATTTTAAAAAATTAATTAAAGAATATTTATACAGTGACCATTAAAGTTTTCACACTTTCAGCACGAGGAAGCTACATAAAAATGGCAAAACAACTTTCATAAAGCATTTGTAGTAAATCCACGTATGCTTTTCAAGTTAAAATGTGCACTATTCTGACTCTGGGACGTTACCACATTAAATATGTTACTTTAAATTAACATTAGAGTATTAGGAATTTACATAAAAATAATATAGCTAATCATGGCTGTAGATTAAATAAAAAAGAGTATATTTAAATTATGAATATTAAAATTGATTTTATTTTCATCAAAATCATGCATGTATATAGTTACAAATCAAACAGAAATATAATGCAAATAATCAAATAATAATGCAATTTAGTACAAACTGATGTTATTTTGGAGTAGGCAGATGTCGATGGGAACTGGAGTTACTAAAATGACTTTATAGGACGGGAATGAAGATTTTGGCGGAGAGAAAGGAGCAGGAACATATTCCAGGCAGGTTAAAGATTATCGGATAATCTAAAGAAATTTAAAAATTCATGTAAATATCTTCATTCTACTTTCCTTTCCTAAACATCCAAAACGACATTTTTCTAATATTATGCATATTATATCTATATTTATGTCTATTTCTATACTATTATGTGTTTTCTAAAATATATAAATACATTTCTATAAATAATGTATTTTAATAACCATATTTCCAATATCTTTTATACATGTTAAATTTATGTTCTCATATGTATACAGACGCACACGGGTGTGTGTGCGCGCGCACATGTGTGGGTATATATCTATAGACATAGAGCACTGTACTAAGCCCTAAATTTTTTCTCATATAATCATCAACACAATCCTATTATTGAAGTACTATTATTATTCTCATTTTTCAGATACAGAAACTTTAACTTGTGGAAGGTTACACAGTTAATTAGTTAATGGAAGAGGAGGGATTCACACCCAGATGGTTCAACCTGAGTCAAATAATAAACTAGTGTGCTAACCACAATTGCCTCTCATTCCAATTAACCATATTAAATAAATACATAATTTGAATACTTTATCCCCCAAGGATTCAGAGTGACTTGCGTTTTGGGAGACTAGGAAAATTAGTTTTCTATCAAGATAGAGCTAGAAGAGGAAGTAAAGCATAATTTTTTTAAGAACTGTTGAGTAGGTTGAGAAGTATGTGCTCCAAAAGGCAATTACTTGGGGAACAGCCAAATTAAAAAGGATAAACCTGAATGAGTCATAAATTGAAAATAGCAGGCAAAGAGGGAGAATCTGGGCAGAAGCCAAGGAGACAGAGAATAGCAGATAATAGAAAAAGTCTGTACTGGTAGGGAAGGCAGGGAGGAACAAATTCCCTAGGAGGGTTTGCACTCAGCAAAAGCATCTGCAGATTATCTGGAAGTTATTCCTTCTGAATAACTGAAAGGACACTTCATATAGTTTTTATTATTATGCATTTATTTCAAATTTATATCATTTGCTGATTACAAAATAAATCAATGTCATTAATTTTAACTAGAAAAAAATTGAAATCTGAGACGTTGAATGCCTGTTAAGGATTTATGGCAGGATTATTATTAACTCTCTCCCCACTTTTTTTGGTATATTATCCCCTAAATTCTCATTAAAATGAAGTGATATCACAAAACTTCTGTTTCTGGCAATATGACACACTGACTATTCTGAAATTTTCCTCAACATGCTGAATACATTTTAAAAATCTTTAAGTGCATAGCTTAGGTAGCAAGAAAGTTAAAAAAAAATAAATAATTAAAATTAAAAAATAAATATCTATAAGAAAGTGAAAATTCAAAGAGGAAAGCTCACAAAAAGCTACATTTGCCCTGAGGAAATATGCAAATACTAGGAGATTTTAGGCCTATGGTTTAATCCAACAAGTGTAAAGAAAAATAAAACAATAATCCTTGGACAGACAAGGTAAGAAGTTAGACGAAGAGCCCCTCAATACAAAGGCATGACTCCAGAATATGAATGCTCAATAAAATACCTATCTGGGAGAAAAATAGCACTCCCCAATACAAGGAGTCAATAATTAAACTTGACAAATGAGGGAGTAGGTACAGAAAGCCTTCCTTAACGATTCATGATCTCCAGTTTGGCCTGAAGCAGGTTTGAGACCAGAAAACATATTGCCTGCAGAACCCAAATAGCTAAAGCACAGAACTTATGTAGAATTTCTGAGTATTGTCAATACTCCAGACACTTTGTAGAAGTAAACATAGCCCTCATTATAGCAACAGATGTTATCACAGCCCTTCAAAGTTTTCTGCATAATATAGTGCAATCGCCATGGACTAAATACAATAAAATAAAATAACCAAAGAAATAGGCTGCTGTGAAAGAAGAGTTGACAGAATATAAGCGAGCAGAAGAATCAGAATCAGATGCAGTGTACTGAGAAGTATGAGTAACACGTTTTAATAATAAAAGGCAGTGTTTAAGTAAGTGAAAGAAAGGAGGCTATCAAAATGCTGAATGTGATTTGGAAAATAGTAAAATAAAAATTCTAGAAATGGAAAAAGATCTCAGATGAGATAAATAGAATAGACACAATGAGGAAAGAATGAATGAACTGCAGTACAAATCTTAATGGAATTACTCAGAATTCAGTACAGAAAAACAGAGATAGAAAAATAAAAGGCACGTTGAAAGATTTGAGAGTAAAATGAGAGATTTTTGCATTTGTCTACTGGGCAAACCATAAAAAGCTGGTGAAAAAGCTAGACATATAAAGATGTACTGGATGAGAAAATTTCAGAATTGATTTAAGATAACATTGTCCAGATTCTGTAATCTTCGTAAATTTTATATAGGACAAATGAATATAATTCCACACCTAGAATCATCATAGTGTAGCTACAAAACACAAAAGAAAAAGAAAAGACCTTAAGTAAATTAGTAAATAAATATGGATGATCTTCAAAGGAACAAACATAGGTCTGAGCATGTTCACCGTCAGTATTAGTGAAAATCAATGGAGTAATATTTCAAAGTATTGGCTGTAAATAACTTTTATCAAGACTTGCATAAAAATCAAATATGGTCAAGATCAAGAATGAAAGAAGGACACTGCAGACAAACCAAAGTTGAAAAGTTTATTGCCAACACATCTATAATCAATAAGAATGAGCCAAACAACCTAGTAGGAAAATGGGCCAAAAATATGAATTGATTAACACAAATGGTCCAAAGTACAGGAAAAGATAGGAAGAAGAGGGAAATAGGGATGACTGCTTAATGGGTACAGAGTTTCCTTTTGGGGTGATGAAAATGCTCTGGAACTAGATACTGATGATGGTTACATAATATTGTGACTATATTGAATTCCACTACCGTGTACACATTAAAATGTTACAATGGTCAATTTTATTTTATATCTGTCTTACTGCAATAAAAAATAATATTTATAGGGCTGGCCCGGTGGTGTAGTGGTTAAGTTCACGTGCTCTCCTTTGGTGGCCCAGGGTTCGTGGGTTTGGATCCTGGGAGCAGACCTACACGCTGCTCATCAAGCCATGCTTTGGCAGCCTTCCCCATGCAAAATAAAGGAAGATTGGCATAGATGTTAGCTCAGGGACAATCTTCCTCAAGCAAAAGGAGGAAGATTGGGAGCTGGCCCCATGGAGTAGTGGTTAAGTGCACGAGCTCCGTTGCTGGTGGCCCTGGTTCAGATCCCAGGCGCGCACCAAAGCATTGCTTATCAGGCCATGCTGTGGCAGCATCCCATATAAAGTAGAGGAAGATGGGCACAGATGTTAGCCCAGGGCCAGTCTTCCTCAGCAAAAAGAGGAGGATTGGCATAGATGTTAGCTCAGAGCTGATCTTCCTCACAAAAACAAAAAAAAGGAGGAAGATTGATAACAGATGTTAGCTCAGGGCCAATCTTCCCCACCAAAAAAATTAAAATGAAATAATAATAATAATATTTATAAAGATGTGTTACCAGAACAATGGTAGTATGTAATTTCTTAAAGTTTACCTCATAAACTATAGAATTTCGAGAGTTTTGAGTTCAAATCCTGGCTTCACAATTTATTACCTGTGTATTCTTGTGCAATTTTGAGCTCTTTCTTGCGTCAGTCTTCTTATATAAAGTTATTATAATAGTAACTTGTAGAATAAAGCCTAACAGTTGGTTATTTATTTTTTTTGTAATGCAAATGTGTGAGTTCAGCTTTGGTTGTGGAGGCATCCTCTTCAAAGAGGCATCCACTTTAAAGAGGGCTATCTTGAATAAACACATCACCAGCCACACACTAGATAAAGAGCCAGGCAGCCTTCTCACACTGAGGCTCCTTTGTTTTAGAGATCTTGGTTGATTTCAATAACTGACCTTTTGGGTCACTTGTTTTTTCTCTTCCCACGCTTTAATTTTTCACTCATGTTTTTTTTTGTGAGGAAGATCGGACCTGAGCTAACATCTGCTAATCCTCCTCTTTTTTCTTTCACTGAGGAAGATCCATGCCCCTCTTCCTCTACTTTATAAGGGACGCTGCCACAGCATGGCTCGACAAGCCATGCGTTGGTCCGTGCCCAGGATCCCAACCAGCGAACCCCAGGCCATCGCAGCAGAGTGCGCGCACTTAACAGCTTGCGCCACCTGGCCGGCCCCTTCACTCATGTTTGAAATTCACCAATAAAGACTAAGCCTGTGAAATCCTAGGTCCCCACTCTCGACCCCAATAAAAGCAGAACCCCAGACCCAAATGATGTCTCTCCCTCTCTCTACCTGTGACCTTGTTTTGTGGCCCTAGATGTGCTGTGTAAATTTCAGGTCCTGTAAGTAATAAACCTTTATTTTTTCAAAGTTTCCTGATGGTTATAGCTGAAGGGCATCTTGTAATCATAATAAGAACCACAAGGGCTTGTCCAGACACAACATTAGCCATTGATACTCTGAGGCTAACACAAAACATAACTAGATTGTGAAGATTAATAACATAAAGCAAAGAAAATCCTAACATAAGCTCACAAGTAGGTTTACCTATTGTTAATTATAATTAATTATGATCATTAGCATCATTATTAGTAGTAGTAAGATCTTGCTTCTAATGTTCTCAGCTTAAAGTATTCATACCAAATTTTGGTGCCATCCTTCACTATTCAGGTTTTGGATCAACTCTTCCAGAATGCCTTTCCTGAACCCTCAGTTTACATTTATGTCTTTCTTCTCCACTTTCGTGGGTTGCTGTATATAATACTCCCTTAGGATTTATGGCATTATTGAAATTATTGGTTTATTTGTCTAGTTTCTCCACTAAAGAGTTAGTTTCACAAGAGCAATGTATTGTTCAACTTTGTTTCTTGAGCACACTACAACACAACACACACATATGCACACATATACCCACGTGTCCTGAATCATATTTGCTCAATTGAACAGTATCATCTACGTGATTGACACATATTTATATTGTTTCTTTCGTTGAACATATGTTTGCCATTTAATGTATGCCACATTACAGCACTAAAAATGTATGAATTTCTCAGAGTTTCCCATATTAAGGTGAAAGGAGAACTTAATAATTAATATATTTATTTAGCAAGTACTGAGTAGCACTAACTGTATGCACAGCACTTGGGCTGTGATAAGTATTTCAAGTAGTAATTCTCAAACTATTTTTATAGTTCTATGGTTTGTATCTTAGTCTAGATATGAAAGGAAAAGTACTTTATGGGCAAAAGTGAAATCAGACATTGACTAAAGTTGCATGCTGTCTAGGAGTTGCAGTGATTCCCAGCTGGGTTTCTTTTTTTTTTTTTTTTCTGGAAAAAATGTATATATTTTTTCCCCAAATGACGAGAAAAAAATAGAAAATTAGAAGATTAAGCACACACATGTGCTTTTTGCAAAGGGTTTCTCTGTCTAACCACATGGTTGTCTAGTACTTAGAATATGACTCAGTCAACTGGAATGATTAGAATAAGAGGAGCTATGCTATCGTCCACCTGAATATCCATAATGTTTTCAGTTTGGCACAAAAGACCACAGAAGTAGAGAGTTACATCAGCAGGCCATCAATCTATTAGGAGAGAAAAGCTGAAAAAAGAAATGCAGAAAGCCATCATCCATACCCTTGTTAATTCTGAGGATGGGAAAACACATATATTAGCAATTCTTTTTATTCAGATACTGCAAAATTATAATAACATATAATACCATATCTGACTGATTTAATCTTGCTTTCTAGCTTGAATAGTGCTTGTCAGTTTCAGCGCATACCAACTAAATTGTTGTCAACATATTTTAATTGTTATATACATGCACAGCAGTCATTTCATGCAGCTATAGGGGGGGAATGCATCAATTAGTGATCCTGCTTTGACTTTATTTAAACAAATGATTTTCCATTTTTGAGATACATATAATACAGAATTTGTACTCTTTTTCATGCAGTTGCTTTTATGAGTTTCTTAACTAGGATACAAAATATTTTGCCTGAACCATAATAAAATCAAAGCAATAAAGAACACTGTGATAAAGAGGGATCCCGCAAGTTCTTTCAAAACCAACATACATTTGTAGAAATCTCCATCAAACTAGTCAATAAGGAAAACAATATATTTACTGCTTTAGCCTCAGGCTTTTGAAAATTTTCTAACACAACAGAGAGGCCATTTTTATTTGGCAAACTTAAATTAGAGTTTCACAACCTGGGAGCTCTTATATTTTGGGAATGGTTTACAGGTCTACCAAGATATGCGCTAGATTAGGAGATGCTTTAGGCATCCAGGGAATGCCTAAGATGACCACATCATGACTCAGGAGGCTTGTTCAATTATCCATTGTAGAAATAATATAATTTCCTCCGTGGGATATGCTAAAATCTGTGGGAGTCACCAGAGCTGCTGTCTTCTGCACAAAAGAACTGGTAAAATGGGCAAGAGGGGGCTAACATTCAATCCCAGTTCTGCTTCATCCACCAAGAAAAATAGGGCTTTCAGTAATTTATATGTGCATTTTCCTTCCATTTCATGTTCAATACCCACACAGAGTATATCTGTCATTATGAAAATAAAGAAAAGTGAGACTTCAGGGATATAATAAACAATGTTAATTATAATAATGAAAGCTAAAAGTTGAGTGCTCTCTTTTCTAGGCACTAACATATATCCACTTATTTAAATTTCACTACTATTTCAAGACGCAGTTACCATTGTTCATTTATATCAATAAACAGTATCAGGCGTTACTAGGAGCTATATGCTCAGCAAGTTGCTGCAGGGTGTAAATATGTATAAGACCTAGTCTTTCCTCAAAGAGCTTTCAATTTAATCACGGAGGCAAATAATACAATGCCAGCTCAATGGGTAAGATTTTGTAAATGCAATAGTGGAGGAAAAGATATCATACTGTGAGATAACAACAAAAATATGTAGGAAACGATTCTGATTGAGCAATTGAGGAACATCATTGCAACTAAAAAACATTTGTCACTTAAAAGTATGTAAAATATATGACCCTACACATAGTAGAATGGATATAAGATGGCTATTAAAAGCACAAAATGAAAAAATGGTCTTCTAGGAGAAATGAAATCAGAAGCAAAGTTATTTGAAAATGTCAGCTTAATATTGAAATTGATAGTCAGATTGGATATGTGTTTTATCATTGCCTCATTCTATTCTCGAAGGCAATTCCACTCAACAAACTGGTTTCCAAAGTAAATTTCTTAAATGACGGAGATACCGAATATATGTGGCAATACCCCAAATAATACATAATTCCCTTGTTTCCCTTGAATTTTCTTTTCTTCCCCTATACATATGAATATTTTCAGAGGTGAATTTAATTTCAATATTATCTTCATACTCTTGGGATAAATCTTTGGGTCCTATATCCTTTTTCATTGCTGGATTAAGTTTGTTATTGGTTTATTTAGGATTTTGGCATATAGATTCATAAATGATGTTGGACTATTTTTTACATTTTCAACTATCTTCATCTGGTTTGGTATTGTATTAGTTCTCTATTGCTGCATAACAATTTACCACAAATTTAATAGCTGAAAAGAACACCCACTTATTATGCCACAGTTTGCTGAGTCAGAAGTCTGGGCTATCTCAACTGCACT
Source organism: Diceros bicornis minor (assembly GCF_020826845.1). Classification (NCBI taxonomy): domain Eukaryota; kingdom Metazoa; phylum Chordata; class Mammalia; order Perissodactyla; family Rhinocerotidae; genus Diceros; species Diceros bicornis. The sequence continues at coordinate 24,075,061 of NC_080747.1, read as the reverse complement.
CTCTACTTAGGACCTCACAATGCTGAAATCAAGATTTAGGGGAGGCTGAGTCATTATCTGGAGGCCCTAGGAGGGCAGACGCACTTCCAAGCTCATTCAGGTTGTTAGCAGAATTCAGTTCCTTGGATTGGAAGACTGAGGTCCTCATTTCCTTGTGGCTGTCAACTTGGAGACAGCTCTCAACATCTAGAAGCTTCCTGCATTCCTCATCATATGGTCTCCTTCATCTTTGAGCCAAAACTGGTGCTTGGAATTCTTCTAGTGCTTCAAATCTCTCTGATTTACCTACTTTTAAAGAGCTCATGCAATTAGGTTAGGCCCATCTAGATAGCCATATTTTAAAGCTGGCTGATTTAGGACTTTACATCTGCAAAATCTCTTCACAGCACTTAGATTAGTGTTTGATAGAATATCAGGGATGAGAATCTTAAAGAACTATGTTTAGAATTCTGCCTACCACACGTCACATGGTTATTATGGTTTTCTTACGTGGGTTAGTTACTATTTTCTCTCTATTTATTTTCTGGAGGAATTTATATATGATCCAATCTTTGAATATTCAAAGAATTTACTGCTAAAAATAGCTGCACTTCATGTTTTATTATTTAGTTTTCTATCCTGTGAGTAGATTCATTTTTTTAATATTATATTTCTTGTGCAGGTTTGCTTTCTTGTTTTCGTTTTGGCAAGGTTTTGAATTAATTGGCATAAACTGACTGAATATTCATTGATTTTTAAATTACTTCTGTATATGTAATAATTCTTCCTTTGCTACTAATATTGTTTATTTGTGATCTATTTCTCTCTCTGTGTCCCCTCCCCCTCTCTTGTTTAAAATATATGTTGCAGGGTCTTTTCTGTTTCAATACACTTTTCAAATAAAATACTTTTTTGGCTTTGTTGATCCTCTAAAGTTTGTTAAATATTCATTTGATTCTGAGCTTACATTTTTGGTATTTCTTCCCTTCCAATTACTTGGATTTAATTTATTTTTATAACTTTTAAATTGGATGGTTAGGTCCTTCATTTTCAGACTTTCTTTTTTCAACCATAAGCATTTAAAGATATATTTTCTCTCATATTTTAAATGCAGTTTACACCTTTTGCAATACAGTATTTTGGTGACTATTGAAATCATATATTGAGAATATATGTATTTTCTAATTTCATTAAAATCACTTTTGATACTTGAGCTATCTCTATGTTATTTTGTTTTAATTTCCAAATATATTTAATTTACATTTTTTTATTGATGTCTAACTTGATTGTAATTTGGTCAGAGAAGGTAAATGTGGACAAAATTAATTATTCTTCATGCTCAAGATTTCCGTACATGTGTTGATACTTATTTTATGAGCAGATAGATGGTCCAGTTTTGTAATTAGTCTACTCCATCTTAAGGAGAGTGAGTATTTTAGCATTTTTGGATGTAAGGTTCCATGTGTATTCATTATATCAAGCTTGTTATTTGTCGTCTTGTTTCTATACTTACTATTTTTTTATAACTAGATTTCTTAACAGTTTTTTTCCAATGAGAAAGACTTATTCAATAAAATTTGAATGAAAATTCTATAGCAAAGCTTCACAATTCAGTAAATATATTGATTAAATTACACAACCGTGATCACCCCCAAAAAACATACACACTATCAATCACTTAGAAAAGATGATAGTATGTGAAAACCTCACGGTGTCACTGTGGATTTTGACAATTTCTCTTTGAAATTATGTTAATTATTAATTTCTATACTTTCAGTTAAGAACTAAAATTTTCTTTTTGGTGAAATTTTAGTATGTTGTTATTATTTAGGGGCCACTCATTTGCCCTCACAATATTTTTTCATAAATATAGATTTCCTGGTTATTAATATACCTGTACTTATTTTTCTTTCTTTTGAACTTGCTTGGTATAGCCTAGCCTTACAACTATTTTTAAAGCCTTTTATTCTCTATGTTTTAAATGTTTCTCCTGTAAGCAGCATATAACTGGATTTTTCATTCAATATTAAAACTTGTTTCTTTTAACAGGAGAACTTCATCCATTTGTATTTATTGTTTTACTGGCACATTTTGGGTTATTTTTCCTACCATAATCTATGCTTTCTATTTACTTTTTACTATACTGAAAATTCTCAGAAGTTTTCATGTTAGCATGGTCATGCATTTCCATTTATGATCATAATATTTTTTCATAACTTCTAGAAGTTTTGTAGTAGGTGATTTTTTAGCATATTTAATCCACTATATTTGTTTAATTGTGAATCTTTGCTACTGAATATTCATTCAAATTGTGTTATGGCATCCCATGTCAACTAATACTCCAAGAAATTTAATAATAAAATGTGGTCATCTCATACCATGCAGTAATGTTATTTTGAGTTAAAAAGCATATCAATTTTATTAAGGCAATACAAATTGGTCACCATGATTCCAAAAACTAAATAAGACATATATATAAAATGTTGCTATTAGTATGTCGCTTCATAATATTTGTGTAAATAAAATACAAACAACATTCAAATCTAAAATTCATCTATTATTTAGGGTGCAATACAATAAAACAGATATTTTTCTATTTTTTTTAGAGAAGTCAATGGTTAAATTATTCAATTTTCTAAAATAAATATATTTTTCTCTAAAATAAAATTTTATCTATTTGATTTAAATATGTGTTATAATGTCTAAATTTTCATTTTTATATAATTTTTTATGTAATATATTTTGCAGCTATTAAAATTGTTTTCAAGAACATTTAGTGTTAGGGGAATTATAATACAATATTAACTAGAAAAAAAGATGACACAAAACTTCATATAAAGTATGATAATTTTAATATATCAAATTATTACCAGCAATTCTCTTTGAGATACAAGTGACTCTCTTTTATAGATGGGTCATATTGAAATTATCTTAAATATCCTTTCAACATGCCAATGTTGAAGAGAATCTAACTTCTAGGTTATTTTCTGTAGGAAAATTTTCTTTTTAGTTTCCTGAAAACTTTGTAGACTTCCAGTTAATTACTCCAGGCTGGAAAGAAAATATTTTTGTTATACATACTGAAAGTTATCAATGGCATATGTAATGTATTAGGAATCAAAAACCTCATAACTTTTCTTGGTTTTGACATTTACCGGTAGCAACCTTTTGCCAAGATATTTCACCACTTTGGCCACCAGCTTATATGATTGGTTTAATGCTACTGATATAGTCATGGTTAATTTAAAATCATGTAATATAATATGTATTGCAATATATACATTGTTCATTCCATTCCTACCTCTTGGTATCAAAAATATCTAAGTTCTTTTTTTCAAATAATAATTCTTCAGAAACTTGATGGTAGCTGCTTCGCTTAATTATTGTATTCTAATTGTCTCTGCCAATGAACAGTTGGCCAACCCAGAATAAATGGAAAATATTTCCTTGACTCACTCTCTCCCTTTGTCTATGATATGTCTTGGCCCTGAAAGAGATTTTTAAAAAAGTACATTTAAAAATTTTATGTTGTGGATCCATGCATAAATAGAAGTATAATGATGTACACCTGAAATTTATACAATATTATAAACCAACGTTACTGCAATAAACAATAAAAAAATAAAAAATAAATAAAAAGCAAAACAAACAAACAAAAAATTTTATGTTGTGTTAAATTTGCAAAATATGGATGGACATACCTTCTGGTAAATCTACCAGATAAGTCATAATATGAGAATTATTTGTCACCGATCTTATGAGGGTTTTGAGTAAAACAACTAGATTTTTTTCTCTCTTTTTTTCCCACTAGGTAGAAAAAAATGCAGAAAATATCTTGTTGTTCATATGAGAACAACTATATTTCAGTATGAGAATGAGTCAGCCGCTTGTCACTTTTGAGAGAAGAGAAGTTATGATGTCTGTTGAATAAAGCAAATATTTCTGCTGCGGACTCTGATGAGACATATTCCTTAAGTCCTGACCAATCTAGTTGTGTTTTTTTTCCAATTTTCTATATTGTTTTTAACTTAGCAACTACCAGTGGTTACACAATTAAATGTTTACTACATGATTGATTCAAATTGTATCATAAGACATCTAAACAAATAAGATTATTATATACGTATTTAGAACCATATTTATTCATTTAATGCATGCAATCAAAAAGGGCTGACTGGAGGAATATATTGAGCCAGATATTCTCTTTGCCACTGAGGATTCAGTTAAAAGACAAAATTCCTCCCTTCTCCCCTGCAACTAAAAAATTCCTCCCTTCTCCCCTCCCCACCCCCAAAAAAGGAAAATATAAAATGAAAAAAGTTTACAGATGATTTGTATTGTGTATGCATCTTGCTACAATGGAAAGTAATATTCATGGAATATATAAGTATAAAATAAGCCATGGAGTATAACCTATTTTATGATTTTGAATGTGTTTATGTGTTTTAAAATGATCAAGGGCTCAGATAGTCTACTCAAGAAAACATTTTTTCTTTTCTATGCATCGAAAAAAAAAAAATATATATATATATATATATATTCAGCATAAATATTTTATTTAGTTACAAATATTTTTGGCAAAAGGAAACTTTAACCAAATGAAAATTCAATGTTCCTGTGACCCAAAGACCTCAAAATACAGAATAAGATTTTTTTTTTTTAAATTAGGAACATGGACTTGAGAGATTCAGGGAAAGAAACATAAATTAGAGAAGTCAATTTTGTTGGAAGCAGTGCCTTTGACAGATTCATGACAAGATGGAAGAATAATTTTTGTTTTGAACAGTAGGTTGAAAGATTAATGGTAAGAAATAGAAAAATCATTTTTATTGGGAGATGCAGGGCTATGAGATTTGTGATTTAAGAATCTTATTTTTTTTTTATTTTTGGAAACTGAGGGTCTAAGAGTTTTTTAAAAATATATATCTTTTTAATTGTCCATAGCTTTTCTTAGAAACCTCAGCCTATGATTTTGTGAGAGCCAAATTCAAGCTTCCTGATAGTTTTCCTTTGCACTAAAGTTTTGTTAAATATATCATAAGAGAGTTAGTTTATAAATACATCTTTATTTCTATGTGTTCATCTGTTTATGTCAAAGAGAACACGCAAAGACTGTAGGAGACTTAAGTCATCACAATGTTAGCATTGGTGCATATTATATTAAATTCTGTATTTTTCAAGCTCTGGTACCTCGTATAAAAACAATGTGTCTCTGCTGATAGGTAATGAATACATAAATTCTTCTGTGGATTGTTTGGAAACAAATTCTTGTCAGTAAAAAATGTAAGACATTTACCATCAGCATTGTCTGAAGGCAATTCTTTAAATTCTAGACAATTATTTTCCTCAAAGAGCTGTTGAGAAATTATTTTTGAGCCCCTGCATAATTTAAAGATATTAGAATCTGAAGTCATTGGATCATACCAATTTAGAATTGAGAGGAATTATATTATATCACTCAAATTTCCCTCTTTACAGTGGTGGTCCAGAAAATATAAGCCTAATGCAGTGAATATGTTCAGAATACACCTCAGTCGCTATCTTTAGACTCAATACCACTGGACTTAAATCTTGACTCTCCAAGTTCTTCCTGTGGGAATTCTATCAGATTATTGAAACATTTTAAGTCTTTCCCTTATGTGTAAAATGAAAATAGTAATAGTTCATAACTCATTCCCTTGTTATGAGGCTTAAATTAGGTATTGCTTTGAAAGTGATTATCATAGTGTCTAGCATAGTGTAAAAACTCAATAAGAGAATAGGGTTATTTAGTAGTAGTTGTCATCAGCAGCACTGTAGTATGATAAGTAGTTAATAACACAGTTTGGAAGAGAACCCAGACTTCCTATTTCTCCATATAGCTCTCTTTTAGATATATCATTGAGCTGGAGTTTTCAAAAGACATTTTGAACATATCTTGATTAATATTCTGGAAAGAGAAAACTAATTCAGGGAATTCCACCCTATGGCAAGATTTTTAGTCTTTTTTTTTTTTCCCCAACTGCCATCTTTGCCAAATTTGCTTGTGTGGAACAACATACTGGAAATGGAAGTTGCTTGACTTTTAAATACATAATAATTAACAAAATAGTTGTAAATCATCTATAGTCTGAAATTTATTGTTGCACCTTCTATCTGCCTACTTTGAGTATATATTTTTAAATCCATAAAAATATCACTTAACATGAATGGAAAAATACATTAAGTTCTTACTATATGCCAAATATTATTCTATGTAATTTATCTGTGTAAGTTGCTGAATCATTATAACAATAATATGAGTTAGGTAAACTGTGATCCCTGTATTAGTTTTTTAGGCTGCCAAAATAAAGTACCACAGACTGGGTAGCTTAAACAACAGAAATTTATTTCCTCACAGCTCTGGAGACTAGGAGTTCAAGATCATGGTGTTGGCAGGATTGGTTTCATCCTGAGGTCTCTCTCCCTGTTTTGCAGATGGCCATCTTCTCCTCGTGCCTACACATGGTCTTTCCTCTGTGCCTGCGTCCTAATCTTTTCTTCTTATAGGGACATCGGTCATATTGGATTCGGGTCCACTCTAGGGATGTCATTTAACCTTATTACCTCTTTAAAGATCCTGTATCCTGATAAAGTCACACTGAGGTACAACTGGGGTTGGGCCTTCAACATAAGAATTTTGAGGAAACATACTTCATCCTATAACAATGCTCATTTTAACAGATGAGGCAAGAAAAGGGCAGAGAAATTAATTTGCCTAAAGTCCTATGACTAGCTATTGGTGTACTTGGAATTGTAAGCCAGGTAATCTGACAACAGAGATCAAACTGGTCATGACAGCTATACCACCTCTGCTTGAAATAGTTAGAAAATAGTCATGTTTGTGAGATATCTAACTGTTTTTGCTATGATAAAAACACAACTATTTTCTTTTCCATTTAGCTGCCTAATTCTCTAGCCTATTAATATATTGTTTTGAAAGGTAGTGGTGGTATAGAGTATTACAGAATGTAAACCAAAAACAGGATGATTGATCACTGAAACATATATGAAAGTTCTTATCCATAATAAAGTTTATATATGATAGTCGATTAATCATATGGATGAAATGTATGCAAATATCTATAATAAACAAAGAGTTAACCATAAATAGAAAGAGTTCATAAAAACAGATAATACAAGTACTAAACACTTAGTAGATTAATGAGAAAAATTATATAGTACATAGTTCATTTAGACAGATAGTTCATTTAGACCTAATAAACATCAGTTAATTTCTATCTCAAAAGTAGAATAAAATATGAGGTACAATATCTATATTAAATTCAGGAACATTTATTTAAAGGAATTTAAGTGTTGGTTGCCATAAAAAGAGATACTCTATTAATATCTGGAAGAAGTGTATATTGGTAAAGCACAACAGGAAATAAAATTTGAAATGCACAACAAAATCTTTAAAATGATCTTGTTTGACCGTGTAGTCTTCTGGGAACGTATCATAATAAACTAGTATTAAATTGGGCCAGCCCCGTGGCTTACTGGTTAAGTGCACGCACTCCGCTGCTGGTGGCCTGGGTCCGGATCCCGGGCGTGCACCGACGCACCTCTTCTCCGGCCATGCTGAGGCCGTGTCCCACATACAGCAACTAGAAGGACGTGCAGCTATGACATACAACTATCTACTGAGGCTTTGGGGGAAAAAAATAAAAAAAATAAAAAAATAAAAACTAGTATTAAATAATGTAACAAAAACGGCACAAACGTGTTCATTTTAATATTAGTTAAAATTAATTGGAAATAACCTCCATGACAAAGAAAGGAAGTAATTTAATAAATTTTTCACATCTATATGTTGTGAATGATTATGTTACGTATGAAGATTTTGTTAAGAACAAGGCAGTATGCATGTCATAAGGTAAAAATGGAGAGAAAAAAACTGAAAGAAAACACTCAAAACATAAACAGTTATTTCTTTTCTGTCAAAAATATTAATGACATTGAAATTTATTTTTATAAAAGTTAATATAATTTGATAGTTTAGGCATTTGATAGGTTTTGTGTGTGTGTGTGTGTGTGTGAGGAAGATTAGCCCTAAGCTGACATCTGTTGCCAATCTTCCTCTTTTTGCTGGGGAAGATTGGCCCTGAGCTAACATCTGTGCTCATCTTCCTCTACTTTATATGTGGGACGCCTGCCATAGCATGGCTTGATGAGCGGGGCATGGGTCTGCCCCTGGGATCCGAACCTGCAAATCCCAGGCCACTGAAGTGGATCACACAAAATTAACAACTATGCCACAGGGCCGGCCCCAGGCATTTGATAGTTTTTAATGAAACAATATAAATCATCAGAAAATGAATTTAAAGTGATTCAAACAAAAATGTTGTTTAAGTTTTCCCAAACATATTTTAAGAGTGCAGTACATAATTTTCTCTAGCTCCAAATTGTGATAGAGGTAAAAATAAGAACTTATTTTAGGATAAGGTGAGAAGGAGGGAAATTTTAAGTTTACATGAGAAATGTACCTATGACTCTGTGGGATCAGGCCAGCACATGGAAATAAGCCAACTATTAAGTAAAACAGAGTATTTCAAGGACATTTTTATTTCTTCAAAAATATTTATTGAAGGCCTACTATGTATTGGGCATTAGGGATACATTAGTAAACAAGACAGGGAAGAATCACTACTCTCACAGAACTAATTCTTCTGCAGAGAGACAGAAACAAAAAAATAGTATTTATATTTTAATAGAAATAATGGGGACTCTGTAGTAAAATGAAGTAGGAAAATAAGATGGGAAGAGCTGGATAAGGGTGGAATTTTAAATTTAACTTTAAAGGAGGTATTCAAAGAAGGCATCCTTGAGAAGTCAGCATGTGAGTCAGGACTGAAAGGTGGTGAGTAGTGAGTGACATAGGTATTTGAGAAGAAGTATTCTAGAATGAAGGGTAGGTTGTAACGGCCTTGAGAAGGGAAGTGCCTGGCATGTTCAAAAGTAGGAAGGATAGTGTGGCTGAAACTTCGTGAGCCAAAGGGAAACTTGAGGTAAAGAGGTTACAGGAGCCCAGCTCCACTCAGGGATCTTAATAAATGTTAATTCGATCATTTGGCTAAAAATTCTTCTAAGCCAACTGATAGTATATATGTATTTTATCATATATATAATATATATTGTATAATATAAATATAGTCAGCTTCATAACAATTGCTTATGAAGAAAGTAAGTCTTGAAGAGTACTATTTATCGTTTATTTCACATTAAAGTACTTTCCTCTTTATTTAAAAAAATTTATGTTGAAATTCAGCTCATATGATGCGAATGCATTCGTAGTTTCTCTTCAATTTGAAAGCATGAATGTTAACAGTAAATAAATATCCATTTAGCCTTTTAAAAGAGAAATCTTTACTATTGAGTACACCATTATACTTTAGTAGGTTATATCACTCATATATTGTGCACATTGTAACAAAGTTAAAATAATAGAGAACCACATAGTGTCACCTCTCAGACTACAATGGAATTAAAGTGGAAATCAATAACAGAAAGATAACTGAAAAATCCCAAAATATGTGGAGATTAAACAATATATTTCTAAATAACATGAGTCAAAGAAGAAATCTCAAGAAAATTGAAAAATATTTTAACCTAAATGAAAAAAACTCCACAATTTATTAAAATTTATGGATACAGCAGAAGTGGTACTTAGTGTGAAGTTTATAAAAGAAAAAGGATCTAAAATTAATCAAGTTTCTACCTTAGGAAACTAGAAAAAGAAGAGCAAATTGAACCCAAAGTAATTGAGCTCCGGTTTCAAGGAAAATGATTCTTTTATGTAACTTCATTTAACTAAAGACTTAATTTTAGTATACATAAAACTCATAAGTGTGGCAACAAATGAGGCTGAAAGTTTTTGTGAAAAAACTAAATTCTCAAAGAAGAAAGGGAAAAATCTGTGTGATTTGTGTAGGAAATTAATAATCACTATTTATTCGATAAGTACTTGAAGAAAACATAAAATAGAAGTAGAATAGGTAGAATTTACTGGTAAAATTTAAAAAAATAAAATAACAATCCAGTAATTTGAATTTAGAATTGATAAGTATAAATAAAAGCAAAACTACAAAAGGAGAAATATAACTGTCAGTTGGCCAAACACCCTTGAAAAACATCAATTTATCAAAGATAAATCACAAATGTTTCCACTGCCTACAAGTAAAGTTATAAGTCTGGCATTATTCTTGCCACATATTTTGGCAAGAAATGGTCTAACTTTACACATCTCCCTGCATAAAACCACTTGAGTCAAACCATGGGTATTGTAATAACATTCTACTAATTCTACATTTTGTGATTGTTTATGTCACCAAAGTTTTGTTACTGTTGTTGTTTACTGAAAATATTCAGTATTTGAATATTGAAAGGGTGCTTTTCTTCTTCTCTTCTAAGTAAATAACGTTACTTATCTTTGGAGCTCTCCATTACTTCTAACTTTTCCATTTATGTGGCCCTAAACCCTTTAGTTTATATCAATCCACACACTCCTCTGAAGTTCTTCATAAAACTTCACTTACTGCCCATTCAATCACTTGGTGCATTATCCATCTCTCACCTTGATTGATAAAAACTGGTAGTTTTGAATCCTAAGTGTTTTTCTTTTAACTAGATGTGAAATTTTTGAGGGACCTAAAGCTTAACCTCAATTAGGTTAACCAGGAAGTTAGTTGAATTAGGCAGCTTTACAATTTAAAGTGAAGAGTTCATGGGTCAGAGTGGAGGGCTCATTCATTTACATTCTTGTTGAAGAATATCCACTCATGATTTCATTAATTTACTTTAAAAATGAATAATTATACATTTAAGTTATTGTTTAAAGTTTTGGAGATGCAACAGAATCAGGCCTGAAAAAGTATCTTCCCTCATGAGGAGTATGTTTAAGTGGGAAAACAAGGTAATACGTCTGTGATAAATAAATACATTTAAAGATAGTGTATGGTGATTTATGTGATAAAAACAGGGGAAAAAGGAAAAGAGAAGAGAAGAAAAAGTTCTGTGAAAGAGAGTGATTCTTTTCTTTGGATAGAATTATCAAGGAAAAGAGAAGGACTACTTGTCTCCAAAAGCCAAATAAAGAGGGACGCCCTAAGAGCATCACTCTTGAGATTAAACTTGCTTGTAAGATATTGAAATCAACATCTCATTCTTGAGGACTTGATAAGATAGAATCATCAGTTCCACCTTGGCATCGCTACTCAAAATCTGTTGAGAAGTTAGTGAGAGAGCTTGACCTGAGTCCCTTGGAATTTGTTGCCATATGAGAAAATAGAGACTGATAAGTGTTTTTTCTCTCTTCTCTTCTGATGTCAGGAGTTTGTGGAGGCGTCCTTTGCCATCATGGTAAGAAAAAACTGTGGTGTAGGGAAGCTAGGAAGAAATGGATGACAGTAGTTGCTTATATTCCTCTGAGAATACAGAATTTAACTCATGGTTCCTGCAACTCATATAAAGGAGCATACAAAATAGAGAAGAAAGAGATAGCATGGGGCTGCTTAGGTGTCAACTCAGCTAATTAAGGGATAACTCTACCTGAAAAGGATATTTGAGAGTTTGGATATTTTGAGGAGCTGAAGGGAGACAGGGTTACATACTCTAAGAAGTCATCAGTGAGAGAGGGACTTGAATTGAGACCATCTACTATTTCCAAGGAATCACACACCCTTTCAGCACATTATCTTTGTGCAACCACATCAGTGAAGGCCAGCAAAAGGAATGAAACCAGGATGATGCAGAGAGTTACCAAAGATACATGGGAACACTGACAGAGAACACATTCAACTGCTCAAAATGCAAGCGTTACACAGTAAAATATTCAGGAGTTTGTAGTTTTTAGAGAATGCCTGCCTACAGTCAAGCCCATTGGCTGGACAGGATTCACAATGGATTCAGAACCAGTCCAGACAACATTGAGCTCTAATCCATCCCCCAAAGTACTTCTGAGGCTGTACACATGTTTCCCCCAAAAGCATTCACTGGAGAAAAACTGAAGAGGCTGAAAGAGTGTCAGTGGATTAATGCAACTCATTACAGTTATTTGAAAAACAACCCACATGTTTGAGAGTGGCTCACAGATAATCCAAAGATGTTAAATATAATTTCCATAGAAGCACACATATCTTAATTAAATTAGGACTTCTCTAAATGAGTGATCTCTGAGATTATTTGCTTTAATTTATAATTCAATTTGGATTTTAAATTCAGCTTCATGTGTTCCAACTTACTTCCATGCCAATAAAAACTGTTTTGAAGACACTAGCGCCATAGTATAAAGAACAGAATTCACTTCTCACAATTTTTTTTTTTGTTTTTTCATCCATATTACAGTTACAAAAGAAGAAGTTCCACTAACTTCTGTGTTCAGCATCCTGTATTTAAGGAGGATGGCTGAGATGTAAAATAATGTATGATTTTCAAGATATGATAGACATAATAGAGTCTCTGGCTTGTCATACAAGTTTACTATCATTCTGAAAGTAAAATATCTGAATTTCTCTATTGGAAAAAGAAAAGTGATCTTGGTAAAATCTTACTCTACAATGATTGGAAAGTCACATGTGTAGGGAGAAATTCATAACTACATTGTTAAATTATCTTGATAAGTTACCCCCAAATTATTAGAGTTCATATACATATATGAGATTTAAATATGATTAAGCTGCATATCCAAACTACAGCTCTTGTCAAGGCAGGATAAATAAGAACTACAGTGGGATACATTCACCTGCACCATTTTTTGTTTATTTTCTAATAAATCAGTGATTTTTACATCATTGCACAGTAAGTAGCTCATGACAAAAAGAGTCATTATTTTGGAATTGTTTAATGTTATACTTCCCCTTCAGTGGAAGAACTAAGCAGTAATAATGAGTAATTAGAAGATTCATATTGGTATTGCATCAACCTAAAACATTTTACAGGGAATGTAATGATTTAATTTGGGATCCAGAGAATAGAGAATTAGAATCTGCCAGACTTAGGTAGGTTTATCTTTCAACGTCTAAATTATCATCATGTGCTCTTTCCTAAATGTGGTAATTTTAGGTCTCTAACATATGTGCTATAGAGAAAAAAAAAATTAAGCTTGTTCTATTTGGGGAGTATGTAGATATTCTAAAGTAAAACCAAGAATTTCTTCCATAGCAGTTACACGAGAGATACTGAAATATAAGAAAGAATGAGACTTCTTTTTAACCCCAATAAATTTAAGTACAGTCTAGAAGGAAATTGGATTAGCAAGCAAATTTTTGGAATCTTAGCTGGTGTGCCTATCCTCTCAGGCTGTTTATTCCACAATATCAGCACTTATCAAATGCAAACAATGACCACGGAGATCCTCAGAGAGATGATGTAAGTGTTCTTACATAAAAAGTAGAAACATGCTAAGTGTGGCAAGATAGAATAAATAAGTTTGAAGTGTATCTCAGAGTAATAAAAGAAATATTCAAGAGTAGGAAGTTAAGAGAGATTTCTCAAAAAACAAAGGCAAAAATTTGTTTTCATAATACACTATGAAGTATTGCAGATAAATCAAGCAGGTTTCGGGGCCAGCCCAAGTGCGGAGTGGTGAGGTTCACATGTTCCACTTTGGTGGCCCAGGGTTCACCGGTTTGTATCCCAGGCATGGACCTACATACCGCTCATCAAGCCGTGCTGTGGTGGCAACCCACATAGAAAATAGAGGAAGATTGGCATGAATGTTAGCTCAGCAGCAATCTTCCTCAAGCAAAAAAAAGGAAGATTGGCAATAGATGTTAGCTCAGGGCCAATCTTCCTCACACACACAAAAAAAAATCAAGCAAGTTTAAAGGGACATTTGCCAAGTCATAAACTGAAACTTACCATAGTAACTACAATATCCAGTGGGAGAATGAGCTGTTCCATTACAGAGCAATGATGCAGAAAGTCAAGAACAGGCTAGAACAAGGTTTCTACTCAAGTATACTCTCAAAATTTTGACAGATTTTGAAGAATACTATAATCATCTCAGCCATGTTAGAAATGTTAACGGAAAAATATCTATTCATTTAGTTTATTTTAACCTAATTCAATTTACATCTCATCTATTCACTCCTCTAAGGGTTCATCTTCCTGCATTCTTGTTGTCCAATGTCTGGAAATATTTGTTCATATATTTGATTTTCTCGTTGTTTACAGAAGAGTAATTTTAGTCCCAAATACTCCATTATCTATGGAAACAAAATTCCCTTTAAAAACATGTTTAGATAATCAATAATGTTATTTTGCTTAAATATAATGGTGATATATGCTATTTTTAGAAGGCATTTATTTTTGAAAATAGTTTTTGAATATAATCACTTTGTAATTCCACCAATATAATAAAAACTCAATCAGGAAATAAGCATTTCAAAAAATATTAAATACTAGTTATTTTAATAGCTCATTTCATTAGCAAGAGTGCCTCTATTTAAACTATATGTTATATGGTCATCCTACTTCTAAGTCTCTTAAAAGTAGTTCCAAATCTCCGGTTATGTATTTGCATGTGACAGCTATAAATACAGATTGTGTATGTTACACTGACAACTCAAGCACCACAAGAAAGACTGTTAGACGTTCCTTAAATGGTGAAAAATAATTTTAAGTGATGTTCTGACGGAAGTCAAGTACAGCCTCTTTTTCATTAAATTGTACAGTCACAGGAAAATTAATAGTATATAAAAACATTAAAATGCTTAGTCTTCACATGTTAAAAACATTTAGATTCTAGGCTCAGTTGATTATGAATGGTTCTGATGTTTTTTGTTTCTATTTATGTTGCTTACCTGATTATCTGGTAAGATTGCTTTCGTCGGCACATAATTCAAAAGTTGTGGTATGCAGGCCAATTTTTTACTTTGTGGTATTCTCTGTACAAAGAAAATCTTAGAGCCCTGGTGCCACATACTGAGTGTCATAGAATCTTCCAATTATTAGGAGCAAAAACATAAAACAGCTTCTAAAAGCAGTACTGCCTCTTTTGAAAACCACTGCATAGCATTTTGTGGGATTTGTGTTACCTTCAAGTAGGTGGAGACTTGTTAAGGGAGGTAACTTGCGGCAGTGAAAATGTGACATAAACAAGGGATGTGTCATAAACAAGTATGTATTTTAGTGACTGTTTGCTGGATTAGGAATGAAAGTTTGGCAGGATAATAGCAACAGGGAGAGAGAGTAGATCAATTAGGAAGTTACTGCAGAAATTTAACTATAAAGTTATGAATATCTATGTAACATGTTTAATTATATCAGCATGGAGCAGAAGATAAAAACAGCCATGAAAGATGTTTACTCGGCTAAGATTCAGAATTGCATAGGAAGAAAAGTGATGGTAATACAAGAAGAAGTTGGAAAAGGAAGGGAAGGCAAGAAAGATCAACACAGTTTTTTTACTCACATATTAGAGGAACTCTACCTATGCTCAACTAAAAAGTAGGAAGAAAAATGTCATATTTTGAAAATAAAAAAGAAATAATTTTCAGAAATTATAGTACATTCTAAGAGAGCAATCTTGTAGAAGGATTTAGATAAATGTGTAAAATTAATTTATATATTAAAATAGAGGCAGCATTTGGATGGATTTTAAAAAGGGCTATTGATGTTTTTGTGATTATTAATAGCCAATGTGCTTTCCACTTTCCTGTCAGGGATCCTGAGAAAAGTAAATGGAATGATTCAAAATTAATTAACAGACTTTTCAGTTCCAAACCAAATGTTCATGTTTTTAGGAATAAAGATATTGCAAAAACCTCGGGCTTCATGGTAAACGTTATTAGGCGCAATCTATATTGAATCACACACAATTCTGAGAAGAACTTAACCCTTTTCTTAACTTCTCTATATTCCAACTTGCTGGATCAAGTATAACAATCTGTTGAGATTCACCAGTTGCACGGGATGGGGAAAATGTGACAACAGAACATGAAGACATGGCCTTCTATTTATTAAAGATAAATTGTGCTGGACAATTATGGGTGCCAGATTTCGAATCAAGATATTAATTATTGTTAAGAATCTGAAGCCCTAGAAGACATGAAAAGGAAGAGAAGAAAGTATAGGAGGAGGAAGAGAAATTAAAGGAGATGAACAGAAGGAGGACAAGGAAGTGTTCAGATCTTAAAATAAATAATAACATATTGGACAAAGGAACTGGAACTACAGGAAATTGATCTATTAGAATGTCATAATCTACTTAATTTCAGCAGTATATCTCTCAAGTGGATTACATCTACATCTGAAAAAACATATTAATTAAAATAATAGTACCAACATTGGTAAAAAGAAAACAATGAGTTAACATTTACAAAGCATTTTCGATGTGCTAAGAATGTTTAATAATCTTTACAAATGTTAACACATTGAATCCTTACTTAAAAGTTTGAGGTAAATATTTTCTATTTATACACAAGGAAATTAGCATATAGATAGTGTTTTCATTGGTCATCATTGAATATCAGTGGATATCTTCAAACTGTGTCTTTTTAAATCTCACGTAAGAAATTTACCCATACTCTCTTCATTTAGTTGTATTTTTTGTAAAACTAAAGGAACAATATATGTCTTATATGTTTTTTAAGGATTAAATGTGATATTTGTTAATAAATGAAATTTTTTATTCATTCACAACATTAAAAAGTAATATTAAATCTAAGATATAAAAATTCACACAACTGGGCTGGCCCCGTGGCTTAGTGGTAAATACGCGTGCTCCGCTGCTGGCGGCCCAGGTTTCGATCCCGGGCACACCGAGGCACCACTTCTCCGGCCATGCGGAGGCCGCGTCCCACATACAGCAACTAGGAGGATGTGCAGCTATGACATGCAACTATTTACTGGGGCTTTGGGGGAAAAAATAAATAAATAAAATTATAAAAAAAAAAAAATTCACACAATTGCTAATTATTGAAAGCTATATAATGTCTATAAGATAGACAAAAATTAAGAAAACGTATTTCAAATTTATGAGAATTATTTTGAACAATGAACAAGAAGCCTCTTACAAAATATTTGAGTAAAATATTTTAAGTTCTTATATGCATGCGTATATGTGTTTGTGTTGTGTATTTCTGTCTTGGTACATTCAGGCTGCTGTAACAAAAACACCATTGACTGAGTGGCTTATAAACGACAGAAATTTATTTCTCACGGTGCTGGAGGATGGGGAGTCCAAGATCAAGGTGCTGGCAGATTTGGAGTCTGGTGAGGGCCTGCTTTCTGGTTCATAGACAGGGGTCTTCTCACCGTGTCTTCACGTAGTGGAAGAGGCAAGGGAGCTCTCGGATCTCTTTTATAAGGACACTAATCCAATTCATGAAGGCTCTACCTTCATGATTTAATCACCTCCCCAAAGCACACCTCCAAATTCCATCACCTGGGGGATTAGGTTTCAATGTATGAATTACAGAGAGAGACGAACATTCAAGCTATAGCAGTATCTAACAATTTAGGTCATGTAGTATCTTACTAAAGTTAAAACAAATATTAAAGATTTATTTTTTATTAATACAATAACTATCAAGTGAATTGAATGCATAAATGAAAAAGGGGTAAAATATGCCTCCAATTCAGAAATATACACAAGTCAAAGTATGCTCTGAGAACTTGCACAGGATCTTACATTGCCATAATTCAGGTCTTTTGATACTCAACATTTTTTCAGTTTCAGTAATGATTTTATTCATAAGTTTAAAAGATATTTTTATGTTCTCTCATTTTATGGCTTTTTTTAGTGGTTCTCTCTTCATCTTCATGTCTAACTCCATAAAAGAGTACATTATAAGAAATGGCCCACAGCCAAATTCTGTATTCCATTTCATTCCATTTTATTCTATTCCATTCCATTGCTTCTCTTTGGTGTGATAACATTTTGAGAACTATTATTTAAAAGCTAAGCTAAATATTTTAATAATAAATAATAAAAATATTTAGCTTATTAAAAATAAATAAAAAATAAAGAGATTTATTATTAAAAATCTTGAGCTTAGCTTTTAAATAATATTTCTGAAAATAGATATGTGTATGTGGGGTATACTCATTATAGTAATCAAAAAATAAGCTCTGCTCATAAATATAACAGATATAAGTCAAAATTTTCCTTAGTTTTTTGTTTTAATGAAGAAAGTATGATCTCATATTCTAGAATTATATATAGTCCCCTCATCAGTGATAGCTCTCAGTTCTCCACTTCATGACAGAAATATGGCTTTAATTGTTAATTATCTTTTTTTGTGCTTGTTCTAATGACTTTCCTCAACTAGACTGTCAGTCTTGGGGAGTAAGGATTAGGTTTTGTCTGCTTTCTAACCCCACAAATGTTAAGAGAGATACTTGCCCAGAGAAGAGATAAATATTTGGAAGTATTTGGATTATTTTTCTTTAAGGAAGGATGGATATACATAATCTAGATACCTAGAATCAAATTAGTACATTGGCCACATACAAAAATCAAGACATTTTCTTTTTATTATCTAAAGAGATTTAGAAATACAGGCACACCTTGGAGATATTTTGGGTTCAGTTCCAGACCACCCATGGTAAAGCAAGTATTGCAATAAAACGAGTCACACAAATTTTTCAGTTTCCCAGTGCATATAAAGTATATTGGCATGATACTGTAGTCTATTAAGTGTGCAATAGAATTATGTCTAAAAAAACAATGTACATACCTTAATTTAAAAAACATTTTATTGCTAAAAAAAGGGAACCGTCATCTGAGCCTTCAGTGAGTCCTTTTTGTTGGTGGAGGGTCTTGCTTCAATGTTGATGACTGCTGACTGATCAGAGTGGTGATTACTGAAGGTTGGGGGGGCTGTGGCAATTTCTTAGAATAAGACAACAATGAAGTTTGCTGCCTTGATTGACTCTTCCTTTCTTGAACAATTTCTCTGTACCATACCATGCTGTTTAATAATATTTTGCCCATAGTAGAACTTCTTTCAAAATTGGAGTTAATCCTCTCAAACCCTGCTGCTGCCTTAGCAACAAAGTTTATGTAATATTCTAAATTCTTTGTTGTTATTTCAATAATCTTCACTGCATCTTCACCGGGAGTAGATTCCATCTCAAGAAACCACTTTCTTTGCTCACAAGTAGCAACTCCTCATCCGTTAAGTTTTATCATGAGATTGCAGCAATTCAGTCACATCTTCAGGCTCCACTTCTAATTCTGTTTCTCTTACTATTTCCACCACATCTGCAATTACTTCCTCCACTGAAGTCTTGAACCCCTCAAAGTCATCCATGAGAGTTGGAATCAACTTCTTCCAAACTCCTGTTAATGTTGATATCTTGACCTCTTCCCATGAATCCTGAATGTTCTTTTTTTTTATTTGTAATTTTTAATTTTTTGTTTATTGAAGTAATATTGGTTTATAACATTGTATAAATTTCAGGTGTATATCATTATATTTCTATTTCTGCATAGATTTTATCATGTTCACCATCCAAATACTAGTTACAACCCATCACCACACACATGTGCCGAATTATCCCTTTCGCCCTCCTCCCTCCCGCCTTCCCCTCTGGTAATCACCAATCCAATCTCTGTCTCTATGTGTTTGTTGTTGTTATTATCTACTACTTAATGAGGGAAATCATATGGTATTTGACCTTCTCCCTCTGACTTATTTCACTTTGCATGATACCTTCAATGTCCATCCATGTTGTCACAAATGGCTGGAATGTGCTTAATGACATCTAGAATGGTGAATCCTTCAGAAAGTTTTCAATTTACTTTGGCCAGATCCATCAGAAGAATCACTGTCTATGGCAGCTATAGTCTTAAGAAGTGTATTTCTCAAATAATAAGACTTGAAAGTCAAATTTACTCCTTGATCCATGGGCTGCAGAATGGATGTTGTGTTAGCAGGCATGAAAACATTAATCTCAACATTAATCTCATTGTACAGCTCCATCACAGCTCTTGGGTGACCAGATGGATGGTCAATGAGCAGTAATATCTTGACAGGAATCTTTTTTCTACACAGTAGGTCTCAGCGGTGGGATTAAATATTCAGTCAACCGTGTTGTAAACAGATGTGCTGTCATCCAGGCTTTGTTGTTCCATTTATAGAGCACAGGCAGAGTAGATTTAGCCTAATTCTTAAGAGCCCTAGGATTTTGGGAATGGTAAATGAACATTGGCTTCAACTTCAAGTCACCAGCTGCATTAGTCCATATCAAGAGAGTCAGCCTTTCCTTTGAAACTTTGAAGTCAGGCATTGATTTTTTTCTATCTAGCTATGAAAGTTCTAGATGGCATCTTCTTTCAAGATAAGGTTGTTTTGTTTGCATTGCAAACGTGTTGTTTAGTGTAGCCACTTCATTAATTATCTTAGCTAGATCTGTTGGGTAACTTGCTGCAGCTTTTACACTAACACTTGCTGCTTCACCTTGCACTTTTATGTCATGGAGACACCTTCTTTCCTTAAACATCATGAACCAACCTCTGCTAACTTCAAACTTTTCTTCTGCAGCTTCGTCACGTCTCTCAGCCTTTATAGAATTCAAGAGAGTCAGGATCTTGCTCTGGATTAGGCCTTAGCTTAAGGGAATATTGGTGGCTCATTTGATCTTCTATCCAGCCCACTAAAACTTTCTCCATATCAGCAATAAGACTGTTTCACTTTCTTGTCATTTGTACATTCAGTGGAGTAGCACTTTTAATTTACTTCAAGAACTTTTTCTTTGCAGTCATAACTCGGCTAACTGATTTGTGCAAGAAATCTAGCTTTCAGCCTACCTCAGATTTCAACATGCCTTTCTCACTAAGCTTAATCATTTCTAGCTTTTGATTTAAAATGAGAGATATTTGGCTCTCCTTGTAGGGTTATTAATTGGTCTAATTTTAATATTGTTGTGTCTCAGGGAATAGGGAGGTCTGAGGAGAGGGAGAGAGATGCGGAAATGGCCAGTCAGTGGAATGGTCGGAACACACATAACGCGTATTAAGTTCACTGTCTTCGTGCTGCAGTGTGTGGTGCCCCAAAACAATTACAATGGTAAAATCAGAGATCACTGATTACAGCTCACCATAACAAAGAGAATAATAATGAAAAAGTCTGAAATATTGAGAGAATTACCAAAATGTGACACAAAGTGTGCAAAAGCTGTTGGAAAAATGGCGCCGATAAACTTGCTCTAGGCAGCACTGCGACAAACCTTCAATTTGTAAAAAAAAACAATATCTGGTAAGTGCAATAAAGCAATAAAATGAGGTTTGCTCATAAATAAATTCTTGTTGAAAATAGTTAATTTATGTACCATTTTTACCAGTAAATGGACCACAATCCATTCCATGCATTGTAATACTAAAATCTAAGGTAAATATTTGCAGCGTAAGTACAATGAGGAAAATATATTTCATTTCCCTCTAAACTAACACCCAAATTATTGCTAGGTTTCCCAGTGCTTTCCAAGTTGCTGATATAACTATATTTTCTTTGCTTACATTATTTTTTACTAGTTTAAATCATGTCAAAATTGTCCAGACTCTACATTTCACACTCTCCCATAGCTGGCTCTGGAGTATCTTGTTTAATCTTTGTCCCAGCATGTGCCTTTCTCTTGCTGCCATGCTCTCAGCTATGTTACATCATCATAGCAAACCTATACCCATCCTTTAAGACCCAAATTAGTGGCCACATCTCTAAAATCTTACATCCTGAAGCCAAAATCATCTTTCCCTTGTATGAGCTCCCATATAAGTATGTACACCTATTGTACTATGAAATTATTGTTCGCTTATGTGTCTGTGGGTCCTTGAGAGGAGAGTTCGAGTCCTATTAATCATATATTTCCATGATGTGGAACTGTGCCTGGCATGAAGTAGGTTCTTGTTTTTTATTTTATTTATTTATTTTTGTGAGGAAGATCAGCCCTGAGCTAACATCCATGCTAATCCTCCTCTTTTTGCTGAGGAAGACCAGCTCTGAGATAACATCTATTGCCAATCCTCCTCCTTTTTTTTCCCCAAAGCCCTAGTAGATAGTTGTATGTCATAGTTACACATCCTTTTAGTTGCTGTATGTCGGACAAGGCCTCAGCATGGCCGGAGAAGCAGTGCGACGGTGTGCGTCGGGGATCCGAACCCCGGGCCGCCAGTAGCGGAGTGCACGCACTTAACCGCTAAGCCACGGAGCCGGCCCCAAGTAGGTTCTTAATGAATGTATGTTGAAAGGCAACAAATAAATAAATTGAGTAAACATAGTGCCTCAGGGTAACTAACAGGGTCCCTACAGATAATAAGTAAAATAAAATAGTTATTTCCAAAAGAAAGAATTAAGCGATTTTTGTATAGCTCCCATAATATACACATTCCATTTTCAACAAAAAAGAATTGAGAAATATTTGTGTAGCCCACAATATACACGCTCCATTTTCAACAAAGTACTGATGAAATTAGAGGCAGATTGTTTAATGGGGATTAAATTATTTAAAAAAGTATGTAAGACAGATGGGGGACATATATGACAGTAGAGGAATTGAATGTGTCAAGAATAAGTGTGCATGCATTCTTGCTCCTTAGGAGAGAGACTCTGGTGCATTGACTCAAAACAGAAAGATATGGAATGAAGAGAGAACATTTAAAATATGAGAAAATCAATACATTCCTCATTGAAATAAATTTATCTTTAAACCACCATGTGACACATTTTTATGGCTACAGGTTTAAAGTAGCAAACGCTAAAGTCTTCATCCTAAATGATCATAAAAGAAAAAATAAATTACCCCTAAATTCTATTTTTTTTCTCTCCAAGTATCTTAGATACTCTGAACATCTGAATGGAATTTTGTACTTAAATTTTTCAATGTGTGCAACAAGAAAAGGTATAGATGGAGAAAGCCCTATAAAAGTTGTAGAAATTGTCTGCATAAAGAAAATTTGAAGGGGCCAGCCGGGTGGTGCAAGTGGTTGGGTGCACGCGATCCGCTGTGGTGGCCCTGGGTTCGTCGGTTCGCTGGGCGCATACCGACGCACCCGCTTGTCAAACCTTGCTGTGGCGGGGTCCCATATAAAGTGGAGGAAGATGGGCACGGATGTTAGCCCGGGGCCAGTCTTCCTCAGCAAAAAGAGGAGGATTGGCAGATGTTAGCTCAGGGCAGAAAAAAAGAAAGAAAGAGAGAGAGGGAGGGAGGGAGGGAGGGAGGGAGGGAGGGAGAGAGAGAAAGAAAGAAAGTAAGAAAGAATATTTGAAGAAGAATATGTTTAGTAACAATTTAGATGAAAGTAACAGGTTAGTTATAGGAAGGGTGCTATGTTTTAGCTTACTTTTTATTTATATACAGTAAAACTATTCTCTTTGATGAACAGTTTTATAAGTTTAGACACATGCATGCAATCATGTAAACCACCATAATTAAGGTAAAGAACAGTTTTATTAATCCCCAAATTCTCTCCTGATGCTCTTTTGTTGTCTACACCTCCCCCTCGAGTAAACACCCAGAAATCACTGATCTGCTTTTTGTAACTATATTTTTTCCTTTTCCAAAATGTCACATAAGTGGGTTAGTAAACTATGTAGGCTTTTGAGATGGTCATCCTTCATAAGTGATACCTTTGAGATTCATCTGTGTTGTTGCATCTATTAGAAATTCTGTCTACTTTATTGCAGAGAATTATATACATGACTGTACTACAGTTTGCCTACCCATTCTTCAAAAACTATTTTATTTTGATGGATTGGTCAAATCTTAATGCCATAAATAGTGTTGTGATTAAAAAAAAATGCATACTAAGATTATTTCCAGGAATTACAGTCAGCTTTTCGTTTCCATGGGTTCTGCATTACAGGATTCAACCAATCGAGGATTCGTGGTTGCTTGATTTGTGGGAGGTCCTGGAACCAATCTCCCAAGGATACCAAGGGACAACTGTACCTTTCCGCTTCTAATATCAAGATATTTCTCGTATTTAAAAAAAAGGGGGGTTGAAAATATTTAGGACATACAATATGTAAAGTGGAATTTATTTTATATCGTTAAGTTATTTAAATATTTGATAATCAAATCTAATTTAACAATTTTTAAAATTATTTTTAAAGTCATTTAAGTGCATTAAAATAATGTCAAAATATTATACAGACATGATAGGTAGATAATAGGTAGATAGATACATAGAAGTTAGGAATATATATATTCCTTCCTATCTTAGGAAGTAAAAAAATGTATATATATAAAATGTAGATATTGCTATAGATACAGGTATATATATATAATCATAACTCTTACCATATATATAACCATAATTCTTGCCTATTAAATTCATAAATTTTCTAATAATAACTTTGTTATCTGTTTTTTTTCTTTAGAGCCCACTACATCTAGTTTTCTTAAAAGCACAGGACATAATTATTGAAGATTATTAATATTATACATGTAGTATTGTAGTATTTTAATCTGCATTATTAAACTAGCTGCAAGTCTTCAGGACTTAAGTGCATTCAATTTAGTGCATACTATTTAACAGAATTTCCAGAGAACCGTTATTGGGGACCGTTCAAAAATGGCAGGTAGCCAATAATATACTCAACTAAGTTGTTTTTAAAATTATCCATCTCTCAAATTAGATTATGCAAGTTATATAATAATACAGTACTGTTGCCTGCCTGGAATTTGAGTTTCTTTAAAGAAATGCATATGGATGGACATTTAGACATCTAATATTAAACCCTGTTTGCCAAATTATATTATCCTCAATAGGTACTTTATACAGATGTGTCTTTGTCATATTCATACTTTCATTTATATTTGCATTTTAAAATAAAAAATACAAACATATGTTATAAAATTGTTTTCACTTATAATACTTAAAGTAAATACAATCAGTTAATCACCTTGTTAGATCAACTTTTTTAACATTCATCATCTGCAAGATAAGTGTGACATATATAATCATATATAATATAATCATATTAAAGAAAAAACATGTCACATTTAAATTGAATTAAATACTAAACCATCACAGCTGGTTCCTAAGATTAATAATAATGTGTAAGAGGAAAGGAAATTGAGTAACACTACACATAGATATTAAAACAAAAAATGATTTAGGTCAAAGCACCTGCTAAGTGAGGATGGGAGTAAATTTCTAAATTTCTTCCAGCTGCATCATTCTAAGTCTAATTCTATTAAAAAAAAAAAAAAACACTGGAAATTGAAAGTGACCAAGAAAATATTAACAGGGGCAATTGTTCACGAAAAGAGAGCAGTTACTAAAGTCATAGCAGAAAATGTTCACCTAGACTTTTAGGTGAATGCAAAATTAAGAACATATTACTTATTTTATTCACTCCATTCATTCCACATATGTATCAGACTCTTTGTTAAGAAATTAACCTCACTGAGGAAAAATACATACTAGCAAAGTTTTCACATGGATATAATAGATGTTCGGAAGTTATGAAAGTACAACAGAGGTACCATTCTAGAGGTAGGAGGAGGAAGATAGAAAATATTTCTAAGAAAGCCTAGATACGAAGCAATGAACAGAACTTAGCCAACAAAGAAGGAGGAAGAAAATCATTTCAGAAAAAGGAAAAAGGACATGAAAGTTATGGAGATGAATGAAAAGCAGAGTGAGTTCAGGAATTTCAATGAATTCAATATGACTGAAGGTCACCGTGTTTAAGAAAGAGTAGTGGGAATGAGACGAAATCAGTAGAAAAAGGCGAGATCTCAGAAAGAGTTTGGAATTTATCCTAAAAGCAAAAAAGAGTCATTTGAGTGGTTTAGTACAGGAAGCAAATAATTAAAATTACAAATTACACTCAAAACTTATTAAGATGTTTTGGAGGAAGTCAGTCTGAAGAAAGAGCAAATCTGAGGTTATTGCAATAAATTCTAGTATTCAGAGTTTCACAATGTGCTCTTAGAATAATTTACTTATGAGATTCTCAGCAAGAAAGGTTCTGTTAAATACTACACACTTCATAGTACTCTTGGAAATTCACAATATATTCACAAAAAAATTGTATCCTACAATTAAGAAATGTATCTGTTTACCATACTTTCTAATCTTTATTTTTATTCTTTTTCCTTTCTTTTTTTTTAACAAGAAATCAAATAGAACCCTGATTCCTCCCTGAGCTACAAAATTATATCTTAACATCTACTCTCTGTAACCCTGTATACATTTCTCATGTTACACACACTGTAAATGTGAAAACTGAAAACCTTTTTTTAGAATGAAAGATCGTCTCACTCCCCTGTTGAAAACCATTCAATGACTTCTCATCTCACCCCTCTAGAAGCCAAAGACCTTAGCCAGTGGACGAGCTCTGTAAGATCTCAAAAGCTAATGCCTTTCTGATGGCAACTTCTGTTAATTCGCCTACTCTCTCTACTCTCTTCACTTCAGCCACAGTGAACCCATGGTTGTCCTCTTACTCCTCCCTGCTCAGATTTCCACGTGCTGTGCTTTCTCTCTACTATGTTTTGGACACTTGTATCACTGCATGGGCTACTCCTCTATATCATCAGATTTCTACTCATATGCCACTTTATCAAGTAGGTTTGCCTCAACTATTCTATTGTAAACTGGAATTCCTCCCCCCATGCCTAGGAATTCTCTACCCTTCTTTATTATTTCTCCTAATAACCGTCAGATACACTATATGTTGTATTTATTTATTCTTAACCAACTGTCTCCTCTTAATTGATTGAAAGCTCACAGAGGGCACTTTTGTCTCTTGGTTCAGTATTATAGCATTAGCACCTAGAATAATATCTGACATAAAAAATATTTAGAATGTTTGTTGATTCAATTAATTTAGGAATATAATTTAAGAGTACGGGAAATAACAAAGATTTTAATCCAATAAATGTGATAGTTTAATTCTGTTTTTTTTTTTTGTAAGGAGGACCAGCCCTGAGCTAAAATCCAATGTCACTCCTCCTCTTTTTTGCTGAGGAAGACAGGCCCTGGGCTAACATCCGTGCCCATGTTCCTCCACTTTGTATGGGACACCACCACAGCATGGCTTAACAAGCGGTGTGTTGGTCCGCGCCCGGGATCCAAACTGGCGAACCCCGGGCGGCTGTAGTGGAGCGCGAGCACTTAACTGCTTGTGCCACCGGGCCGCCCCGATAATTTAATTTTTTAAGAAATTTACTGGAAAATAAAAAATACTCAAGGGTGTATTTTATCAATAAGGAACTCAGAATAAAGAATAAAACAGGGTAAAGAAGTGTGATGCAAGAAGTGAAGGTAAATGAAAAAATCTGTGAACCTATTGATGAATCTAAATATTCATTCACTTTAAAAAAGAAGAGATGGAGATGCATTATGGATGGTGTCACAAACAAGGTCAAAAGTAAGGTAAGTTGTGAAGTTGTGAGAGGAGAGTAGTTCAAGTTCCTTTGATATGTGGTGGAATAATAGAGATATTGGTTGCCATCGTGTTTAAATAGAGTATCCAACTTTACAACCAAGAGAAAAATAAAGTAGAATTTTAAAAATTCAATTAATTCAACTGGATTGAGCAGATAATAAAAACAACACTAATAAATAAATGGTGGGTTAAAAGATAACTTCAGTTGGAAAAAAGCAGCCCAAATATATCAGTAATCGTAACTAATTTACTACACAGCGTTATCCCGAAAGTCCTAACCAACAGATTAAGAACATAAACCATGAGAAAAAAAATTATAAGGCTTGAAAACAAAGACACAAAATTATTGTTGTTTGTATAAAATACAACTGTGTATATAGAAAATTCAAATGAATCTATCAGCAGCTATTTAAAACCGTACAGAGGTCCACAAAGTTGATTGAATGAAGAAAAGTCCATAACAACAAAAGCAATAGTATTTCTTTACATCAGCAGTAAAAACACAGCATATATAATAGGATAAAAGATGAGATTACAATTGCCGTAAAATGTTACTTAAATATAAATCTAACGAAATATTTTCAGAATGATATTGGAGGAACTACAAAAGGTCATGAATAAATGAACCATAACATAATCAGGGATGGAGAGACTCAATACTTAAAAGAAATCAGTTGTTCCATAAATTCAATGCCTCTCCAATCAAAATTACGAAAAACATCTTTTGTAGAACTAGACAAACTAGAAAAATACATGTCCTTCTATATCCAATAAATTTGTAGAATAAGAAAACAAGAATGGAAATTGGTATACAAGATATCAGAACTCATCACTAACAGATATTCAATTAAACAAGATGCGAGGGAATAATATATATCCCTCTTTCTTTTTCTCTCTCTCTCTCACATACACACACACACACACACACACACTGTACACATATTCATCTACATGACTATTAGAAGACTGTATAGGAGAATACTTTTTATAACTGTGGGTAGGAAATAATTCCGTATATATGACACAAATAAGAAAATTTACATTAAATGATTAATACATTTGTCTACTTTGAAATTTAATAAGTTAAAGTTCACCATTAAGAGGTAGTCATTTAACACAGAATTTTTTTTCAAACACAAACTCTGACAATACCAAGTGTTGCCTTTGGGGATGTCCAGAGTCAAGAATGCTCTTATAGTGCTAGTTAGAGGAAAATTTTATACAACTTTTGAAATCAATTTGCCAGTATCTACCAAAGCTGGAAGAGGTTTATAATTTATGAATCAGCAGTTAGGCTTCAAGGCATAGACCCCGGAGAAATACTTGCACACATGCATAGAGAAGGCAGAGAAAAGATGATTATTTGTAAACTAACAAACTGGATATATCCTCAATAACCCTGTTATTTGTAAATTAAAAAACTGGATACATCCTCAATAACCAGCAATAAAAAAGTCACATAAATACATAATTATCTACGCTACAGAACACTATGAAGGAATTAAAATTTAAAAGCTTGATCTATTAATAGCCATATTAATAAACCAAAAACAATATATTAAAGTAAAATCAAATTGCAAAATTGTAATTATAATATAATAATTTCTAGATGATAAAACATACAAAACAACAATATATACTGCTTATAGACACATACCTACTGAGTAATATCAAAACTTGAAATTTCAGGGTTTGTATTGGCTGCCTCTGAAGAGAAGGGAAGAGAAAAGAGACTTCAAGTTTATATGGAATATTCTGTTTCTTTACATTAAAAACTTTGGATACACAAGTGTTTTTATATTATTCCCTATACTTTTATAAATTTGTAATATTTTTGAACAAAAAAAGGAAAATGAATCAATAAATCGAAATTCAATTATAAAAGAAAACATATAAGCAACTATAAAGAACTTTATCATTTATTCCAGATCTATTTTTTCAATTTTACTTTCAGCATCTTGTAATCTTGCTTCTTCTGTTCCATAAATTTCAACATTGCTTTGTTTGAGTATTTACAATTTGGCCCCCACGTTCCATGCTATTCTATTTGCCTGGAAGCGTGTGTGTATGTGTGTGAGTGTGTGTGTGTGTGTATATTATGATTTTCAAGAGGTTAATTAATATTATTCTCATACAATAATAAAAGATTATATTTAACTCACTAATTAACAAAATTTATAACCAGTACAATTCTATGACCAGTTCAAAGAGCATTTGAGAAGATATCTTTTTGGAGCAATTAAAAAGAAATGCTAGGATGAGGTTGCTGTGTTAGGTACAAAATTAATTACGTTTTACAGGTAATAATCCTCTAGGGTTACCTGTAGCATCTTTATTCGCATGTCTACTGAACAGAAATTTTCAATTTAATAAATTACTTATATTTAAGTAATATTTACTCATTAATATTAAGAATATTTACTTATATTTATTTAGTTATATTTAGTTTATTTTGTTATATTTAGAATAATTCATCAATAGTAAACACTAAGTTGATCTAAGTATATTCTCCTAGATAATCACTGGGTGATCTTCACCTCCATACCACTGACAGAAAGTGATGCTGACTTTTTTGTTTTATTTGCATTGTATGTAACGATTCTGACAATATATCCTTTAATCTGAATACACCACACACGTTTTCCTATTCATAAAGCACCCTACACTGTGATTACACTTACTGTCTCTTAAAATAGAGGTCATTGCTTGAACAATGGTATTAACCCCTAAAATATTATAACTTCTTTGTTCGTATTTGTATTGTTTTTTTCTTTCATTTTCCTTGTTTAGGTTTATATTTCCTCTTTCTTTATCTTTAAGTTTCTTGAAGGGAAAAAGAGATAAATCATATTAATGTCTTATTTCTCCAGGCATGATACTGTGTACATATTTTATATTCAGTGAATGAAAGTACTTTGTTATCATTTAAAAAGATTTTTTGAACATAATGTAATTTTTAAATCATCTGTTAAAAATAATTAAACACTTTATCAACGTGGCTTTACATTCTCAGAAGAAAATTGGGAAAGCTTACTATGTATATCAGTTTTCATTTGCTTCAATATCTTCTAATATACATATTCTACTATTTGATCTTTGACTTTTGGTTCATCAGAAAAATTTGGAATTCAAGATAGATTCTTAATATCTTCCCTAGATTAAATGCATAAGACAATAAATACTTTAGAACCTGGTATTGTGCCACATTCTTTGAGTCTGCAGAACAAATCAGAAACTCCACATAAAAGTACTGAGTACTTGTCTACATGCACTGCCATGTAATTCATTTACCAATAGAATATGCATTGAACAAAGAAATTCTTTTGTTGTCAGGAATCTCCACATGCCTCACTGTATTGCTTAAAGGGGAGTTGTTGCTATACGATAGAAAGTTTCCTCTGATTGCAAACTGACATGCTGAGATAAGTCCAGACATTAGGGCACTCCTGTAAAACGGGATGAGAGTCATCAAGACTTAATGAAATTCAATATTTTAGGGAAATCAATTGTTCAGCTCTAAAACTGACAAAAAACTGTTTGGAAGAAAATAAATCAATTGGCTACAAATACTATACCATCAAACTACAATAGTATAGTAGTATAATAGATTCTAGCAGGTATGAAAAATAAATAAATATTCTAAACTATAACATATTCTGTAATACATAACACATGGCTAAAATACACACACACACACACACACACACACACACATACATACATATATATGTAGTCTAACTTTGCTATAAGACCATTAGCATCTAATCCAGGCAACAAAATTAGATAAAATATCATGAAAATGGCATTGTTTAGAAAATTGTGCATGGAGAAGACATCTTTTTCATCTCTCTCTTTCGAAAATTAACCAGACATAAAAGAAGTCTAAAAATCTATCATTTTGACACCAGCGTTGGCAAATAAATAGTTCTTAACATTTTTTTTTTAAATAAATCTCCTGGAAATGCTGGTAAAAACCGTTGACCCTTGGGCTGAGAAATTCCCAGGCACACAATTTTGAATAGATTTTAAGTTGTTCAGGTCCTTCGATTTAAAAGGCTGATTAAAACTATTTATGATAATTTAGTATGTGTATTAGATAATAGGTAAATAAATACAGCCAAATTTCAACAGTGGTTGTATGTTTACGTCAGACTCAGTTGTCACTCTTTTTTTTTCTGTTTATCTATATTTTCTGCTTTGTCTGTAATGACTGTGGTCATTATAATAGCTTTGCTTTATCTGATTTCTTAGGCAACAAAAACATTAAATTAAAAACAAATTAGGTAATCCAGGATAGTTACCCAATTAATTAATACAGAGGATAATTTTTCTTTGATTCTTTTTACATTTTTCATAATTTTAAAGCAGTAATGAATAATGTCAATAATTTTGGTTAGATAATTGAACCCACTGACAATAAGTACCTATTTGCACTACTACCTATTTTAAAATCACACCCCCACCAACTACTCTCTGAGATTGAGCCACATGCGGAGCTTCCCCAAGAAAGTGAAGACCCTTCTTGATTTATCACACTTGGAACCAAAGATACCTTTTGTGATTCTCACCCAGAAAGATTTCTTATATCCCATGACACTCTTTATAACATACATGAAAAACTCTCTCATCACCATATTATCTGCATCATTCAGTGACTCAATAAATATTTATTAAATACCCACCGGGCCAGGACTGGGGATGGATGCAAAGATGAGCAAAACAGACATTTCCCTCTGCTCTCATGGAGGTAAACGATTAGTAAGAAAGACACACGTTTAAGAAGTAATTACCTGCCACTTACTAGACTTGTCACCTTGGACAAGTAACTACAATCAGAATCTAATACTTGGTTTGAAATGAGGATGATAAGATGAAAGTGTCTGCCTTGTGGGGTCGCTGCAATGAGTAAAAGAGCCAAGAGTTCATAACATATAGTGGGAGCTCGGTAAATACGAATTGCCAAATGCTCAGCCTCATATTTCCTCCTCATAAAAAGGCTTTGGGATCCTAAAACGAACACAAATAAACCCAGGTTAAAGGAAAGCTTCATGAAGAGGTGACGCTAAAGTTGAGAGCTGAAGGTCGAATAGGTAGAATAGAATAGTCACCTGAGAATATTTTGGGCTAACGAAACTGTGTGCTTCAAGACCCTGCGGGATGAGAGAATACAGCAAAGACCAGAGAGGAGCTTCAAGAGTCCAGTGAAGGGAGCAAGAGGAAGGATAGCGAACAAATTTCACTGTGATGTTAGACAGGAAAATGTCCATTCAAGGTCTTCACTCCTTGAATGCTAAGTAAAGCCTTTGTATTTTATCCTTTGAGAAAATAAGATTCTGGTACAGGATTTTTTTTAAGGGAAGTGACATGATTGCATCTTTGTTTCTAAAGACTGCCTTGCCATCACTTCTATGACATCCAAGCACAGTCCACTTCAAGTCCAGTGTGCTTTTGGCAATGGTTTGCTAGCACTGGAACTCTGGATGTGGTATGGGGCACTGCCCTTTTAATCTCTTTTCTGAAGAACATTAAAATTAAAATTACATTACTCTAAGGAGTCAATGGAAATTCTGTGAACCTAGCCTCCTTTCAAGTGCAATTTTCTTTGGCAGCCACTTACAGTGGGTAAGTGGCCCAAGCAACTCACCTCGTTTTGGCAATGACCCTGGTCCCTGGAATCCTCCTTTGTCTGTGTCTATAATCTGATTAGGAATGATTGATGCGATCCAAAGGTCATTTCTGGGTGGAGGAAAAAACAAATACTAAAAACAAATGATGATAATAAATATGGATAATTTTATAAAAAATATAATCTCATGTCCAAGCTGAAATAATTTCTAAAAATAGACT
The DNA here is from genome assembly GCF_020826845.1 of Diceros bicornis minor. NCBI lineage: Eukaryota > Metazoa > Chordata > Mammalia > Perissodactyla > Rhinocerotidae > Diceros > Diceros bicornis. Next base: position 24,041,873 of record NC_080747.1, on the reverse strand, counting down.
ACATAGAAAAACTTGAAGCAAATTTAACAGTTAATGTAATCATTCTTTTCCATAAATATTTTCGACATGTGTATGATTGAGGGAAGTTAAATCACATTTCTTATATGTTCCCAAATTACCTTTATGAGAAGGAAGAAAGGGTAGGAAGGAGTTTCGTTGTTTCATAAAAATGCGAGTGGACAGGCAATTCTATAAAAATATTGACTGCCAGATTTAAAGATTCTCCTAACATCACTTAATAAAAAAATAAATAAGTAAAAAGCTCTAACAAGTTTTCTGGAAACATTATTTTCACATACTAACATTTTTTGTGCAGTGTCAGACTTTAATATGACAGCTATGAAAATCATGAGACCATGTCCTTTCCTTCTGATTCTATAATAGTAGCAAGAATCAGTGTTCTTTGAATTTTGGGCACATGTATCTTCCATGGAATTATGTATAATTATATTCCCTGTTTACTTTTATAAATTTGACCTTTAAAATTTGATTTGTAAATTTAGAAGATTTTAAATTATTTGCATTCAACTTCCCCAATAGAATTTTATCTTTATGTAATACCATATATGCCTAAAAGATTCTTAAAAAATATATACAAAATGTATATTACTTTTATCATTTTTGTGATGATAGATATCTTACTGTAAAAAATGAATCTTATACAACAAATTTTTATTTTATAATTGATCAATACAGTATAAGTAACTGATTTGATTATGACTTTCTTTTTTTTGGTGAGTAAGATTGACCCTCAGCTAACATCTATTGCCAATCTTCCTCTTTTTGCTGAGGATGATTAGCCCTGGGCTAACATCTGTGCCCACCTTCCTCCACTTTGTATGTGGGACACTGCCAAAGCATGGCTTGATGAGTGGTGCGTAGGTCCCTGGGCCGCTGAAACAGAATGCATGAACTTAACCGCTATGCCAGTGGGCCAGCCCCTGATTATGACTATTTTTTAAATGTCAAATTTTGTTGGAAGTCTTTCTTTTAATGAGATAGAAGAAATTCCCTACTCCAATTATTGTCTCTTGTATCTGTGGATGAAAATTATTTATTGCTGGAATGAGGCTGAATTTAGAATCGTTTTCATTCCTATTTTTCCATTTTTTTAGATGTAAATGACCAGCCAATCTACAAAAATAAGAAAACAATGGAAATTTTTATTCCCTTGATGCCACCCAATGTTCTGAAATCCTTTTGAGTTTTATAGTAAATATCACAGAAAAAAGTAATTATCAAAAAAGATCTTAAGGATGTATTGGCTAATGACTTGGTTAGGCCCCCCCTTCATTTGTGAGGGGTAAACATTTGGAAACCATCTACCTGTAAAAGCCTCTATTATCTAGTCTATATCTCTAAATGTTTCTCTGTTTGATGATCTAGAGACATTCAATCTACAACAATGCTTCAATGATAAGATTTAGGACTTTTGGGAGGTTTGTGTGTATTTGCAAACTTGAAGAAGAACCATTGAGAGAGAGATGGGTGAGGAGAAGCTGCACCTCATCACAAGAATGCATTCTCAGACAAATCAATTTTTGGAAACAGCATACATGGAAGTTAAGAATCTGGAATTTGATTCCCTTTAAACTAATTGTGTACAAGTATGCATTAGAAAGCTATAGTACACCCAAATGAGTACCCCTTTTGAAAGATCCCTTATCAATGACCAAAGACACAGTAATGTCTCTATACTATTACATAAAGTAAGAAGGCCACTATTCTCACTTTTCTAGTCCTGGAAAAGAAACACACAAATACCTAAAAAAAAAAAAACCAGAATTCTCTTCCAATTTTGTTACTAAATTAGATTGCTTTTACCTGTTATACCTATAGAGTATTATATGTGAAAGCACATTGAGAAATGCAAAGTATTACTTAATGTAATTTTGAGGGAGACAGAGTGAAGTTAGGAGGCTGGGGAAGTGCAGTCAGAGAACTTACCTCCATACAATTTCAGGTACTGATGCAGTTCTCTCCCTTTTCAAAGTTATACAAACTCTCTGAGCCACAGTTTACTAATTTTTTTTAAAAAATTAGATAATATTATTATTTTATATGGTGAACTCAAAAAGTTTTGTCTGAAGAGAAAGAAATAGCTTTAAAAAATAGAAATGATGGGGCTAGCCCAGTGATGTAGCAGTTAAGTTCACACACTCCACTTCGATGGCCCATGGTTCGCAGGTTCAGATCCTGGGCACGGAACAACACATCGATTGTCAAATTATGCTGTGGTGGAGACTCATATAGAGGAAGATTGGCTACGGATGTTGCCAGGACTAATCTTCCTCACACACACACACAAAAATAGAAATGAGTCTTTCTAAGGAGAACTTAGTTGGTTAAAGAACCCATATCTGCTGTCTCCGGTATCCCTATCTTCACTCACAAGCTTTGGTTATCTTTGTTCATCATTCATCCTCCACCCATATCTTCCCATCAAAGTCTCTTGAAAAAAAAAACAGCAAAACTTTGTGTGTTCATTTTTTCACTTTATCGTTATTCCAAGGGTCAACTCCTCTGTTTAATTGACAGCGGAGAGAGAAAGGAACACAGAAGTGTAGTGTTCCTCCTATGTTCTTGAATGGGGGACAGTTGACAAAGGATTATATATATACATGTGTGTGTGTATATTACATATATAAGCATTAAGTAATACATATATATAAGAATGTATATGAACATACATACTGCTGTGTATATCTGTACTTATATACATATCCATACTTTTGTCCTGTTAGGTTATCTCTAGTTAAATCTTTAATCAGCTCACACTTGTTTCCTGAACTGATCTCAACCATAGGATACAGTAATTGGCTAGGATAATACTCAAAATCATGGGTGGAAAGAGAAAACATTGATTATTTAACAGGAGTCTTTAGAATTGTTTTTATCTCACGTACCATTCTTCTCCTTTCCTCTGAGATCTGCCTTGGGTTCATATGAACTTCTGAATTCTGGCTCTGGACTAATTGCTTACTATAGGGTCATTTGATTCAGGCCATTTTGTTTTGTTTTGGTTTTTTCCCCTCATCTCCTAAACCTAGTGTTGTTTCAAGGACCTGCATTCCAGGGAGGATTAAGTGGGAGATAAAACAGCTTACACTTCGGGGCCCCTCATTTGTCTAGGCTCTGGGAATGGCTTTAGCAACTTTTATATTCAAAATGTTGTATTTTTTCCATAATGAGGGCTTCCCGCACCGTCTAAGTTTCAGACTCCACAAAATCCGAATCTCTTCCTGTCTGTGATTGGCCTGTTTCTGTAATACCCTTCCCATCACTGTCACTTACCGAAGTTTGGGATAGCTTTTGTTTATGTAATACATTTTTCCAATCTTTACCATGACTTCGTGATGGAAGGCAATTCCATGAAGTTACAGAAGAACCTGGGAAGTGAGGTAAAAAAATTGATACCACTACCAAGACCTCCAAGATCCTGATTTAACACTCTCCTGAAATTGCTCATACTTAATTAAGCAACAGGGCCTTTGTTTTTTATTAAAAAAAAAAAAAAAAAAAAAGAAAAGATGTGCTCTAGTTCCTTCAGCTCAAACAAATCCTAGATAAAGAGAATCAATGGGATCCTTTTGTGACATATTTTCTTTCTCTAATTTCAACAATAGAAAATGTCAAAGAAAAATTGCACCAAATGGAGTTGAACAAGCAAGGAAGACTTTACTCAAGAGTATTGCAATAGAGGTCAAGACTATTGCAGTAGGGGAGAGAGTTTGAGCTCAGCTCTGGGAAAGCAAAAGGCAACAGAGTTTTTCAACACTGGAGTGAGCTAGTGGAAAAGTACTAGAGGACATTAACGGAAGGGTTGGTTAATGTGATGAGATCATGTGTGTTTGCTAAGTGACACTTTTCTAAAGTAGTTTCCTAACCTCTCACAGAGACTGGGAGATAGCAGCCCTGTCTTTCTTAATGATTACATTTCAAAGGGATGGCTCCCAGGTCCTTGAGAAAAACAAAACTGGTAAGAGAGTAGGAGAAGATTTACATTTCAAAAGAGCAGAGAAAGAATTTACAGTTGCAAGTTTCTAAAGCAAATTCTCTAAGAAAAGGGAGGTTAGGGGCCTATATTCAGAAAGAAACCTGTCTAAAGTTTAGTCAAGCTGAGACAAATGTTAAGGCTGTCTTAGTAACAGCTTGGAAAATACACACAATATTTGGAGTTTCACCTTAAATACTAAATAATGTAGTAATATGCTTTGACAAATGTTCTTGCAAGAGGCAGCATTAGAGATTAGAAAATAAAATTGGGCATAGTTATATAGAGTTGAAATCATTTGTCATAATATTTACTAAAAAAGATTTAAATTAAAACACTAAAATGGATTATTGTGGGATTTTGGTTAGGAGTGAGCAAAAGGTAGGTAAGGGAATAAAGATGGTCAGAGAAAATTAGCTTTTAATACAACAGACAGTGAGGAAAATCAAAAAGTTCAGTTATCATTCTACACTCAAAAATTCAGTGAAATTTCAGTACTTCTATATTTAAACATGAAAATCTCTTTCCTTATATTGATAGTGTATTTATTAGAAATACTTGGGGCTGCCTTTGTTAGAACTGGAGTCAAAACTCGAGTTAATGGACAGTCTTAAGATTCAGGTTCACTTTGGCACATATGAAAGAACAAATACAGGTTTCAAGTTCTTTGAAATGAAATCAAGATTATTATATTAATAGAAAGGTGCCTCCACAGGTCCTCAAAGATCTGTCTTCAGTGAGATTCATATGCAACTAATCAAATAAAGCCAGGAGAGGTGCTAGAGAAGAGCATTTAAAATACGCACTCAGAGTGCACTCTGTTTGACATTATTACGCGCCTTTTATTTTCTCAAATTCTTTTCCTTTTAAAAGAAATGTGTCATGATTTAGAGATCAAAAATTAAAATATTTACTGGAGAGCTGTTAATATTGAATATAGTTTTACTCTTAAAATATAAAAATTGTACCCAATAGATTTCAACTATCATGAAAATAAATACTAAGGCCTACAGTAAAAAGAATCCTTGATGAAGCACTGCCATCTTTTGGTTGTATAAATTAAGGATATAGAAAATATAGAGAAGTTAAGTATCCAAGAAAGTGGTATATACATCTTAAGTGTTCAGAAATTAACATGTTTGTAAATGGTAAAAAAAAAAAAAAAATAGATGATTAGGTTTTAGCAAAGATAATCACAAATCTTAGCAACAGGATTCTCAAAGGAAAAGTGTCAATTCAATTTCAAGCCTATTGGCACGGATAGAATATAAGAGCTAATATTAAGAACTCTTGCTACTTGCTTCCTGCACTGCATATGAGGCAAATTACTTATGATTTAAAAATAGTCAGTTTTTAAAATGACATACCCAGTAAAATCTGTGATTTGCAAGTAGATGTGTGATACAGTGTTTATTGCAGAATACTTATTCAGCAATTATCAAGTTTTTGGAAGTCAAATTAATGACATTAAAATTAACCAACAATAGTATTTTTCAAAGACAATTACTAAATTTAGGCTATGTTTGTAATACACGTAATAAATCTAATAAAAAAATCTGAAATTCTACCTTTTTCATTTTTTTCCAATTGATGAATAATTAAGCATTCTGATAGTTACTCCAGAATTTGCATTTGTTTTCGGTGTTTTAGTTAAGCTCATATGAGAACAATGATTGCAAAGCTTAAGTTCCCTGCTAAGGCATAATGGTAATCATATGGTAACATCACATATATATTTGAGAAATCAAGGTGTCTTTCTAATAGAGATTATATTTACAAGCAAGTCAATCTAAACAGATTGCCTAATTCTATTTTAACCAAGCCTTCCCTACGCAAGTTAATTAGCTGTACGGAGTATGACAATCATATACTGTATATTACGCAGTTAATTGGTTATTAAACATAAATTATATAAAGTGTGGGCTGGTTGAGAAATTATCTAAAAAATATGGTTATTGGTATATATAGTAGTCACAGTTCTAAAACATTTTACATAATATTTATTTCAATGATTTTAAGGAGAATATAAATTAAAATTTCCACAACACGTATCTATTTTTAAATTAGAATAAATCTAAATGATAATTATTTCTTAAAGAAAGATAAATCTACTCTAAAATGAAACCAAAACTTAGATTTGTGATGTTTTAATACTACTATAGATAGTTTGGAAAAGTTTTTTTCTTTTTTAATTTTCATAATTATGAATTTATTTTTTCTCATAAAAGCCCTTCCTCACCTTGAAGTCAACAAAACTTCACCATATTTGTTCTAATACTTGTGTAACTACATTGCATTCCAAAAACAAAAGATTCAGGTAGAATGTTCATAAAATATTTATTGTCCATTTACTTTAGTATCGGAAATTTCCCATTTACATGTTATTACATGTCTATTTTGCAATCCGTATGGAAGTGCTAGACTATTCCAAATTAGAGACATTGTTGTATTTTTTCCAGGAGTTGTAATAATTTTATTCTTTTGATGCCTTGAGTGTTAACATATCTTCTTTTTTTTTAAGTACTGTCTCTCCTTAATTTTGCACCTCTCTCTCTTTTTTAAATTACTACATTTTTTTTTAAAGATTTGCCCTGAGCTAAAATCTGTGGCCAATCTTCCTTTTTTTATTTTCTCCCCAAAGTCCCAGCATATGGTTGTATACCCTAGTTGTAAGTCATTCTATTTCTTCTATGTGGGCCGCCGCCACAACATGGTTACTGACAGACAGGTGGTGTGGTTCTGCAACTGGGCAGGGAACTCGGGAAGATGAAGCGGTGAGAGCCAAACTTGAACCACTAGGCCATCAGGGCTGGCTCAAAATTACTACATTTTTTAAATTAAAAAAAATCCTTCACACAAATTTTCCCTTAAACTAAAATGTATTTAATTTTGTAATAGATTTTTCTTTTAACTTCTTAAGCATTAGTGGGGTGTCAAATGAGATTATTTGCATATTTTCTTTCTTCATGAGTCTGTGAAAGTAACTAAAATTCTCCTGTATGTAGACATGTATGCATGTATATATATATACATATACAAATAAATAACAACCAGCTATCTTATCCAATCCATTAAATGTTAATGCTTGAGAATACTTGCCTCCTCCCTGTATACGTAAACCTTATTAAATATATTTGATCATTTAACTTGGGTTCAGAGTTTCAAGGAATTCTAGTTCAAATTCCCAAAGACAAAGCATAAAGTCATTCTTCTTCTAAGGCATTCCTGACCATAAATGGATATGACTTTTACATTAAAACAATTAGTACCAATATGAAACTCTACTTCTAGTATTTGTTTTTCCCTAATGGTCTAATCAATCATTGTTAATGTTGAATTTATTTAGGCATGTGATTCAATTGTGTTACATAAGATAGGAGGGGAACTACGATAGGGATTTTCTGGGAGAAAAATTATTCACTCATTTTATTTTTTAAAGGAGTAGAACACAAGGAAGATGCAATGCCTTTACTCCTGGAGTTGGTTTGTTAGTCTGTATTGCTGGGTGCTCTTACCTCCCTGTGACCACGAGGAGAACTGGTCAATACTCAAGAATATCAGGGCAGAAACATCTCTTTCTCTCTCTTTCTTCCACCCTTTTATGCTTTACTACATTTTACCCAGCACTTTAAAATGTCTAACCTATTTTATAGCTTGTATGTTTTCTGCCTCCCCAATGAGAACGTAAGCTTCATGAGTGTAAGGATTTTTATGTATGTTGTTCATTGCATGTTGCATGGTTATGGCAGCATGACACACAACATCAAAATTTAGAAAGCAAAAGCATATTTTCTTGTTATCTCTCATAGTTTTATGGAATGTCTGGGCTTAAACGGTTGGTTTTCACTAGGAGTCTCTTACATGGTTGCAGTCAAAAGAAAGCTGGGATTGGAGTCAAGTAGGAACTCATGTTGCTGGAGGTTCTCTGCAGGCTCAGCATGGACTATTAACTGGAATGCATCCGTGTAGCTTTTCCACATGGCTTGGGCTCCTCGCAGTGTGGAGGCTGGGTTCCAAGAAAGACTGTGAGAGCTGAGAATGAGCACTCTAAGAACCCTGGGTGGAAGCTGCAAGGATTCTTACAACATTTTCTTGGTAGTCTCAAAACATCACTTCTGCTGTGTTTTTGTGGCAGAGCAAGTCAGTAAAGCCAGCCAAGATTTGAGTTTAGAGGAATTAGACATTATCTCATTTTGGGAGGATTGTCAAAGAATTTACAGCCATTTTTAGCATAACACACTGCAAATCTCAGTATCTAGAACAGGGCTTGAGATACATTAGGTGTTCAATAAATATTTGTTGAATGAATGAATGAATGACTTAACTCAAGTTCATAATGTCGTCTTTAAGCTGAAAAATCTACTAACTCTAGAATCACCTTCCCTCCTGTCTTCCTGCTATGAACTATAATAAATTCCTTTCTTTGTAAGCTGTTTGAAACCAGTTTTCTCTTATTTATAGTTAAAGTAGCCTAACTTATAAATAGATTATCAAGACCCTATAAATCTCAGGGGAACAAAAAAATGTGTTGAATGTGTTGTGTATGCTCATTGAACTTGCCTAAATCCCTCAGCTTTCTCCTTTTGCATAAAAGATGTTCTTATCTAAATCTGACTTGTTTACCAAAAATGTGTCATAAAATTGCCTCTTTTACCTGAATTCTAGAACATCCAAATGATGATCAGGATGTGAATTTTATAGTCCCCTATTTCTTTTATCTTAATTGTAGTAAAAGTTGAAAGAGTGTAGGATGGAGATACATAGGTGGCAGGGTTTATGTGTTGTAGGATAAATTTATACTCAAGATTATAACTAGTATACATGTGTAATCTCTTTGAACCAATACGATCTTGTTCTGGACAGTTCTCTATCATTCACTGATTCTTTATTGTCTTGTTCTATTCTATACACCATACGTGATATCACCATTTGTTGAACTCATTGCTTCTGTAAATCAGAATTTTTTATACCATCTGAGAAAATGCTCTCTCTGCATTACGTATACTGGTTTCATCAACCATTTCTATAGCTCTAAATAATCATGTCCTAACTTGCTACTTCACAGAATAGTGTAATAATATAAATTGAGGACCATTTTCTTCCAATATCTACCTCGTAAAATACCTTCTACAGATACTTAATGTTTGTGACAGAGTTCTCTACACTGCGTGGAGATGGGTGATATCTGTACTTCCCTAACAAGTGGTAAGAGGAAAGTTTCCAGATTAAATGGCACCAGAAGAAGTATGTTAAAGCCCTCAATCCTGATGTTTTCCATGATACAATCAAATATCTCCTAGGCTAAAACTCCCTTGAGATCTTATAATTTTAATTGAAATGTCCATATTAAGGGACCCCCTCATAATTATTGGAAAAAGGATTTACAAGCCCTTATTTAAAAATTATTTTCAGATCTCTCAGGGCATTCTCTGGCATATGCTCAAGCATGATAATTTGTAGGATGCATTTGATTCTGGGAAGTGACTAAAAGTTAATCTGAAAAAAGTGTATTGATTGTTTTATCTGATTTAAAAAAATAGACAAGGCAAGTTTATACAAATAAATCATCACTACCACTTTCAAATAATAACTATAAACCATTTCAACTGAGTATCTTCACTGTGACTGAATAAATCAACTCATGCAATCCACTTGACTGGAAAATGTTGCTGCTTTCCACTGCTTTTGCTCATGACCAAATTAATGACATAAAAAAAAAAGATTAAAGTTATGTTGTTTGGGTTCTAAAGGTAGAAAATGAGAACAAAGAAAGTAGAAGAATAAAGAGCTCTGATTGATCCAAGTTCACTGACTTTTTGGTGAAGTTGATACTAGAAGGATGAGAAATACATCTTTAGACAACAGAAAGGAACTAGATATAACTATGATCTGCAAAGAAGTCATGGTAGCAGATCTTTCTTAGCACCTTTGAATAGTAAGACATGTGACAATGTTGCAACTAGGAAAACAAATTACACTAAATGTGGATAAGTACAAAAAATTATGCTACAGTTAAAGGTGTTTTATGAGTAAAATGAAGGAAAGATATTCTTCCAAGGATGAAAAAAGAATACTTTCAACTACTAACTGAAACATTTCAAGGTGAAAGTTTCAACAGTACACCTTGGAAGGGAGAGTTTATTATTATCTACCATATATTCTCTGAAATTCAAATAATTTTATCAATTTGCTTCATCTATTTTTAATTCAATGCTTAAAATCTTTTTTTTTAAAGTCTCTAGACTTGTTATTTTTTACAAGAATCTTTAATTTCTCTAGGGTTTGCAAATCACTTATCATAAACTGTGTTTCACTGAAAAGTAATTTTAAATGGACCAAGCATATTTAAGAGATGCTTTTAAAGTTAAAATGGACTAAGGTCTATCTAAGGAGCAAAGGCTAGGCATGATGATGTGCATAAATGATGCAATTTAAAGGTTGCAAAAGTGGTCTAGGGTCTGATTTCCAATACAACTGCTGTTTTAGAGCATGGGTCCTCAGGGGCCTAGGGCATTTTTAAAACATTATGTTAACTATCCTTCAGTACCATCATGAGGGAGGCTGAACCTATTATATCCAATTTGCAGTTAATAAAAATAAGTCAATGAGAGGTGAAGTAGCTTGTTCAAGGTCACCAAGCAAGTTCTAGTGGAGTTAAAAATGAAAGTCACATCTCATCCACTTGAAATGATGTCATCTGACCAGAGAGCCTTATTCAGAGCTCATTATGCTAAACACAGACTTGAATAAAAGCGCTGACTTCACTGAAGATAGAACCTAAAAAGGTAAAAACACAAATACACTTCCCATGCAGAAAATTTTATTTTGCCACATTCGTGCTTAAAATTTCTAAATCCAAAGCATCTCATTTTCAAGAAAGAATGAAATCAAGGTAGACTCAAATGACGATGAAGTTACTATTACCACACAGTAGTACAAGCTCACAGACATCTGGGATATTGGGAGCTACGATTGCTTGATCTATAAATGTACTGCTAGGGTACCGGTAGTTGTCTAATCTATGTAGCCAAATTATTAGTCTTTGTGAAATTAAAGGATGATTATTTGAATCGGGCCCAGAGAATGAGATTGCACTGCTATACTATCATAGGGAAAAGAGAATCACTGAAAGACACTCTAGCTGTTCCAGCAGCAACTAGACAGATAAGCAAATGAAAATGCCTTGCGGTTTCTCATGCCAATGTCTAAAATGGTCACTTATCGACAGTTTTCAAAACACAAAGACCGTTGCAAAACAGCTAATCAATTTTGTGTGCCTCCTTTATCCAGCCAAATAAATTATTTCCCACTGAAATTATATTGACCATTTAGGAGAAACAAAAGAATAACACAGGAACCGGTTCGGTGATTGGTTGCTTTTTAGTAGGTAAAGTGTTTATTTTCTTATTTTTCTTCCATAAAAATTGAAATGTCCTTCTGAAGAACTGAGTTGCAGTGGATGATTTTAAAGATATAAAATATGTTAAATGTTATGAGAGTTGTAAGAAGGGATAGTTTAACACATAACCAATAACAAATGAGAGATATAATGAGAAAAATTAAAATTGGTAACACCTGCACACCTTGGGTGCTTTCACAGGCTAAGTGATTTATTCCTTCAAAATATAATGGTAAAACTGCACATATATTTAGAGCAAAAAATATCCATAAGTGTTTTTGTCACTTCTCAGCCATCATCATAGCTTTTATGGAATATTTTCGGAATACAAACACCTCCAGAGAGCTAATAAATTCTCTATCTTTTATGCTTATCTGAATTGGTAATAAAATTCTCATTTCACGTTAAAAACCCTGGAGGTTAGCAGAGTTGAGATTTTTACCCAGTGTCCTGGATAGCATTCAGTTTCACAATAAAACAGGTTCTCTCGTGACTGCTGTGCTCAATTGGCATCTTCATTTGCCACACGACTGGAAGTGATGTATTTGTGTCCCTTGACAAGATAAGATGCCATGAAGATATTCAATTTCTCCTCATTCTTTAATAGCTAAAATACCTGGAATTTTTCCTGTATAATAATATGTAGAATCAACGTACAATAATGCAATACAGAGAGTTTGTCCGCTCTGGTTATATATTTTCTTATAGTTTGAACTACAGTCAGCATATTTTACCAATCATGACATATTTTATTTCCAAAGTATTACCTGCTTGCCATGTTGCCAATTTTTCTCTGATACTAAAGAGCGATGCCAGAGGCTTTGTACGCCAGAGATATAAAACTTCTAATTTGGAACAGGTTGCCTTTCTCTAGAACTATTATTGTCAGAATTCTTTGTGAATCAGCCAATAAACAGCATATCCCAGCAATGATGAAAGCCAGAGTTGGGCATGTCCATTTTCTTGCCCCAGTGCTGAAGGAATGTATATGAAACCTATTTCCAATTTGAGTTGGTGAACAAAGTCATTCAGAGGAGTACCAGAAAGATCTTGTAATGGTTTCTCATTGTTCACAATATAAAATATATACTCCTTAAGCTGATATTCAGTGCTTTCCATAGTCTAAGTATCGTATATCTCATGGGATTTATCTTATATCACTCCCTTTTTGAATCCCCTGTTCAAGAAAACAAGGTTAATCTTAAGAACTCCAAGAAATCATGTTTTTATGCACCTTTGTTCATACTCTATCTTTTCCTTTCCCCTCCTATAATCTAATCCTGAATATAGCTTTTCTGAAATTCTCCACCATCTAGTTACCATTACGTCCCTCTTTTTTTTCCTGTCTTCCTTTTTTTTTGGTGAGAAAGATTAGCCTTGAGCTAACATCCGTTGTCAATCCTCCTTTTTTTGCTGAGGAAGACTGACCTTGGGCTAAAATCTGTGCCCATCTTCTTCTACTTTATACAGGACGCTGCCACTGCATGGCTTGACAAGTGGTGCATCAGTGCACGCCCGGGATCCGAACTTGGGAACTCCGGGCCACCAAAGTGGAACACGCCAAGTGAACCGCCACACCACCGGGTGGGCCCCCTTCTCTCCTTGTTTTTTATTGAAGAAATGGGGATGATAAAATCTCCTAGGTTGTTTTTCAGGGTAAAAGGGGATAATATTTTTAAATAACTTAGCACAGTGCCTCCATAATATTATCATAGGTTCTTCTTCAGATTTTAAATTATATGTCCTGAAGTTTATTCATAATGGGGTAACTGAAACCCTAATGCCGTTTTAAAAAGGACTGGAAAATTGGACAAGATACATATAACTCTTTCATAAATTGAAAAAGAAGCAGAGCAGGACCATGACACTGAGAGAAGCAAAACAAGCAAGGTGAAACCTGCAATCAACCTGGCCTTCTGTCTGGAGGAACTTTCAAGAACATAGTACAGGCGAGAAGGAGCTAAGCAGACCCTGAAGCCTTGTTTAGTCAAGAAGAAGAGATTGTACTTCAGGGAGGAGAGATTGAGGTCATTGGAATTGGCAGGGCACAGTAATGGAGAGAGCTTTATATAAAGTTTCAGAGAAAGAGCTCCAGAGAGATGCATGAGAATCCCTTTGAATCTTTGGCTAAATATGAAACTACACACACTTAGGGAGAGAATCCAATAAGATGGCCAGAGAACAACACCTAGGAAACCAGTAACTACAAAGGAGTTGTAGGCTGAAGATCTACCAGGAATCACACATGACTGAGAGATGTTCAGATTCTGACTACCTGAGGTAAAAAGTGAACAAAACTCAACACTTTTAAAGAAAGACAAGAAAACCTCTGTGCTCAACAATATAGTATTCACAATATTCATCACTCATTTAAAAATTATTAGACTCTCCAGGTAAGAAAATTAGACCTAAAATGAGAAGAAAAGGAGTTAATAAAAATGACTCAAAAGTGGCAAAGGTGATAAATTAACATACAAGGACTTTAGAATAATGGCTATGAATACACTCAAGAATCATAATAACGTGAATACAATGAAGAGAGAAGTGGAAAGTAAAGAAATAACTTTAATATTTAGAACTGAAAAACAAACTATCTGAAATGAAAAATCCAGTATTTGTGTTTAACCGAAGATTAGACACTATAAACTAAAGATAGGTGAAGTTGAAGATTATGTAAAAAACCACAAAAAATGAAACACAGAAAGAAAAAATAATTGAATAAAACTTGACAGAAGTTGAGTGACCTATGAGAAAATAAAAGGTAGTCTACTGTCCATATAATTTTACCTAGAGTAAAAGCAGGAACAGGCAAATATTAGGAAAAATAATAGCTAAATTTAGTTCAATTTTAATGAAAATTACAAATTGAAAAATTCAAGAAGCTCAAAAAATACATGCATGATAAATGTAAAGATAACCACATCAAGGTTCAACATAATCAAGTTATTTAAAATCAGTGATAATGAGAAGAAACTTAAAAGTAGACATAAACAACCGAAAGAGCTATATTACATTAGAGCAAAGAAACAATGTCACAAGAAGACAATGCAATGAAATTTTGAAAGTGTTGAAAAAAGAAATGTGAACATGACATTCCATAACGGATGAAAGTGTATTTCAAAGACAGAGGCAAAAAAACATCAAACAAACTGTGGCCTGTGGACTAGAACTTAAAAAAATAATAATAATTTTAATAAGAAAATGGTAAAAAAATCAATGAAACTAAAAGTCAGTTTTTTGAAAATACTCAGATTGCTGAACTTGTATCTACATTAATAAAAAATAAATGAAAACAGAGCTTAGTGTATATGAAATGAATGAAGGGCATCACTAGACATCATATACACATTAAAAATGTTAGTTAGGGAAGATTATTCACTGGCATAAAAACAGACATATAGACCAATGGAGCAGAATAGAGAGCCTAGAAATAAAGCCACACTTGTTCAGTCAATTCACCTTTGAAAAGGGTGCTAAGAATACACAATGAGGAAAGTAGAGTCTCTTCAACAAATGACGTTGGGAAAACTCTATATCCACAGGCAAAAGAATGAAATTAAAATTATCTTACACCATACACAAAAATTAACCCAAAATGGATTAAAGACTTAACTATAAGGCCTGAAACCATGCAACTCCTAGAATAAAACGTAGAGGAAAAGCTTCTTGACGTTGGTCTTGGCTTTGACATCTTGCATATGACACTAACAGTTCAGGCAACAAAAGCAAAAACAGAAAAGTGGAAGGATGTCGAATTTAAAAGCTAGAAAGCTACTGCACAGCAAAGGAAACAATCAACAAAATGAAAAGGCAACCTACGGATTGGAAGAAATTATTTTCAAACCATATATCTGATAAAATGTTAATATCCAAAATACACAAGGAACTCCTACAACTGAAAAGCAAAACAAAAACAAAAACAACTGATTAAAAACGGGGCAAAGGACCTGAAATGACATTTCTTCAAAGAAGACTTACAAATGGTAAGCAGGCATATGGAAATGTGTTCAACATCACTAATCATCAGGGAAATACAAATCAAAACCACAATGAGATATCATCTCACACCTGTTAGGATGGCTATTATCAAAAAACAAAAGGTAACAAGCGTTGTCAAGGATGTGGAGAAAAGGGAACCCTTGTACACTGTTGATGCAAATGTAAATTGGGGTAGCCAGTATGGAAAACATTATGGCAGTTCCTAAAAAATTAAAATAGAACTACCATATAATCCAGCAATCCTACTTCTGGGTATATATCCAGAGGAATTGAAATCAAAATCTCAAAGAGATATCTGCACTTCCATGTTCATTGCAGCATTCTTCACAACAGACAAGACATGGACGTATCCTAAATGTCCACTGACAGTTGAATGGATAAAGAAAATGTGGTATATACAAACAACGGGATATTATTCAGCCTGTAAAAAGAAGGAAATCCTGCCATTTGCAACAACATGGATGAACCTGGAGGGCATTATGCTAAGCGAAAGAAGCCAGACACACAAGGATAATTACTACATGATACCACTTATATGAAGAATCTAAAATAATCAAATTCATAGATGCAGAGAGCAGAATGGTGGTTGTCATAGTCTAAATAGAGGAGTAAATAGGCAGGTATTAGTCAAAGGCTACAAAATTTCATTTATGCAAGATGAATAAATCCTAGAGATCTACTGTACAGTATAGTGCCTACAGGTAACAATACTGTATTGTATACTTAAATATTTGCTAAGAGGGTAGAGCTTATGTTAAGTGTTCTTATCACATACACACACACAAATAATAGAAGGGGAGGAAATTTTTGGAGGTAATGGATATATTTATGGCATAGTTGTGGTGATTGTTTAGTAAACATATACCTATCTCCAAACTCATCAAGTTGTATACACTAAATACATACAGCTTTTGTATGCCAATCATACCTCAATAAAGTGATTTTAAAAAACAAATGAAAACAAGTTTCACAACTTAGTCCCCCATTTCAAATTTCATTCTGAATATACTGTCTTGACTGTATGAAGTTTTTGTGAGAATAGACATATAGATACATGAAGCAGAATAGAAAATTCAAGAAAAGAAATTGATGTATATATTCAACTGATACTTTTTTTTTTTTTTTTTTTTTTGGTAAGGAATATTGGCCCTGGGCTAACATCTGTTGCCAATCTTCCTCTATTTTGCATGTGGGATGCCACCACAGCATGGCTTGATGATCTGTGTGTAGGTCTGTGTCTGGGATCTGAACCCGCAAACCCCAGGCTGCTGAAGCAGAGCATGTGAACTTAACCTCTATGCCACTGGGCCAGCCCGTCAAGTGATATTTGACAAGAATTATTAAGCACATTTTTTCTGGAACGACTTGAAATCCATATTAAGAAAAAAATAATAATCTTGACTATTTCAAATCATATCCAGAAATTAACTCCAAAGTGGTCATAGACCTAAAGTTAAAATTGAAATGATAAAACCTCTAGAAGTAAACAAAGAACATCTTGATGGCCTTGAGGTAGGCAAAAATTTCTTAGGACATCCAAAACACTAGGTATAAAAGAAAAAAAAGAGATAAATTGGATACTATTAACATTAAAATCTTCTACTCTGAAAAGAAAAAAAGACATCATCAAGGAAAAAAAAGACAAGTTACAAACTGGAAAATATATTTCCCTCATATATATCTGAGAAAGAACTTGTATTAAGGCCATATAAAATACACTAAGTGCTCAATAATAAGACTAATAAAAAATTAAAAATGGACTAAAAATTGAACAAACATTTTATAGAAGAAGATATGAACGGCTTAAAGCACTTTAAAAGGTGCTCAAATCATTAATCATTAGACAAAAGCACATTAAAACTACAAAGCAATATCACTGCACACCCATTAGTATGACTAATACTGAAGCTGGGAAGGATACAAAGCAAGCAGAGCTCTTATATACCACTAGTGAAATGCAAACTACTACAGTCACTTTGGAAAACAATTTGACAGTTTATCAGGTTAAACGCACACTTACCGTAGTCCTAGCAATTCCACTCCTAGATATTTTCTGAAGATAAATTACAAGATGTGTTCATGTAAAGATATATACATGAATGTTCATAGCAGTTTTATTCTTTAGCCAAAAAATCAGAAATAACCTAAATTTACATCAATAGAAGAATTAGTAGACAAATTGTTGTATATTCATACAATGAACTATTATTCACAATAAAATGGAAGGTCCTATTGATACCCACAAAAACATGAATGCAGCTCAATAGCAAGCTAAGTGAACAAAGCCAGACAAGAAAGACCCCTTGCAGGGACATTTTATCCTATCCAAAACATCCATAAGACATTTGGTTCACACCAAAATGTCCTTAATATTTCGTCCTATCTAACATATTAATAAGACATTTGGTCCATAAGATATTTGATCTGTAAGGCATTTGGTCTATGCTGAAAGGTCCTTGACATTTGGTCTGTCTAAAACATACATGAGCATATTTGGTCCATGCCAAATGGTTTTGGACAGGATTAAATGTCAAGGACCTTTTGGCATGGACCCAGTGTCTCCATAGATGTTTTGGATGGGACCAAATATGACAAGATATCAAGGACCTTTTGGCGTGGATCAAATGTCTTATGGACATTTTGGACAGGACCAAATGTCTGTAAATCAAAAGATCACATATTGCATGATTTCATTAAGTGAAATGGCTCTGAATACTGCTTATCCAGTCCACTTAACTAAATTACCATTTTACTTATATGCAAAGCTACTTCAGGTTGGATTCTAGCAAGAATTACAAGACATCTATTTTAAAATGGTGATTAACCTTCTTATAAGTGTAATTGTGTTTTTATTTGTATAAATATATGTATATATTTGGTGGAAAATGAAGTACAAGGTGATAAAGCTTTTAAAGGAAACTGTTGAAAAAGTAGAATGGAGTAACTATCTTTTCATTTATGGACCAAAATGAGTTATTCTTGGGAGAATTATTTACCTATTTAGTGATATTAGTAGGTAAAAAGTTTAGAGTATGGTTCCTCAACCTTGGAGCTATTGGCATTGATAACTCGTTATTGTGAGGTAGTGTCCTATACACCGTAGGATGTTTAGCTGGATCCCTGACCTCTGCCTAATAGATACCAGTAGCGCCCCCACTCCCAGTTATGACAACCCAAAATGTCTTCAGATATTACTAAATGTCCTCTGACGGATATAATCTTCCCGGGTTGAGAACTACTGGTTTAGAGGGCTTCGCAGACAAACTATGCAGAATTAAGAAAATGCATATGTACAGGAACAGGGGGAAAAAATCCATAAACCTTTATTCCCAAGGCCACTCTCAGTTTAATTCAAGGAGGACTCTGTATGTTTCCAGATCCACCTCAGTTCTCATAACCTAAATTTAATAATTATGCGAAACTTCCATCTGTAGTTCATGTTGTCCAATATTTGTCTAAGAGCTTGAATCTTGGTATTGATTTGTGAGGCCCTTTTATTCCTCACAAAATTGTGCCTTTCCATTTCAGCAGCACACGAATTTGTCTCCGGCTTTGTTCTTACTGCAAAACACTAGTAGCTGATATTCTTTTTCTAAGGTACCAGGAATCAATCATCCTTGTTGATAAATTTCAGCAAGTGAATTGTAACAACGTTTTCTCAAATGTTTATGGAAATAAATACCATGTGCTTTCAGAGGCAGAAGGCTACACTTTAAGTGCCACATGAGTATATAACAAAATATTCTGTATCTTTAAAATTACTTTCTGTAGGTAAATTTGTATTGAATAAATAAAACAAGTTGGTCATTTAATCACATTTAAAAAAATCATACTAACAAAACTTCAGGAAGAATAGTGAATTAACACCACAAAATTAACACTGTAAAACACTGTGACCTATAGGGAATTAAAATTAAAATTATACAATCCAAAAGGGAGAAGTTTTCACAATAATTACCAGCACACTTTATAATAGAAATCCTCAACTGGAGGAAGACGGCACATAAAAATTTTACAGAGATACGTTTCCGATTCATATGGTTCTTCTGTACCACATATTTGAGAACCACTGCTTTTGGGAGGAAAATAGCATTCTTAATATTAACTGTTTATTTTATATCATTTAAAAATTGCTTTATTTAATAAACTATTATACGATTTTGCTATTGCAACTCAGAAGCATTAGCCTAAAGATTTATTGAAATCAGAGTTCATAGATTGGGTAAGGAAAAGTTTTGCCTAAGTAAGATAATATATCTTAGCTCTATTAGTGTAATTACCTAGATAAAAGTTGAAAGAGCAGAAAAAATTCCAGGATCTATGAGTATAGAATAAAGGAACTCTTGTATTTGGGATAAATTTGTATTTTTATAAAAGATCAGGCATGAGATGGGAAATAAGAATTGAGACAATGGCAGAAACAATATATTTATTAGAAAAAAATTATTTTATTTAGCAGGTATGCTTATATTACAAAGAAGCGTTTCCCAAACATCAGTCACAGAACAGTGCTGACCCATGAGAAAGGACCAAGGACCTAGAAAAAAATATAAAAAACCGATTTGGCAAAATGTGTCTAAGCATGGAACTTGTTTATTTTGAGATTATCTTTTCTAATGTGGCAGTGTTAAATATTTCTTCCTTTTTGTATATTAGCTGTCTTTGTTTCTTGTACATTAGATAGGTTATTTGATATGTGTGTCCTTTTTAGCAATTTTTTTAAGAAACACAATTCTATGTTGGTACCTATAAATTCTTTTTTCAAGTTTAGTCTTTTATAAAATCCAAAAGTTTGAGAACCATTCATTTAAAAACTTTTATTGAAAATACATACCATTTTCTCTTGGAAGTCACCTTCTACTCATCTTAAGAAACCAATGAAAAAGAAAGACTTTAGGGGGAAAGAAATTTGCTTTGCAGTCAGTTTTTCTGAGATGTATGTATTCCTTAAGGTGAAAGATAATGACCCTTAAAAGTATTTGAAGACTGAAAAGATGTAAGAACGTTAATAGAAGAAAAGAAAACTAAGCTGTTATAAATCGCTGTAGGGATCACCTTTCTGGATATCATTTTTGGCAGGCTTCTCGAGTCATTAATATTCCTTTTGAAATTGTTAAAAATGTGAATTAGAATAATAGTCCTTAATCATACCATAAAAAAGTAAGCATAGGCAAAATAAAACCTATGTGTATCATAGATTCAATTGTCTCACATTATTGTACTGGATATATTCTACCATAGATCATTATGTATTTATAGCAATTTTTATAAAATATTGGGAGAAAAAAACTATTAACAATAAGGATCATTTTTAAAGTAATTTAATCGGAATAGCTAGTATTTAGTGTATTAAGTGAAAGGAATGTATGTAATATGACCAAGATTTGATTCCAATTTTTAAATTGCAACCAGGCAAAAGTCAAATCTGTACATTTCTTTCCATTTCAGTTAACTATACTTTTTTGAATATGTTCTTTTTCTATCATAGAAGTATTAAATCACGGTGTTAAGAAATCATGATATGGTGTCAACTCTCTAGATTTGAATTCTGCATCCAAAGTTTTATAGCTGAATGAACTTGAGCAAAGTTTTATTTCTTTCTGTCTTTATTTTTTGTCTCTAGAATGGAGATCATCACAGGAGTTGTTACTTTATAGAAGTGTTGTGATAGTAATCAATGCAAGGTACTAAGCATATCGCCTGGCTCATATTTTTTTTATATTGCAGTGAACATCTTTATGCATTTTTAAGAAGGTTTTCTGTTCAAGGTTAGTTCCTTAGGATACATTCCCAGGAATGGAGTTACCTATCGCCAGGTATTGTGGTTTCCAAGGAGCTCCCAATAAAAACAGTACAGTTGGAGGCCAAAATATCATTTTTATTATTGAAAATGGCCAAATTAAATGCCACAGCTTAGTGCGAGGGCCTGGCTCAATTAAGTGTCCAATACGTATACGTAATTTTTATTGTTGTAATCATTATTATATTTTAAGGATATTTGGTGCTATTTAGGGAAGTTGTAGATCATAGAATTTTCAAAAATATTTTTTAAAAACAATATCTGAGTGATCATCTAATCTAGTCATTTAAATGTTGAGTAAGTTAAGGTTTACATAGGTTACATGACACATTTGGGGTCATGCAAACGCAGAAAGAGAGCAATGGTTTTCTGTATCCAGATTTAGGTCTATGCTGTCAAGGCTAGAATGGAGGCATCTGAGTTTTGTGTGCTCCTGGAAAGGAAGCTAACTACTCCCTTTCGTCGTGATTCACAGTCTCACCACCCCCTATTACCTTGAGACAACTAGGACAAATAATAATATGCCCTTTATCCCTATGTATAACAGTCACCACAAGGAACAGAACATACATATAGATCTTTATATCCCCTCTTTTTTTGTCACCATATCCCATCCTACTCCTAATCACTGAAATTCTCTGGACCTTATGGTACATCACCAGCAACATTCTCTACATAATAAAACTCCTTGTACTTCCTGCCACTTCTTGCTCAGAAACATTTCTCTCCTGAGGATACCATTTTCCCCTCAAATCTCTCAAATGGTAATTATTTTCTCTCTCATACTACTGGAGCCGCTAAGTGTAGAGGTGACTTTCCCAGTCCTCATTGATTCTTCCAGACCATTCTCCATTTTTTTTTTCTCTTTACCTCCCCACCTAGAATCTCAATGAATTAGATTCAACATCCCTTATTACAAAGTCTTAAGAATTTTTTTTGGTCATTCCACAACATTGTTTCATCTTACCATTCCTATTTTTCCCTTTCATATAATTTTTGACTTCAGCAAAAGTAAACTAATCATATGTCCATTCTCAACCTCCAAATCTTTTCAGATACTTTTTCATAATAAAAAATTCAGTCAGCTGTCCATTCAATAAATCTTTAACCACCTGCTCTCCTGGAGAAGGAGATCACAAATTACAGCACAGCCAATTCTGACTAGATCAGGATGATGATGAGTAGGAATAGGGGTGTACAATACACAGAAACATTTCTTAGAGGCTTCACCAGAGTCTGGAAATGGGTTTAGGTGTTCTGGTGAAAATGGTAGACATTTATTCTAGACAAAATAAGATTACGAGCAAAGTAGAGAATATTGTATATTCAGGAAACCATTGCAAATAAAGATTAGAATGGTTCAAGTCAGTTAAATTGAAGAAAGAATGTGGGCATGTATTCAGAGAAACAAGACAGGATTAACTAATAAATAACTTTATGCAACATGCTAATGAGTTTAGCTTTTATACTTAGACATGTTGAGCCATATACGAATTTGCTTCAGAATGATTTGAATCTTAGCAACTTCAGTCTGACAGTGTTGTGTAAGATGAACAGACTAAGGCTAGTAAGATACAAAATAAATCAAAAAATTTTGCAATAATCCAAATAAGAAAGCATAGGGTGATGAAATTTATAAATTGGAGATGAGAGATCATAGACAGAAAATGCAAAGGAGATATATCAGCCTTTATATGTGTTGACTCGCAATGAAGATCATAAAGGAAAGAAAGGATAATTTGGGGAGCCTGTGTGGTACTATTCACTATGACGAGGAAAATGTTTTGATTAGAGAAGATGGTGAGATTATTGAGTGGGAGTGAATGGGAAAAGAAAGAAGGAAGGCGGCTTGATGAAGCTTGACTTTGAAGAAAGAATCAGTAACACACATTCAGTAAATAATTTTACAGTGCCAGTTACTGTTCTCAGATCTGAGGGTATAGTGGCAAATAAACCAGACAAGGAGATCTTGGGCAAGAGCTGGGGAGGCACACTTTTTTCAGGATGCAATTATTTTTTCCTTTAAATTGGGGGAAACAACATAATGTTAAGATTCAGAATGAGAGAGAGGGAGAAACTAAAAGTGTAGGAAGAACAAGAAATAATAAAGGCTAAGACTCTTATCCTGGAGGTCTAATGGGGTGTGGGGGGGGGGGAATCAAGAACACAACTGAATGCATTGTCTTTGAAATATAGGAAGGATTTATTTATATGATTATGCCATATTAAATTCCATTTTCATATGTATTAGGATAAGATGCCCACATGGCATGTCCTTAATGGCTTCGTTTTTTTAATTCTCATTGAAATACAAGGTCAAGTGCTGAGGGAGATGAGAGGTGACCTTTGGTAAAATTCATTTTTAATTGTAATGGCTCTAAACTGCAATATTGCTGCTTATCACCCTAGATGAAACAGATGGGTATTTAAATGCATCTGAGATTAGGTGCTGGGCAGGCAGTTATAGACATGATCCACAAGGAGGGAAAGGCATGATTAACTGGGAGATGAAGAAGTAGGGATATGTTTAATGTCAATGAGCTCTATTTTGCCAACATTGTTCACCAGCGATGGAACATGACTGTTTTCAAAAATTGGTACAATGGCATGAAGAAAGGAGCACATTCCACCTAGGACTGAAGTTGCAAAATGTTGAACACTAGAGGCAACATGAGAAATTAGACTATTGATCCCATCTTTGTATGACTGAAATGTAAAAAACATGTTGGGTACTGAAATAGAACATCACCATGTCAGCCAGGAGTCAGACTGGAAAGTGCCTTTCCTGAAGTCTTCCCCTGGAAGTATTCCCTACTCTGAATTTCTGTAGCACTTCAGATATTTATTCTGTAACCCTGGGCACATTTTACTATATATTATTATTATTTGTGTTCATTTCTTAATTAAGCACAGGTGTGCATTAATCAAAGAAGTAAATTGATATTACAGTAGATTCGCAGCTCTTTTTACAATTTGTATAAGAAGTACAACAAATCACTCATTTCAAAGTCTATATTTCAAGGTAATTTATAAATTAGACTTTCATTTTAAGAAGTGAAGCCTGATATAGAGAAAGCAATTTTAAATTTTGCAGAAGTGTGACATAAGCAAAGGAAGAATTCACAATGTCTTATTCCATGAGTGATAGTTATTCCTTTTCTATATTTTCTCCTGTATTATGGGAAGTACTTAAAATAGCAACACACAAAGGTTTTTTTAAAATAATATATTCTCTCATTCCCATGATTAGTTCTTTTGGAACAATAACCTCAGGAAGCATCTGAATAAATACTGTAATTTTAGGTAGTATCTAATTCATTGACATAAGTTGTTAAAATTTCTTCTATTTTTTTCCCCTAAATGTTGCAAGTTTCTATTTATGGTTTTCTTTACTGAATTTTGTTACTGTGACATATCATTCTTACAAAAGGGTGTCTGGAATGTATACATAAAAGTTTAAGGGGGCCAGCCCAGTGGTGTGGTGGTTAAGTTTACATGCTCTGCTTCAGTGGCCTGGGGTTCACGGGTTCGGATCCTGGGCGTGGACATACACACTGCTCATCAAGCCATGCTGTGGTGGCATCCCTCATACAAAATAGAGGAAGATTGGCACAGATGTTAGCTCAGGGACAATCTTCCTCACCAAAAAAAAAAAAAAACTTAAGACTGTAGTACTTTATCTTTTTACATAGGTATTTTATTGTGTTAAAATAACTATTTATTATTTTTTCATAAAAGAATTATGTATATTTAATTAGATTTGTTCCTGATATTTTATCTATTTTTTTGCTATCTAAATGTAATTTTTAAAACATACATTTCCTAACTGATCGCTGCTAGTATGTAGAAATAAATAAACTTTTATACACATCTTTTTGTGTGTGTGTGTGAGGAAGATCAGCCCTGAGCTAAGATCCATGCCAATCCTCCTCTTTTTGCTGAGGAAGACTGGCCCTGGGCTAACATCTGTGCCCATCTTCCTCTGCTTTATGTGGGACGTCACCACAGCATGGCCTGACAAGCGGAGCATCGGTGCGCGCCCGGGATCCAAATCCAGGCTGCCAGCAGCGGAGCACGCACACTTAATCACTATGCCACGGGGCCGGACCCTACACTTATCTTTTTTATGCAGCAATATTGCTAAATTTTCTTATCAATTATAGTTAATCTGAGTTTCTTTCTATGTATACTATTAAATCATCTAGAAGTGATGAAACTTTTCTGTGTTTTCCTCTGTCCAGTATTTTTTTTTCTGGCCTGACTACGATAGACAGTGATTGCCATAGAAGTAGAGGTTGTGAGCATCTTTGTTTTGGTCCTCATGTTAAAAAGTATGTTTCCAGCATTTCAGCTTCAAAATATTCTTTTTCAGATTACGAAAGTACCTATTTTCATCTGGAATTAAAAGAGTTTTTTGTTTGTTTTATTTTAGCTTTTTAATCATGAAGGTATATGAATTTTAAAGATTTTTCAGAAGACGTCTATTGAGATGATCATGCGACTTTTATCCTCTAATAAATTAATTTGGTGAATTGAAATGATCTCTTTTCTATGTAAAACCAACATTTCATTCCCTGGATAAACACCCAGCTTGGCTTTTTGGAAGGATTTTTTTTTTTGTAGATTTCTAGTTATATTGTGGTTTTTATTTGTTTTCTTCTTATTTTCAAACTAGTTGCACTGCAATAAAAAATATGGTCAGTGCAAACCCTGTCTTAACATTTGATGAAAGTAGCTTTTGCTAGTAAATACTTTCTTCTCATGCCTATTTCATGTATATTCTTCAATTATTTGCTGCAATGTTCCATATGTGTTCATTTGTTCAATTTTGTTATTTGCACTGTTCCAATCATATGTATCATTACTGATTTCGATCTGCTTGCTCAGTTAAGTATCTAGAGAAATGTGCTAAGATATTCCACAATAATGGTGCTTTGTCAGTTTCCCTTTGAAGCTCTGTTTTATGTCACCTAATCTTGAGGCTATGGTACGTGCATACAAGTGTAGATTTGTAGAGTCTCTGGTAAATTAAACTTCTTGTCAGTGTGGAGTAAACCTGGTTATTTCTAAAAACGCTTTTGGCTACGAGGTCTCTTTTCTCTGATTATTGTATATACATGATCTCTCTTTGGCTATTTGCCTGTTATGTATTTTTTCGTTCATTATTTTCCCAACTGTCCATGTCTCTAACTTTCAAAGGCATCTCCTGTATAGGGAATACACGTTGAAGGTCTTAAAAAAATGGAGGCAGGACTTGGTTGGTCACATGATGCATGCAGTAGGGGCAGATGTGATACATGGTGGCCCAGTTGGAGGGAGGGCTGGCCAGGTGCAGTGCAGATCCTCTGGTGGTAGAAACCAGCTGATTTCCAAGAGTTGAGGAATGCAATTTCCAGGTTTTGCATTTCTGAGCTAATAATCAGGTGTTGCTGGACAGAGCAGAAAGGGTAGCAAGCAGGACCTATGGATGAGGGTGCTGCATTTCTTAAAGAGTGGTGGTTCAGATTAAAATGAGAGAATCGTACAGACACAAATACCCACGGACTGTTGAAGAACTTCTTGATTTATCCACAATAAAAGCATTGAGTTTCACTTTGGACGGTGACTCATCGCCTGTAGACCTTGGCTGCTTGCGGCTGGGATCTTTCCGTCTGTTGGTTCAGTGCACCTTCAAAATACAAAGCCCAGTTTGAGATGCTACAGCCACTCTCCACAGCTCCTGCTGTCTATTCTGATGAAGAGTTGAAGAGCCAGCCCTTTTATAACCTTCCTGTTGTCAATAAGCCCTCCAATTTAGTTCAAAGCTGTATTCAACTATTTCCATAGAAGTGTTTTGTAGGTTTTTGTTTCTTTTGTTTCATTTTGTTTTTCTCTGACTCCTCAACCAGTTAGATATTTATTTCCAAGGAGAGATTATAGAGTTCAAGTTCACTGAGACTGTCTAGCAGAGACAAACTGCTCTCAAGAAGATAATTACCCCAATAGTTGTGGGTAAAAGTAAAGAGGAAGCTATTTCTTTTGCCTCACTGCAACAAAGTCTAATGCTTTGAACAGAAATGCCCTGAATGTCCTTGATTAGTACACAGTTAGGTTATCTTCAGTTGTACTAAATGAGATATTTATTTCCTGAGCAACAGAACTTAGAAGGACTTATTCCATATCTTTAAATTTTATACGACAGCTCATGTCAGTTCTCTGTCATAAAGATTAAATATGAAAAGTTATTAGAAACTATTACAGACTGAATTGTGTTCGCCCAAAGTTCATGTCGAGGCATTAACTCCCAATATGGCTGTATTTGGAGATAAGACCTTTCAAAGAGGTAATTAAGGTTGAATGAGGTCATAAGGGTGGGACCTTAATCCAATATAACTAGTGTCCTTATCATAAGAGAAAGAGACACCAGGATGCACAAGCACAGAGGAGAGACCATTTGTTGACACAGACAAAAATAGCCATCTACAAGCTAAGGAGAGAGGTCTCAGAAGGAAGCAAACCTGCTGACACTTTGATCTTGGACTTCTAGCCTGCACAACTGTGAGAAAATAAGTTTCCATAATTTAAAACCCCCAGCAAGCAGCCCTTGCAAACTAATACAGAAACCTAATAGTTTCAGAACAGTAATTAAAGAAAAATGTACTGCTATCTTTAAATGTCCCTGATGTACTTTTTAGGAAAAATCAGGCTGATGGTCCCATACCGTGCGGTGACTTGCACACATGTACAATGTTTGATATTGCCCTTGATCTACAAATGAATATGAAGCCTACTTGAATTCATGTTACATTGCCTTTAATACTAGATTGGGTCTTTGTGGAAATTCCCAATGACTTTTCTGACATTGATAGGATTAAGTTCCAAGAAGATACTTCTCTTGGTGTCCAAATAAACTAAAGACTAAAGCTCCAAATGCAGCCAGCCAACAGTGCACAAGTGTAGAAAGTTCAAATCTTCCCAATAAATCTTGTTCAATGGTCAATGAGACAAGAAAGAAGGAAGTGAATGCTGTTGGTCTAACATTAGAAAACTCCTCTGATGGAGAAATAGTCTTCTGACAAAAGAAACACACCTTTATGTTGGAAACACAAAGCATTCCAACCTAAAAGGTTTTTGTACACCCACCCTCTTCTCTAAGGATGCCTAGTGTGACTTCAGTTCATCTTGCTGCTATGCCAGCTTTACTGAGAGACTGCTTGGCACCATTTCTTTATACTCCAATATCATTCATGTCCTTCAATTTGCCTGGTTTGGATTTTTTCTTTCCCATATTCTCCTTGATCCCCAGCAATATTGTTGTCCTATGGTTTTGGATAGTCCCACTTCCCCCTAACGAGCAAACGGTACATCTTTGACATCTACCAGCCTCCACGTAAGCATTTCTCAATGTTAGTTTCATCTAGCAGCAAGAGTAAAGGCAGGAGTCAAAGACAGCAGAGGAAGTAACATTCTTGACATCATCTCATTGGACTAAAAAGGATCCACTGGACTTTAGAAATTAGCCAAATCCACTTATTGTTGGAGATCTGATCCATGGAATCTATTTTACTGGCAGTTTCTTTGATACTTACTGAAACATCGAACAGATATTTTTACTTTTACTTCTCATTCTTGTAGTTTATGGTATGAAATACATTCAGGCATATCTGCATCTTCTGAAGAAATGGATTTCAGTTTTATGTTACTTGATAGATTCTACGAATTTACTGTAATATTTTTGTTGTGATGTACAGCAATAAAATTATTCAAATAGTCAAGCAATATTTTCTAACAAGATGTAATTAACAATTCTAGGAAAAATAATTCAATTAGATATTTTAAAAAATTGAAATGACAGTTATTTCGTCTTTTCAGATCTACTCTCCACTCTTCTCTTCCTGCTCGCCATCTTGGGAGGGTGGTCATTGTGGAGTTCATCAACAGGCTCCCTCAACCACTGGTTTCTAGTTGAGTCAGCCAATGGGGAACCCCAGCAGACGACAGGTAGATGAGGACAATGAGGTCAAAATGTTTACTTCCTTGGTTTCCTCCTTGAAAGGTCACCCTGAACTACACTCAAGGAGGCCTTCTCAATATAGCTCTTTCCTTGTCCTAACTGTTCCTATCCCTAGACCTTTGGACCTAGAGGTAATAATAATTCCAATGATACTAACCCCAAGGAACTGTACTATACTTATGCTTCTTCTATACTAATACAAAATTTTGTAAATGTTCCATTTATAAATAAACTCACCTAAAATTCTCTTGAGACACCACCTGTATTCTGTTTGAAACCTGACTGATAAAATTGGGAAGTTTATTACATTTTCATTAACTGTGATTTCTGATATATTCAGTTTTATTTCTACTATTTTATTACGTACTTTCCATTGTCCACTTTCTCGTCTTTCTTACCTTTTACTTTTACAGATTGAGGGGCCTCCCTTTTTTTTCTCATCCCATTTAGACTTTTTACTTTTTTGAAGTTAGATACTCTTAACCTAATATTCTTCTGACAACCCTAGCTGTTTTAACATGGATACTTAAATTCAAATAGTTTAAAATTACCGATACTAAGCAACAGGCTCGCTCTGCTCTCCATGCTCTGAGCCAATTCATCACAATGAGTTAGGGATCAAGAAAGAAAGTTTTAATTTGATTAGCTGGCATAATCAGAAGACAGGTGACTAATGTCTCAAAAAACCCATCTTCAAGAATTACAGAATCTTAAGGCAGTTATATAGGGAAAATGGGCAAGAAGGAGGAGGTTTAGAAATATCTGCCTTCAGGTATGATGGACTCCAGGGTCTTTCATTCTGTCAGTGATGATGAGTATCTTGTAAGTGTCTTTCCCACTTGTGGTCAGCCTGTTCCCGGAGGGAGACTCATAGAACAAAGTTTTAATTTATCGAGTTATAGGGAAGTACATACGTAAGCAGAGGTCATAAATCAAGAGAGCATGTGAATTCACACAGAGGAGAGGCTGGGGTCATGTAACGTAAGAAGATGGCCTCATTTATGTTCACTTACATTACCAACATTTTTACTCACCATGTTGATAGTACAAGTAATTTAGAATGTTCTGTTACCCCTTCGAAACTTTTATTCAATTGTTGTCCAGTATTTTGTTCTATGTTCTTCCCCCTGACCAAAAAAATCTGATGTTATTATCATGGTTTTATGTTACCATTTTTTGGGTACTTCTACTGATATATTTACTATTATCATTATATTCACTGTTCCTATTTGCATATAAGGTATCCCATCTGGAATAATTTTTCATATGCCCAAAGAATACAATTTAAGATTTTTCTTTCACACCATGATTTTTTTTCCTGAAAATATTTATTTTTGCCTTCATCCATAAAACATACTTTTGCTATTGATGGAAATCTATGTTGACAATTTCTTTTCCCTCATGGTGCTGAGGATATTACTCCTCTGTATTTTGCCTGGTCTTCTGTAGAGCCTCTAAGATATGTGTAGCTCTGTTGGTTTATTTTTTATTATACTATCTTGTTTGGTATTCGTTGGTTTTTTTTTGTTTGTTTTGCAGGGAAAGATTCACCTTGAGCTATCATCTGTTGCCACTCTTCTTTTTTTTTCTCCCCAAAGCCCCATTGCATGGTTGTATATCCTAGTTGTAACTCCTTCTAGTTCTTCTATGTGAGCTGCTGCCACAGCATGGCAACTGACAGTCAGGCAGTGTGGTTCCCGAACCAGGAAGACAACCATGGCCACCAAAGCAGTAAGGGCACTGAACTTGAACCACTTGGCCATCAGGGCTGGCTCTGTTGGATTTCTTGAATCTAATGATTGGTTGCTTCCATAATTCTGGAAGTTTCTTAGTTCTTATTGCTTGAATTAATACTTCTTTGGTAGTCTCTGTATTATCTCATTCTGGAACATCAGTTAGATGCACATTAGGCCTTCTTCCTTTATCCTCCCTGTTTAATAATCTTTTTTTCATAGTTCTATTTTTTGTCTCTTTCTTCCACTTTCTAGGTAATACATTTGGATCTAACTTTCAGATTTCTAAGTCTGCCTAGATGTATCTGCTAATTAAGCTATCCTCTTATATTTGTATAATCATTTTAACTAAGTTATAGTTCTAGGGTTCTTTCTAGTAATTTCTCAAAAGAGCTCAATCATTTTTTGGTTTTTGGCCCTTATTAAGGTATTTCAGCTTCTTTCTTATTCCTTTAAGCTCATTAGGCTTCTGACCCTAATTACTCCATAAGCATAAAAATTAATTGTATCCAAATTTTCATTTATTATCTATTCTCCAATACTTTCTCCTCCTCTTTTGTTCTCTATTATGTGGAATTTTCTCTCTATCTATGTAGTTTCCTAAGCAAAATCCAAGATTCCACTCTTATCTTTTACTTTTACTCCCCCCCAATAAAGTCCAATTAATACTGAATTTTTAATGTTACTAAGCTTATCCAGTTCTTTCCAAACCTGCTGACACTTTCACTTCTTCCTTTCCAATTCTGATGCCTTTTATTTCTTTTTCTTGACTAATTGCTCTGGATTGTATTTCCAGTACTATGTTGAATAAAAGCAGTGAGAGTGGGCATCCTGTCTGTTCCTGATCTTAGAGGAAAAGCTTTCAGTGTTTTATTGTTGAGTATGATGTTAGCTGTGGGCTTGTCATATATGGCCTTTATTTTGTTGAGGTACTTTTCTTCTGTACCCAGTTTGTGGAGAGTTTTTATCATGAAAGAATGCTAAATTTTATCAAATGTTTTTTCTGCATCTATTGAGAGGATCATGTGATTTTTGTTCTTCATTTTGTTAACGTGGTGTATCACATTTAATGATTTGCAGATGTCACATCATCCTTGCATCCTTGGAATAAATCCCATTTGATCATAGTGTTTGATCTTTTTAATGTATTGTTGAACTTGATTTGCTGGTATTTTGTTGAGAATTGTTGCATCTATGTTCATCAGGGATATTGACCCATAAATGTCTTTTCTTATAATGTCCTTCTCTGGCTTTGGTATCAGGGTAATGATGGTTTTGTAAAATGAATTTGGAAGTGTTTCCTCCTCTTCAATTTTTTGGAAGCGTTTGAGAAGAATTGACATTAATTTTTCTTTAAATGGTTGGTAGAATTCACCAGTAAAGCCTTATGATCCTGGGCTTATATTTTTGGGGGAGGTTTTTGATTATAGAGTCAATCTCCTTATTGTTATTGGTATATTCAAGTTTTCTATTTCTTCATGATTCAGTCTTGGTAAGTTGCATATTACTAGGAATTTTTCCATTTCATCTGTTATCAAATTTGTTGGCCTATAGCTCTGCTCTCTTGTCTACATATTTTATCAGTGAGACTGTTCTAAAATGGAAAGGCTTTCATGTCATTCACTTGTGTGAAATTTTCCATTCCAATTAGGATGTTTTATGAGATATTTCATGATGGCATCAAAACTAATGCTCCAGCATTACAGCTATACTATTTTTATTCTCAGACTCCAGGCTTCATTTATAATTAACTATCCATTTCTCTTCTGGAATGGCTCATGTTACTCAGTTTTCCTCAAATGTTCACTTCTCCCAACACCATGCAAACCTGTGCACTCACCTTTATTAAGCTAATTCGTATAAGTCAGCAACTGTACAAAATCTTCTCTAATTTCACAGATGCTGGCTATGTCAGGTGACTTTCCTACAAGTTATCAAAATATTATATGCTTTGCCCGTCATTGTCTTTATCTGAAGTTTTAGGTTTGTTTTGTTTTTTTTAATTTCTTTTTGACTGCTTATTTACTGTACTGTCTTCCTTACTATATTTTGAGCTCCTGAGAACAGTAATAGTGTCATATTATGTGGGCTGGGCACTCTAAGAGATAATAAATAGTTAAAAGTTAATTAGTAATCCATATAATTTGATGAATAATTCAGAGATTTGTTAGAAACAATCAACCTCTAGATATCATATTTGCTTTTTTATGGCTAACATGTGATAGGTACATAAAATTAAGTCAAAATTTGAAATATCTGAGTTTGCTTCCAAGCATATAGGGAGGAAATAGGAATGAAGTATACTAAATAATGCAACTTGAGTTGCTGTGTGTCACCCTCTGTCAGCCCTTCTTGACCTGAGCACTTCATGTTTTTGTGTAGAAACAGCCTTCTTGAATTGTTTTTCTCTAGTGTTTTTGTTGAAGTAAAAAAGGATATAATCTACTTCAGAGAATGCTGCAACTGTAATTTAACCCTTAGATATAATTTAAATTGATAGTGTAGACATTGCTATCCCCTCAGAATTTTCTATTTATTTTTTTTCTTTTCAATGCCTGCTTAGCCTTCACTTTTAAGAAGTGTGCTGAGAACAATTAGGAGATGGCTAAATGAATAGTTGTATTTTTAGATGGGAAAAAAATGTCATTTACAAAATTAAGTTTAAGGACAGGAAATGTTAACTTAACTCACAGATAATTGGTTAAAATGTATCCTAGCTTGTTTCCCATCAGTCTGACGATCATGTCACCTTTAGTATTGTTGAGTAGAGGTAAAAATGTAACTATTGGCAATTTGGATTGAAAAGAAGTGAGTTTCTCTTTTTAAAAGCTATGGGTAGGTTTCTGTCTTCTCTCTCTTAAACGTAATATTAAAATCCTATATAAGGACTTCTGTTAAAGATGGTATACCCATCTTTACCAAAGGAATAATATATAAATATATTAAATAAATAAATAAATTATGGTTAGAAATAAATAACCAAAGGAATAAAAATATAAAGAGTGAAAAAATTGCATCTGTACTGGAACCCAGAGCATGATGTACTCCAAATCTCACAGATTTTGAGAAACCTGTGGTATGTAGTGTGGAAAGAAAAGGTCTTACATAAAAACCTAGATTACAACTTTTCTTTTGAATAAAGAGGCATAGAAACAGAGAAAATAGCAGAGAAGCTGTAACAAACATATTAACATCTTCCCAGTGGCTCCAGTTGGCCTATTCAAGTCAGAAGCTAGTTGACAAAGGAGTATAGTAAACGAATGTTTCAAGTAAAAGTTGAGACATGGATTTGAAAGCAAACCTCTAATGACCCTCATGATATGTCCACATATATCTATGCACTCAATAAATTCTATAGATCAGATATAATATGTTATGTTTTTAAATCAAATATAAGAAAACAATAGAATGTCTGCTCTCTTATATAAACAATCATTTCCAATTATAAGAACAAAAGAAGAAAGTATGAAGTAAAAATTGATATTTTACGTTTTCTGAACATGAATAATAGCTATAGATTGAAAGCTATCAAATTAAAAGACAAATCAATTGGAAAAAGAACTTGCAAGTTACATGACAGGAAAAAAGGTTATGCAATTCCTATATAATATACTACTAGAAAATTTTGGAAAAAATATGGTCATAAAAATAATATGTACTAGAATTCACAAAAGAATTTTAAATGGCAAACAAATTCATAAAAACAAAAAATAAAAATAATTCAAAACGAAATATCATTGATACACCATCATTCTTTCAAACTACAAGTTTTTTGAAAAGGAAAATACCCAATATTGTCAATGTGGAAGGGGGAATAAAGTTCTCTTGTGTGCTGCTCGTGAGAATATAAATTAGTTAAACTTGTCTGGAAAAAATTTGGTAATGTCCATCAAAGGTCTTAAGACTGAGTATACTCTTTTACTTATAAATCCACTTTATAAAATGGTATCATAAGCAAATAACCATATGAAAGGATATCAAAATTGTTCTAGACTAGTGTTTTTTGCAATTCACTCCTGACTACTACCTTAAAATCTACTATTTCTTCTACCACTGTACTAATGGCTAAGAGTTAATGAGAATAATTTATTTTCTGATTACATTGTAAATAACTTTCTCTTTATGTCTCTCTGTCTTCAGTGAGGCAGCCCTAAGTCTGAGTCTTGCTTTTTACCTGAGAGGTTGCAATTCTTTTCTAATATGCATGTATTCACAATACGACTAGGGGAAACAATGACTTTTACCCACGGAGAATTGAATGATTAAATGATTTGGTCAAGCTGCTGTTTGGTTTAATTTCCATCTTACTCAAAATCAACAGTTAACTACTAAGCTATACAGATACCACAAGGTATTGGTTAAATATATTTGGGACGCCTAAGTGATAAATACTATGTAGCCACTGAATAAACTATTGTAGCAGTATATTAAATTATATAGGATAATTTATCTTATACACTTACAAAAAAAAATAAAAAACAAGAAAATAGCATGAAGATTATTGCCTAAGTTTTGTGTTTATATGTATACACACATACATATAAACGCATGACCGAAAATATTAGCAGTGATTACCCCTATGTAGTGGCATGGACTTTTTGTTATTTTTCTCTCTTTGTGATTTTTAATTCCTTATTACTTTGTACATTTTCAAGATTTCTTACAATGGACATTTTAAAAAATAAAAACTGATTTTAAGAAGAGAGGTCATAAGAGGCTTAGGAAGTAAATTATTTTTACTTAGCCATAATATGTAAACACCTCTTCAAAATCAGTAAGAAATAAATGCAGTAATGGAAAGCTAAAGAATCTGCAGAAATAGAATAAGGTGCAAATAATTCATTGGAAGCAGCATCAACAAAAAACAAATGCAGGTTTTTCAGACAAATGTTTTTCCTTTGCCGAGGAGTTCAATATAATTCTTTAATTCACGGGAACTAAACTGTGGGTATTCATCCCAAATCCCCTGCATCACTTTTAATGTTAATATGTCTCTCTCCCTTAATTTCTGAATGTTTTTCCTCCAAAGCCCATACTTTCAAGTTTGCTTGGAGAGCTTCTCTAGAGCTCCTGGATCCACTTCAGAGATATATCTGGGATTTTATGTTCCCCTCTCTCTCCAAAGGCTTTTAGCTCCTGATTGAGATGCTGGAGCATCAGAGCCCGGTAGTCCAGCCCCAGCCTGCAACAAATCTGAGGCATAATTTGCTCTTGAGAGTTACACTGAAACACCAGGATAAAGCTTCCCTCCATGGGACTTGGTGCGAATTTGCACTCTTGCCTGACTACTTCTCCTTCTATATTTTACTTTGCCCACCTTTTGTTGCTATCTACTGAAAACACTTCCTTAACAGGTCACTTGCGCATGAAATCTCATGAATCTTCATTTCGGATTTTGCATCTGGAGAACACATTCCTCAGGAAGTAAGTGTCTGGCTGATTTGAAGGTAGGACTGGTGGGAGAGCTAGTGGTCAAATAGGAGCTTATTAGTAATAATAACTTCTAAACCACCACTAGCCCAAATATTTAAAAGGAGAGGTAAACTGAGAAGCTCATCAGTATAGAGGTTATCCTGAGGATGGTGGACAGTCATGGAAGGTACAGGAAGATTTGGTGTCTGGTGAGAGCCTGCTTCCTGGTTCATGGACAGCCATCATCTATCTTGCTGTGGCCTCACATAGCATAAGGAGCAAGGGAACTCTCTGGGATCTCTTTCATAAGGACACTAATCTTATTTACCAGGGCTCTGCCTTTGTGACCTGATGACTTCCCAAGTGACCCACTTCCAAATACAAACACACCAAAGACTAAGTTTCAACATATGAATTTTGTGGGGACATGAACATTCAGTCTATGGTATTACTTCATCAGTTTCTTGTGAAGATAAAGTAAAATAAAACATTTAAAGAATTCAATGACTGGCATATACTGGATGTTTAATAAATGCTAGAATAGGATTAGATGTATGGGATATATGAGAGAAGCAAATAAAAAATCATCCTAAGGGTTCTAGCTTAGCAAATGGACCAATAATTATAAACAGGGCTGAAGATGGACTCTTTCAACAGTTTAAACATAGTGTTTTCACAATTTCTGCCCCACCCTTTTCCTTTGACCTTTGCTTTCCATATCTGATTACCTTTGGTAAAACTTATCATTCAATCTATCTTCAATCTATCAAATTTGCAGATAAGCCCAAAACAAATTTATTTAGTAAGACACTTGAAAAAAAGATATGTGAGACAGAAAATTCTCCCTAATGCAAGAACACTGCAATAATTGTCATCCTATAAAATTTATTTTAATATTGATATTCAAGAAAACATTTTTATGTGAGGAGACAAACATGCTGCTGATGTCTTTGAGGAATGTATATTAGTGTATACTTATGGATTCTGATATGCATCATTAATATAATTTAACAATCTTACTGTTGGTAATCAAGACTAAAATGCTTCAAAATTTGGTCATAAAACTGAGGCTAACAGAGGAATGTTATTCCATCTACAATAGTCTCCCTGACAAGTAATTGCTTTGTGTTGACCAAACAACATTTTTCTAGCAGCGCTCTTGCCGTAGTGTCTGTCAAAGGACCATCATACTTCTCTATAATAAACTCTATTTTCTAGAAGCTTATGCATTGGTCAGACAAATAAATAGTGGCATGACATTTTTCTTGCAGAATGTGGTCTTGTTCTGAAAGCAATTTTCCTTGTATAATTTCTATTTGAAAATCCATTCATTTGTGACAGCAGTGTAAAGAGAACATTATTTTTAGTAGTTTGGGGATTGTTTTCCTTAGTGGGCAATGCAACATTGCCTATGACAGTGGGGAAATAGTGAAATTGACAGCCTGCTGGCAGCCTCTCAGGAATAGGGCTATCAGAGAGACTGAAAAATTGGCCTCATGCAACTTTGATGTGGCTAGTTGGAGATCCCATGTATCAAAAACTAAATGAGTTTTAGAAATAACATCCCACTACCACCGCAGGGATAGCCAATTTTATATTGTACCAAACCCTCTCTGTGGAGTGGGCCACTTCCTTTAATTTATAGGGGTTTCCAGTTGGAATTTGGGAGTTTAGAAAGATTGGAAATGGTGGATACAGCTGGAAGTTTCAGCTCTCTTAATTTTATAGAAGCTCCTCTCCTAAATACAATTTCACAGAGATGTATTTCTGCACTATTGCACTTTCCAGGAATCAGGGAGACTGTAGTTCATAATGCAAAGTATCTCAAGCTGTCTGTGCCTACTATGTACTAGAGGTGATTGTTAAAGTACAGATTCCTAGTTCCCAACCTGAGGTCTCTTTCTAAGAGGTGGAGCGTATTTTTTAAAATGGAGTTGTTAATGCTACTTATAATAAGGTTATTTGGGGAAAATACCAGTATAATGTTTAAATATATGGTTTTGCTAGAAACAGATTGTGAATGAATGCCACTTCTGCAATTTACTACTCAGTGATTTCAGGAAAGTATTTCATCTTTATTAATCTCAATTTCCTTTGTAAAAAGGAGATATCCAATAAATTTTCCATTGCACTATAGTTCTAAGGAAGGTGGTTTTGATACAAGATCCCAACATACTTTATTCTCAAAACTTCAGGCTCAAAAAAATCCTTAATTCCTTGAAAAACTAGATATTCCATAAAGTACACTTGGGAACTCTCCTTGGCACTATAAATGAAAGAGTGGTTGAAAGCAAAGCTGAGGTCACAAATCTAATTTTTATAAGCAAGCCTGAATTATTCTACTATATTTAAAGTAAGAGATGTCATGTCTTCATTTTTTTCTGCAATAAATTCTATCTGGATTGAAGCCACATACACCAAAGTTTACATCGATTCTTTTCTTCCCCCCCAAGCTCAAAGGTTAAGTGATCCAGGACAAAATGGGAAGCTACCTGATATATTATCCTCAGTATAAAGAGCTACCGTTGTTGTAGCATCTTGTGCAATCCCAGATTGCCCATTGTGGTAGACAAAATAATGCTCCTGTCCCAAGGTATCCATGTCCTACTCCATGGGACCTGTGAATATGCTCTGTTACATTTCAAGGGGGAACTAAGTCCGCACATAGAATTAAAGTTTCTAATCAACTGATCTTAAAATAGATTATCCTGGATTATCCAGATGGGCTCCATGTAATTAATCATAAAAGCTCTTTAAATGTGGAATAGGGAGGCAGAAAATTTAGTATCAGAATCAGAGAGAGAGAAAGAGAGAGAGATTTGAAGATGCTATGCTGCTGGCCTTGAAGATGGAGGAAGAGGCTATGGGCTGAGGAATGCAGGCATCCTCTAGAATCTGGACAAGGCAAGGGAACAGATTCTTCTCTAAAACCTC
The DNA here is from genome assembly GCF_020826845.1 of Diceros bicornis minor. Lineage (NCBI taxonomy): Eukaryota > Metazoa > Chordata > Mammalia > Perissodactyla > Rhinocerotidae > Diceros > Diceros bicornis. Next base: position 24,002,609 of record NC_080747.1, on the reverse strand, counting down.
TAATAGAAACAGCCTTACTGACACCTTGATTTTAGCCCAATGAGACTCATGTCATACTTCTGACCTCCAGAACTGTAAGGTATAAATTTGTGGTGTTTTAAACTACTAAATTTGTGCTAATTTGTTACAGCAGCAATAAGGCATTAAAACACCCGTCTAAAAGGAGCGAACCTCGCTGGTAACTTTGCTCCCTAAATGATTTTTGCTTATGTTTCTAAATCTCTAGCATTTAGTACTCAAGCATCAATAGGCACTCAATCTATGCCCTCTTCACTCCTTCTGGTTTGGGAAATCCTCTTCCTCCAGGGTTTGTTCACTTCCCTGTACCTTTCAAATTACCAGGCATCACTTACTCTGTTCTGGAAAGTCATCTTAACTACTTTGACAGGCTTCCGACTTTGAAAACCAGAAGTCTCTAGGGGTAATCTCTAGGGTAACCCATTCAGATTGTAAAATGAATCATTGGAACAGAAGCCATTTACTTCTCTTATGAAGGCTCTAGAAGCCCCAGTGCTTAGAAACAATGTTTCCATCTTTACTTCCAGAAAAGGCCATGAAGGGGAGAAGGGAGATGCTAAGAACAAAGCTCCAGAAGAAGACAAGATAATAATTCCTTTTATATTATGTGACCATTGTGTTGTTAAAGGCGTTTTTTTGTTTTGAAAAAGTGTTTGTTTGGTACATAATTTCCACCTGAGTCAGATTCTTCCATGTAGTAGGAACTAAAGTGGGAAAAGCCAATATTCACCTAAGGATTTGGTTAGATCTCAGAAACATGTGTTTAGCAATATTGCTTTGTTTTGCATGTCATTACCTTAATTTTATATTGTGATTAAAATATTTCAAAGTATGTTCCATGAGCCCACATTGCAATTGAAGCCTAAATAGAATAGATCAGCAAGCTAATACTTACTAAAGACTTGTTATATTCCTGGCACTAAGTGCTTCTTGTGCGTCGTCCTACTTAATCTTCACAATCACTGAATGAAGTAGATTAGGTTTTTCTTCCCATTTTACAGATTAGGATGCTAAGGTCCACAGAGATTAAATAACTTGCCCTGGGTCTCACAGTTCCTCAATATAAAACTTTGTATAACCATCAGCAGCTAACTCGGATTCCCATAGACAGAATCCCAAGCTAGCTGATGGGGAGCTGAGGAATCACACCCTCTACCACCTTGGTTATCTACACTGTAAAAGGAACCATTACACCTACCTCCTGGAATTGTTGTGAAGATTGAAAATTAAAGAAATAAATGTATAGTGTTTAGAAAATACTTTTACTTCTCTCACCTGTTACTGGTATTCATCCTCTTATTTTCCCCATTTTAGCATAAAAAACTTGAGTCTGGCAGAGATTAAGAGACTCGAGATTACATGAAATAGAAAGTAGTTTCTGAAAATGCTAGGGAAATCGAAAGTTTATGTGTGTACAAAACGCCCACTTGTCAATTGAATTTAATTGGCATCAAAAATGTTGGTACAGGGGCCGGCCCGGTGGCGCAAGCAGTTAAGTGCGCATGCTCCACTGCGGCGGCCCGGGGTTTGCAGGTTCGGATCCCGGGCGCACACCGACGCACTGCTTGGCAAGCCATGCTGTGGCGGTGTCCCATATAAAGTGGAGAAAGATGGGCACGGATGTTAGCCCAGGGCTGGTCTTCCTCAGTAAAAAAAGAGGAGGATTGGCAGATGTTAGCACAGGCCTGATCTCCTCACAAAAAAATAATAATAATAATAATGTTGGTAAAGTATTTGGCCAATATGTTCCCAGAAATCAGGAAAAGGAATTTATATCACATTATATGTCTTATCTGATTTTATGGTTCGTGTTTCTGTAAAGCAAATTAGCTCATACCAGATCGCTCTATCAAAAACTAGTGACCTTATAATGTTGAAGTTACATTGGTTCTTGGATAATGTTTCCCAGCAAGTTAGTTTTGTGCAATTAAGTAACAACAAATTAACACAAAGCAAAATACACAGTAGAACACAGCAAACTTTGGAGGATTATGAATTCATTATCTATCTGTGTAAAGTACCCTCTCTCTCTCTCTAAATATATGTACACATAACTCATATAAAGGATTCTTTCATCCTAAATGTGGTCCTCTGATAACAATTGGAAGTATTTATGTCATGTCTTTCCCTTTGCGAATGAGACAAACACGGAGCCATCCACTTCTGACCGCATTATACTTAGTACAAACCCTTGCTTCCTCATCTGCATGAAATTTCTGTCGATGACATCCCTCCAACTTTGTTTCTACAACTAAGCAACCTCCACTTTTCCTTCTTATGCTTTTCCTCAAACCCTCTCTTCTCAAACAACCCTCATAATTTAAAGGTCAAGGCTTACATTTATTGCCCTGTTTATTTATTTGAATTTAACATGTATTTTAACCCATGTTCATGTGTTCATTTTTCACCCAAGAATCCTGATGAAATCAGAAATTTTGCTTCTGGTAGTACAAATGGAATAATGTTGCAAAGACATTTATGGTGATTATAAAGCTATTGCCTAATGCATCAGCCAGTTACATCAGATCAGCTGGCATTCTATTTCATCCATTTTCAGTTGAATGAGGCAGCACTGAGTAACAGATACACTTTTATGCTGTGAAGAGCCTGGGCTCAAGTCTTCAAATATGTTTTAAGATCTCCAGTGAACATCCCTTGTGAAAGGCTGTGATTAAAATTGTTGTACATTTCTGAAACGTCTACAGGCCTCTCTGCCTTGGCTATAAAGGCAGATATGCAAAAGAAATATTGGTCTACATTCCAGAGCCGGCACTGTTTTTGATCTTACATGAAGCCGCTGTCCCATTTTATTCTTCATACTTTTTTTTTTTTTGCAGGGAAAGATTCACCCTGAATTAACATCTGTTGCCAATCTTCCTCTTTTTTTTGTCCTCCTCCCCAAATCCCCGGTACATGGTTGTATATGCTAGTTGTAAGTCGTTCTAGTACTTCTATGTGAGCTGCCTCCACAGCATGGCAACTGACAGATGGATGATGTGGTTCCACGACCAGGAAGTGAACCCTGGGCCGCCAAAGCTGTGAGTGCCGAACTTTAACCACTATGCCATCATGGCCGGCTCTATTCTTCACATTTCTGCTGGGAACACTTTTCAAAAAAAAAAAAAAGGCTGATGCTATACGCTTGCTCTACTCAGAATCACTTGAAGGCCTCCAAATACTAAAGCCATGATTTTCAAACACTTCTCTGTGAAGCCACGCGGCTTCCAGTCACGGATCTCATAGGACATCATTTATAGAAATGAGGGGATGCAAATAGACTCATACTCCTGCCTCAACTAGTACATCTATTTTTACCTACATTTGTGAGAAGTCTCCTATGTTAAATTACAGTTATGAATGAGGAAAAGAAGAAAGAAACTGTGACCTATGATTTCCAATTAAAATTGGACGTATGCAAAATTACCCACAAATCAGCTGCCGGCTTATATTTCAGGTCCTAATTTAAACTGAAATTTCTGTATACTATACAAGTTTCAGAAAACTCTGCTATATTTACTATTATGAAAACTTGCTTGCCTTTTCTTTTATCAATGTTTTCATAAAGTCTGTTTTTTTTTTACGTAGAATTTTCTTCTTTCTAACTCAATCTATCAAAAAGACGACTTACATGCAAATGGCGTGGTCTCTTTTGAAGCCTCTAGAAGCCAAATAATTTGGTGTCTTTTGTCCTCCTGTTTCCTTCTAACTTTCCCAATAATGTTTTTGAAGCTCTTACAGAATTATTTTCTATATTATGTTATAATGTGTCTATTAATTTATATTTTTCATTTTACTGCAACATCTTTGAAAGAAGAGAATTTTGGATATTTGTCATAGATTAAGCTCCACTTTGAATTGGTGCATTGGCTCCAGCAGAATGAAACGTGCAAGGAGAATGCCAATCATGCAATTGTGAGTATGAGAACAAAATTTCCAGCTGTCTGGTACCTGAACATGTATATTGAAGACATCAAAACATATTTGTGGTTGATTTCAATCCTTGAGAGGGAGACTGGCATAATTAAGAGAGGGTCTCAATTATGGGGTAGGCAATGGTGTTTTAGAGATTATCTGAATGGATATACACCACAGGTATCTAGACCAAAGACCAGCTATAAGAAAAGGTCAGCCACAATGAAAAATACCTCAAGAATGAAGCAGTAGTCCATTTATCAGAACTCAAAAATAAAATATGCATTATACTAGTAGCTAGAGTAACTTGATACTGATTATAGAGTTCTATAAATTTCTCTCTTTGGTTCTGAAAAACAAGGCAAGTCCAGATCCTGCAAATAGAGTTTTAATGAGAGAACTGAAAAGTAGTTTAATCATGAAAACATTCCCCTATGTATGCTCCCTTGGCAATTCAAAAAATATTTCTACCAAAGTCACAATTAGTGAACTTAAAATACTGATAGTGTCACCATCAGGATGACCAGTGGAGAAAAACCGTGTCCAGCTAAAGAAGGTAATGAAAAGACATAACTGAGAACAATATATATTTTAGTTATTTCAGATTGCGCTGTGTTGTATGGGAGAGGTTTTCTTTCTTTCTTTTTTCCTTTCTTTCTTTTTTCCTTTCTCTCTTTCTTTCTTTCTTCCTTTCCTTCCTTCTCTCCCTCTTTCCTTCCTTTCTCTCTCTCTCTCTCTTTCTTTCTCTTTCTTCCTTTCTCTTTTCTTTCTTTCTTTCTTTCTTTTTCTCTCTCTCCCCCCCCCTTCTTTCCTTCTTTCTTTCTTTCTTTAACTTGACACTTAAACACCCAAATCTATAGAATAATTATTGAGTGCAAAATATACAACATCAATGATGAGATCAGTCTAAAAGCTTAAAAAGAATCGGGATCTATTGCACATCTTTTTAAACACGTTACAGATGTCTGAGTGGATATTCATAGAAATTTTCAACAACTCTTACTTCTTTCAGGATGTAATATAAAATGACAAGACAAGCTTCTCACCAAAGAGGTTGTTCACATTGAAGATATCGTTTAAAAAAAAAAGGGGGATAACTCAGTTTTGCTTAACTGGACAATATGAGAGAATGACAGCAGAAAACTAAACAGCTATCCAGCTGATGATGAGCTGAAGAGGGGTGCCTGAAAGTGCTATAGACAACAGTGACACTCAGAGAGCATGTAGAAGCCCAACTTCCAACAGAGTATTAACTTTCCGAAAGTACTGAACTCGACCTGCCATCCCAATATAAAGCCTTCAGAAATGAGGAAACTATTTATCAACAATGTCATATTGCAGCCCAGGAGGTGAAGAGGTGAGGAATTGGAGCTGCCAACAGTGACAAGACATAACATATCTAACTTTTAATCTCAGTTCTATACGTGGATAGTTGCACTGCCAGTAAAGTGATTTTCTTAGTATCTTTACCAGAAAATTTAGCTTTTTTATTCCCCACTACCTGGAGCCACTTTCAATTGACACAAAAGTCAATGTTTTAGGATTAATTACACTTATCACTTGTACTGGCCATTAGAGTGGACTATATTACAGGCATCAAGAATACCCGAAGCATCAAAGTCAACAAAATCAAGAAAATCTTTTGCTATGACCATAATGCGGAATTGTAAAACTAAAAACTTAGCTTCATTAACAGACGATTTATAACCAGCTTGAGAGTTGAGTATTGGAAATTAGCCCTTTTAATGCCATTAACAATGAGATCCTTAATATAGCTGTAACTATATTTCTTCCTCAGAAAGAAGGACTTGATATCGTCTTTCTTATCTGCCACCCACGACTTTCTCTTGGATTTGATCAGATAAAAATAAGAATAGCTAACACTTCTATATATTTTACATGTATTAACTACCTACCCATTTAATCTTCTTAAAAACTTTAGGGGATAGGTATGGTTATTTCCCCCTTTTATTCTCAAGTATACAGAAATTAAGTAACTTTCTAATGCCACATACAGGCATGAATGACAGAAACTACCTATAAGCCCAGGAATCCTGATTCCAGCATTGGCAAATTTAACCAATACATTACTCTAGACTCTATCTTGGACCAGATGCAGAACTGCTTGGAAAACAACAAGTAACTACATAAGCACAATGGTTTGCTTTTCAGACACTTCTTTTCTACCACTAATGAGCATGTAGTAATGGCTGGGCCAGATGCATCCTTTTATGTAATGCTTTATAGTATGCCATGAAAAAGAAACTGACCTGAAATAAACAAAAAAGATAATTTTCAGATGTGCATTAGCAATTGATTATTAAAAACGTTTAAGAATATCTCATTTTCACTATACAAACAGAGGAATACAATTTTCAGGGAACAGAAAGAGAATATAAAAAGCCATCAGAAACTCGGCTACTGTTCTATGATGACCTAATTTATCTCTCTCTCTTCAGACGTGTTTTCTTGACTTCTCAGATCACACAGTATTCAGAAGATGACCCATCCTGAGCCCCAAATTTACATTAATGTGGTATAGTCTCTTAAGCTAGAATATCCTGTGCTCAATTTTCAATGCTGAGAACAAAAGTGCTGCTGTAGGGGGCTGAGTCTACTCCTATCCAATGAACTGTGGCAAAAGAATTGAGTCACTCAGAATACATAAACAATTGCAGGTTTATTCCCTGAGAATGGAAAACAGCCCCCTTGCTGCTATAACTAGACGGAAATATTTCTGAGATAATGGTGTGCGTGAGGCAGCATCTTCAGTAGAAGAGTGAAAGGCATCAAGACAATTTTTTCCAGATGCTGACTCTTTTTCATCTTAGGTAGACATTTCCTTATAGAATCAAATATTATTCATCGGTTATAATCAGAGACCAGGGGGTCAGCCCAGTGGCGTAGAGGTTAAGTTTGCACGCTCTGCTTTGGCGGCCTGGGGTTTGCGGTTTCAGATTCTGGGCACGGGCCTATGCACTGCTGATCAAGCCATGCTGTGGCGGCATCCCATGTACAAAAGAATCGAGGAAGATGGGCACAGGTGTTAGTTCAGGGCCAATCTTCTTCAGCCAAAGAAAAAAAATAAAGGCATAATCTTAACAAGCCCACAAAATCTCAACATACACAGAAATGGTAATATAATTTTAAAAAGGAAGAGGAAGGTTGATCATGACATGTGGTGTTATAGATTGATGTCCCTAAACTGAAGAATTTAGTATGGTTTTTTTTCTTTTCATATTTCCTGCCCTTTAATCTGCAGACTTTGTTCCCTTTTTTATATTAATAGTCTGTGGCCTTGGTTTGGAGATGATGGTATTGACTCTCTTTTAAGAAACTGAAAATGATTGTCACCTATTTATACAGAGCATGAACTGCCTGTGTCTCAGTGGCATTTGAAGTGCAAGGGGAAACAGAAAGGAGCAGGTGCAAAGGAAAGGAGGCAATGCACAGGGGTACTGTGGTATTAACCTACTTCATTCTATTGACTTCAACCTCCTCTGTGTTCCATCCTCCTCGTTTCTGTGGTTTGGGAGCTCACACAAATTTGAAGCATTTTGGTATCAATCTGCCTGTCTGTCCAAAGATGCCTTTCAAACACTCTGCCTGGATGTTATCAAGTGTAGAAAATAGAAGCCTTTCAGGAGTGACTGAGATATGCTCCTTAACGGGAAACACATAGATTTAGAAGGACCTTTGTACTAATATTTCCCTCTTTCAGTTTACAGCCTCATTTCCCACATCCTTATTCTTCCCATTCTCAACCAATTCAGTGCAAGAAACAGACTGTGCATTGAAGAGTGGTGTGCTTTGGAGAAGAGGGCACACTACGGATGAAGAAAGGTATTAGCCCAGCTGTCATGTAAATAAGGTTGATTTCTAGGGAAAAGGAATTCCCTCATGAGATACAAATGAAATATAGCATTAATCCTTTTAAATGTTCTATTGTGAAGAAACGCAGAATTGCAGGTTCTCCTTACTCACTGGATATTTGTGAGGTCATGCCCTGCTGGTGAGGTGAAGTTTTGGGTTCAGTTCGGTAATTGTGTGTCAAAATGAACCAAGTTATCTGTGAATTAAAATGAAAACAGAACTGTAGATGTGAAGTGATGCTTACCCGATCCTCTAATAACCACTTAAATGAGAGACAAAGCCAGTTCCCTAAGGACAAAAACATTCCATGACTCATTGAATATAATCCTGAAAGAAGCAATATGCACTTTACTGCAAAGGGCTCTTGTAACCTTGAGAGACTAGCTGATTGTTCTAATTTTCATCTTCTATCCCTCACTTCAAGAATTTAATTGAAAATATCAAGAGATATAAAAAAAATCAGTTAGGGCCGGCCCCGTGGCTTAGTGGTTATGTGTGCGCGCTCTGCTGCTGGCGGCCCCGGTTCGGATCCCCGGCGCGCACCGACGCACCGCCTCTCCGACCATGTTGAGGCCGCGTCCCACATACAGCAACTAGAAGGATGTGCAGCTGCAATATACAACTATCTACTGGGGCTTTGGGGGGAAACAATAAATAAATAAAAATCTTAAAAAAAAATCAGTTAGAAAAATAAAACTGAATGGCAAATAAATTATGAGAATCAGATCAATTATATGTAAGATACAAAGTTAAGGATATTGAAGAGTTATAGTCATAAAATAGATATAATTTACCACGGTAAGAAAACATCTTAATTGCACATCTTGCAGCAGAAAGCTAGACGCTAGTTCTTATTTTGTTTTTAATAAAAAGTTGTGCGTGTGTGTGTATGTGCACAAGCATATACATGTGTAATAATTATATATTTTTCAATTCAATAGGAAGATGGGTATAAAACTCATACAGTTTTGACAATAACTTTTCATCGAAATTATAGTTGCTAAAGCTTCTCCATCTTCTTAATTTAGTTGTTCAGGTCAACTAACATGCATTGATTCCCTCTGAAGGGAAGGCACCAGGTGGTAAGTGTCTGGTTCTAATGATATAGGTGACACAATGAAAAATTTATTAATATGTCTAACCTCCACGCCCTTACAAATCATTGGTTGTGGTTATAAGTGGGGAGGATGACATATACAGAAGAAGAAATATTAAGAACAACAATAAGAAATTATTAAGAATAATTTACTAGTTATTTAGTAAATAACTAAAACAGATAGTAAGACTGAAAAAAAAAAATCCATAGACAACCATCAACTAAGTTGAAAGAATTTTAGACTGGGAACTAGATAGAATAACTTTTGATTCCATCTTGACCACCTCAACTCATCTTTTTCAGTTTTTTTATTGTCTGCATATAATTATCAATATAATTTATTTTGGCTTTTAAATTTTTTGAATGTGAAATGCATTAGGAACTCAAAGGAAGAGAGATTGTACTTTGTAGTGGGAAATTTAGAAAAGATATGATAAAAGATATAGTACTTAAAAATGAATTTGAAGTAAGGCTATTTCAGATCTACCTTTAAAATAACTTAAAAACAAACCTTGAAACAATAAAACTAATTTGAGGTAACTTAAATGAACTCTAGAAGTAAAATACAAACTTTTCAAAGAAATACAACAATTCAATATTCAGTATACACTATTATTGGAATGCACACTGTGATGATTTAATGAAGTTTGTTGTAAACCCTAAAACAACTGCCAAGATATTAAGACAGAGAGATTTATCTAAAACCAAAAATATAGAAAAAAGAAATTATAAAAAGTTAATCCATAGAAGGTAGGAAGGGATGAGATAAAGGAACATAGAACAGATAGGACGAATAAAAAGCAAATAGTAATATAGTATATTTTAAATCCAACTATATTGTTAATTACATTAAATGTAAATTGCCTAAACAGTCTAATTAAAATTGGAGATTGTAAAATTGGATCAAAAGCTAATACTCAAATATATGCTATCTGCAAAAACACACTTTAATTATAAAGATATTGAAAGGCTAAAAGTGAAAGGATGTAAAAAGATATAACATGAAAATAGTTATCAAAAGTGAGCTAGATTGGTTATATTAACATCAAGTAGACCTCAAAACATGGAATATAACAACTAATATTGAGGAATACTTCCTAATGATAAAGAAGTCAATTCTTCAAGAAGATATAAAAATCCTAAATAAAACACATAATATAACAGCTTTGAAAAATGTGAATAAAATACTGATAGAACTGAAAGAAAAAATATACAAATCCACAATTATTATTGTGTATTTTAATACTCTTCCAACAGTAATTGATAGAACCAGTGGTCAGTAAGATATAGAAGAGTTAAATAACATCATTAACCAATTAGATTTAATTTATATCTAAAAAACTGTTCAATACACAATTTTTAAAAAACGACATGGAACATTTACCAATATAGGTCATAATCTGGGCCATAAACCAAGCCTCTTATTTAAAAATAATGAAATTATACAAAATATGTTTTCAAACCACAATGGAATTAAACTAGAATTTAATAATAGAAAAAAATCTAGAAAATGTTCAAATATTTGGAAATTAAACAACACTTCTAAATAAACTAAGGATCAAAGAAGAAATCATAAGGAAAATTAGAAATTATTTTGAACTGAGTGAAAATAAAAACCTAATGTATCAAATTTTGTGGGGCTCAACTAAAGCTGGGCTTAAAAGCTTACATGTAATCCAAGAATTACCTACTGGGCAATTGGAACACAAATAAATAAGCACACACCACAAATCACCTAGACTCGGAGGCCTCAAAGGAAACTGGATTGTAAATGTGCACATCAACCTGGGGCTTGGACTTCTTAAGCTTATTCTCATTAGTGAGTATATTCCTCCCCACTTTCCCTTATACCATGCTTCTCGTCATCCCCTTCTCATCATTAGCCATCTGGACACTTCTGATGCCAAACACTATGGAGTTCTGTCTTGATGGAGCCCCTTTATTTTACAAATATCTCAGATTCAAGGAAATGTCTGCTGGGGGAAGTTAAAAAAAAATCTTGAGCAAGACCAACTTATCTGATAAAGGGTGATATATACTGAATGATGTGTGGAGATTTTCACCATATTAATTAGAAACAATTATTCATGCAGAGAGAAGCAGATTTAGGGGGGAAAATAAAGAAGTAAGATTATAGGTGACAGTCAGCAATCATGTGCTCAGTGCAGGATTAGAGATCTACATTTATTATCTCTTTTAATCCTCACTGCAATCCTACAAAGTAGAGGGTATTCATGAGTAGGTACAAAGAAGTTTTCACTTTGAGGGGATTCTCCAGGAGTTTAGGTGATGATTGGCAAAATATGAACGGTGGGCCATGGCACTACTGGGTAGATCACAGCTGGGTAGATTAGCAAGCTGAAAAAGGTTCTGAATTGACCAAAGAGAAGCCCTCATCTCTTCCCAGTGAATTTCAGAGAAAGCGTACTCTTAACAGGAAAGGGAAAACACATTTATAGTTAAATTATATAGGTACTTGAATGCAGTCTAAGTGTTTCTTGATTTCTAGGTATACCCAGATCTTATGTTTAGTGTATTGTTCTACAGGGGAAGGGAACATTTAGGGAGATGGGTATATTGGTATTCTAACACAAATTCTTAAAAGAGAAAATAAAACACCTCATGTTATACAGAAAAAGAAGGATACTAAGTATAATATCAGATTCATGTTTCAGGTCTGGTGCTAGCAAAAATAGTGACATTACAAAGTTAGTTTCACACCCTTCCCACACTTTGTCTCTGAGAACGTTTTACTGAATAATGCTTTTTTTATGGGCCTTTTTCCTCGGTTGTTCTATTTAAAGTACTCTTTCAAAATACTTCTTGTAAACTAACTGACATTAATAATTCATGTTGTGTTTATGTTTTTATTAAGATACTGAATCTCTCAATTTAAGACTTACATTAAATTGGGGAATGAAAGACTTTGCCTCCGGTAAAAAAATACACGATTACAACAAGCAAATTGGCAAGGTTTGTTCATAATGGCCCTAACATCTGCCTTTTGGTGTCAACCATGTCACTCTCATGGTGTGTAGCTATAATTCATATATTTTCAGTTTCAATTCTGAACTTAACCCAATGTTCTGCAATCCCTTCCTAAGGAGGGATTCTCATTCTTTTATCTTCTTTGAAGTTCTTCTAGAAGTTCAAAACCTAAGATGTTAAAATGCATCAAAATATTTGTTTATTTATTTATTCAAGCCTCTCTTTAAAAAGTTAACTCAGTGAATTAAAAAAAAAATGCAAGGATGGCTTGACCCTAAAATAGTAAACATATAGTCATATTTTTGCTCTTTATCTTACTCTCTTTGGACTCAATAAGTAAGGTATATAAAGTAAGAAAAAGTTTAAATAAAATAGCAAATTAAGTATATTGTTTGGTATCTATTTTACCTATTGTCACTCTCATAGCATAAGCATATTTGAAGGCCAATAGTTTTCACACATGCAAAACATCTTTTCAGTCCACTGAAAAAATAATTCAGCTATCTATTCCTACAATTGGCCTTTGGCTTTAAAGGATTTCTTAAAGCTTGTTTTGAGAAAGCTCAAAAGTTATCTAAAATCTGAACTTGAGCAACTTTTTTACTGCATATATTTGCAAAAGAACATTATCAAACCAGAGAAAATTTTTGACCCATTGTGACTTTATACCCACAAATTGGAGAGTTTCGTAATCTATATGATTTCTGTAACTAAATTGCTCTAACCTTGTCAAGAAATTTCCCAGGTTTGTTTAAATTGAGGTTCTAGCACAATGTGAATGGACCTCAATAAAAATGTGAAACAGTTAAAGTAAAACTATAGAACCTCTTTTCAAAATGTCTCTTCTCAACATTGTATTTTTTAGCCATCAATCTTACAGGATTTCATGGTTACTGAAAGTAGGGTGTACATGAGGGGGACAGGCAAAGGGGGAATTGTGGAAAAATTCTGAGAGCCATTGGGCACAAATTGTGGACACATAGTAAGTGCTTCCCCACCCTATGCTAGATTATTACCCAGTTCTTACTGCCTTTATTTGTAAAATAATTGACTTCAGATAATGTCTAAGCACATTTGCCTAAGACTGGATCAATAAATTCTCTAAGGTATTTTAAGTTAGAAATATTTTCATAGAATTAATCAAGATTTCTAATCCTATTTCATATTTTACCTTTAAACTATTATTTCCCATGAAAATATCCTACCATGAACCTACAAAAATTACACAACTTTAAAAATGGCACTTTTGGGCCAGCCCCGTGGCTTAGCGGTTAAGTGCACGTGCTCCGCTACTGGCGGCCCAGGTTCCGATCCCAGGCGCGCACTGACACACTGCTTCTCTGGCCATGCTGAGGCTGTGTCCCACATACAGCAACTAGAAAGAAGTGCAGCTATGACATACAACTATCTACTGGGGCTTTGGGGGAAACAATAAATAGAATTATAAAAAAAAAAAAGGCACATTTGCAATTTATCTTGAATAATGAGAATGCAGCAACAAAGCATGTGAAAATTTTGTGTCATATAAGAAGTAAATTGGTACAAGATTCAGGGAAAGACAATTATGATCTAGACAGAGCAGAGAAATAAATCTGCTAATTTCAGGTAAATGGGCATTAAGCTAATGACCTTCACAGAAGAAAATTATTTTATAGTCACTCTAGTACCCATGAACCTAAAGCCTAATGTATGGCTAACAAGATAGCAGATACTCTATTAGAGCAATTCCATTTAAACCAGAGCAATCTTTATGTGATTCTGGACATAGCTGGAACATGTTGTAAAATACTGGTTGGCATATAGCCACTTAAAGGCATAATTACACTTGAGGGAGCAGAGCACACAGTATATCAGAATCAATCATGTTATTTGAGAGAAAAGTTTGACGAAATTGGGCTTATCCTTTTTAATAAAGGAGCATTAACCTTCCATGACCTTATTGAAGTTACAGAATTCTGAAAGCAATAGACAAAACTGATCCTAATAAATTCTTCTGTCGACTCTAAAAGTCAATAAGAAGAGAAAATGATCTCAAAATTGAGAAATTTGGGGCTAGAAATGAAATTGAGGTATAGGCATTTCATTCACGGCGGGGGATAAATAGTGACTAAGGCGGTCAGAGCAGTGTAGTACTGTGTGTGTGCATGCGAGTGAAATGCAGAACAACGAGGGAGCAACAGAAATCTGGAAGAACAGAGCACAATAACTTATAATGGACTGGCCCACTTAAAACCTCACCAATCAGGAGACACCATTTCAAATATTTATACTAAAGTCTGCATGGGATCAAATTCATAAAGAAAGGACTTCACTTGCTACAGTAACCTCCTGGGTTCTCCCTAGAGCAAGTCTCTTCCTCAGCAGTTCTCTCTATAAACCAACCCTGGATTCTTCTTAAAAAATCAGCCCCCTCCCTTTAAATGGTACCCTATTGCCTCCATAATTAAATTGAAACTCTTTATCTTGTCATTCAGACATTCTAGATCTAACCCCAAAGTGCCTTTCTAGAATCACTGCTTCAGCTTCCCTACTGAAGTGTGTAGCAAAGTTTGTACTTTGAAACACTGATGTCCAGAAAAACTCAAGGAAAAAAAGAATGAAAAACAAATTTGGAAATTGCTGCCAAGTAAATCTTCAAGATGAAAGTATAGTATCAACATATCTCAAATGTGTTTGACAAGACAAAAATTTTTTTTGCAGGCGGCCAGGGTGGGAACATATCTACACACTAGTATTCCATGGGACACATTTTGGTAATGACAACTTTGGCCACAAGCCTAGATCAATATTTATTAACCTATTTTGGAGTCACAGAGTCAAAAATAGTTTGCAAGGAAGAAATCCCTGGACCTTACTCAACTCCCTAAACTCACATATTTTAATTTGAACACAGTGTAGGGGAATTTACAGACCGCCTCTGACAACAACCCCTTTTAAAATTCTTCCTTTTTATATTATGAACCCTTATCCATAGAAAATGCATATTATTGACTATATTCTAATAATCAATTCTGATTTAAAATTAAATGTCAACTTTAAGAAAATTAAATGGAAATAAGTTCATTACAATTTATTTTTTTCATAATGAACTCTGAATAATTCTGTTATTGATAAGAATTTAAATGGCTTATGAAATATCAATGTTAAGCAGTTTTTTATATTGTGATTAAAAATATAAAAAGCTACTTCTAAGTGATTTGGCAACTTTTACTCAAATATTGCCAGAATATTTTAACTGGAAAGAATATTATCCAATATAAGTGCTTATCGTAGAAAATGTTTTATTCTTCCCTACTATTCTTCTAGTCTTCAAGTTGATGTATGTTAATTGTACGCTTAATTGGTTTAAGAGTTTTGTAAATATGTGGATTCTCTAGAACCATGTTTCTTTCATCAAAATAAATGTTGACTTCTGAAAACTGGAAGCCATTAACCTTATTTTGAGGAAGGATTTGACAACTTGAGCTTTTATTGACTTAAAGAACATTTCTTTTGAAATCTATCCTTCTGATAGTTTTTAGATATTGTTATTGCTCCAGAAATAATCAAAACCTGTAAATCTGTTTGGTAAATCAGTTTGTGACTTTCTTCAATATTCTACTGACAGTAGATAAAAATCAAATTTATACTCAGGTCTTCAAAGTCCTTACTGCAAAAAAAAATGTGATATTTGTCAAAACAACTGAGAAATATCATAAGATATTAGACATATTGTAACTTTTATATATTTGTTTGCTTCTACATAAGACAGAGTAAGTACTTCTCATAGTTTGCAAGTACTTTCCATAGTTTATAGAATGTTTTAAAAGGCTTATGAATATTATACAAAATAAAAAATATAAAAGGAGACACAAACACCTATTTTCCAAATTACCAATATGATATATATATCAAAATGGAATATATGTGTATATATATATAAAAAGATATATGTATACACATGTGCATTTATATATATGTATATATAGGTACACACACTCATATATACAAACAAAAATCTACATTGGTATTAATATTACACAGACATACAAATATATCTGTATATATGTGTGTGTATATGTGTGTGTATATATATATACACGTATAAAACAAGGGGAATTTTTCTGAAGTTCTATGATGATCTCACTGAACTTAAAAAACATAAATCACATTAGCGTTCTCTATCTCCAGGACAAAAACAATAAAACTGCAAGTCTGTTTCTCATGGATCCTCACAATCTCCATGGATACTCTCTAATTCAATGACTAAAAAGTTACATGATGTTTATACAGAACAGTTTAGAGGACCTATGGAAATTAGGTTTTCTTTTTCCTCTGTGAGCCATCCCCATTTGCATATCTAAAAGCAGCAAAAACATTCTTTGAATTGGGCACTTAGTTTCAGGGCAACGCCATCTTTACTCAGGGTTGTTCAAGTTTTGATAGAGAAAGAAGGCCACCTATGGGTCTATCATAATGCAGCATGATGAAAGCAAAGACCACCCGAGATATATTAAAATACGATTGGAAGCAATCAGGGCAGGCAACTGGATTAAAGACAGTTGAATATGGCAAAGGCTAACCTGGTGACATTTACTGGCATAGACATTGGTCAAAAGTTTAGAGTCAACAGACTTAAGCTCCACCCTTTGGAATCCACTGGCATATAAAGAAAACTTTAAAAAATTATTCTGTAATTAGCCCAAGAAATAAATCCACCCCCTAAATGATTTTGGTCTACATACTATGGAAGAGACCCTTCTTGTTAGGAGTTGGACGAGATTTCATTACTCCATTCATCTTTTAGACCACTTCTCTTTTGGTAGTTAGGAGACCCAGTTTTCTGAACGTCTCTGAAGTTGTATGTCCTCCTGGACTCATCTCTTGATCAATCTACACTTCACTGATTTTATCCTTTGCCCATTTAATAAAACAACAATTTATTAAATACTTTATATTCAAATACTATATTTCATTTGCTTGAAGCAATTAAAATTTAGGTGCAGAAAAGAGTTGTGACTTACTATTACGATAAGCAACATATTATGAGAGTAATTAAACAATGTGTTATGAAGCAGAAGCTTCAGTTTTATTATCATCACAGCTCTTTTCACTGACAATGTTTTCTTATTAATTTATTTACTTTTTTGATCTGTTTCTCTGTGAAACTCAAAGCTCCATGATGATAGAACCCTTTTGTTGTTGTTGTTTTGTTTTGTTACATGATGCGTTGCTATTGTCAGATTAGTGCTTGGGCACAAGAAACTGAATATTTGGTAAATAAATAAATACATTATTGGGAACCGCTTTACATGACCCATCTGGGAATCTGGAAACTGTTTCGTAGAAATTGAGATATGTAAAAAGGATATGAGAAAAAATGTTAAAGAACTTTCAGATGAAATCAGTTTTTACTTAGGGTCCATTTTCTAGATAATTTTATACAAATAATTTCATTTTATCTTCACAATTAGAATGATGTATGAAATTATGGTCATTATCACAGATGAGGACACCAAGGCTCTAATTCTGCCCACTTTAAACGTAGAATAAATATCCGAAAGCATGTGTTCTAATTCTAAACCATTTTTCCCCTTCATCATAGTGGGATATTATAAATTCAGGAGTAAAATCTAAAATATTTATCAACTCTTGGTATAAAATGGTCATCCAACAATCAGAAAGAACACTAGACTTGGCAGTGGAGTTAAGGACCTCTTCTGTGTAAGGAATTAATTCTTCAATTGGTAAATCATGGGGAGCTCCGGGGAGGGTCAAAGCTGTGGCAGCCAGGGTTCAGAGCAGTAGCTATTTATACAGTTTTGTGGGTGCATTCTAATATTTTACTAACGGGCATAGTGATACCAGTACATAGCGATTGCACATCACTCTGTGTAATTGACTATAAAAAAAGTCAGGAATCACTGTGGTTATTTCTGTTTATCATTTCTTTTGAATAAGATTGCCAAATCTTGAAAAGAGGAACTATATTCATGCGTGTTTACTTTATTGATATAATAATAGTAATATTCATGACATCTATAAAGTACTTATTTTGCCCTTGGCACTTAAAAAGTACATCATATGCATTAAATAATGTCTTGCTAGCATCTTATTTTGAGCATTCCTACAAGTTTATTTTATATCATACCAAGCAAAGAAAAATTCTGAAAATAGTATATCCAAGATCATTATCAATTAATCTCATTTCTGGATGTGAAACTGAAATGTTACTGTTCACGTCTCAATCAGATGATTTGCGTCAACACTCGTTTCAAATCAGCAAAGTAATCTTGGAAGTCAAGGAAATAATGATGTCATTTCAAGAGGAAAATCTTTACATCACCGAGGGCATGCAAACTTCTCTCCATTTGCTTATCTTTATGAGGACCCCTTACATATTTGCATAGAGAAAAACAAAGTCAAGTAATACTCTTTTATTACTATTAATCTATTAATGAAGCGTCTTCAGTAGTTGAAATCAAAGAAAAATATTTTCAAATCAGATTGGCAATATGAGAAACTGGAAACATGAGAAGAAAATATGTAGTTTTATGACAGAACTAATTTAGTTTTCAAATTGTTTCCAATATCTGAGTTAAAAGATGGAGAGTCCCCTGCTTGTTTCTCTGCACTAAATGCCCCCACACCTAAGAAGCAGCATTAATGTGCAAATTTTAGGTTTAAAACTTTGCTGGTTTAATATACTTACAACATCCATGATAATTTTCATTTGTCAACAGCACTATAAAAATTAGTATTTTCTGTATTGTTTTCATATATGAATTCATGATTCATGATAATATGCCAATTGTGATTTATACGCTAGAAAATAATTCACCATTCTTCTGACTCCTTTTCCAATTGGAAACTGCATTAATTTTTAAATAGCATGAATTCAATTGAAAAACAGCAAAAACCAAGTTAAATACTTTCAACTGCCTCTTTATTTTGCACATTATTCACTTGTCTTTATTATCAACTTTTATAGCAATTTATTTTCTTGCATATATATCTTCCTGAACTAATCTATATACTTTACTGAACGGAAGGATCTGAGATGCATTTACTTTATATTCTCTGTAGTGGACCTAGTGGTGAAAACATAATAAGCACTAAAGTATTTTTTGAGCTGAACCATTTTAATTAAATTTATAACATAAAACTACTAGTTATAGACAACTCGTCAGGGAAATACTTTAATTACCAAAAAAGCCCCTAGAAAATGATACTGAGTTTTAACTCAGTTTAATGACAGATAATTAAACAATGGTGTTTTTTATAATTTGGCACTATTTTACATTTACAGTTAGTTATGGAATTATAGAATATTTAGTTACACTTAGTTATGGAATGCTTTTGACTTTGAAACTGTGAAGTAATAAAGTAATAAAATAAATGAAATCCAAGAATATTCTACTATGAATCAGGTCTGCATAAAAATGTGTTCCATTTATTATTCATCTGAACACAGTGAAATTTTGAAAGTTTTTATGGAGAAAGAAAAATCATATTAGAGTGAGTATGATAAATGTCGGGTGCATCCATCAGGTATCTTGGCAGGCATCAGGCAGCAAGGATAGTTTGCCCTCTAGTTCAAATCAATATGTTTTTGTTGTAAAGTACAACACAAAGTAGTTAAGTGTTGCTTTCAAAACTCTAGAAACATATTAGTTTACAATAACATATCTAGGTCTGCAATATAAGAACAGACATTATTCCCTAGGAATAACATGTATCTACTAGATAATAAAAGCTTGAACACAAAAAGTTATGAAGGAAATATTGGTGGAATTACTTGATAGGAACTTATGACTTTGATTTGGTATGTGTGTATAGAAAGTACATTCAGGTAACGTCTGAACTAATAGGAGAAGACCCTCGTGGAACGTTCACATATATCAGTAAGATGCGGGCAGCTCAAAATTTAATATCAAACACTTTGATACACCTCCGTTTTCTTTTTCACAAAGGAAGGTGTAAGCAGCATGATTTTGGGTATGGAGGGGAGGTTAGAATATTTGGCATCCCTTTTGGGCAGGTTTCCATGGGCCTGCACAGTCCCAATTTTGATTCTAACAGTTCTTGTTATTGGCACATAATATGTGATCAATTAATTTTCTTGAATGAATGTAAGCTTAGTTTCTACCTGTGCTGAATGGCAGACTCACTTTTTAACACACGGGGTAAAGAAGAAAAAATGTTCGTTTAAATTTTGCAATTGAATGATCTCTTTTTTTGTGCATTGCTATGAAGGAATATTTCGTTATTTTGTTGTGCATCAGAGTTAGTTATTTCAAAGTGTATGTAAGAAATACAAGTATTTAGGGAATTTTGATTTTTTTTCTTTAATCAAGTCTCCCTTCAAACAAGTCTTTAAAACCTATAATTTTAAACATGATATAAATATATGTATTAAATTAGTTGACTGTGGTTGCAGTAAGTATAATATGATATCTATTTAATATATTTTTTTCAGTTTTGACAAATTTGTTAAGTATGTCTTTCCACATCTAGTGACTTCATTGTGAAGAAAACAGGACTGAAACATAGTTAATATTTCCAGCACTACTAGCTACCACGTGGACACGCTAAAGCAGGATGAAATCTGAGAATGGTGTGTTCTAATGATCGAAGGAGACAATCTTTTAAAATTACAAAATAGTATCAAGTAACTGTAGTCATTTTGAGAAAATATAGCCAGCAAACAAAAAAAATAACAAATTCTACCACCTAGAGATGATAATCAGTACTCTTTATTTTATTTTTAACAAGGAATAAAGTAGGCAAATATAAAGTATCTATTTTCTAATCTGCTATTTAATACATTAATATTGTTAAAAATTAAAAGTTCTTAAAAATAAATCAGTAAGATAATGAATGTACCAATAAAGAAGTAAATTTAACCTCAAAATCCAGTAATCAAGGGTGATATTTAGAATACGTAAAGTCAGCTTAGGAACTGTCTAATCAGAATGGGCAACTTACGTCTAAGAGCAGATCTAGGCTGAGATCTCATACGGGAATAAGAAATACTAATAACAGTAAGAAACTATACTATGCGTACGATTGACAAATGAAATTTAATGCCCTGAAATAGCATATCTGTAGGAAAATTGACAGTGTCATACATACCTCTTGTGAATGTAAATATATTCAGTTTTGGATGGAAATATGTCTACATGTAAGAAAATATTTTCTAAAAACCTTCCACTAAACAATACTACTCTCAAGAATTTATTCTAAGAAAATAATCATTGTTGTAGGTATTGTGTTTATTTCTTTAGCTTATTATTGATTAAAAAAATTAGAAAACCACCTAGATCTGCAACAATAGAGGATATTTAATACAGTATTGGGCAACCACACAATAGCACGTAACGTAGCTAGCTATAATGATGAGTTGAAATATCAATTTTCATGACATATATTGGCAAAGTGGCCCACAATTATAATTTTTCAGGTTAAATGATTTTCTATATAAGACATCCAAATGAATTTAAAGAAATATAGCTGAAATACATAGAATATACGAGGTAGTTCAGTATGGTTGCTGGATTCAAGATGAATTGACAAAACTCACATAGGTATACACACATACACATACATATATAGAGAGAGAGACATATAGAGAGAGACATACAAAAGCTATGTAAGTTTTTCATTGAAGAATTCAAAAAATATTATTAAAGATCAAAAAATGAATAAAGAGAGAGCTTCATTAAGTTTTTAAACAGATTCAATTTGATAAAGATGTCAATTCTTTCCAAATCAGTTTAATAACTTAAAAACTGGAGAACCTGATTCTGTAATTTATATTAAAGGAGTACTTAGTACTTATATATGAGGAGTACTCAAAAACATCTTGTTGGAAAACAGGATGAGTAGACATAAAGGAATTTGACAGTGTGAGTCATTTTATTTTTTAAGAAAGAAAAAAATAGGAAGAAAGGAACGAAGGGAGAGAGGGAGGGAGGAAGGGAGGAAGAAAGGATGGGAGAGCAGGAGGGAGGAATATGTAAATTTTTGGTCTTTGATGTTCTATAAGTATAATTTAGTGCTACTTCATTCATTGCTACTGTTTTTGTTATACAATTTCCATGTATTTCCTCCATGTTTTCCATGCAAAGTAATAAATCTCCTAAAGGTTTTTATGGCTGAAGATTTAGTAATGTCATACTTACCAGAAAAATCTATGGAGGTAAATTATGCATTTTGACAAGATTCAGCTTCTGGAAATTTGATGGGGGTTCATGTATTATAACAAGATTCCTGACTACACAAATTGTTTAAATTACCTGATCTTTAGTTTTTACATTTTAAAAATCTGTCTTCCTATTTCATAGGATTCCTATGAATAGTAAATTTTTTTTTCCAGAAGTGTTTGTAAATAAAAAGCAATCTATAACACATAGTATTTTTACTGTCATTTTTATGTCTGTATGACATAAAGAGAAAAAGAAATAACTGTCTGTCCTGGTTTGCTGTTCAAAAATCAGTGAGAAATATGCAAAGATCACTTCTAGATAGATTTTTTTGTAGCTTTTTTGGAGTAAAATTTCTGAATGTACAATAAGCTTCATATATTTAAAAACTACAATTTAGTGCGTTTTGATATATCTATATACCTATGTACCCATCCCCACAATCAAGTTTCCCTCTTAAACAAGTTTATAATAGTTTCCATTTATTATTTCTTATATGTAAAACATTATACACACATTTCTAAAATATACAAACACCCCTGCAATATAGGAATTAGTTTTACCATTTTATACAATAAAAAGTCTTGGCTGAGAAAAGTAGATGGCTTGCTCCTAGTAAAAAACAAACAATAACAACAAAAGCTTTCAGTCTCAAAGCTATGCTGTCCACCCAGTGCTGTTGTGTTGTTTTACCCCAAAGCCCTTGCTCTTTCAATTACATCAAATTTCTCACCCAAGTAATATTCCAAATTAGTATGAAGTTGATCCAGATAAACAAATCATGATGACAAACTTATCATTTAAAAAAATTAATTAGCTCTGCATTCTTGTTTGTTTGAAGTTACATTAAGTAAAGAGGTATTTTAATTTGATATTATACAGTCCTTGTTTTCTGCTTCTAGCCACTGTTGTGGCAGCACTGGGTGACTATTATTCATCATCTACGTTTTTATTTTATTTTATTTATTTATTTAATTATTTGTGAGGAAGATCGGCCCTGAGCTAACATCTGCCAATCCTCCTCTTTTTACTGAGGAAGACCGGCCCTGGGCTAACATCCACGCCCATCTTCCTCCACTTTATATGGGACGCCGCCACAGCATGGCTTGACAAGTGATGCGTCGATGGGTGCCTGGGATCTGGACCAGTGAATCCCAGGCCGCCACAGCAGAGCGCACGCACCCAACCACTTGCGCCACCGGGCCGGCCCCCATCATCTACATTTTTAAATATGTTTGATAGAAAATGAATCCAAAGGTAATTAAATTCTATTTTAAAAAAAGGCAAATTAACTTATAAATTGATAATCTCTAGTCACTATTTCTGTATGGTGCTTGATTTTTTTTTAATCTTAATTTTGTTGTGGCTTTATTTAGTCTTGTTCTCATAAAAGTTGTTGAATGCAAAGATTTAAAGTGAAATATAATTTTAAGGGTACAATCACTGACATGTTCCAGCTTTATGTAATAATAAATGGCATAGCAAAATGATTAGTCACCATTAAGTGTCTATGAACTTTTGGTGTAGCTTGTTATCTTGCTGGGCTTCTAAGGATGTGCTATGACTTCCCTGAATGCTGAGAGGGACAAAGCAATCTGGTTGCCTCACTCGACTCCTTAGTTCTGCTCTTCTCTACCAGTATTTTGACCTTTGAGTCAAGCACGCTCAGGTAACAAGATAACAAGCTACAAGATAACAAGTCAAGAGGCTTCTTGACCTTTTGTTAGTACTCTGCCTTTGCTACATCATTATGTCAGCTAAGACAGCTGAGGGTTTTATAACATGTTAAAGAACCCTCTGTATTGCTGACTCATAGGCAATTCATTGCTCATCATGAGCATCACCTAACAGACAAGTGAATCATGGCAGAGAGCTCTAAAGACCTATGCTGAGAAATGAGCCTGCCAAGGAATAACATGCAGAATGTACTATGCCATTCATCTATAGAGTGGAATGTTGGCTAATACCATATATACCATTCATTTCATTTTTTTTTCCAAGTGCTCTCAGCATCCAGGGCTTCTGCATGTCCATCAGCCTACTGGAGACTGGCAAGTATATTAAGATATAATTGTCTAGCTGGAGAGAGGCAAGAGGCATAGGAGTTTTCAGAGATATAAACTAAATTAAAGATTGCAAGGAAATCTCTTAATTCAGGCTTACTTTTCAACTGAGTTTTATATTGTGCTACTATTGACCAAATGTTTTTTGGACTGAGATAGGAAATGTAAGACTTTTTATGCAAGTATATTTTATACCCAAAACAAGACTAAAAGAAACACTAAATGATAATAACAAGTAATATTTTATTTTAATAAGTATAATATTATAAGTATAATATAATAAAGAAGTTTCCTATGATATTTTTGGTGGTATAATATAGAGCACATATTATGTGATTAAATTTTATTAATTTTATTTGTGATGTTCAGTCATTGGGAACTTAATATTTGCCAGCTATTACCGTAAATATTTTATCTTCACAACAATTCTATAAAATCGATACAGTTACCAAAATTCCATAACTGAAAATCTTAATGTCAAGAGGTGAAGTAACTCTTTTTCAGGGTTTAAGCTGAAGACTTCCTGATAACAAAGGCTGTCCTCTTTCTACTAACCTACCACATTTTTGAAACCTGATGATATTCAGATTTAATCTTCTTTAATTTCTTCTTAAGATCCACTTTTTATTTATTTTTCATTAATTTCTCTAATAAAATACTACAATAATACTAAGAAGATAAGTGCATGGTTTGGTCATAATAAAATGACCAGTCTGCTTGTATTTTATTTCCAGAAGGCTACTGTATATGTTACAGTAATATTACATCTCAGTTTGACCAGTTTTGACTTTCCTAATCAGTTTTGGTTAAGGAAAATCTCATATTGAATGGTATACATCTCCACAATAATACTGTATTGGCAATGCCCAAATCCTTCCTTGGCAGTGTATAAGACATGTATTAGCATAGCTACATCTCTCAACATGTCACTGTTAATGGCACATTAGCTAGATTCAGTGAATATTTTGTGATTTATCTATTGATAGTCTAATAAATTGATTATGTCCCTGGTACTTAAGATCTCTGAGCTTCTGCACTGAGAAGCAGCCATTAACATTTCACTCACCCATGTTTTGCGAATATTTCGGTTAGGCTGATGTTTTACCTGCAAGGTACCCATTTTAATCTGATCTAATTAATGAACAAGCTATTTTGGAAAGTGCAACAAACTTCAGAACATTACTCATATATTAAAAGGATGAGAGTATGTATGTGATAAGCAAGAAATTGCAGTAAAACCACAATATATTCTGTTAAAGACCCGGTAAGTTTGTATTGTCATATCTAATGCAATTCCAAGCAAACATTATATCCAAGTAAACAGCCATTTCTGGGTCCTTAACAAATATTGAGTTCTGAAGTTAAAAGCATACCCAGAGAAAATTTGTATTGAAACCAGGGACAGAGTTAAAGCACAGTATTTTTATTCATGATCATCAAAGGTATCCCAGATATCCATAATCAAAGTCACTTAAGAAAAAAAAGGTAATTTATTAACAAACCATGATGGATATATAAAGACAAAAGACAACGCCATAAAAAAATGAAAAGAATAGGAACTAGAGAATAATCCAGGAGGCTTTTCTAGAGGTGTATGAGAATGGAGTCCAGATTGAAAAAGAAGAATTGGCAAAGACTTGTAGATAACAGGTAGAGGGAAAAGATCATAAAGAATTTGAAAAATGTGCATCAATATTAAAGAAAAGATCAATTAAACTGCAGAATTTCAGAAAGTGAAGAGATTAGGGGAAGAATAACTCCTTTGGATAACAATCCAAAAGTTGAATTGCTCTGCAGAATGGAGTTACCATCTTGTCAGGAGATACTTGACTTCACCCACCCAAGAAATTACACTCATTGCTCCACAACGAATGAAATTTTAGGACTATATCTAAAGCAGAGACCTTTATAGAGGAAATTACCCCCAGGTTTTCAATAAGAGTGGGGCTAGAAGTGATGAAGACATATAGTCAATCTACCCTGGGGTGAAGTTGGCGGGCACTGGAATGGAAGAAAATTCTAGTTTAAAAGAGAATGAAGAACTATAGACCACAGATTGCATTTCTCAGATCATTTAAAGATCCTAAAACTTTTATTACTTCTTCTATTTGTTATTGTTGTTAGTGCATGTTTGTACTGATAAACAGAAAAATGCTTAAAATTAAAAAAAAATGTATAAAAAAGGTTCTGTGTACTTGTTTACAATGCAGTTAAAAAAGCAAGATTTGAGGAATGTGTATCACTCCACATTCCGTCTTGGGTGGTTTGAAAGAAGAAATGCATAGAATGCTACAGATGGATTGGTGGTATCAATCTACTCAGAGGAAAGACAATCAGACTGAGGTTCAGAGACTTGCTTCAACAAGGAAGAACAAGAAAACTCGGATATGGAATAAATGTGATAGGTGTGGCATCATGGAGGTGAACTATTGGGATATCCCTTCAAGAAAGACCTATTCAACCTACTGCAAGGAGTGTGTTTAGCTAACAGCCTTTAGCTACAGAACATTTGGAATCCACTGCAGTGTTTACACTGAGGTTGTGCTCTCTCCAAACAGCTACAAGGCAATGGCAGCCTAAGAAGATGGTGCTAGTCTAGGCATTTCTCCCCAGTGTGGAACTTCTCTATGGCAATCGTCCCAGAGCTCCCTGATAACCTGGCGGAAACTTTCTCAGAGCTTCACTGCAATCTGAGGCTTTTTCCACTCAGTCCTCTTTTTTCCTGTTCTCCTTTCACAGATGTCAGACCTGCATTGTGGTTTACAGACTTTTCTGCCTACACCTGCTGCCTCTTCCTTTTATCTTTCATAGCTATTACCTACAGTATTTTCCTGCACTTCTTACTTAGTCTTGATGATTGTTTTCAGGAGAACACGATTGTCACAGCGGGTTTCCTGAGGCTTAGTAATAGAAGGGTCTAAATGTAATTTCCTGATTCTTAGAGAGCAAATGCGAATACATTTCAAGTATGTTGGACTCAATAAGGTAATTCAGGAAGACTGTCTATAGGCAATTGAACTTATAAATGCTTAACACAAAAATCGCAAGCTGAGAGGAGACCCCATCAGAGATAAACCAGATGCCAGTGGAGTATCTCTTCTCTCTCTCACCGTGTCGTCTGCTTTCAAAGGTGTTTCTCCAGGACCTCATCATATCAAAACTACAGGACCTACTGTCACAAGGATCAGAATCAGTTTAGGGGATGTTCCACACATGGTACTGGGACAAACAATGATTTTGTTTTTGTTTTCTGTTAGATATTAGCATGTTTGTTAGGATATAAGCTTCACAAGAGCAATAATTTCTGTTTATTTTGTTTACTAATGTATAACATGTGCCTACAATAGTGTTTCATGTATAGTACATGCTCAATTGATATCAGTTGAATCAATAAGTAGATTTTTATATATGATATTATGCAGTATGATGAAGTGCAATGGAATTTGAACACTTAATACACTCCATGAGGTACATTTGGAGCCATAACTCACACAGCTTCAGCCTAATGATGTGAGGGAATAAACACAATAGACTATACACTGGTTGACAAAGTAAAGAGAGCTGGAATAGGGAAGTCTGGGACTAAGTTCTTCCCTTGAGTATAAGACTGATAATGTGCTGGGGCCAGCCCAGTTGCGCAAGCAGTGAAGTGCGTGCACTCCACTTTGGTGGCCCAGGGTTCCTGGGTTCAGATCCTGGGTGCACACCGACGCACCGCTTGTCACGCTGTGCTGTGGCAGCTTCCCATATAAAGGAGAGGAAGATGGGCACAGATGTTAGCTCAGGGCCAATCTTCCTTGGCAAAAAAGAGGAGGATCAGCATCCAATGTTAGCTGAGGGCTGATCTTCTTCACAAAAAAAAAAAAAAAAAAAGACTGATAATGTGAGAGACAGCCAGAAATCCACATTAGATTAAACACAAGAACACAGCAAGCATATTGGTTTTAAATTTGAACTGGAAGCCGTTTTCAAGGGATTCCTTATAATATACAAAATACTCTCATAGCTCTTTATCATGACATACAAGATGCTCTAGAATATGGTCTCTTCCTATGCAGCCACGTCTTCTAATACTCTGTTTCAAACTTTATATTTTAATAATACCAACTATAATCACCTTTCCACAACTAGCTCATTTATGTCTATAGGCCTTTTAATCATGCTTTGTAGTATGAAGGTATAGGTAACTATTACATCAATCCAGTTAATATTGTTTAATGAAATAGATCCAACTTATATATATACACACTCATATACATATTCTATTTTCATGTTATCTGTTTGGAAAAGCTATTTGTGATATCTTTTCTTGTTTAAATTATGTGTTTATTTTAGATATATGTTAATAGTACAAATGGCTATTTGATTGAAAGTGTCAGTCCTAACATTCTCCAGCTCTACTCCATATCAAGTACACTCAGTCCCTGTCGGTCTCAGAATCTATTCTATTAAAATGTGGGAGTATAGAAGCAATTCCATGCCACCAGTGTGGAATGAGAGATATGTGTGTCAGGAGGTGGTGGGAGAGTGGAAGTCTAGGCCTTGTGTTATGAGGAAAAATAAATGGGAGGTTAGCTGGGGTAAACATTTAGGCACTCTTGGAATTATTGAACCTTTCTCCCAAATCTTGCATTATTCTTCAGACTATAAAAATAGAGTTCTAAATCCATTTTGGATTTAAACTTTCATATTGCTTTCTTGGGATCCTGTTTACCTGTACATTTATTACCAGTCTTCTTTAGCGTGGTCTTGATCTTATCTTTGTCCCTTTAGTCACATTTTAGCGATGCATCAAAGCAAATCTACCACCCTAAAGTCAAAATATACACACCAGGATCTTTGCAGGACATGCTAGCTTCTATGCCATGCCAGGTCAGTTATAGGAAATTGAGTTCCTGCTATGTAACAGCACAGTGCATGATAATGGGTTACAAAGTTCAATAAAGCCTACACCCTGCTCTTAGAGACCGTACAGAATAATTGGCAAATATATATATATTTGCAAGCTCCAAATCAATACTTGAGGTATTCTTACCTTCATTTGTGGACATGTGTAGAGCTGAGGTTGAACAAAGCAATGCTCTTTCTGCCGTCTTATTTCAGCTCTCGTACCCCAAACAAGTGTGCTTTTCACTGTCTATTTAATGCCACGTATTGCATTTTTGTGCTTTTTGTTGATGATTTTTCTGTTTCAATTGGCCCCCAAGCATAGTGCTAAAGTGGTATCTAGTATTATTAAGTGCAAGAAAGCAGTGATATGCCTTATGGAGAAAATACATGTATTAGATAAACTTCGTTCATGCATGAGTTATAGCGTTATTGCCATGAGTTCAATGTTAGCCAATCAACAATATGGTACATCGAGAAAAAGGAAGAGGAAATTTGCCAATCTGTGCATGAAGCCACTCAGAAAGTGTTAAAGTAACATCTATAGTGCACGATGAAGCTATGGAAAAGAAGGAAACATGGCTAAATTTATGGGTTCATGAGATGACAACTGATTTTTTAAACAAGCTTAGTGGTCAGTATTATTGTGAAGCTGAAAATCTAAGTAATTTATGGTCACGTTAACCAGGGTCAGGAAGATGTTATACCCTTCTTGGCTAGTGCTGGCTGGCTTGAATGTCTCAAAAGGAAATGCAATGTGAAAAATTTAAAGTTTGCAGGGGTGAGGCAGGTTTTGCAGATCAGGAGGCTATGGAAGAGATTTAAGAGTGTCTGCTGAGGGTTATACAGGAAAAGGATTATGGGAAAGAGCAAGTTTTCAACTTGATGAAACTAGTTTGTTTGACAAGGATGTTGGCAAACAAACGTACATATGCAAATGACAATTTGGTTGACAAAAATGTGTAACCAGAGGCTTGGCATGCAGGAACCTATCCCTGTATTTCCTCTTGGAGCAGTTGTTCAGAATTTGCTAATTCTGTGTTAATGGCTACTTTATAGAACATAACTCCTGCAAATAATGTGAATCAACTGTATACACATACTATATGTGTGTGTATGTGTGTGTGTGTATGAGCCACACATTCTTCCAAGTCTTATTCAAGGAATATGGAAATGATCAGAAGATAAAAGTTTCCTGATCTCATGCAATTTATCCTCTAATGCAGAGAGAACTTCAATCATCTAATAAGCGAATAAAAAACAAGATGGTAACAGATAGTTATATCCTTCAATGAAACAACTAAAACAGTGTGATAGTGCCTGGAGCTCCTTTATATAGATAACCACCAAAGGCCTCTTGAAGAGGTCACATTCCAGCCAAGATACAAAAAATAATTAGAAGCCAGCCATGTGAAAAACATCATAAAAAAAATTTCCTATATGAGATTTGCAATTAATTTTGTACAAGCATATTGCTAATTGTTAAATGAATGTTTGAAGATCGAGTCAATATATACTGAAACAAGAATTGGTTTCTAAATATATTAGCAAGTAAAAATATAAAAATATATTTATCCTACTAACTAAATTATGTCAATACAAACGATGAAACAATCACACAATACAGAAAAGAGAAGACATTTATGAAAATCCTCCCCAGATTTGAAACCTCTTGAGACTGGAAATCTGGACCCAAATTCTCGCAGAGATTTGCACATTTTAGATTTGCAGTTGTGTAGAATCATCATAGAAACTGCTTTTCTAACACTGCTAGCAAGCAGTTCTGCTTCTAATGCAAGCCAGAAACAGAAAATAAAAAGGCATACAAAGAGGAAAAGTAATGAATAAAGTTAACTAAACTTTGAGGCTCTCACATTTGATATAGGTCAATGTTGAATTTTAGATGAATATTTGAATCACAATTCATCTAAATTAGGTCATCCATCCCTGGTGACATATGTGCATCAAAAATTAGCATTGACTTTCAAGTCATTGAAAACGTTTCTATGAAACTTTGGAAGAGTTTCAAATAATGAAATATTTGACTTCTATTTTAAGTAAGAATTAGAAGACTATATTCTAAAATAAAAAAAAAAATCAATTTATCTGAACGTATTCCTAAGTGTAATATTTTCATAGATCATATAATTAAATTAATGACAAGCACTCTGATATTTAATTGTATTATTATATTATATTATATTATATTATATTATATTATATTAGTTACTAGGTTCTTGTCTTAAAACAGGCTAAGCTATGAAGTAAACCAAACTCCTTATCAGACTTATCTTATCAGACTTTTCTTACTTATCAGACTATTCTTCAAAGATGGGAAACCCTCTATGCTGATAATACATTGTGGGGTCACTTAAACAAGAGTATTCACCTCTCTATGTTGGGGATACCTACCTGGCTTCTCTCCTACCCTCCACTAACACTGTCCCAGGAGAGGAAAGATGAATTGTCTGGTTGGTAAATTTGAGAGAGAAATTGAGGCTAGCACCCCATCCTCACCTCACCAGTGAGGTTAATCTGCTTGCACAGAAGGCAGTCTGTGCAGCCCTGCACTCTGTTAATGGCTTAGTGGGGAGGAACTCTCTTTGTGAAGGGGCCTATAGTTGGCCACTTCTGTCTCTGATTGGGTTTGAGAATCTCTCTAATTCAGGAGTGAAGTTCAAGGAAGCCTATTTCATCATATAAACACAACCATATTTTCCAAAGCTGATAGTTTGATCTCCATTATCCTACCTGCTGTGATTTATTGCTAAAACAGTCTGAAATCAAGATGGAAAGAAGAGGTATTATTTATTGACCTTTAAAAATCCCAGGAATATAGAGTAATTTTAGGAAGGGAGAAAATACGATAGCAGGAGAGGTTATAACCTTTGGAGTCAGAGAACCTTGAATTCAAATCTCAGCTTTTCCACCTCCTGAGTAGAAGTGGACAAGTTACTAATCTTCTCTAAACCCATGTTTTCCCAGTACAAAACGGAAATACTTCTGATTAGCTTGCAAGACTTAGATGAAGATTGAAGATAATGGAGATAAATTTCACAAGACAAAGAAGGTTCTAAATGAATGTTCATTATCAATATTAATATTATTTTAATTTCATATTGACACTAAAATTTCAACTTAATTAAAATTATGATGTGGTTAGAAATTTTTCAAGTCTAGATTATTGTAATTGTATTTCTCCACAGTCGCACTCATCGTTAATTAATTCTTATTAATATCTTAAGAAAACCAATCACTATTACATTAAGAAACATATAAATTAATAAATTCCATTTCATTTTATAGAATAATTACAAAATCTAATTTATTTTAAGTAGATTAGAATGTTATGCACTTAATCATCAAAGAGTAAATAGATAATGTCTATTTAACTTTCTTGATACAAATCATATATCAAAATTTTTTACCTCCCATCCACTCTTCCATTTCCCTATTCCTCCATCAGCACCACCAAATCACCACTAGGTACAATTATTTCTCATGATACTATTGTCTTTGTTTCCAAGAAAACAGAAATTGTAGGGAAAAAATTTTGAGTTTTTCTGACTATAAATGAAATCTGTTACTTCTGATTCTTAAAGAAGGTATGAAGCAGAGATTTAAAAATTACAGTGAATGGACAGTGTATTGCTTTGCTTTAGAATGCATGACCTAGTGGGCAAAGTTATGGCTTAATAGTTAAAATCGTTGACTGTTATGGCTAGCCTCTTGGGGCCTCATTTTCCTTATCTATAAAATAACACTTTGGATCAACGATCAACTGATACAATCCTGGTTTTGATTCAACAATAAGTTGATACTGTCTGTCTAGCGTATGAATGGCAAGTTGAAGAGTATAAGTTTTGAAGGATTCTCTGGACAGTATGTCTCTTTTATCTTGTTGAACATTTCAGAATGGTTTCAATGTTTTGACAAGGTGCCAAGGAATTTCTAAATCCTTCAACATATCTATATTAAATTGTAAGCCACAAAGGTAACTGCAAATGTGTTATATTTTATGATGTGTAAAACTATTTCCTTCAGCACACCAGCACAAAAACAGTTCTCCAAAACAAACGTCATTACCACACTATTTTAAATCCATCATGTCTATCTGTTAGTTATTGGGTAAAAGCAACCACTTTGATCTTGGCATTTAAGATCCTTTTTATTCTGGACCGTATATACCCATATTTAACTCTTTCCTGAGTGAACCATCTGCTCCAGAAATATAATTTTCAAATCATGCCCCAAATATATTTAGCATTTATTCTCTTCCTTCCTCTTTGCATGTCTTTCCTGCATTAAGAAATACCCTTCTCTTCAACTAAACTTTTCCTTCAAGAACCAAGTCAAATCTCATTTCTTCATTGAATCTTTTCTTGATTCTTTCTTGCACTTATTTAACCAATAGCCCTTGTTGTACAATTATTACACACAATATATAATAATACGTATTTGCCTGCCTCTCTCACCCCCACCCTTTTGTCTTTTTTTTCTCTCTCCCCCTCTGTCTCACTTCACCATGAAGATAATAAATTCTGATAAAGAGGAATCACATGTTATACCACTTTATAATTTCAAAAGAACCTATCAGTATTTTAAACATAGAAGTTGTGATGGTTAATTTTATGTGTTAATTAATTTTATGTCAGAGGGTGCCCAGATATTTGGTTAAAGATTATTTCTGGTTATCTGTGAGGGTGTTTCTGGATGACGTTAACATTTGAATTGGTAGACTGAGTAAAGCAGATTTACCCTCCTCTATGTGGGTCAGCATCAACCAATCCATTGAGGGCCTGAATGGAACAAAAATGGAGAAGGGAAAATTCACTCTCTCTGCCTGAGTGAGCATGTTTTCTCCTGCTCTTGGACTGAGACTTAAACCATCAGCACTCTTCGTTTTCGGGACTTAGGACGTGAACTAGAACTTACCCCATAGGTTCTCCTGGTTCTCAGGCCTTTCAGACTCAGATTGGAACTACGCTACCAGCTTTTCTGGGCCTCCAGCTTTGCAGATGGCCCATCATGGGACTTTTCTAGCCTCCATAATCACATGAGCCAATTCCTTATAATGAATCTCCTTCTATATATCCTATTGGTTCAATATCCTATTGGTTCTCTATCTGGAGAGATCTGATTAATACAAAAGTCGGTTCACAGATTCTTTTTGAATAAATGCAAATGTAAGATTGAATCTCTGCTTTCTCATATGTAAAAGAGAAATAATAAAATGCAGTTTGCAGTCGTGAGGAGAGAAATAAAATATTCAAAAATCTTGAAACGTTATATATTTATTATTGAGAATTAAATCTGTGATAAAAATAATTACTAATTGCAATAGTTTTTCTTGCAAGAGACAAAACACTGGCATTTAGAAAGGTAAACTCTAGATCATTAATTCTTGATGATATTTTTTCCTTGCAGTATATGCATTGTTTAAAAATTTAAATTCATGGTATCCTAAAGTGTATGTAATACTGAGAGAAAAAATGTAAAAGTGAGGCAATTTGATTCTCTTACACGTAGATGAAATATACAATTGATCTTTGATGTGTAGGCAGCCAGTCTGCTCGCTGCACATTGCTTTTTTATCAGTAGCTTGACCATTAATTTACTTGGATTTCACTCTCTCTTAGCTTTCTAGCAAGATGAGAAAAACTGACCCTAGATCGTGGAGAAAAATAACATATGAAAAGCTATCAAATACATTCCCAAAGTAAATTCATGATTTAAGCAATTTTTCCCAACTATTTCCTAGCTTACTACATAATCAGGCATTTTACCACTCGGGAAGCAGTGAACTGTATAGAGAAGGAAATACAGTGGTCCCGCCCTGATCTGCAGTTTCAGGTTTCAGTTACCCATAGTCAACTACAGTCTGAAAATATTAAAGCAAAATTCCAAAAGTAAACAATTCATAAGTTTTAAATTGTATGCAGTTCTGAATAGCGTGATGAAATCTTGCGCCATCCTGCTCCTTTCCTCCAAGGGCGGGAATCGCCCTTTTGCCCAGCATATCCATGCTGTACTACATAGGAAAAAACATAGTACGTGTAGAACTCAGTACTGTCTGTGGTTTGAGGCATCCACTGGAAGTCTTGGAACATATCCCCTCTGAAGGGGATATCCAATAAGGGGGGACTACTGTATTTTTTTCCTTCTCTGGGATAGCAAACGAAAGTATTTAAGATGTTCATGCCCAAGCAAATGGAGCTAGTAAATGAAAAAAAAAAAAAAGGTTGAAAATCACTGCTTGAACCTAAAATTCTACCAGTAAATTAGGTGGCTTAGTAGTGAAGTTTATGGTGTATGTGTTTGCAAACTTCATAAAATTCTATGTTGGATTTACGTTTCAAAAATATCTTCCAAATGTTTTAACACTTTTCGTGATTATAAATTTAATTCAAAATAGTGCTCATCCTCCTACTGGTCTTTAGCCTCTTTTGACATTTTCCCAAATACCCTCTCATCCCCAGGAGTTATTGATTCTAACCAGTAAACATCTTTTTGTTGTTGTTTTATACTCATCTCTAGCTGCTTTTTGATGTTCCTCATTACTTTCCAATGTAGGTGAGGAACAACGTTACATTTCTCTTTTTAGTTGTAAGAAAGATTGCGCAGCACACCCGAATGGCATGTTGTCTCACCACGTTTTTGTTCTTGTCTTTTCCCTTAAACACTGCTCTCATTCTTTATCTCATTCCTCTCTAGGATCTTTCCTCAACGCTTGTAATCTAAATTTCTTCAATTCTCCCTTCCAAGTCTCTGATGCGTTTTCTATTCTTGCTTTTAAGGGCTCCTTCCTACAAGACTACTCCCACTTAAGAAGCCAGTCACAAATAAGATGCCAGGCTCCCCACACTTCTGACTGGCTGACTCACAGAATTCAAGAAAGTATTCTACTTACGATTTCAGTTTATTATGTAGAATACAACTTAGGAAAAGCCAAATGGAAGACATTCATAGAGCAAGGTATGTTGCACGCCTGGGGGGGGGGGTGGAGGGGGGGGATGCACCACCCTACCAGCGCTCTGATGTGTTCACCAACCTCGAAACTTCTTCTCAAACCCTGTTGTTTACAGTTTTATGTGGAGTTCCATTACAGGAGCATGGTTAATGAAATCATTGGCCATTGGTGACTGAATCCAGTCTCCAGCTCCTCTTCCCTCCCCAGAAGTTGGGGACGTGGAACTGAAAGTTCCAGCCCTCTAAATCTCATGATTGGTTCTTCTGGTGACCAGCTCCCATTCAGAACTATTTAGGGGCCCCATCAAAAGTCACTCCATTAGCATAAACTCGGGAATGGTTGAAAAAGGCTTCTTATGAATAACAAAAGACGCTCCTATCACTCAGGAAATTCCAAGAATTTTAGGAACTCTGTGCCAAGAACCAAAACTAGGACAAAAACCAAATATATATTTTTTATTATAACACAATTATAAAGGCTAATTTTTATAGATCTTTTCTCCTCCAAATTCTCCCTCCTTAACTATTGAAGAGAACAGTTCTACCTGACTCTCTAATATTGAAGACTGATTAGATAACTGAAGAATTATTTAGTTCCTCATTATCTTCCTCTTTATTTTAACTTAGGATAATGATAGTTGGCCTCTCTTTCAGATGTTAGGGAAGAAAACAATATTTCAAATCAGATGACTTTGCTATTTTCTTAGTAGCAGTCTATGGAAGGTCACTAAATAATTATAATTACTAGAAAAAATAAGGTTTAGGACTTATCTATACATTATCCATATATCCAGTTCGATAAACTATATTAGATTGTTTGACTTCTTTTGTTTTCTTCATTTATGTCTTTATTCTGCAACCAACCTGAGAGCCCTTTTAAGCAAAAGCTGTTTAGGCATTTTTTATATCCACTAAAGCACTAAAAAATTAGGATTTAGTAGATAATCCTTAAAATTTGTATCGTATGCCTTTAACATCTATATTCACTTGACATTTTATATAACACATAGGTGAGTTTTTTGTGAATTTATAATTGAATAATGAATTAAGAAATACAAATAATTGAGAAAGAAAAGAAAAAAGAGAATATGTGAGGGAAAATAGGCATTCTTTTATGGTTATTTTAAAAATAGATTATTTTAATAAACACATTGATTCTTCTATGCATAAAAATGTGGTATAGAGAAGAGGTTAAGAGTCTACAATTTAGGACATTCTGGTTCTGTTTTCAGCATCACTAATACCTAGTTTTGAAAAATTTGTCAAGATACATCTTGGGTTTCTTTATCAGTAAGAAACATGGGTGATAGAAGTCTTTACGTAAATTTTATTTTCAGTGCTAATGATGAACTTTCACACAGATTTGCTTTAAGTTATTAACCCCTCTCCCTAAAAAATCAAACAAACAATTAATAAATATAGAACAATATGATACAATACCTCTGCAGGTAAATTTATGTGGTTATGATTATTCAATGACGAAAACAAATCATCGATACAAAGATTAAAAATAACAACTTATTTTTGTTTAACAAAATAATCACTTAATTGATTTTTCATTGTGGTAGCCAGCTTCCAAAATGGCCCCTGATGATCTTTGCTTGCATGTATTTATGCCTTTCAGCTGTCACCTCCCACAATGAATCAAAGCCAACCTATGTGGTCAACATTTCGAAAGTGAAGATGTGTGACTTCCAAGGAGCAGTCATTAAATATATTGCAACTTGTGTCTTGCTCTCCTAGATTGCTCATCCTGGAGGAAGTCAAATGTCATGCCACGAGGACACTCAAGTAGCCCCACAGAGAGGCACACACATGGAGAGGAACTGAGGCTTCCCACCAGCAGCCAACATAGCCAACCACAATTTGTCAGTGATAAGAGAAAGCCACCTTGGGAGGAGCTCTTTCAGCCTCAGGCAAGACTTCTGGTGACTGCAGCTCCCGCTCACATCTGACTGCAACCTCATTAAAGCTCCCAAGTCAGAAGAATCAGCCAAGTTGCTCCTAAATTTATCACCCATGGACACTGAACAAGGTGATAAATAATTGTTTTAAGTCACTAAGTTTTGAGCTAATGTGTTACGCAGCGATAGAAAGCTAATACATTCATTGGTTTAAAGTTTTTAGCTTTTGAAAGTAAAAACCTTTAAAATAAATTTAAAAATAATTAATCACTATGGCTTACAATTCCCAAGAAGACAAATGGGCTAACAGCGTATACAAATACATTTCAACATATACACTAACATATTATACACATTCAATAGGTCAAAATACTTCTTTTAATCTCTATACATTTTATTCCAATCAATAGTAAAATTCCTCTGTAATCACAAGATACCTCCATTTGCATTTGATTATTCCAATTAGTATAAAAACTCACTCATAATTACCTATTTTTCTCCCATGTCTCAAGTTCATGCTAAAAATATTTGGTTTGGCTATATAATTATAAAAATACTTACAGTCATACAAACTGCCTGGTATTTTCATCTAATTATCATGTATTGAAAACAAAAAAGTGTAAATTATTAATCATTCTTATTAATTAAATATTTCCATATAATATTAATTATGTATATACTTTTAATTATTTCTTTGTTCATCAACATTTAAAAAATTTATGTGCATTTACCGACCGCTTTGATTTTAATAAAACAAGTACTTATTGATTGTCTTTTATATAGTGGCCCTATGCTAAATACAGTCAATAAAATGATGATGAAAATATACTTTATCCTGTTCATATTTCTTCAACTTATATTCTACTATAAATTATCTACTAAATAAGTAATTGCATAAGTAAATATATAATTTCAGAAGGGATAAAAAAACTGTACTGGAAAACAGAAGAATCAAAGGATTGTTTCTTAAGGAAGTTAACTAAGAGTTAACTAGGCAAATGAGTAATAGAGGTGGGTGGTTATTACAGTGTTCTTAGCAGTGGAATAGCAGGCAATGTTTAAAGTTAAAATATTAGAGACTTGACTGTTTTTGGATTGCTTAATGTTTGAAAGGTGTTAAATAATACTGTAAGTAATAAATAAATTGATTACATTAAATATAATAAAATTTTTGCTCAAAAATAATAAAGCAGAATGGCGTTAGACAACAAATATAAGGAAATAATATTTTTTTAATTTGGAAAAATGGCACCTGAATATAATTAAAATAATTGTTAGAAAACTATAAAGTGTTATAAAATAATAAAAATGATATATCACTTAGCGCTCTTAGTTGGAAAAAAGAACCCATTTCGGCCTGTTTAAAGAGGAAAAAAATTTTTAAGGGCTGTTAGGTAGATCACAGGAAGGCCAAAGTCATTAGACTATGAAGAATGTGAAAAGAAGCAGTATTCAAATCACCCCATAAGAGAGCTAACTCACAATTCATCCCACCACCTCTGGGCACAGGCACCAAAGCTCAGCCATAGAATGCTGAGGGCTAGATATTAATGGTAAAACATTTTCCACTGATGCCTCTGGGAGGTTAACAACCCTCAACGAGGCTTCACCTCAAGCACAGAAACAGATTACGGAAAGTGCCTACTTCACAACAGTGCTCTCCTCTTACTTAAAGTCTCAGAAAAGTGTCTCTGATTGTCAGAGCCTAGGTCAGGCACATGCTTGTATTTTAGGTACAAAGGAGGCTAAAAAGTTGAATTTTGCCTTCCACTTTAGGAGGTGGGATCTGTGATATGGAAATTTCTTCAGATAAAAGCAAAATGCATATGCTAGTGGGAATGCAAACTGGTACAGCCACTATGGAAAACAGTATGGAGATTTCTCAAAAAATTAAAAATAGAAATGCTATACAACCCAGCCATCCCACTACTGGGTATTTATCCAAAGAACATGAAATCAACAATTCAAAGAGACTTATGAAACCCTAGGTTCATCACAGCATTATTCACAATAGCCAAGTGCTTCCTACCTCATGAAAGCAACCCAAGTGCCCATCAACTGATAAATGGATAAAGAAGATGTGGTATATATACACAATAGAATACTACTCAGTCATAAAAAAAAGACAAAATTGTCCCATTTGCAACAACATGGATGGAAGTTGAAGGTATTATGTTAAGTGAAAAAAGCCAGACAGAGAAAGACAAGCACCATATGATTTCACTCATATGGGGAAGATAAACAAATACATGGACAAAGAGAACAGATTAGTGGTCACCAAAGGGGAAGGGGATTGGGGGGTGGGCATAAGGGGTAAAGAGGCACATATATACAGTGACTGACAAACAATAATGTACAACTGAAATTTCACAGTGTTATAAACTATTATGGCCTCAATTAAGAAAAAAAAAGCAGAGTGTATAAACAATACCGTGAGGTATGATACAATAAAAATGTCCACTACAGATAGTTTACAGGCAGAAAACAGATTTTCAAGGAAAAGAAAATATTTAAATTGGTTCTTGAAAAATAGATAGTATTGAGACATACAGTTACAGAAAGAGGAATAACCCCGGGTAGAAACCAATTTTACCACATATTATAGATTAATTCACCTCTATTTTCATTTCTCTTTTTATTCATTTTGCAAATATTTATTGATTTCCAACAATGCTCCAGACACTGTTTTATGAAAGGAATAAAGCAGTAAACATAAAATATGCAGCTTATATTCAAGAGGGGAGACAGAAAATGAACAAATGAATATGTGATAAAACAGGGTATAAGTTCTATCAAGAAAAATTAAGCTCCTAAATGGAGATAGAAAGTGAAGTAGGGATATCCACTTTGTCATTAATGGTGGGAGAGGTTTTTGGAAGGACCCTCCTTTTGCAGAACAACTAGACTCTGAACATCATTCACAATTTCGGATTCTAGTCTCACAAGAATTAAGGAAGGTCTACATAGAATCCCATACAATGAAGAAAAGGTCTAGTGTGCTTGGTTTGAAGCAGTGAATGCCCTGAATCCTAGGAAATGGACATTTGGAATGGGGATGACCCTGGAGCATTTGCCAGTAGTAGTATTACCATCCAGGTACTGAAACTTGGGCCAGGGTATGTGACATGCTCCCTAAGACTGGGATTCTCAGCTGAGGCAGAACCCTCAAGGAGGACTAGTATGATCCCAGGTTAGTGGAAACCTTAGCTAGTGGCAGAAGTAGAAGAAAATTCTGGAAGAAAGCTTTCCCAATTTAGATCTTTGGGTCTCCAACAGGTAAAGATAAAGTGATGGGTTCATATTCAAAGGACCTTCAAAGCCCTTTTACATTCTAAGCACATACAAAGCTCAAGAGAAAACAAACAAGTATAAATCACAATCAGCAAGAAAAAACACCAACACATTCAAACCTGATGAGATTTGCATCGTCAGATACAGAATATCAAACAATTGTAAATGAACTATCTGAAGAAGGGTACATGGAAAAAAGAGCAAACCCCAAAAGATTATGATGAATGAGCAGGTAAGCTTTAAAAAAAAAAAAAAAAACTTTTAGAAATAAAAAATGTAATTATGGAAAAAATTTAAAAAGTCATTCAACAGATCATGTAAGATATTAGACACAGCCAAAGATTTAACGAACTGGAAAGTACCCCCAAAGAATTTATCTACAATGCAGCACAGAAAAACATGAAAATGAAAATGTAAAAATGTTATTATAAAGTATTGAGGATAGATTTAGGGCATCCAATTGAAGTTTCAGAAGACGAGGCAATATTTAAGAAGTTACTAGCTAAACATTTTACAGAACTTATGACAAATATGAATCTATAAAACTAAGAGGCAAAGTGTATCAAAATGATAAAAATTAATAAATATGGGCTACTAAGATTACAGTAAAACTGTAAAACACTAAATACAAGATAAGAGCTTAAACTAAGAAAAAAGACAATTCACTCACAAAGAAATGGTCTTTAACTTGACTGCAGACTTCTTGCCGTAACAATGGAGACACAATATATCTTCACAATAAAATCTTCCAGAGTTGAAAGGAAGTAACTGAGAATTGTATATACAACAAAATTATCGATCACAAAAGAAAGTTAAATAAAGATATTTGTGAATAAACAAAAAATAGTATAGTTTATCACCAAGATATCTGGACTAAAGGAACACAAAATATGGATTTAAAAGAAGGATATTGAATGCAAATGTATAATCTAAAGTGCAAACAGAATGGTAAGTAAATAAAAAGAAAAATACGATTAAATGCAAATGACCATTCTCAATAATAATAATATTCTAACTTATGGATTTAAAAAGAAAGAACTAAAAATATTGGGACAATAACATGTACGTTGAGAAGAAGAAATCAGAATTTGAGTGATCCTTATGCTGTTCATAAGGATGCTAAAATATTATTTGAATTGCTAATGTAAATATATGTAGTGAGATTTTTACAATAACTCACCATAGAGCAAGGATTGGCAAACATTTTCTGTAAAAATTTAGGCTTTAGGGGCCAGGTGGTCTCTGTCTCAACTACTCAACTCTGCCATTGTTGCTTAAAAGCTTACAATATGTAAGCAAACAGATATGGCTATGTTTCAATAAAACTTTGCTTACAAAAACAGACATTAAGCCAGATTTTCCTTCCAGGCTATAGATTGCATGTCTTATAAATTTTTGAAACTTTGTCTTTTCCTGATCCCTCAACACACTCACAACCAGTCTTCGAGCATCCCACCGAGGCAACGAGGTGCACCAGTGTGACAAGACTGGTCCCTGTCACAACTCCTCTTCCTGCCCTGACCTTGACTGTGACCTAGTGAGATTCAAATGTACCAATGAAATCCTCTCATGGCTTTTGCGTGTGTGCTCAACCTGCCTTTATTGACAGTTGCCCACCGTCCTCA
The DNA here is from genome assembly GCF_020826845.1 of Diceros bicornis minor. NCBI lineage: Eukaryota > Metazoa > Chordata > Mammalia > Perissodactyla > Rhinocerotidae > Diceros > Diceros bicornis. The sequence goes on along the minus strand of NC_080747.1, from coordinate 23,959,799 downwards.
CTCTTCTTGGTTCCACGCCTGCTTGGTTGAGCCCACTTCCTTGGATCTCCTCCCATGTGTGGTGTGCAGTACCTCCCTCTTCTAGGACCTGTGAGTATAATAAATCTCTTTCCCTTCCATATGCTTCTTCATGGTGTTATTCCATGTCTGGACAAGACGAATCATCAAAAAACCCCATTTAAAGTAATTATTCCTTACAACACATTGCAGATCCCCACTGTAAAGTATAAAAGATCCGAACCAGTAAAGACAGAGAGAGAGAAAAGATGAAATAAGAAAATTTTAAAAAAAGAAAAAAGAAGAGGTCCGTCAATCCAAAAGATGGTATGAACATTGAGAAACAAAAGCATAAAAATGCAGGAATAGTAGAAATTCTAAAGTTAGCTGGTGAAATAATAAGCCATATTGATCAATAAATAAAGTGAACACTTACTAGTTAAAAGACAGATAACAACAAAGAGGATGGAGAAAAACAACAATTTCCAAGAGGCGTTCCTAAAGGAAAATAATAGGAAACATTGAAAATAAAAAATTAATGCTATGTAATTTCAGGGGTCAGAGGTGATTTGTGTAGTGTTTGCTATTTTATATAAGGTCTTCAAGGAGAAGTTCAACGTCCAGTCGACATTTGGGCAGAGTCTTAAGTGAGGAGGCTCTAGGACAGCCCGGAAACGAACATTGAAGAACCAGCCAAGATTTCAAATGAATGTGGACTTGGTGTGTGGCAGAACCACAAGGAGGCCAGTGAGGCTAGAGTAGAGAGCAAGACAGGAGCTGTGAGAAGTGAGACTGAGGGAGGCAGGTGTAGGGGAAAGGAGCTGGGAGCAGAGGCAGGGTGCGAGGAACAGGTAAAAATTTGTTTTTCTTTTGGAAAACAACTTTTATGTAGAGAGAGCAATCAGGCAACTCTGTTAAACAATTTATAGAAATTAGAAAGTACCCATTATCTGCAAAACATCCTCCTTCATTTGTTCAATTATGTTTATAATTCCATTATATATACATATGTATATTATATTGACACTTTCAAATTACTTTTTCACCTTCTATATCGAGGTTCTAGTTTTTCCATAAGGATAGAAGAAGACAGCTGGAGTACACTGAATGCCTGGCAGTGGGAAGCAGACATGAGAGAAGGAAAAAGATTTTGATAGCATCAGAAATCTGCTCTCTGACCATTTTACTTGATTGGTCGCGATAATCACATTTATATAACGACCTTCACAGAAAAAGTGAGATTGCTTTTTTGAACTGGGTACTCATTTGGACTCTTGTCCAGAATTCCTTCTAATTAATTTTGCAATAGTGGATAAGCATTATCTTAGTGTGAGGATAAAACTACTTGCCTAATGATATTTAGATTTGTATGTGTGCGAGTGTGTGAATGAGGCTGCCAATCTGTACCTCAACTGGGGCCTTCTTGAAGGACTCCACATGCTTGGATGTTGGTGTAGAGCTCTGCCTTTTGGGCCCAGACGGCCTTCTCAGAATGGCAGCAAGCTCTGCTCGGTCAGCTTGTCAGGCGAGCACCACTGCTCGAGCTGGCTGTGTGTAAGCTGCTTCTGTATCCGGGGGTCATAGTATTCCCTGGTATTGTCCCTGGACACTGACAGAACATTGCCTGACTCCTGATCCAGGTAGCCCCAGGTGATGTCCAGGGGCCCGGGGGATCCATGGTGCCACCTGGATATACAGCAGATGCAGGCCCTGGTCTCTAGGGATGAGGTCCTTCTTCAGAGCCTGGAACAGAAAGATTGTCTGCCCAGAGTAGGGAACCTTGCATCCTGTCACAGCCTCCCCTGCTGAGAACAGTTTGTCATGCAGCTCTTGTTCTGCCAATTCGTCCTGCATTCCTTGTCCATGGTCATGCTGGCATTCATGGTAGAGTTGATGATACACATGGTGCTCACTGGGCCTCCAGCAATCTATGGTCACCTCCAGCAGGTCTTTCCTCAAGGCAGAAGCAAAATAAACAACAAACACAACAGAACAAACACACATATTCTTTCCCTCTTCTTTTAGAAAGAGACATTCAAATCAGATCAACTAGTTTCTCAACTAATTACCTTTGACAAAGACAAGATATTAAAATAAAATTAAAAAAAAATCAAAACAGAAGAAGTGTTCTTAGAACTGGAAATACTTTCTGCTATTTTTCACTATGTTGAGTTTCTTCAAACATGAGAGCAAATCTGTTTTGAATTTGAATGCCTGTGTGGAAAGACCTGAAAAAGAGATAAAATAGTAACAACAACCAAAAAAACTTTTTTTTATTTTAATGATGGAACATTTTTTATTTACGTTTCTCCAAAGTAATGAATTTTTCACAATCTCAAAAGAAACTGAAAGGTTAGTTTTGCCTTCTTTTAACTGCATTTTCTCCACAACTGAAGCATTTATAATTTATAGCTTAGATTTAATTTTGAAAATGGAAACTGACTTATGAGGAGTTTTATGCATCAAAGGAAGGTGCATTTCAAACCGAAAAAATATATATTACAAATATGAGAAAAATAAAACAGTCTACAATTTCAGAGTTTTACAGAAAAGCAGAATCAAATGTATCCCATTCCATTCTATATGAAATGTATTGTTGTGGAATCCCAAGAAATAGTCTGCACAACTCTACAAATGAAGAGCAGCCATCACAGCATTACCCAAATGGAAAAGTTGAGGATGATAATAAACACAAGAATTGGGTAGGTAAAAGCTGGGGATAATAATAAGTTCCTGAAAGAGATCATGGCTCAGTCATTTAAGTAGCTCTCTTCATATGGACTAGATCTTTCATTCTCAAGTGACAGAATTCTTCTTCGACTTCACGTAATCAAATAAGAAAAATTATTATTGTATGTAAATGATAGTTCTGGGAATAGATTTCTTGTATGGCTATATCCAGGTGCTCAAATTCTTTCATGAAGATTCAGTGTTTTTCTATCCCTCTAGCTCTCTCTTTGTGTTCTCTCTTCTAGTTTCTTTACATTGGCTTGATTCTCAAGCATTCTCTTACTGTTTGGAGCCAAAATGGCTGCTAATGTCCCAGACTCACCTCCAATCAGCTTACCAAATCCAAAATTGAAAAGATTCCAGGGAATATCCTGGGTTGTCTCTTTGGACCAACCAGCATCACTTGCGCATCCCTTATGTAATAACTATGGGTAGAGTGATGTAACACATAATCTGCCGGCTGGATCTTGTGTTGTTCCTAAAAATCACAAGCATGGGGTTAGTCTATCCTAAAACACATGGATCTAGAGTTGGAGAAGATTGTTCCCCTCCCCCCAAAATTGGATGATGTTGCCAGAAGGTAAAGAATAGACATTCTCGGGAGGAAAAAAACCCAACTGTCACTAACTATACTCACTGTCCCTGGAGTAAGTAATACATATGGAAAATATTTTTTAGATTTTATAGAATGTAAGTGTACTGATTACAAACTAGTCTGTCTTTAGCAACACACACACAAGTGTGTGCATGTGTATGTGTCATAATAGGCCTTACAGAGACATTTACTTTTTGAAAAAGTTACTAAAATGATGGGACTTTCAAGATAAGAAAGTTGTTCACTGGAGAAAATAAGTAGGGGCAAATGAAATCCTATGCCTGTCCATCCCCACTTACTCACTCATGTTTGAAATCATTATGATGCATACTCCACCATTATTAGAGTTCTAGTTAGTCTGTCTAAACCAGCAGGCTAGCAAAATACTTTGTAAGGAAGATAAAAAAAAAAGTTTCAAGGGCAGAGCAAAGTAAATATAAAACAATCTAAAAGCAACTTTTTAGCGAACAAAATATGCTAATTCCTCCTTGATAATTTTGCTTTGCTAAAGCCTTTAAAATTATCTTTTTCCAAATATTTCCTTTTAAAAAATGCCCTCATAATACTTCAACTCCCCACATTCAAATGTTGTTTCTCAATTGCCTGCTTTCCTTAGGAGAACTAGTAGATATGTGGATAATGATGCAAATAGACAACAGAAACAGGAAACAGTAAAGAGATTTTTTTATCTGCCAGGAAAGCATTTAAATTTTCTTAGCATCCTCTCTCTCTCTATCCAAAATTAATCTCCCTTTCACGCTTCAAAATGCCAGCACTGTCTGTTTTAAGAGCTGATGTAGCACTTTAAAATATATTTATTTTATTTTTGTTTTTTTGTTCTTTCAGACATTCTCTGAAAAAGAATGCATTTAGGTCTTTCAGAGGTAAGAGGGGAGGGAGGAGGGTGAAAGGGATAATTCGGCATATGTGTGTGGTGATGGGTTGTAATTAGTATTTGGGTGGTGAACATGATGTAATCTATGCAGAAATAGAAGTACAATGATGTACACCTGAAATTTATACAATGTTATAAACCAATGTTACTGCAATAAACAAAAAATTAAAAAAAAAGAAAGAAGAAGAAAACTGACTATTGTGATGTATACTTCCCATTTCTACACTTCTGGCATTTGACATGTAATTTTAAAAAAATTGGCTAAATTTAAATTTATTCTTATGTTTAATCTCCTCCATATTTTTTTCTTTTTTTTAATACAGAATATAGCTTATTTACTCAGATCAACTGCAATCTCATCAAGTCTTCAAATCTTTCCTAAATACTTAAAATAGGATCAGACAATGGAGGAAATAAGGAGATATCTACACTGAAAACGATAGACTGGCTAGAGTGAGACTGACCTATGAAATATTCAGTGAAGTAAAACCTATGTTCTGAGCCCATCTGCTTGGAAGTCGTCTCTTCAATCTGCTAGAAAAAGCCTGAAGAAAATGTACTGATTTAAATCTATGAAAGCCTATAAGGGTAATGACAAACTCAAGACTTTAAGTAGGTCCAAATTCATTACTCAGTATGTAAAATCAAACAAAACATAAAATACTAATGATGTCTAATATAAGATTACTTACTTTAACAATACTTTGTTGAGATTGGTAGGGTGTATTTCTATACAAGTTAGAGCTAAGTACCAATCTAGTTAACTGGATTGGTTAGTTAACTAGGCTGTTAGTTAACATTTGAAGTACTTCAATCAGGAATTCGTATCCAAGGGGTTTTTGGTAATCCTTTGAAATACTCTAATCAGGAATCTATACTCCAAAGATTACAGCAGAAAACCTAAATAGTTTCATCTAACTCTACTCAGAGTGTTCAGTAGTTAGCATGAGTAATGTTAGACATAATTTTTTGTTGGTGAAATAAATTCAGGAAAGTAGTTGCTTAGAAAATCTGTAGAGACCCTGCTGTTCTGGTGTAATAGAGTGTAAAAATCCAGCAGACTTTGCAGGTTGAAACCTATGGAATTACTCTCTAGGTCAAGATTTCTGGTTAGTGTTATGTCTACCATCTCCTAGTTGTTAATGGAGGATTCTATTGTCTGATCCCACCAGATATTTGCTTCATCTGTCATCGGAATATGATTCTTCTTGACTCAGATCTTCCCTTACAAGATGGTTGTCCAAATGCCTGAGGAAAGAGAATTGAGGCAGTTCAGGAAAGCAGGTTATATAATGGTTTTATGCTTCTTTGCTAGGAACGTTTACACATGTATTGGTATTGATTTGAAACTTGCTTTTACTTAAATCTATCACCTGGTTAAGGGGAGACACAATCCTTCTCTATTATCTAATTGTGGGAAGTGATGATATTTACCAATAGAATTAGACACTTGTGCAAAAGACAACTTTTCTTAGGTACTCACAATAATTTTACTTGCAGATTTGAGTATTTAAAAGCGAATTATATTGCAGGTATCATGCTAACGGCTTTGTTTACATCACCTTTTTTTTTTGGTATGTTATTTTTCTTTATTTTATTGAGGTCATGTTGGCTTATAACATTGTGTAAATTTCAGGTGTACATTATTATCTATCAGTTTCTGTATAAACTGTATCAGGTTCACCACTAATTGTCTAGTTTTTATCCGTCACCATACATATGTGAACCTTTACCCCTTTCACCCTCCCCCAACCCTCTTCTCCTCTGGTAACCACTAATCTGTTCTCCTTATCCATGAGTTTGTTGATCTTCCACACACGAATGAAATCATAAGATATTTGCCTTTCTCTGTCTGGCTTATTTTGCTTAGCATAATACCCTCAAGGTCCATCCATGGTGTCATAAATGGCACATTTTGTCTTTTTTTATGGCCAAGTAGTATTCTATTGTATATATATACCACATCTTTATTCATTCATCTATAGATGGGCACTTGGGTTGCTTCCATGTCTTAATTATTGTGAATAATGCTGCAATGAACATAGAGATGCATAAATCTCTTTGAATTGTTGATTTCAAGTTCTTTGGGTAAATACCCAGTAGTGGGATAGCTGGATCATATGGTATTTCTATTTTTCATTTTTTGAGAAATTTCCATACTGTTTTCCATAGTGGTTGCCCAGTTTGCATTCCCACCAGCAGTATATGAGGGTTCCCTTTTCTCCACATCCTCTCCAACATTTGTTATTTCTTATCTTATTAATTATAGCCATTCTGATGGGTATAAGGTGATGTCTCATTGTAGTTTTGATTTGCACTGAGGTAGTCTCATTTGTTTATTTTTCTTTCGTTTCCTTTGCCTGAGTAGACATGGTATTTGAAAAGATGTTGCTAAGACCAGTGTCAAAGGGTGTACTACCTCTATTTTCTTCTAAAAGTTTTATGGTTTGTACATCATCTTATTTAATCTTTTTAAATTATGCAATGAAGTAGGATGCATTACAATATGAAAGAAAAAAATGCGACAGAAAATTAAAGAGATAATTTTATCCAGTCTACTGTAATAGGGAGAATATTCATTAATGAGGAAAGTCTCAAATGTTTAATGTTTTAAACCTTAAATGCCTTAATGTTCCTCTCAGCTTGACTAAACTTTAGACAGCTTTTTCCTTGACTATAGGCCCCTGATCTCCTTTTTATTAAAGCAGTTACCTTAAAAAAATGTGCAATTCTAAATTCTTTCTTTGCCCCTTTGAGATGTAAAGCTTCTCTCAGATTCCTGCCAGTTTTACAACCAGGAATATTTTTCTGAAGGACCTAGAAACCATCTCTTTGAAATGTAATAATCAAGAAAGGAAGGGGCCCTATCTCCCAGCCTTGTGTCAGGGTAGAACCTAAATTAGATAAACACCAATTAGCAAACTAATCACATTGACCAGCCTCTCCCTAATGTCCTTAAGTAATTTTCTACTACCTCATCCAGCACTTAAAAATCTCCTGCCTTTGTTTCAGTTTGAGTTGAGTTCAATCTCTCTCCACTATCGCAATAGTCTTAAATAAATATTTCCTTGTCTGATTAACTCCATCTGGTACAATTTTTCTTTGACAAGGGCAAGAGTGCGCCTTTGGAATGCAAAAAGGTGGAGGATTTCTTAACTGTCCACTTTGCTGTTTTCCTGAAAACACAGGGCTCAGGTAAAGTTCAGCTTTGTCAAACTGTACAGAGAAGTGTGAACTAAAAAAACAACCCAGATCTATTCAGGAGAGATTTATTTGAAAGGATTATAACAATAAGGGGAGGGAGACCATTGCAATAGGGAGAAAACTCCTACAATAAGATTTGCCAAATGTCTCAAAGTTAGGCGGAAAGGAATCTTTCTCTTATAGGGGAAGTAAAAAGTCTGGAAAAAACTGGATGTGGGTAAGTGGAATTAATGGGATAAACAGGTGGAAATGGCAGTGATCTGACAGTAGACCAGAGAATGTTTTACTCTGAGGTCAGCCTATTCCAGAGAGGGGCCACGCAGGAGGGATTCTTTGCTGGCTTAGATGAGAGTGGGCAAAGTTTAGGGCACAGGGAAAGGAGAGAATCTTAGCCAAAAATTGATTAACAAGTATTTTGTTCTAAATAATAAGTGGGGACAAAACAGTTCAGCTAATCAATTATGAGGCAAAGACCGAGAATTTGGAGGAGCTATGTCTGGTATTGTTATATGTAAACAAATGGAGTATCTTTAAGACGTATCTAAGTTATATTGAGAGGTTGGTGTTTTCAATTAGTTATATTCTGGAACAAAAAAAGATGGCGGGATTTCTTAATCATTGTTGTTTTCCAAGATCATAGGGCTTTGATAAAGTTCAATATTGTCAAAAGAAAACTGAGGTTATACTTGTTTAGAATCCTGTCAAAGGCCTACAGATAATAAAGGGAGTTGTAAACCCTGACCATCATCCTCTACTACTTATTGATGTTTTAAAAGGATGGTTGAATGGAGAAACAATCCGAAATAGGCCATCAAAGTAATCAAGATAACTAACTAGTTTTTTGGCAGCATAGACTCAATCTTTGAATCAGAGTAGTGATACATTCAGGAACAAGTTCTTTTCCCAGGTTTGAATGTCCACATATTTTTAAAAACATATCACTTTTAATTTTATATTGTGCCACTTGCATACATTTCATTTTTATTCTTGCAGAGTTTGAACTCTTCAAATATATGAACTTTGTCAAATTTACATTTATATCTCTGAATAGTTGGTGTGGCACTGAATGAATAAAACTTTTTGAAATCCCCTAATAGCTAAAGGGAAGTTAACTAGTTCAGTAGTCCTCAGTTCTTGCACTTTGTGATTTCCCAAAATATCTGATAGACGATGCTATTGCCTCAGAAATCTGCCTATATGGTGTAAGGAAGTAAATTTTCTGTCCTTTAAAGTCCCTAGCATATTTTCTGTTGCCGTAACCTAGCATTATCAGAGTTTGCTACTGTCGGGGGAAGAGGGAGAATCTCTCTCTGCCCTTTCCCTTAAGGTTCTTCTGGCTGGCCAAATAATCAACAAGACAGGTTAGCAGGAGAAAATAATACCAAGTTTAATAACATGTATACATGGGAGAAAGCAGGGACACTGCGTTTCTCAACACAATAGCAGAAATTCTCGTCTTAAATATCATTTTTAGCCAATGACAAAGGAGGATTTTGGGGGTGGGGGAGTCAGTTACAGGAGATTACCACTAAAGCACAGTAAACAAGAGTAAGGTTTATTATACAGCCCCAAGGCCTCATCTTCCACATTGATAAGTTACTAGAAATGAGCTCACCCCCCCTTTTTCTCAATACAGAGAGGGAGATACCTTTACAAATGGAGACTTCCCTTGTAAATGATTGTCTGACAACTCCTCGCAGGGCCATCCAAAGAATGTGGCCAGAGAGACAGGACTCCCGATAAGATGGGCTTGTTGGTGCCTTTTCTATTGTAACCTCTATCCTAAATTATCTTTTATAGCAGTCATGATAATAACCCCTTCCTAAAACAGATTTTTTTGGTTTTAAATTCTTTAGGCAGTTTGGGAGGGGAAACTCAAATATTTTTCCTGAGCTCTCTGAGTCCTTATTGTCTTCAGCTCGAAATAATTCGCATACCAGAGTGGTGCTTCCTGGGGCAGCTTGCCCTGAGCACCATCACTACCTATAACACTTTTATATCCTTGTTTCCCAAACTAAATTTTGAGTTATTATAGAACAGAGATCATATCTGTTTTCAGATGAATATTTTTCTTAATGCAAAGCACTTAAGTTCAAAACTTCAACACAAACTCCAGGACTACCAGTTAATTCTTATTTTTGTCTGAAGTCACATATCTTTCTTTCTGCTCCGTAACAATGAAAAATCTTTAAAATTCTCAAGACACCTGCACAATATTTCCTACCTCTTTCTTTGATGACCACCTTGTCTTTGCTTTGTTGAGAACATTAAGGCCATCTGATAACATCTCCCTCAATTTTACATTTTTATTCATCTTTTGTAAATACCTACATTTACATTTATTCATATCCTTTTCTTTCATAAATTTTTACATTTATCCAATCCTAAAAAATAAGCAAAAAATAATAAATTATCCATTTACCCTCTATCCTACCCACTGTACAATCATACCAATCTCTCTTTCCATCAAGAATTTCTTGAAAGTAAGTGATGGAGGGAGTGAGTAAGGGAGTGTAGAGAGAGATGAGAAGAGTGCTAATCCTGAGACACAGTAACATTTAAAATTCTAGAAGAGAAAGAAGATCTAGAAAATACACTTTGTATAAAATGGATATAATTTCAACAGGGATGGTGAGAAATGCAGATTTTAAAAAATAAGAGCAAGAAAGAGGAAATAACAGTGACACTAATAATGGTTGTCACTCACTGAATTATCGTAGTGAGGGCATTAGGCAGGTACCATGTTGAATACTTAGCATTGTTGGAGATCAAAATTTGGCTATCTCAAAATTTTTGGTTATCTTTACCTTGGCTACCTGGGATACCTATTTGGCTATCTTTACCTTGATTATTTTCTCTGAAAGAAACTTTAACCTTCCACCAAATTTACACCTAAATGTGACAGACTGGGAGGGTTCTTGCTAAGCCCATTCCTTTCAAAGTTCTGTTTACCAAAACATTTACATTTATAAGGGAAATCTCCATTTGTAAAGGTATCTCCCTCTTTGCACTGGGAAGAGGGGGGATGACCTTATCTCTAGAAACTCTTATCATTAAGGAAGGAGAGGACTTAAATCTGCATACTCTTGATTACTGTGATTTCTATCTTCCTCCTGTCTCCCTCCCCACCCCTCAACATCCTCCTTTGTCTTTATCTAAATCTATTTAAGGTGAAAAACCTCCATCATTTGTTGAGAAACTGTTTCCCTGGTTTCTCCCACGTATACACTTTATTCAACTTTGTTTGATTTTCTCCCGCTATTGGGTCTCATTTCAATTTAATTTGTAGCCCAGCCAGGAAGGACCCAGAGTGGGTAGAGGATACTCTTCCTCTCCCAACAGCATACAGTCACACAGGTATCATCTGGAAGTTGATTAACAATACAATTCGTAAAGGTTGGCCACACCTTTTCCCAACTATAGCTGTGGGAGATAGAAGAGAATAATAGGTTGTTCCTCCTCTCCCAGAGACCATAAACTATTTGAGAGAAAAACCTAACATTTTCTAAACAAATATAGAAAGAGATGTGAACTTAAATAATTCACTGATGAATTTTATGTGGGCAGATTTCCATTTCTATAGGATATTGAGGAATGAAGTATCCAGTAGAGTAGCCACAAATGATTCCAACAGGAATGAGACAAAATATCTTGAAAAGTTAGTGCAATTTGAAACAGTTCAGTGTGGAGGAAATTCCAGACAAATGTAAAACTTGACCATGAGAGTGGAAGCTGGAATGAGCAGAATTCACCATCTTCTTACTGTGTCCAAGTCCCTAGAACTGAGGAATCTGGTTGAAAAGTGGGAAAAAATAAATATGAATAGTTTGGGTGGCACCAGATTGCAAAGATAGTTAAAAATGCACATAACATTTACTTTTTATGGAAGTCAGACAAAACTCAAGACTTGTGAACTTGTTTTCAGACAAGCTAGAACTAATTTATCTCAGTTAGAAATAGTGCCAAGATATGAGTCATAGATTTTCAACAAAATACGATTGGGAAGAAACAAATGGAAAGAGTTCAAAACACAATTTTCTTAATTTATCACAAGAAAAGAAACGTCGGGAAGACTTTTTTATTTAAGAAATCGGAGTTAGATGCCTTTATTACTTACCAGATAAGCACACTACATTTTTCATAAAATATAACTTAATTATAAGTGATTTGAAGTTTTACTACACAATAGTAACTTCACATACCAATATGGAATTGCATTATGTGTTATATAAAAAGTATTGTCTTTGACATTTCCAAGTTACATAAAATAAGAAAACTAGCAACAAAAATATTTTTTAATTTCTTTGGTCATATTTGCCTACTCTTATTTTAAAGGAAGATGAAAGAAAATTATTGGATTATGTCTAATGATTTTTACCAGTGGGGACAAAAATTAATTAGAGAGAACCAAACATAAAATAAGATATATGACAAATTTAATATTAAATAATGTTTAAATTTAAATTATGTTTAATATTTTTTAAATACTTAAAAATTATTTCTATATACTAACCAACCAATATGTAAATTCAGAAAAAATTTAAAGGAATATATTATTGTGTACAAATAACTTTACTGCTTTTAACTAAATTCTAAACTAATTGGGAGGCTGACAAATTATATTAATTCCTATGCAGCCCCCTTCATATTTCCTGTAAATTGAATGTACTCTATTTTTAAGAGAAGACACTATCTTTTTGAGTCGTGGTGGGAAGGGATTACGAAGTAGGGATAAGGAAAGGACTATTATATATAAAAATGTTAAGTACTGTTTTTATGTGATAAATTTATGAGAGCAATAAGAATATATAGAATTTCACTACGATGAAGTGAATTTCAAAGAAGCTATTTAAATGGATCAATATGATGCATCTAGGAGGTGTGAGAACTGTATGATACTATAATCTCTATTCTATGCTACACTGTTTCCTTAACCTAGCATTTTAAAAATAACCATATTAACAAATTACACATCTAAGAATACTTAAAGCAAAAGATGAGTTCGTAATTAGTATTTCATATAGATCATTTCAATATATTTTAATGCAGGTTGGTTAAAGCCAGCAAACCTAGGCTCTAGAAATCATATTGAGTTATCTCAGGGACTACAAGCTGAGTCATGGGAAATTTTTCTATATTTCATCAATAAAGATGAATACTTTGTATTTCATAATTTCCATTTCTATCTGGTATTTTTATTTCCTAGCAAAAATCCCCTTTAAAAGTCTCGCCCTGCATTTCCTGGATTGCTTATGTTACCGTTAATTCTTTGTCAATCAGCAATAAGGAACTTTTACAACAGACATTCAGCAATCTGTTACCTTCAACGTTTTTCTCATCCTCAGGTAAAACGTTGATTGTCTTTCTTATTTATAACAAAGGAGAAACAGTTGAGGGAGTTAAAGGGATTTTATGAGTTAAGACTTGGCTCCAGCTTAAGCCAGGGGATTCTGTGGGTGGATACACTTGGGAGTCTGGATAATTAGAAATTGGGATCAAGATTTTTCTCTGGAAGTTTATAACAGACAAAAACCCAAAACGACAGCAGTTATTCATCATTGACTGAGGACACAGGAGAATTTGTACCATGTCTGCAACTACTGTTTGTAGTAAACTTTTTTCCACTACCTAGAGCTAAATGTTTACAAACATTTTATAAATAAAAAGAAGCAGCCTATTTTCAACACGAATTCTCCTTCAGCATTTTTTTTCTTTTTTTTTGTGTGTAAGACCATTCAATCTGATATACATCAGGGGCAATTAGCAGGCTTCTGCTAACAGAATACCTGCCTTGCTTAGCAGGCATTTCTTGTTCCTCGTTAACCAAATTATGTTCACATCATATATCATATCTCTGACAATAATGCCACTTTCATGCTTAATTGGTTAAATAAATGTGTAATTATGGAACTATGCTGAGATACTATTGTAAATTCTTATAACCATGGCATTTGCTTGATGTAGATTGGGGTGTTATTTGATCTACTGTAAGATTTAATAACACTAAAACTTAATGTATCATTTGTTCAATATCAATGAAGATCTCCCCAGATGTTAATAACAGTTTAGATAAAATGTTAGAAAACTTAGTCAACATTCTGAAGATTCTATTAAATGAATGCATAGTATTTTTATGAGAAATATTATCTCTGGCATTAAGCACAGAAAAATAAACTGATAACTTGCTTCTGAGTGGGGAGATTGAAAACTTGACATATGGTAATTAGTAGAATTTATATCTTGCTGTGGGATATTTACAGTAATGACTACATTCTCAGGATACTTTTGGATCACAGCAAATATTGGCTTATTGGAAATCAAAAAAATTATGTTAGAGGAAAAGGAAAGACATTAATAACTGTCTTAAAATTTTCTCCCTAACATTATTTTTTTCTTCTAATTAGCATTTTTCTAATGTGTGTTTACAAAATAAGACTTTGACATAAATTACCAAAAAAGTCCTTAAAACCTCCCTAAAAGTAAAATAAATGACATATAGCAAAATGTTGATAAGATAAACATTTAAATGTATTAGATTTTAATATCAAAGTTTTTTAAATATTACACAAGTCTGTGCTAAATCCCAGATTTATCACTAAGGATAAATTTAGCAATAAATAAATGAAAAAAATAAAAAATAAATAAAAATAACAGTGGCTTAAACAAGTTGGAAGTGTGTTTCTTACTTACCTGAAAGAAACTTAGAGATAAGTAGTTCAGAGCTGGTACAGAAGCTTCATGATCACCAGGGACACAGACTGTTCTTTTTTCTCTTTCATCATTCTAGATCAAGGGTAGGAAAATTTTTTTTTAAGGGACCAGATAGGAAATATTTTAGGCTTTCCAGGCCACACAGTCTCTATCACAACTAATCAACTCTGCTTCTTTCACAAAAAGTAAGTTTGCCATTGTAGCATGAAAGTAGCATTAGACAATACCTACTGGAATAGGTGTGACTACATTTCAGTAAAACTGTATAGGCAAAAACAATGGTGAGCTGGATTTAGTTCATGGGTTATAGTTTACTAAGCTCTTTTTTAGAATGTAACTTTCATCCTCAAGGTCAACGGATGATCCAAGATGGCTGTTAGAGCTCTAGACATAATATTGAAGGCGGAAGCCAACAGAACCACAAAAATTATAAGGGCAAATGGGTTTCCTTTACAGCAGAATCAGTTCCTTTTAAGTTGATTTCAAAGAAGACCTGCACAACTGTTTTACTTACATCTCTATATAATGAATAATTTGACTGGTCTTTGTCCTTGGTTCCTGATAGATAACCACTAAATCCTTGGAATAAAGAATATGGCTGGCCTCTGTCCCTGGTTCCTAGGAAGTAACTTCTAAGTTGTTGGAATTTTTCTAGTGATAGAAGTGTCTTTGTTATTCATGGTGGGCCCCTGGGACCAAACCTGATAGTTGATGCTAACAAAATGACTCATGGTGAGCCCCTAGATGGTTTATGCTACTGACATGACTCAGGATGGGGCTGTTCATATCAGAAACACCAAACATGTGATTAGAAGGTTTGGGCTTTGAGCCACGTGATATCAGCCTGACCTCTAGGGAGAGGAGAGGACTGGAGAGTGAATTCAATTACATGGACAACGGCTCAATCAATGAGACTGCCAATAAAAACTCTGGACACTGAAACTTGGCTGAGCTTCTTTGGTTGGCAATATCCTGTATATTGTCACACATTGATGTGTAAAGAGGCTCATACATCTTGAGGACAAGGAAGCTGCACATTTTGGAACTTTCTAGACCCATGTCCTATGCATTCCTTGCTTTGGTTGATTCTGATTTGTGTCCTTTTGCTATAACAAAACTAATCATAAGAATAGTGCTGTCTTGAGTTTTGTGAGTTATTCTAGCAAATTATTGAACCTAAGAAGGTAGTGACAACCATCGAATTTGTAGCCAGCTGTCAGAAGTGGGTACCCCCGAGATTATGTCTGGCATCTGAAGTAAGGTGAAGACAGTCTTGTAGAAAACTATGCCCTTACCCTGTGAAGATTGGCCCAAATTTTGGTAGTTAGTATCAGAAGTCATTGGTTTCATTTGCCAAAATGTAGTCATTTGGCTACATTTAGGTTCAAATAAGACTTTTAAACTCATGTCCACCACACCATCTTTAGGTAAAGAGAAATGTTGCCCACATTGAACTCCTTAACTGTCTTCCTTCAAAAGACTGACTGAACCAATTCCATCACATTTTATTTTTTGGTTTGCCTCAGTTACCATGGTAACAGCAAGACTAAATGGTCATCCATCAACTTCTGGCATTTTACCTCACCTTATGTCAGTTGAAAAGAAAAGAACTCTCACATCTCCTACCACCATGTCTAAAAGCTTACTTCTGTCTATAATTGTATTTTCTATGTTCCTTTGTATTACAGAAATATAAGTCTCTGCTCCATCAAAAAACAAAATCCCTCTTCTTAGTCTGGATGCCATCACTTGTAACTTGTCAGGGACTTTGCAATTAATGCATGTATTGTCTTTATTACAGTAATATTTTGCCAGCATGCAAACATCCTTTACTATCTCCCATTTGAGAAAACAAAACTAAATGGAACCTTGAACTTCAAGCCTACCTTCTGCTCCAATTACTGCCCCATTCCTCTGGCCCACGTCTTAGTAAAATCTCTCAAATATTTGTCTGGACTTGCCACTTACATCTCCTTCTCACTTTACTGTGGCTTTTTTTTCCTATCAGTCCATCAAATTGCTCTTGGTAACATCATCAGTGATCTCCATTGTGCCAAAAGTAAAGGTAACTGCTCTTCTCTTCTATCTGAAATTTCATGCGCCTTAGAGAGTGTTGACGAAGCTCCTTATCTCTTGAATGAGATACCATACACTTCTTTTTTTCCTCTAATTTCGCTAATCTCTCTGCTTAGTTTCCATTGCCGCTGACTTATTCTGTGAATGCAAGAGAAACCCCAATGATTGCTTCTGAATATTTTCTATTATTTATAAACAATATTTTTTTTACTGAGGAGTCTCATCCAGGCCTCTGGCTTTGAATACAATCTCAGTGCACATTGATCATTAAATTTCAGCTGTAGCTCTGACTTCTCTTGTGAACTTAGGCGTCATTCTAAGCCTCCTATTTACCATCTTCATTTGAAGGTCTAACAGACATCTTAACTTTGCATGTACAAAAACGGAGTTCTTAATAACCCCACAGCTAAACCTTGCTTATTCCTGCCTTCTTCATTTCAGCAATATCAGAATAATCTTACCAGTTGGCTAAATCCCAAACCTCAGAATTATCTCTTTCCCTCACCTCTCACATCCAATCCATTGCCAAGTCCTATTGAAATAGTGTACAAAATGTTGAATATTTCCGGTTATCCCCCATCCCCACTGCCACTACTATTGTCCATGCCACTTTCATCTCTCGCCTGTGTACTAAAGTAGACTCCCTGCTTCCAGTTTTTCAGGCCTATAATCTATTCTCCACAGTTTGTCCTTTTAAAAATTAAATCATATAATATTAATTGTTTGATTAAAATCCACTAATAGTTCTTCCAGTTGAAGTTAGTATAAATCAATGTTTCTTTTTATTGTCGGAGACAGATCTACATGTCAGGTTCATGCTTACCTTTCTGACCTTTTCATTTTCTCTTTTTTCTTTTTAATTTTTTGTTTATTGCAGTAACATTGGTTTATAACATTGTATAAATTTCAGGTGTACATCATTATACTTCTATTTCTGCATGGATTACATCATGTTCTCATGTTCACCACCCAAAGACTAATTACAATCCATCAACACACACATGTGCCTAATTATCCCTTCTGCCCTCCTCCCTCCCCCCTTCCCCTCTGGCAACCACCAATCCAATCTCTGTCTCCATGTGTTTGTTTGTTGTTGTTATTATGTACTACTTAATGAGTGAGATCATACGATATTTGACCTTCTCCCTCTGACTTATTCAGAAAACATTCCTGTTTCAAAGTCTTTGCAGTTGACAGATCTGTCTGAGATATTCTCCAGATCTTCTCGTGCCTGAATCTTTAAGACCATCGCAGTCTCAGTTCAAATGTTAGAGCCTCTGAGAGCGTTATCCTGACAAACATAAAGTAGCACCACCCTGCCACCATCACTTTGTAATACATCATCTCCCTGAATTGCCTCCTTAGCAGTTACCACTAAATCTGCTTCTTTTCTTTATTCCTCTTTATTGCTTCTTTTCTTCTCTCTTTCTCCGATGAAAAAAAATATATTAATTGAGAATCAATAGGGATATTGTTAAAATGCAGATTCTGGTTTGGTAGGTCTAGGTCGGGTCTGAGATTCTGCATTTCTAATAAGCTCCCAGTTGAAACATATTGGTCTAGGGATTTCATATCTCCCATTTTGTTTTTTATGTATCTTCTCTTAGAAAGTTATCATAGTTTATCAGTCAGGATTTAGTTGCAGCATATAACTGGGTTAAGTATTGGGTTAAAATTGACTTGTATATTCATTTGGTCTAAAAAGACGGACTCTGTATAGAACCCTCAGGAATGACTTCTAGAAGCTCACCTCAGAAGCGCATTCCAAGGGAGCTTAGGGTACTGATAAGATCAGGATGTGGCCTGTGGAGAGTGGAAGTGCCAATACAGTGATTAGCTCCAGAATCATACTATTTTGGTGTGATCTGCACAGTGAGGAAGCCATAACCACAGCTTCCAGCAACACTGCTATGCTAAACACCCGAGTAATGGGTGGCTCATGCCCTTCTTCTCTACCCATTGGATTCTTTTCCAAATCAAGACCTACATAATTATATCAAAATTACATTCCGAATTCTAGTTTCAAGGGAATCATAAAATTTAGCATCCAGTTTTACAAGCTCTGCAGTACAAAAAGGCATAGTAGGAGGAGGTCAAAATGAAGAAGTGAGTTAATCCAACTCATCGGTCTGAAATAGCCCCAAGGCACTGCTGTTTTTCCCTAGAGCCTTATATAGTTTTCATTGAAAATCTCTAGCAACTTTTATTTACTATGCTTTCATTTTTCTCCCTCTAGTTTCCATATGACTCAGATGAGAATCTAATATGAGTCTGGGTAGGACAAAAATAATTGAGTATGAAACAGGATGCTCTACTGAGTACATCCTTTTCTTCCAACAACCTAGTGGTTTGGTATATCAAGCTTACAGTGAATTATATCATAGGAGGATTCCTCATTTTCCCTGTGAATATCCATTGAGGTGTCCAAATCCACAAGTTTATCCACTCAAATTTAAATACCATGTTAATAAGTTAGGCAAACTGCCCAGTCTGAGGGAATAGTCCCCACAAGACTGCCATCACTTTTAGACACCATCTGCAAATTCAGGGTTGTCCAAGGCCACTGTACTTCAGATTAGCTGGTACAAATTCAAGGGTTCCCACAGTCACTCTCAGTTTAATAATTACAAGAACAACTCCAGGAACTCAGAAAAGTGCTATAAGGTGCTGTACTCATGATTGCAGTATGCAAATTTGAACTGACCAAAGAAAACATGTAGGGTGAAGTCTGGGAGGGTTCAAAAGAAAAAACTCTCATTTCCTTAGGAATGCATTGCCCTTCTGTCACCCATGTATGACAATATGCATTTAGCATTGCCAACCCAGGAAGCTCATTTGAACTTGGTCTCCTTAGTTTTTATTGAGGCTTCATTACATAGGCAGAATTGATTGAATCATTGCACATGTGGTTGACTGAAGCCTAAACCATCCAATCACATGATTATATTTTCTAGTATAGCTAGCTCCCAACCTGAATCATGTCATTAGCATGAACTATCAGGTGTGGTCTCGGAGCCCACCATGAATAACAAAGACATTCATATTACTTGGGCAATTCCAAGGGTTTAGAGCTTATCTCCCAGAATCTGGGACAAAGGGAGGACTTCTCCTAAAGTTAATTCTTCACTACTGAGACACCTTTTTTGTGAAGCGCTTTCTTGGAAGAATTTATTATGCCCTTTTCTGTGCTACTAAAGTGTATTATATTACTCTTTTATTGTAGAGAAACTCATACAAAACCAACAGTTTAATAGCTTCTGGCTCATGTCTCTGTCTCCCCTGACAGATGGTGGGTTTCTGGAGAGCATGAGCTGGTCGATCTTGATATTCTCAGAACCTAAAGTGGTACTTAGCACATAAAGGAATCTCTGACTCTCTCTCTCTCTCATTCTCCTTCTCTCTCTGTACACACACACGCGCACACACACACACACATATATATACATATATATGGAAGAGTGTAGGTTGATCCAAGTAATTTCATCACTCCCACATACTTGTTAATAGGCAATTATAAATTACATCTTTATATATAAAAATATATGTTCTCCTTTGGCTGCTATCTATACCAAAAAAAAATTATTCAAAGAATGATTTATTTCCTTTTTGGGGTGTTTAAATTGAGATTTCCTGTTTTATTGAAGATGTCGATGAAATGAGGTACAGGCATGGAAAATGGGAAAGAAAGTGTGTACATCTGGTGGCCTGGTAATGCCTGGGCTACATGACTAGCTCATACTGTGAGGAGGCCCTGAAGCTTCTAAAATGGATGTAAAGTTCTTCCTCAACACCCCCCAAGCACGCTGCCTTCCCTGCAAAGCACGATTTGACCAGGATAATTGACTTACCAGCAATGAGTTTTGATCTAAAAATTAAGTTCTATAATTGGCTTTAATATAGTTGTAAAACATAAAGGTAAAAGCATTCTTTCAAGAAGACTTGCAAAGGTACTAATGCAGTAAATAGCACATTTGATGCTTCTATTAAAGCTCTTTGCTTCAATGGAAATTGACTATATAACTAGGTTTTCACAGTCTGAGCTTTCTAACATTTGAGTAGCAACGTGGATAATAAGATTCTGCATATTGAGGTTTGATGGAAATAGAACATTTTCAGTTCAAACACTAGAATTTCTATAAATGGGAATTTAATTACAATAAGATTATGCCAACAACTTTTGTAGTCTTTGTGACTATAGCAAAAACATTCTGTACCTAATGTTATGAGAAAATTCAAATCTAAGTGCAGATATTCAAAGGCAAGCTAAGAAAGTCTGATGCTTTAATTATTATAAAAGAGTTAAGACTTACTATATAATATAAAATTAAAATTCATTAATTATTATACATTTTAAATTCTGCTTCACATTTTTACTGCTTTCAAGGTCTCCTATTACCTAAATGTGAATCATTTTAAGTAAAATGGGTAAGAGTCAGTTATGGACTGAATTGTGTCCCCCCACAAATTCATATTTTGAAGCCTTAATCCCCAATATGACTGTATTTGGAATTAGAGCTTTTAGGAGGTAATTAGGTTTAGCTGAGGTCATATAAGTAGGGTTTTAACCCCATAGCACTGGAGGCCTTGTCAGAAGACGAAAAAGTCTCTCTCTATCTCTCTCTCTCCCCGTCTCCCTTCCTACATGCACCTAGGAAAGGCTATGTGAGGACATAGCGAGAAGGCAGTGGTCTGCAAGCCAGGAAGAGAGACCTTACCCCAAACCAACCTTGCTGGCACCTTAATCTTGGATTCTCAGTCTCCAGAACAGTGAAAAATACTTCTATTTCTTAAGCCACCTAGACAGTCTCTTGTATTTTGTTATGGCAACCCAAGCTGATTAAGACAGTCAGTCATAAACACTTTTAATGTTTGTGTGTGTTAATAATGTTCTACATATAACAGAATATTATTCATATTTAACACAAAATGCTATTTAGCTTCTCACTTAAAAGAGAAACAATCATATTTTAAAATATATATTATTATATGAAGTATATAATGTTTCTTTTTTCATTTATTCATTCATATGTTTTTATTTTGGGTTTAATTCTGATGTGTGATTATGACAAGTATTCAAATATAAGAGTATATAATGCAACAGCAGAAAGGTCTTTAGGAGAATTGTGAAGTGACTGAGAATTGGAATGTGCCCTTTCATTGTTAAGCAGACATGTTTTAAGAAAAAGCAGGAAAACGTGTGAAGAAGAGACTCTCAGTAGATGATTTATAAATGTATGGTTTCATCTAACTCATATAAATAATCTTACAAAAATAGTACTGGATAGTCCAAAGCAGGCTCTAGACTGCTTCTATTTATTGGGTGTGTGACCTGGAGCATGTTACCCAAACTTCATCTACCTCAGGTTTCTAATGTGTTAAAAAAACTGATAAGGTTAACCTGCTTTCCTATATCCCTATTTCACAGAAATGAAATGTAACACAATGTGCCAGCTGCTTTGTGGCAGAGCACAAATTCAGTATCGAATTCTTTTGAATCTAAACTTCTGCATTTCTACTAAAATAATTACTAACCCTTATAGTTGGGTTATTTTTCTTTCTATATAAAACCCCAACTTTTAAAAATCAGACCTAGAAAGCACAACTCTTACACCCATGACCATTCTTATGTATTTGAACAAGCTGGTTCAAGATTAATTTCTTGAAATCTCGGCAAGTAGAAAATAATATCACTTGTGTCAGTTTTGAGCAATGAGGAAAGACGTCTAGCATGTGCATGAAGGCAACACAGAGGATTGGAAGGATCCTGAGGTGGTAGAGTGAGAGGGAAGGAAGGAAGAAGAAGGAAGATGCAGGAGTGTGTGAGACTGAAGGAGGAATATGGTACAAGATCAATGGGGCAGGTTTTGGAGCCAGGCTTCCTTGATCCAAATCCTTACTGTGAAAATTTCATGAGCTGGTATAGGTAAATTGCATAGGAAAATGCATGCCACATATTACCCATGTTATAAAGAGTAATTTTAAAAAACGAATGTTATGAAAATGAAGTCAGATTAGTTTTTAGTATTATTGTGGGAAAAAAGGTTTATTTTGTGTCCCACAAAAAGATATGTTGAATTCCTAAACTCAAATACCTGTGAATGTGATCTAATTTGGAAGTAGAGTCTTTGCAGATTTAATTAAGATAAGATGAGGTCATTAGGGTAGGCCCTAATCCAATATGACTGGTGTTCTTATAAAAGGAGAGAAATTTGGATGTAAGAACACACAAGGAGAATAGTGTGTGAAAACAGAGGCAGAGATTGGAGTAATGCATCCATAAGCCAAGGACTGTTGGAGATTGCTGGTCATCACCAGAAGCTGGGAGAGAGGCAGGGAACAGATCCTCCCTCAGGACCCCCAGAAAGAACCAACACTGCCAAAACCTTAATTTTCAAAAGCTTTTAGCCTGCAGGACTGTGAGAGAATAACTTCTGCTATCTTGTCTCCCAGTTTGAGGTACTTTGTTAAGACAGCCCTAAGAAACTAACACCACGAACTAACATTAATCACGGAGGTCTAATATGATTAATACATACTTTTCATTCTAAGATAATCTCTTATATGATTAATGCATCTTAAAAATTTCAAAAGATTTTTGGTTCTGAATAAAGACATATTAAATTGCAAAAGGCAAAAGAGAACTACACTAAATTGTGAAATTTTGCTTTTGCTGTCAATGAGTTGCAGAACATGTGGATTGAATGTGCTTGGTTATTGTATATAGACTGCGCCAAAATGAATGTACTGCTTCCGGGCCGGCCCCATGGCTTAGAGGTTAAGTGCTTGCGCTCCGCTGCTGGCGGCCAGGATTCGGATCCGGGCGCGCACCGACACACCACCTCTCTGGCCATGCTGAGGCCGCGTCCCACATACAGCAACTAGAAGGATGTGCAGCTATGACATACAACTGTCAACTGGGGCTTTGGGGGAAAAAATAAATAAATAAAATTAAAACTGCATAGCTCTTTAAAAGAATGTACTGCTTCCTTGTACTAGAGCAAAGATTTTGAGTTCTGACTACCTTTCCCATACTGGAAATTTAAGGCGGTGCTATGGTGAGTGCATATGGGTATACAGTAATGTTTCCTTAAACACAGAATCAACTGGAATGCTATTTCAAAGTGTGTGCCTGTGTATGGGTGTGTATGTGTGTGATGGAGGGATTCTTATGAGTAAAGAAGACTGGCAGGTATTTAATCAGGGGAGTATTATGACCTTGAGCAAGTTAACTTGTCTGTGTTTCAGTTTCCTCTTTTGTTAAAAATGGTACTAAGAAGAGAACATGTTTCACAGGATTGTTGTAAGGATGCAAACTGCTTAGACCACACCTTTATGTAGGAGCGATCATCACCATCATCATCATCATCATCACACCATCGAATGGACTGTATGATGCAAAGACTTTCCCATCCTGTGATTTGAATTTACTGAGATCACATTGGTGATTTGCCTATACCTGACAGGTGGGTTGGAAGGAAATCAGTATTTCATTCAATCCATGAACAAGTAAACAATGACTCTTTGAGAAAAGAAAAGGTTGGCTTTATCATTAATGAGCAGGAAGCTCTGAGTGATGGCTTATTCATTAATTTATTTATTCAACAAATATTTACTGAGCCTCTAGCTACATATCAGGCATTTTCTAGACTGGAAATAAATCTGTGAATGAAACAGATAAATATTCTGGCCTTCATAAGGATTATAGTCACCCACTCCAAGTATGTGTCAATGATATTGGTTTTCCTGTGATATAAAACCTAATGGGGACAAATGAGACCAAAAAAAAATGCAACGTACCTCACAACCTATAAATAGATGCAATAACTTTAATATTGTATCTTCTCATAGAATAAAGCATATTGAAGAGTCACCAAATTGCCTGTGAAAGGATTGAAAATGATCTAGTTCAATTCCCTAATTACACAGGCTAGAAGCTGAAGCTCAGAGAAATGGAGCAAAATGCCCCGGTCTTAAAGATAATCAATAGCAAAACTGAAACAAGCACCAGACTTGACTGACGCTTCATTAAGACTTTGGTCCCCAAGACGGGCAAGCACATCACCACTCTTATGGATGGTGATGAGCCAGCCACTCAAATGTCTAGTGTGTTCTGTTACACTAGAATTGCCAAGTGTAGGTCTCTGGATTGATGTTAGGCAGCTGCACAGTCATCACGCCATGCATCACGCACTCTGCTACCGGCGGCCCGGGGTTCGGATCCCCGGTGCACACCAACGCACTGCTTCTCCAGCCATGTTGAAGCAGCGTCCCACATACAGCCACTGGAGGGATGTGCAACTATGACATATGGCTATCTACTGGGGCCTTGGGGGAAACAAGGAGGAGGATTGGCAATAGATGTTATCTCAGAGCCAGTCTTCCTCAGCAAAAAGAGCAGGATTAGCATGGATGTTAGCTCAGGGCTGATCTTCCTCACAAAAAAAAAAAAAACAACTATGGTTTTAATTCAGTAAATCTGTGGGTCCATGTTTGTAAATCCTTCCAGAGGAAGCCTCAGAGTTATCGTGAGTAGAGTATAAACCATTGAAAAGCTCATGCCAGCAAAGGATCTTATTATGAAGAGATTCTTTCTCTTGGCTGAACTGCAAGTTTCTTGTGTTTTGGGTACTGAAAGACAGGGGAAACTGATCACCATTGAGTTGATAGAACTTTGCTTAATCCAGAAGACAGAATGTTATAAATGCCTTCTTAAGAAGCTTCCTTCTGTTGAAAGTGGAAAATTTATAACATTACCCTGCTGAACTGTCCAGGAAAGAATGATATCCAGCTTTCTTCAAAATGGCAAACTGAGTTCTTTGTACCCTGATATGTTTATTAAGTGTATCATAGAAACAATGAAATGAGGTATGTTATTATATATAAATGAGACCTACGACTAAGATAAATATTTTAAACACAAAATGCACTAAAACTAATCCAAAAATCTAAGGAAGTGAAATTAAAAGCCTGTGAAATATAGAAATATCCAGTTAAAAATATGTGTGTGTAAAACTAAATGGTTAACAGGCTTTGTCATGTGATATCATATCAATGCACATCTGTGGATGTAAATGCAGTTTGAGGTAATTTGCATTAATAGAAAGTGTTTGCATATATATTCATATTTTTGAGGTATATCCATCTTCTCTAGCAGATAGGATTGTCTGATATTCTGGGATATTTTAAAATATGACTATAAGTAAAGTATAAAAGCCTTCTACCGAAAGAGTTATACTACTGTCTTGTTGCTTCAAGAGCAGTTGTCCTAAGGAGCACCCAAACTTTTATCAGAATTTATATTTTTTGGAAATACTACCATAATAATATCAAGAAAACAATGAGTTGTGTTAAAAAAAAGTTTTGCACATAAAGCAAAAATTGGTAAGTATGAACCATTTTGCTGGTATTGCAAAAAGTTATAATAAATCACTTTGCACTGGTATAGTATGCTCTTCTCACCATAAGTAAAAACAATTTCCACCTGCAAAATTTCTTCCAATGAATTACACCTGAGTCCTCATTAGCGCAGTAAGGTCCCCTAAGGAAAATCAGACAAGCTGACTTTCGACACTGAATTGGAGTACCTAAGGGGAGTAAGATGAATGAGGCATCTTTACTTTTGGTCTTATTAAACAATAGACATAGAACTCAGTTAGAAACAGAACACACAAACTTTTCTCCTCATAGGTTAAAGAAATAAAAAGGATAATGATTACAATACTAGGGAAAAAAGAAGAAACAAAACCAAAACCAAAAAACAATAATAAATTTCATTGGTTAGAAGTACTTTTCAAAAAAAACTGATTGGAATTTAAAAGTCACAGATTTAATAAACGGCTTAAGAAACTTTTATGATGATCATAGTTTTTACATTCTGAATTATACAGACTGTGGAAAAACTAGTGGTTCTTCTTATCCTTTCATATGATCTTAGGAACCTACACGTCTTGAACACATTATAGAGAAAAATGTATCATTTGTTTTTCTCGGATATATCAAAATTATCTAGAATCACTGCATACCCTATGATGACTGCAGTACCCAGTTTTATTTAATAACCTGATATCAGATTGTGTGAAGAACAAACTACTACTTAGAGAATGATGATAGAGGATGAAAAGCAAAAACAATAACAATTGTATTCACTCTCACTCAAACAATACATAGTTACATAATTAGCTACACAAAATAAAAAACTATATACATATATCAAGAGAATTTATTATGAGCTCCTACTTTCACATAATTATGCATTTCCAAGTATATATGTTAACGTGTAAGTTGTAGAGGTCAAAAAACATGTTTATTTATTAGAAAGTAGTTTCTGTTCACAATGAAGTGAAAAATAACTTAAAATTTATAATTATATTTTAGATTTTAAGTGCAAACAATAATGTTATTTTAAAATTTCAGATGTTCTTGAATCTGATTCTTTTGCATCATATTTGAACACAGAGTTGATAGACTAAGCTCGGTTAGGGCCTTAATTTTAGGGTTTAAATTTTCACAAGTTTTATCATGGTGACTAATTTCCATCTTTGTCTAAATTATGATAAGTTTATGAACATAAGAAGCAAGAGAAACCAGATAAAAAGAAGTGTAAAGAACAAGGAAAAATTGTGTTTACTTATATAAGAAATCTAGAAGTAGGGCACATCTAAAACTTCTTTTTTTAATGCAGCAGCTAAGCCAAGTCATGGCTCCTTGTGGGCTCATGTGTGATTTTCTTGGCACTTCTCTCAGAGCCACAAGGTGGCTGCAGCAGTTTCTAACTGACATATCCTTTCAGAAAACAAGTGCCCTAAGTCAGAAAAAAAAAGGAATGCCCATACCTCACATCCATTTTTAAGAAGAAAGTATACTTTCCCGTAAGACCTTCAGAAGATTTTTCATCCCATCTCGTGGATGTACCTGGGTCACATGACTATGTGTAAACTATTATTTGACATAGAATGAGAACATCAGACTGGCTTCTATAAAACAAGATTCACACTTGGCTGGGTGCCTCAGTTCTCCTGAAAGACTAGACTTTCTGTTCTGATAAAAGTGATTGGGGGGCCAGCCCAGTGGCATAGTGGTTAAGTTCATGCGCTCCTCTTCAGCAGCCCGGGGTTGGCAGGC
This sequence comes from Diceros bicornis minor, assembly GCF_020826845.1. Classification (NCBI taxonomy): domain Eukaryota; kingdom Metazoa; phylum Chordata; class Mammalia; order Perissodactyla; family Rhinocerotidae; genus Diceros; species Diceros bicornis. The sequence continues at coordinate 23,932,470 of NC_080747.1, read as the reverse complement.
CTGGATCCCGGGTGCGGACCTACACATTGCTCATCAAGCCATGATCTGGCGGCATCCCACATACAAAATAGAGGGAGATGGGCACGGATGTTAGTTCATGGCCAATCTTCCTCACACACACAGACACAAAAAAGTGATTAAGTCTATAATAATACTTAGATCTCTGCTTGTTGGCATGATCAAGTTCATTTTTCAATGGGATTTTTATGAGGGAGCAAAAGCAAAATATACTAAAAAGTCAAGTAATTGCATAAATAAACATGAACTGAGAAAGTAATCCTGTAAAACACATTTTGGCGGGCAGAAGGCATCACTTCACGTTAGCTTGAAATTTTGTATAGCTGATGCATGCAAGTTTGAATTGCATTTGTGGCAATGAGTTAAAAAGTGTGTCTTGCATATAATAGAATTGTAAAAGAAAAATCTATTGTACCAGTACTTACATTATGCTAAAGCTTTCTGTTATATTATTAAAATATGTTTTCAAAATTTAAAAAACAAGTTGAGGTCAGATGTCAATCCATGGTGTTTTTATTATCTCAAGGAAATTTTTATGAGTAAGTATAATATTGACGTTCCAAGAGTCTCTTGGGAGTCTATGAATGCTGCAGCTGTTTCTGCAGACTTCCAGTTTGCTCTTTACCCATAGCTATTTATTCACCAAACAAATATATACTAAATGATCACTGTGAGTGAGTTATAGAATGGGAGGTGACAGATGTTGTCCCTGCCCTTATGACGCTTACAGTCAATTTGGAGAGACAGATGGTATACAATCTGAATAGAATAAATGATGAGGAGCATCACCATAGGGAATATAGAGTGTGCTACGGGAATACATTGTGGAAGCCACTCATCTGGTCTGTGCAGTGTCAGGGGAAGTTTCACAGAGAAACCATGGTTTAGAATTAAATCCGAAGATTAATTTGCCAAGAGAATGGGGAGGATGAAGAGGATTCCCAACAGATAGAAAAGCACAAGCAGTGTCCTGGAGGCAGAAAAGAACATTGCTGTTTCTAATGGAAATTTAATACGGTGAGAGAATAAGGTTTTGAAGGGAAAGTGTGAAAATATTTCTGGAGATACAATTGGCACTCAGATACCCAACAGTCTTGTAGAGCTCCTAAAAGAATTTGGACTTCATTCTAAAGAGAAAGTGACATCATTTAATGTTTTTAATTAAGGGAATAGCATAAGCAAATTTGCATTATAGAAATTTTCCTCTATCTGTATGAGGGCAGGGTTAGGGTGTACGATTCTAGAGGCAAAGTTGGGAGGCAGTTTTAAGAACCTAGAAGAGACATAGTGTTCTGAACAAGGCTAGAGACAGGGGAATATGGAAGTGAATATATAGGACAATAATTTAGATGCCAGTAATTCCTTTTCTGGATATATACCCAAAAGAATTGAAATCAAGGTCTTGAAGAGCTATTCGTACACCCACGTTCATGGCAGCATTATGCACAATAGCTAAAACATGGAGGCAACCCAAGTGTCCATTGACAGATGAATAGACAAGCCAAATTTGGTACATACATACAATGCAATATTATTCAGTTTAAAAAGGAAGGAAATTCTGCAATATGCTACAACATGGATAAACTTTGAGGATATTATGCAAAGTGAAATAATCCAGCCACAAAAAGGTAAATATTGTATGATTCCACTTATGTGAGGTACTTAGAGTAGCCAAAATCATAGAAACAGAAAGTAGAATGGCAGTTGCTTGTGGACGAGGTAAGGAGAATAGGGAGTTTTGTTTAATGAGTATAGAATCTCAGTTTTACAAGATGAAAAGAGTCATAGAAGTGAATGGTGGTGATGGTTGCACAATATTATGAATATATTTCATACTACTGAATTGTACACTTAAAAATGGTTAAGATATACATTTTATTATGTATATTTTACCACAATAAATAAATTACAAAAAAACATATTATATACAATAATTGGGGTTAGCATTTTTTTTTTATGAGGAAGATCAGCCCTGAGCTAACATCCGATGCCAATCCTCCTCTTTTTTTTTTTTTGTTCAGTAATATTGGCCCTGGGCTAACATCTGTGCCCTTCTTCCTCCACTTTTTTTTTTTTTTTTTTTTTTTTTTTTGTGAGGAGATCAGCCCTGAGCTAACATCCGCCAGTCCTCCTCTTTTTTTGCTGAAGAAGACGGCCCTGGGCTAACGTCTGTGCCTATCTTCCTCCACTTTATATGGGACGCCGCCACAGCATGGCTTACCAAGCAGTGCGTCGGTGCGCGCCCGGGATCCGAACCAGCGAACCCCGGGCCGCCGCAGCGGAGCGCGCGCACTTAACCGCTTGCGCCACCGGGCCGGCCCTCATCTTCCTCCACTTTATATGGGACACCGCCATAGCATGGCTTGACGAGCAGTGCGTCAGCTGCACCTGGGATCCGAACCTGCAAACCCTCGGGCCTCCGAAGCGGAGCACGTGCACTTAACCGCTTGCGCCACTGGGCTGGCCCTGGGGTTAGTATTTTTAAGGGTAATATTTGTGGCACCATGAAGGAATTTCACCTAAAAGTGTGAAAAAATACTTCAACTAAATATCTCCTATGGCCTTGGAAACAGATTTTTTTTTCTCTCAAATTATCTTTGCCCACATTTCCAAGATAAGGATCAAACAGAAAAACTGTTAGTTTATAAAAAACACAATAAATAACCTTCCATAAACGTCTCTCCTTATTTTTATAGAGGTCAGCTCTTTCTAAAGGAAATCTAGAAGGTAAAATAGAAACATGTTATATGGCTTTATATAATGGCTATGAACATCTACTATTTATTACATATATTAGAAAGAAAAAATATACTGATTATTAACAGATATTGAGAATTATTTTAAACAACTCTATTTGGAATTCAACCAAAGAACATATAATTATTGAGCACCTATATTGTTCGAAACTTTAGGCCAAACGGTAAGAATAATTTCAGAGAATTTAATCCCTATCCTCATAGTCTACAGTATTTTTTAAGAAAAGTCACATAGAACTAACGTGTTGCATATTAACGTATATTTTTTCCTCATTCAACTCTCAACATACATGAAAATTGAAGAATTTTTAAATTAATTTTAAAGATAGAAAGGCATAGCTTCAAAAATTTTAAATGGTAGGGCAGAAACACTTACCAAGACTTCTCACCTGGGACTTTATACAATACAGTGTGCCTTTGCCAAGCAGCACAGAACATAAATAGCATGATAGTAAAGAGTGAGATGCACCTACTACAGCGGGCCCTGGTATTCATGAAAAGCTTCCTGGAGGAAATGGGAATCATAAACCAGGCATTAGGAAATTGAATAGCAATTACACAGGACAACAAAAAATGAATAAGGGATGGGGCCTGGCCCCCCCCCCCACACACACACCGTGGCGTAGCGGTTAAGTGCCCGCGTTCTGCTGCTGGCAGCCCAGGTTCGGATCACACCGGGTGTGCACTGAGGCACGGCTTGTCAGGCCATGCTGTGGCGGTGTCCCACATGAAGTGGAGGAAGATTGACATGGATGTTAGCTCAGGGCCAGTCTTCCTCAGCAAAAAGAGGAGGATTGGCGTGAATGTTAGCTCAGGGCTGATCTTCCTCACTAAATAAGTAAATAAATAGGGGAGAGAGAAAGATTTTAGATTGGAAAAATGGGTGAAAAAGATTTAAAAGCAGCAGAGCATACAACCTACAGAAAAGAAACAAAACAAAACAAAATTGATTAACCACTCTAAATACAGATTGCACAATGTCCTGTTAAATTTTCCAAGGAAAGTAAGGTTTTAATATGGTTACTAAAATATAGGATGTTTGTTTTCTGTTTTTTAATTTTCTATTAAATTGATAAACAATTAGCTTTCCTAAAGAATGCTATATGATTTTTATGTATTTGAAATTAAGAATTGAAGTTAAAGAAAAACATATTGAAATACCACATCAAGAGTAGTCTCCTTAATCTTTGAAATAAAATGTCCTCTTCATTCATGAGGAATCTAGCATTAACAGCAGCAAAAAATTTTGTTAACTGGACTTTCATTTGGATTCTAGGAAGATAAGCCGCGAGTTCAATGTTCCTCAATAACTCATAGTTCTTGAATAGAATCTCTGACAAGCTTGTTTTATTTCTCTTCTTTTAGTTCCCCTAGAACATGCAGTCCAAAGGGAAACACATTATTGGGATCTCATCAAAATGGTATATCTTTTCCTGCCAATATTTTATCTTGGTTGACCTTAGGTTTTATAGTGCTTTTTACTTCTTTGCCTGTTGCTCTAAATTTTGTAATGGGTACTCAATAAAGTATTGAAGAATTTAATGGTGATTATCAAATACATGCATCAAAATGTGTTTTAATTGCCACCTTAAAATGCTGGACAACTATGATTTTCATTTACTTCTGAAAACTCTTAGAAATGCTATGTTCTCTCAAAGAATATATTTATAATCTTTAAAAATATAAAAAAAGTAAAAAAGATGAAGATTAGCCTGAAGATGAAGATTAACCTGAAGAAGAGATGCTTAGATGGAGAGAAGGCAACAAGCGGCTGTCTGTTCTTCTCGGTCTCCCGAGTACTGAATGGATATGGATTCAGGGAAATGGAAAGATTGAAAATAAAAGATGGGAGGAGAACTGAGAATGTAGAAAGAATGGATTTTCCCTGGAAGCCAAACAGTAGAACTCATACCACTGTTATATCTCTCTTACTTACTAAATTTAAGACGCCTTTCCTGGAGCCTCCTGGGCTTTCCTTACCTGAACTGAATGTTTCCCCCATTAAAACTCTCGATCTGTTCAAGCTGTGGGGGCAACGAGAGCGTGTTATTACTCTGCTGCTTAAAGGGAAATTAAATCTGCAGTGGTTTCCAGAAAAAAAAATCAAGCCAAAGACTCTTCTACCACGAATGAGAATAATACAAGTAAAATAAGTCAGTATAAGATTGCTCTGAGCACAAACATCATTCTGCTGAAAGCTTCTTTTAAAAAGAACCATACAAGAGCATTCACTAGTCAATGTTACATTCTTTGGGAGTTAGGGATTGAAAGAGTTTATACTACTTATTATAATCAAAGAATCTAAACATAAAATGAGTTCTTAATAATCACTTAGCTTCATCCCTCTTTTAACAGGTAAGGGCAATGCATCCTAGGAAGACTAAGAATAAGAACACTGACCTCCCAGCTCTCAGTCCTGTACTCTTTACTGCATTGGCTATCATAATTTTTTGATGTTTCATTTATTGTGAGGAAGATCGGCCCTGAGCTAACATCTGCCAATCCTCCTCCTCCTTTTTTTTTGTTTTTTTTTTTTGCTGAGGAAGACTGGCCCTGGGCTAACGTCCATGCCCGTCTTCCTCCACTTTATATGGGACACCGCCACAGTATGACTTGCCAAGCGGTGCGTTGGTGCGCACCCGGGATCCGAACCGGCGAACCCCAGGCTGCCGCAGCAGTGCACGAACACTTAACTACTTGTGCCACAGGACCGATCCCATGATGTTTCATTTAGACTTCTTCTCTGTCTACATAATTGCATGACCGCCTCATGTAATTTTACTGCTATATTCAGTCTTTTGAAATTTTTTTGTTAAATATTTTACTTTCATGGGCAATATACTAATTGTGTACTTCCTATGTACTACCGTGACAGGACAATTTATTGAGATATTAATTTGTGTTTTCTTGTCCTGGTACTTTTTGCCCTCTCCAATCCCTAGGAGGTAAACATGCCTTATGAATATTTGTGTTTTAAGGGAAAAAGCAGATTTTGACAGAGGAAACTAAGTCCAAAGATTATATGTATAGTTGTCTAACACACCAACCTGGGCAGTGTCATCCACTAATAATCTTTGTGAATTACATCATCTAGGGCTGTTTGGTGCAAAGTCTTCAGAACTCTTTGTGGTAGCCCTGTTAACTCTTATTTTTTTTAATTAAAAACTTACTTTGTAAACTCGAAAGTGTATAGAGATGACACAGGAAACTAAACAAGAGAAGCAGACTGACTGTAAGTATACGTACATTCATTGCCTGAAGGAAATGCTCATAGTTCACATAAAACTAGGCAATACTACTTACCTCCAGTAGATTTTTGAGTGCTTATTTCTAGATCTACAATTTTTGCAAGGAAGTACAAAAATCCATAGTTTTAAAACTGAGTCAATTAATAAAATATTCTGTTGGTCAAAATAAAATATAAGTAAAATGAAATCTACAGAAGAAATTCAAAACATACACTTTGAGTTTGCAACCTCTGACCTAATCACTTTCTCAGTATTGTTCTAGCTGACACAAGTTGACATAAAGATGTAGGGGCTGACTGAGAGAGGGAAGGAAAAGAGGTAAAATGTTAAAAGAGGAGAGTTAGAGCCCCTGACTGAAAGCAAGTTTAGGATTCAGAGGATCCCAGGAATGGAACTCTAACCCATTCTTTCACTGGGCCTCTGGAATGGATCAGAATATCTAAAAGGGATGCCTGCCTGATGATCTTTGGAAGGTTGAGCCACACATTTCAAGGCTGCCTTGTCAAAGATCCATTAATAAGTACCTAAACCACAGAACAGCAGAATTGACAAATAAGTATATAGAAATGATGAGAGGTCGCAAAAATGCAGAAGGTCCTTTAGAAATTTTCTAGTGTCTCAAATCAGTTATGGTATCCTAAATGGAATGGAGGAAGTCACCAATTATGACCGAGAAGGATACGTTTGTCACAATTGTGAGTGAGATATTTAATTTATTAAGAGATGTAAAGTGATATCTAATGACCCATTGTATTAGTCTGCTAGGGTTTACATAACAAAATACCACAGACTGGATGGCTTACACAACAGAAATTTATCTTCTTGAAGTTCTATAGGCTGCAAGTCCAAGATTAAGGTGTCAGCACGGTTGGTTTCTGGTAAAGTCTTTCTCCTTGGCCTGCAGAGAGCCACCTTGTCCCTGTGTCCTCACATGACCTCTTCTCTGTCTTTTCCTCTCCCTATAAGGACACCGGTCCTTTTGGATTAGGGCCCCAACTTATTTTCTCATTTAACCTTAATTTCCACCTTAAAGGTACTGTCTCCAATTACAGTCACATAGGGGTTAGGGCTTCAACCTACGAATTTGTGGAGGACATAATTCAGTCCATAATACCCTTGATAGTTTGAATGCAAGTGTTTAGCTTGTCTGCATCCAAAAAACTTCAAAAATAATGGTAATATGATGAAAACAAAAGGTATACGTCAAAAAAGTAACAGAAGAGTATTATGGACATGATGCTGAATGAACAATGTCAACAAAACTCTAAAAATTGGAAAGTAGACAGATGTGTAGTAACAGACTTAATAGAGCCTAAAATGATCAATTCCAACTGCCTGCAAGGCAAGAAGCAACAAGAAGGAAGAAAATTTGCTATAGAAGCCTTAAAAGTCTCCAGAATTGGAGGCACTGATACCTCTGAAGGTGGAACTAGTGGACGTAGGGAGGCTGAAAAGAGTAGGATTGACTGAAAGTACACAATTTAATTAAATCTCCAAAACATTTCCTTTCCTCATGATGTCAAACTCCTATTCGTCTTCTGACAAGGAGGAGGACAATTTATACTTTGGTTAATTTATACTAAAGACACTTCAAACTTGGGGACACCGTGCATGACCAAAAGCGACATTAATCCGTGAGCCTGGAACATGGGATTGTTTTCTGAATAATGGAAATTCTCACTCAATTGCCCCTTCTCATGTACCAGAACAATGACACACAGAATTATATCTAAGCTAGGAAACTAGAAGGAAACATTCTGGAGCAATGGATTGACCTAAGAAAAATAACTAAATAATCAGGTAATTTGTGCATCCTACAATAAAATGACTGAGACACAGTACAGAAGAAATAACTTCGTCACAGAGAATCCATTCAACTTTTGAATGCTGTCTTAAATGTGAATGAATTACCAGGCATTAGAGGACAATTTAGAGGAGAACTGTTTCTTGTTTCTTCTCCATTCCTTATCTTTCTTCCTAGTGGGGAGTTTCACTAGAATAACACTTAGCCTTTCTGTATCCTTTTTCTCTCTTCTCCCCAGGATGGAGGAGGTGAATTTTATAAGCGATGAGTTGGAAAGAGAAATTTTCAATGAAGATATTTTGCTCCTCATTTTCTTGGACAAGAGAACTTGTGTTATTCCCTGTTATTTCAGCCTAGGCTGACGTGAGATTAGATACTTTTAAGTACTGATGTACAGAACTATATTTGCTATTTTTTAAATTGCAAAGCTCCTGATATTCATGTGTGCTAAAAGCAGTATAGGTTATTAATGTTAAGCCTGCTAATCAGTCCTACATCAGCTCCTGAAAATTAATTACATTTCCCAACAATTTTCTTCAGCCTAAGCCATCCTATGGCAAAAGGTATTAAAAACAGCCACTGTGGCACAGTAGTGAAATGTCTTCCCAGAGTAGAGTATGAGTATTACATCACTAGACAATTCTAACCAAAAAAAGCAGCACTGGAGGGCCATAAATATGGATCTCAGAGGGAAAATGGACAGTGAGTTTTGAATAGACTCTGTAGGAAAGGATGGCAGCTGTAGTAAGATCTGGGGCCCGGAGTTGCAATTAATAACACAGTCTAAACTTTGCAAAAAGGTACCAACAATTCAAACATTACCCTCTGACATCGAAGCTAGCTTTTATAGGTAGGGCCCCCACTCCACTCCACACTTCCCCAGAATAACATAGTAAGTACAAAATGTCCTTAATAAACTCTTGATGAAAAGTTCCACAACTGAGTTAAAGTCTAAAGTCATAGGCTCTAGGCAGTCGGCATACATTGATTGATTGATGCCGAAGCTAAAAAACACATTTTTTTCTCCTGCCTTCTTACACTCAGATTTGACTGAATCGTTTCACATTTTGGCAACTGTTAAGTATTGAGTTCTGAGAACGCAATTTTGCCTTGAATAATTGCTCCAAAAAGAAGGAATTCATTTGTTTTCCAAGTGGGTTGTACACAAGGCCAGTGCTTAAAAACATCATGTGAACTACTAACCGTTTCTACTATTTTAAAGTTTGTGAAAGACTATGGCTTGATTTAACACAACACTAGCTTCCTTGAATGAACTGCGCCCTTTTCAGTGAAAGATAGTCCAAGTTGCACAACTTAGAGGAAGCCCATTTCTACCTGAGGGCTTGAAACCCTTCTAAATGAGATTCAGTAGAAATAAGAAGTTAGAAAAGATGGCTCTTTGCCTTTAATTTCATTGAAATTCAATTCATAACATGAGGTACTATGCTTTAGGCTTTAATTTCAGAGGAATTTATTTATTTGGACTTGAATTTACAAGAGAACTTAGTTTTTGAATTTTATTTTTTTCTGTATGTTCCACAATGGGAGTAAGTTAACATTCAAGTTTAAGGCTCCTCTACAAGGCTGATGTTTCATCTCACTGTGTAGCCCCTGACAGGTTGTGTTGGATAATGCATCTGGATCTACTATGGGCTGCATAGTAGAGTGAATTTTCAGATTTAGGTACAGGGTTGACTTGAAGTTGATTTATTTAACGTATAATCCTGATCTATTTCATGGGTTTTTGAGGACAAAATCTATACCTCCAATCAGTTTCCTGGATGGATACCCAAAGCAAATTTGTTGCAGAAGTGGATTTGTCATGAAGCTTATAAAACTTAATATTAAGGACCCCTCAACCTTGTGGTCTCCTTCCAAAGCATTGAGAGGGACCCCGCAATGTGTTCACATGGACATATATTTTGGCAAGATTTTTAACAATAAATATATTGCCTACAACCAAGTAAGACCATTGTCTTTTTTCACTCTGGCTTCACTTTCATCCCAGTTTCCTTCCTGTTAGGTGATGTTCAAAGATCTGCAGGTTTTTCTTGGCTCTAAATAAAGAGAAGATGATTTGGGAATTCATTTAGTGTAAATTTAGAGAGGTTACATGTATGTGTTGTGTAGGGTTAAATTACCACTAGCTGCTCTGGTATAGAAGTGACTTCCAGGAATACTGGTCTGCCCACTGAGCTGACTCACCAGGCGTGGTAACAAAGTACAGAGCCAGAGGCAATATAACTCAAACATTTCCAATGGTACCATTACCCGAAGCATGTGAGTAATGGAGGAGAAACAGATTCAGATGCATAGAACTGATAACCAGTGTGGACCATCCAATTATTAGACATAGGGGAGATTTGCTTCTTATTGCTGTCTATATGAAATTGAAATTTTCTCATGTCAGTAAAATACTTGATAATGAAGCATAGTCAATTATAATTACATCGCATTATTTTCTGTTTTAAAATATAAATTGGGAAATAGAATTTATAAAAATTCCTATGTTTGTTCTATAAACATCAAAAATGACTGCCTAAGGATACATGTTTTATGCGTTTCAAATATGAATACTCGGAAAACAAAATTCTATCAACTATGAAAGCAAAAAAAGAGTGAAATAGTTTTTACTATTTCTATAGAAAATTATACTACCATTATTTTCACAGGAAGGGAAAATCAAAGAAAATGAAAGAAAAATTCAGTATGGTAAATTACAACATCTCTTTAGAGATATAGGAGAATATATTTCCACCATAAAACAAAAACAGGATCTAATATAAAGGAAACACTCAGAAAATAAGAAATCTTATAAATATGCCTACAGTAGGAACTTCTGGAGATTAAAAACATGATAACAGAAATATAAATGGCAAAGGACAGTTTTTAAGACAAGCTTGAGAAAAATCTCCAAGAAAACAGAAAAAAGGATAAATACAGATGATAGGAGAGAAAATGTTGTAGATATTTTTGTTTATTAAACTAGACTATCCAATTTCTCATTAACTGAAAAAGAGAGAACAGAGAAAATGAGAGAAGGAAAATATAAAAGAAACAATTCAAATTTTTTTCCCCAGAATGGATAAACAAAAATTTCCATATTGAAAGGGCTAACTAAATATTAATCACACTAAATGGAAAAAAGTAAACACAAGAAGATACAGTTTAGGAAATTTCCAAATGCTAGGGATGAAAAGAATGACCTACTGAAGAAAGAAGGGCTTCTGGAGAGAGAGAGAGGGAAAAAAAAAAAAAACGGTTTCATATAAAGGAGTTCTTTCAAGGTACATTCTCTCCCTCAGGAAGCTGTTGAAGGATGCTCTCCATAAAAATAAGAAAAGAAAAAAAAAAAGTTAGTTCTGGGATCTGGGGAAACAGTAGATCCAGCATGGGAAAAAGATAAAGGAAATGGTCACGGTAATTGCTGGATGGCAGGTGTAAAGAGTGATCTGAGTCCAGATTATTTAGTAAATAAAAAGTGACCATATTGTATTATGCATCTCAGAGATGAATGTGTCAGATTTCTATTGCTGCTGTAACAAATCACCACAAACTTATCAACTCTAAACCATACCTATTTATTATCTCACATTTCTGTAGATAGAAGTGGGTGGACTCAGGTGGGGCTCTAAGAACCTGTTTAGGATTTCTCCAGGCTAAAATCAAAATGTTGGCTTGTCTGAACTCTTAATCTGGAGGATGTAGGGAACGGTCTGCTTCCAGGTTCACTCAGGTTGTTGGCAGAATTCAGTTCCATGCTGCTCGTAGATCTGCGGTCCTTGTTTCTTTGCTGGCTTGTGACAGGGTCCATTCTCAGCTTCTAGAGGCCACCTGCATTCCTTAACTCTTGGTCCTCTTTGTGTTCAAAGCCAGCAATGGTGGGTTGAGTCCTCCTCACTTCAAATCTCTCTGTCCTCCTCTTCTGCCTCATTCCTCCTGCCTTCTTTTCTGCCACATCTCTTTGAGTGAGTCTTCTGCCTTCCTCTTCTGGTTTTAAAGGCTCATGTAATTATATAAGGTTATCCAGATAATCCAGTATTATCTCCCTATTTTAAGGTCACCTGATTAAAAACCTTAATTTTGTCTGCAAAATCACCTCACAGCAGTAGCTAGATTAGTGTTTGATTGAATAACCAAATGAGGAGAATCTTGGGGGAACATCTTTAGAATCTATTCTGCTGCCACAATGAATAGTAGTTGATCGTCATAATAACGTAAACACAGACTATTGATTTGACTAAATTTTTGTACATAAAATTTTTGAGAGGATTAGAGAGAGGGGTATTTTTGCATAAATTTGTAATGGTGTTTTGATGGAAGTGTAGGAGACTTAAAGTGCTCTCATATAGAAATGTCTAAATTTGAGAAAACTTGAAATAGAAGCAAATCATTTAGAAACATGGAGGTAAATACTAAGACAAATTAGCTAAATGAGTTTAAAAGTGCATGCTTCTAAAGAGTAGGACACTAATGATGATGGTTCAAGGCCAGGAGACTACTTTTGTAATTATTAAACATGTAATACTATTTTATTTTTGTAAATTAAATACTTTATTTTGTAACTTATTTATTACTTAATAATTAAAATGAAAAGCAGAAGATACATTAGAAATTGTGTCAATTCTTTTTTAAGTTACTGACCTATTCTTTTTAAGCATGATATGTGTGTTTCTCTTGAAAGATTATGGGTTACATTTTGTCTCTTCTCTAGTATCTGTTTTGCTCATGAACATTGCATTAGTAAAAATGGGTTATGGGGCTGAGTTTGTCTATGTACAAAATTAACATGCCAAAATAAAGAATCAAATCTTGGTCTCATTAGCTTTCTTATAAATGAGCTATAATCTGAATTGGGTAACTGAGTTTGAGAGCCCTGAACTAGTGAGCCGAAGTGGTATATATGACTGGTTTACTTAAATAATACAATTTGCTTAAAATATATTTGAAAAGATGTTTACCACTAACTGGCCAAAATTTAACTCCTAGAAACAGTTAGTATTTTGTAAGTGTTAACGACCACTCTAGCTCCATGGTAAAGAGGCCATGTCTTTCAAGGGAAGTAAAAGCCAGTCCAGGCTCTATCATGAAACTCCTTTGTAATCCTGAACATCACTTTGTAAGACTAGGTGATTGCTGTGGTCCCTTTCCCAGAGTGGGAACTGTTGATGAATTTACTAATTTAAAAGGCATAATCTCTGAGCATGGCAGTAAATATTATTACAAAATGATTATTTTATTAGGAAAACATAAAAATGATAATCTTCCAAGGTTACATAAGAGAAGAAAAAATTAAAAACTAAATATTTTTGAAGAGCATTGCTTTTGCACAGATATTTACATATATTTTATAGATTTTATTTTTTAATTATCTAAAATTGATTAAAGAATGTACATATGCCTTCTTATTGACAGATAAAGCAAGCCAATCCATTCTAGGGTTATCTGTAGTATCAGATAGTTAGTATTCATGGTTCCAAGCAAAATTTAAATTACTAGAGATGCCAGAAATTTCTTCAGGTAAATTTCTTCACTAAATATTTGATGCTTAAAAAAGAGCCATTAGTCATGTTTCGTAAAAGAAAACAGATCCAGTAATTAATTATTTTTTGTAATGGGGATTGAAAGAGTAACATAAAATGTAGATGAGTTCCATTGTTTGATATCTCAGTAATATAGAAACTATGAGACATTCAGACTAAGCATTAATCATTCATAGGGCAATTAATTTTAATTAAGGCAAGTACAGAATCCCATATGGTTTTAGACATTATCTATTCATTAATGCAAACAGTCTGAGAGGAGCCGTTTGGAACGTTTTGGTTGACAGCAATGGTGGACAGCCCTGGAGACACCTGGTTAAACATCCTCTAATTTTTATCCTGCTGTGCATCAGTGGGCAAGAATCCATGTTTAACAGTATTTGGTATGATAGAGTGTGTGAGAGGAATTTATTGTGTCTGTTATTTCTTTGGAAATCCATGTCACACACTATGCTTTCTTCTTGGGAAATAAGATGTGCTCACTTCTCACATTTTCCTGATATGTGTTCTCTTGATGTTGTTTTGAATATGTATATATTTCTTTCTTTCTTTTGTATTCACAGTATATACATACACACAAATACATTTATGGTAGTACCTGAATACTAGTGTTCCTTTTTGTATATACGCTGTTCTGTGTGTTTTAGTTATTTATTGCTGTGTAACAAATTACCCCCAAAACTTAGAGGCTTAATCCAACTCTACTGTGCATTATGTCACACATTTTCTGTAGGTCAGGAATTCAGGAGCAGCATAACTTGTTAGTTCTGGCTGGGGGGCTGGAGGAGGTCTCTCATGAGGTTGAAGCTAAGACAGTAGCTGGGGCAGTAGTCATCTGAAGGCTTAACTGTGGCTGGAGGATCTTTTTTTAAGGTGACTCATTCACATAGTTGTTAGTAGGAGGTCTCAGGTTCTTACTGCATATCGTGAAGAGGCGTCAGATCTTTGCTATGTAGATCTCCCTTCAGGTCTGCTTTAGTGGCATCACAACATGGCAGCTGGTTTTACCTAGAACATGTGATCCCAAGGAGCCAGGTGAAAGTTGTAATGTCTTTTATGACCTAGCTTTGTTATATTTCACGATAGCCTATAGATGTATTCAGTATGGGAGGAAATTGTACAAAGGCATGAATAGCAGCAGTTGAGAATCCTTGGAGACCATCTTGGAGGCTTGTTACCACTATATGCACTTATAGTGACATCTTTAAGCCTAGGAGCCATGCTTTATTCCTGTCTCTATCTCAGAATGTATTACCAAATAGAATTATATAAATGAGGAGCTTTTTAGTAAGTAAATAAATTACTTTTAGTTGTTATATCAATTTATATCCTTCTAAATTTCTTCATTCAATAAGTTAATAAGAAAATTGACAATCTCAATGTCAAACATAAGACTTACGTTAAATAGGACACATTTTAAGTGGTTATTGTGCAAAAGCTAATAGGTTTTGGCTATACTAGCCTAAAGTGCATTATTATATTCAGACTTTTGTTAGTTTTTTGAAGTATTGTTTAGTGATCAATGGCCTTTTATCTGAAAGACACAAAAGACCATCAACCTGAAATAGTTAACCTATTTTACAGAATAAAAGCACTGGAGAAATATTTCCTGATTTGTGGAGGTAAGGTCAAAAATTAAAATATTAAAAATACTTTAATATTAATCAATAGCTTTTTTCTTAGTGAACTGAGTCTTAATAGACTTTATGCCAGCTTATCCTGCATATCAGTAAGCACTGTTAGCATTGCTTTGAGTGACATTACTTTGAATGTTATTATTTCTGAGATTTGAAAATTTAACTCTAAAATTTTATAAGTGTCATTTTTGGTATTAGATGTAGAAAGTGTTACTTTTGAACAGTAACTGCCTTTACTCTCTTCATCTTTGTCTAAAGAGATTCTTTCATATTGAAAAAAAATTAAAAATAAGAAGGAAACAATTCAATGACTATTGAAGGAGTTTACGTCATCAACGATAGTAGCCATTTTGGTGAATGTTTTTATTCCCTTTAGTTAGGTTTACTTCTTTCAAATGCTAATATGAAAATGTACTAATTAAGAAAAAATCTTAGCATTATATTATAGATTTTATGTTTTAATTGTAGTAACCAAATTATTTTGTCTGGATTAATTAGGTGGATTTTGATGGAATTAATTAGAATAGTTAAGGGAAGAAGAAATTTTATTTAAAAAAAACCTGATCCATAATTTTGATCTCATTTTATAATTTATTTATCTCCTTTCCACCTTAAAAACTATTACTCTGGTAGAAATGAGTCTTCCATTCATTCAGTACACATTTATTAACATTTCTCATTACCCAAGAAATGTGTGACTATGTTGCCATAAATTTACTTTTTATTTACTTGGTAGAAGAGACTCTCAAGATCCAAAGTTCGTCTTTCTTATATCAAATTTTAATGAGAAGCCTTAACACTAATACAAGAATGTGTACCCTGATGTTCTTTTTTTTTCTCAGTATAGTTTCATTATAGGACATTATAAAGTTCTGGAAAAAAATAAGTCCACTTAGTTGAGTATCTTGGTTGATTGGATTCTGATTATAATAGGGCTTTATTATTTTTTAAGAACTTTAATACTCATGGTCAGAAAATAATATTCAAAATATTGATAGACATTGTATTAGTAATCTACTGCTGCATAAAAATTTAATACAAATCTTAGAGTTTTAAAAAAATAACATTTATTATCTCAAAGTTTCTGTAGGTCAGGAAGTGGTCACTGAAGACTTGGTCCCTCTGGCTCAATATCCCTTATGAGATGGCAGTCAAATTGTCAGCTGGGGCTGCAGTCATCTCAAGGATCAACTTGGGGACAATCCACTTCTGAACTCACTTGTGTGGCTCTGGCAGGATTCAGTTCCTCACAGATTGTTGGACTGAGGACTTTAGATCCTCGCTGGTAGTTGGACAGAAGCTGCTCTTAGTTCCTTGCCACATGGGACTCTCCACAGGGTAGCTCACAATATGCCAGCTGGCTTTATCATACTAAAGAACTGAGAAGAACCAGAGAGAGAGGGTACCAGATATTTGGAAGTAAGTAATCCAGAGAAGCAGTTTCTGTGGAAGAAGATTTCCTCTCCAAAAATAGCAGCAGGTGCAGCAAGACTCAGTTTTCCAAAGTACTGACGCTGAGCAAGATGCACATATTGTGTTCGGAGGTAGGATTAATGGCAGTGGAGCCCTCACCAGAACATTCTGCAGGATGGTGTTGGCTGT
This sequence comes from Diceros bicornis minor, assembly GCF_020826845.1. Taxonomy (NCBI): domain Eukaryota; kingdom Metazoa; phylum Chordata; class Mammalia; order Perissodactyla; family Rhinocerotidae; genus Diceros; species Diceros bicornis. The sequence continues at coordinate 23,915,862 of NC_080747.1, read as the reverse complement.
TATTTCTGACAGCATAGCTCTTTACCAGGTTTTTCAGCTATACCAGCAATGACATAAGCTCACTAAAACCCTTTCAATGAATTCCACGTCTGCTTAAATTATCCCGAGTCAAGTTCTGTTGCCTGCAGCTAAATGCTCTGATGAACATATTTAATTTCCTCTCTCATCATCTATACTTTCTCCAATAAGCAAGTTTTACCATAATATGACTGTTAAAAATTGTCAGAAAGTCAGATTTACTTTTTTCTGACAACTAATACTAGTTTTCCTAAGTTTCTATGTATTACTCTGTAGATATGGAATTAATGTAAATTATATATCATAGTTTAAATTTATTGTTCAATTTTCCTATGTCTCAAGAATTGTTTTATGGCTTTCACATAGATTATTTCATTTAATTCTTGTGACTGTTCTCTGAGGTATGTTGGGATATTTCTTAAGAAAACTCAAAGTGATACAGCTGACAAATAGTAAAAGTGGGATTCATATACAGATGGTCAAAAACCCTGAGCCCTTGCTCTCACACAATGCTATTATGCTTATTTCCAAAGTCCATATTAAACAATAAAACATATGGCACTCTTCAAAGTGAGATAAACACCTGACATAAGGCACAAAAAGAAAAATAGAAGAAAAATACTTACTCATTGGACTAAAGTAAGAACTACTACTAATTAAAAGTCACCATGAAAAGAGTGAAAAAGGCACGTTCTTGGGTGGCAGAAGCTATTTACAATGAACATATCTGACAAAGACTCGTATTCACAATAAAGATCATCTACAAATCAACAACAATGACAATGATAATGGTATCCAATAGATTATGACAGTGGATATGAACAAGTACTTTGCAAAATAAGATACACAAATGTCAAATTCAAAAGCACTCAATTTCACATTTCATCAGGAAAATGTAAATTAAAAGCATGATGGGATGCTACCACGTACCCCTTCTCCCAACAGGTAAAATGAAAATGATTGACACTATTTGTAAAATGTGGAATGTCTGAAGTGCTTATGTACTGCTGCTTGGGGTGTACATTTCCTCTTTGGAAAACTCTTTCTTTGCCAATTTCACTCAAAGCTGAACAAATGCAAACCCTGTGATCCAGGAGTTAAGCTACTAGATTTATAAAAGGGAGAAATGCTTTCATATCTTGGCCAACAAATATACAAAAATGTTTATAATAGTACTATTTTTAATAATCAAAACAACCTAAATACCTCTCAACCATAAACTAGATAAATATTTTGTGATATAGTCACACACTTGCATACTGCATGGCAACAAGAAGGCATAAACTATTGCTATTAAAAACAAACATGAAGAAAAGTGCACAGATTGTCAGAGTACAGCTTGCTGAATTATCCCGACAGGAACACACCTGTGAAACCAGCACTGGCTCAAGCCCTAGAGTATATTGGCATGACAGAGCACCCTCCTCTTGTGTCCCACTCCAGTCATCATCCCTTCAAAGGCCACCACTATTTTGATTTCTAACAGAGTAGTGTCTTCTCTTTTAGAACTTTATGTACACTGACACAATCAGTACATGCTGCTTCGTGTTTCGTTTTGTTGATAAACATTATGCTTGTGAGATTCTTTCATAGAGACTATATGGTCTTGGTCTTGTTATGGGGGTAGTTTCTTAAACAAAGTCAAGGAACAGAAATCATATAAAAATCAATTGCTTAATTATACCACCATGACTAAAAATATGGATAAAATTAGCATTATTAAAATAAAACAAGTGGAAAAGTAATTTACATCACATAAAACAGGAAGAATATTATATTGCAAATATATGAATAACTCCTATAATAGATAACTATTAATCAAAATATAAGCAAAGGATTTTAGTTGGTAATACACAGAAGGTGGAATCTATTTATCTAAAAAACATCATAGTAGTTTTCCTTTGCTGTATAACAAATTATCACAAAATTAGCAACTGAAACCAACCTTTATTATCTTATACGTTCCTTGGGTCAGGAGTCTAGGTACAGATTAGCTGAATCCTCTGCTCACGCTCTCATAGGCTGAAATCAAAATGTCAGCTGAGCTACAGTTTTCCTCTGGAGCTCAGGGTCTGTTTCCAAGATTATTCATTTTGTTAGAAGAATTCAGTTCCTTGCAGGAAAAGTCCCCACTTTCTCACTGGCTGTCAATTGGGGGCCATTCTCAGCTTCTAGAGGCTGCCCTCTGTTTTTTGCCTCATGACTCCCTGCTCTCACAGCATAGCAGTTTATGTGCTCAAAGCCAGCAGGAGAGCATCTCTTGCTTTGAATATCTTCCTTTTAAAGAGCTCCCAACTAATTAAGTCCCATCCAAATAATCTCCCTAACTTAATATCAATTGATTAAGGACCTTAATTACATATAAAAAATTCCTGACCTTAATTACACATACAAAAATCTTTTTGCCAGCAGCTTACCATAATCACAGAAGTGATATCTGGCCACATTCATGGGTCTCACCTATACCCACAGGGATTATATAGGGCTTGTACTCCAAGGGGGGGGACTCTTTGGGGCTATCTTAGAATTCTGTCTATCATAAGCATATTTTAAAAAGCTCAGTGTCTCTATATCTAGAGAAATAAACAACAAGCCATATCAAACCTATTGATCTGAATATTAAAAATCCTGGTCAAATTTTGTTAAGGATTATATACTGTTTTGGGGATTTTAAAAGTATATAACCCTTAAGGAACTCAATATATTATGGAAATATATAGAGGGTGGAAAATGAGTATATTTTATGACCTTATAATTATACTACATATATACCTTAGATATAACTTTGTATGAGTCCAATAGAGTGTAGGTGGGTTAAGAGAATGGAGTGAAGGTGGTGATTAAAGAATACCCAAAAGGGTAAGAGAAAGCTAAAAAAGTGCTGATCCACGCATCAGAAGTAGAGCTACAGAACATATTCCAATCTTCCCAAGCAAGGAAAGTGCTAGAAGCTTAATTTTAGATCATATCAGCATTCCAATTTGGAGAAACTGTTTTAATAGTAAGTTCAAGGTCACAAAACTTTCTGATTCATTAATTAAGGATAAGTTCTCATACTGATCTTCTATCTAACTTCAGAAAGTGTGGCTCTTGAATTTTCTGCATTGGTTGTGATGTATAAGAGACATCAGCAGGAGAATAAAAACTTGATACTGTGATATAGAAAGACACCATCAGGATCTGAGTAATGCCAGCCTATAAGAAATTATAAGAGATCAGAGGTGCTCTACTGAGATTGTTTGTTGAAGAGGCCTTGATGTTACAGGTTTATTTTAACATAGTAGTTATACTCAGTTCAATAGGTATTAATATCAAAATGTAAAGAAGTCATAAATGCAGCATTTGTTATTTTAGTGTATTACACTATCTGCCTTTAGTTTGCATTTAGAAGTTGTTTGAGGGGCCGGCCCAGTGGCGTAGCAATTAAGTGCGCGTGCTCAGCTTCAGCGGCCAGGGGTTCGAGGGCCTGGATCCTGGGTGTGCACCAACGCATTGCTTGTCAAGTCATGTTGTGGCGGTGTCCCATAGAAAGTAGAGGAAGATGGGCATGGACATTAGCCCAGGGCCAGTCTTCCTCAGCAAAAAGAGGAGGATTGGCATTGGATGTTAGCTCAGGGCTCATCTTCCTCATGAAAAAAAAAAGAAGTGGTTTGCTACCATCCCGTTATTTGTTCCTTTCTTCTACTTCATTAGCTCATAGGAGTGGAACAAATCTTTTTGTCCCTCTATTCTAAACATGTTCACTTAGAATAAAAATCCAAATACGTGGGGTGACATCAGCAAGACGGTAGAAGAGGAAGGCTTAGACTTTGTCCCCCGTGAACACCAACTTAACAAAAATACATGGTCCATGAAGCCTTTACGAGAACTCTATAAACGAGTCAGGAAGTCGCAGTGCCCCAGGCAAGCTCAAAGCCAAGAGCAATGGCATGGAAATGAGTAAGAAAAGCTGTTTTATCTCAACCACATAAGTTTCTCCAACAAGCTGGCACAGCTCATAGTCAGAAGCCCAACTTGTAGCTTCTCCCATGGGAGGAAGAGACAAGAGCGGAATATCCAGCCAACATTCTGGCTTTTAAGGGGCCTCTTTGAGGAACTGGTTTCTGTCTGGCTTAACTCCAAACAGTGATGGGGAACCATATGCTCTGGATGCCTGCGAGTGGCTGAGAACAAGAGAGAGCTCAGTGGCTTATGGCAGCACCAGAAAACCTGCAGTACTGCAGACAGACATCAGAGGGAGCAAGAGACTACAAACTCCTGATAAAGCAAAGGGCAAACCTCTCTAAATGGGAAATTACAGGCATACACCAAGAGAATATGTAATCCCAGAAAAGGTTTGAGAGGCTCCAAGAACCTCTAGCCAGGCTGATTTGTGAATGCCTTTCTTTTCTGTCAGAAAAGACTGGGAGAGTGGCTGTTTTTTTCAAATGCACAAATCGCAACAAAATATTGCAAGACATGGACAGAAACAGAGAAACGTGGTCCAATCAAAGGAAAAAAATTAATATCCAGGAACAGACCTTAAGGAAATAGAGATCTACAAATTACCTGACAAAGAATTCAAAATATTTGCTTTACAAAGCACAATGCACTATAAGAGAACACAGATAGACAACTAAATGAAATCAGAAAAACGACGCATGAACAAAATGAAAATATCAACAAAGAGATAGAAACTATAAAAAAGAACCACACAGAAAATCTGGAGCTGAAAAGTACACTAACTGACTTGAAAAATTCACTAGATGGGTTCAAGCAGACTTGATCAATCAGAAGAATCAATGAACTCAAGGAGAAGTCATTTGAAATTATCAAGTTAGAGAGAAAAAAAAGAAAAAAGAGTGAAGAAAAGAGAAAATAGCTGAAAGGACTTGTGAGGCACCATCAAGATGTTATGAGAGTCCCAGAAAGAGAGAAGCAGAAATCTTATTTGAAGGAAAAAATGACTGAAAACTCCCCAAATCTGAGGAAGGAAATAGACACCCAGTTTCAGGACATTCAAAGGACCCCAACCAGGATAAATTCAAGGAGGTTATCAGTGAGATAGACTATCACCAAACTGTCAAATTCTAAGACAAAGAGAGAATCTTGAAAGCAGCAAGAGAAAAGTGACTCCTCACATAGAAAGGAGCTCCCATAAGTTTATCAGTGGTTCTCTCAGCAGACATTATAGGCCAGAACAAAGTGGGATGAAATATTCAAATTACTGAAAGGAAAAAAATCAAAACCTGATAACCAAGAATATTACAGCTAGCAAAATTGTCCTTCAAAATTGAAGGAAAAATAAGGACTTTCTCAGATAAACAAAAGCTGAGAGCTTTCCTCATCACTGGACTTGGCTTACAAGAAATGCTAAAGGGAGTCTTTCAAGTTGAAACAAAAGGACAGTAGGCAGTGACATGAAAGCACACAAAAATACGAAACTCTCTGCTAAAGGTAAATCTATAGGCAAATACAGAGTCCTGTAAAACTGGAATGGTGGTATGTAAGTCACTTTTAATTCAACTACAAAATTTAAAAGATAAAAGCATAAAAATAACTACAACACTGCATTAATGGATACAAAATATAAAAAGATATAATTTGTAACATAGATAACATAAAGTAAGGCGGGGAAATATAAAAGAGTAGATACTTTGGATGCAATTGAAGTTAAGTTGTTATCAGTTTAAACAGACTTATAACTGTAAGATGTTTTATGTAATCCCATGGTAATCACACAGAAAATATCTATAGAAGATGTATGAAAGAAAATGAGAAAGGAATCAAACCATACCACTACAAAAAAAATCAATGAAACACAAAGGAAGGCAGTGAGAGAGAAAAAGAGAAACAAAAACTGAAAGACACGCAGAAAACAATTAACAAAATGGCAATAGTAAATCCTTCTCCATCAGTAATTACTTTAAAGGTAAATGGAATAAACCCTCCAATCAAAAGACATGGAGTGGCTGAATAGATGAAAAACAGGATCCAACTACATGTTGTCTACAAGTGATTAACTTTAGAGCATGGATGGCCATACTTAGAAAATATAGACTTTAAGTCAAAACACTGTCACAAGAGACAAAGAATTTTATATAATCATAAGGACTGATTCATCAGAAACACATAACAAATATAACCATATATGCACCTAACAGCAGAGCACCCAAGTACGTGAAGCAAACAGTGACAAACCTGAAGGAAGATATAATAGACACTCTTATCTGCAGTTTCATGTTCTGCAGTTTGAGTTACCCATGGTCAACCTGTGGCCCTAAAATATTAAATGAAAAATTCCCAAAATAAACAATTCATAAGTTTAAAATTGCACTGCCATTCTGAGTAGTGTGATAAAATCTGCCATCAGCTCTGTCCCCAGGAGGTGAATCACCCCTTTGTCCAGTGTATCCACACTCTATGTGCTACCCGCCCATTAGTCACTTAGTAGTCATGTTGGTTATCAGATCAGCTGTCATGATATCACAGTGCTTGTGTTCAAGTAACCCTTATTTTACTTAATAATGGCCCCAAAGCACAAGACTAGTGATGCTGGCAGTTTGGATATACCAGAGAAAAGCCATAAAATGCTTCCTTTAAGTGAAAAGGTGAAAGTAACTGACTTAAAAAGGAAAGAAAATAAAATCATATGCTGAGGTTGCTAAGATCTATAGTAACTTTTGTTACAACATATTGTTATAATTATTCTATTTTATTATTACTTATTGTTGTTAATCTCTTACTTTGCCTAATTTATAAATTAAACTTTATCATAGATATAAATGTATAGGAAAAAACATAACATAGATAGGGTCTCCATACTATCTGCGGTTTGAGATATCCACTGGGGGTCTTGGAATATATCCCCAGGGGATAAGTGGGGCCTACTGTACAGATAGTAACTCAATAATAGTAGATATTTCAAAACCTGACTTTCAAGGAGGGATAGATCAACCAGACAAACCAATGAGGAAGAAGAGGACTTCTTTTCTACAGTTATGTAGAGAACACTCTACCCAACGAAAACAGAATACACATTATTCGTAAGCATACATGAGAATTATCCAGAATAGGGCCTATGTTAGGCCACAAAACAAATGTTAACAAATTTAAAAATATTGAAATCATGCCAATTATCTTATCTGACCACAGTGGAATAAAACTAGAAATAAATAGCAAAATGAAAACTTGCAAGAAAAAGAAATAAAAAGTATCCAAATTAGAAATGAAGAATTAAAAAGATCTCTGTTTGCAGATTTTATAATCTTATATATAGAAAACCATAAAGTTTCCACACACACACACAAATTATTAGAACTAATAAACAATTCAGCAATGTTGCAGGATACAAAATCAACACACAAATATCAGTTGCATTTTTATACACTAACAACGAACAATTGAAAAGGAAATTAAGTAAACAATCCCATTTACAATAACATCAAAAACAATAAAATACTTAGAAATTAACTTAACTAAAGAGGTAAAAGACCTATAAATTTAATACTATAAAACGTTACGGAAAGAAATTAAAGAAGACACAAATAAATGGAAAAACATCAGTGTTCATGGAATGGAAGGATTAATATTGTAAGAATATACATACCAATCAGGGCAGGACCGGTGGAGTAATGGTTAACTGTGTGCACTCTGTTTCAGTGGTCCAGGGTTCGCAGGTTCAGATCTCAGGCACAGACCTACGAGCCACTCATCAAACCATGCGGTGGCAGCATTCCATATAAAGTAAAGGAAGATGGGCACAGATGTTAGCCCAGGGCCAACCTTCCTCAGCAAAAAGAGGAGGATTAGCAACAGACGTTAGCTCAGGGCTAATCTTCCTCATCAAAAAAAAAAAAAAAAGTACATACTAATCAAAGCATTCTACAGATTCAATGCAATCCCTATCATAATACCTATAGCATTTTTTGCAAAAATAGAAAAAAAAAATCCTAAAATTCATACGAAATCTCAAAGGACCTCGAGTAGCCAAAATAATCTGAAGAGAGAAAAACAAAGCTGGAAACATCACACTTCCTGATTTCAAAACATATTATAAAGCTATAGTAGTCAGAACAGTAGGGTACTGGGATAAAGACGGACATATAGAATAATGGAACAGAATAGAGAGTTCAGAAATAAATCTTTGCACATCTGGTCAAATGATCTTTGACAAGAGTGCCAGGAGTATGCAATTGGACAAGAGTAGTCTCTTCAACAAATGGTTGGGAAAACTAGATATTGACATCAGAAGAATGAAGTTGGACCCTTACCTTACACCATATAAAACAAATTAACTCAAAATGGGTTAAAGACCTAAATGTAAGGCCTGAAATTCTAAAACTCTCAGAAGACAACACAGGAGAAAATCCTCATGACATTGAACTTGGCAATGATTTCTAGGTTATGACACCAAAAGTACTGGCAACAAAAGCAAAAATAAGCAAATAGGACTACGTTAAACAAACAAAAGAATATTTTGTGCAGCAAAGGCAATCAATGGAGTGAAAAGGCAATTTATGGAACGAGAGAAAATATTTGCAAACCACCTATCTGATAAGGGATTACTATCCAGAATGTTTAAAGAACCCCTACAACTCAACAACAACAACAACAACAAAAAACAACCCTATTAAAAAAAATGTGCAAAGACTTAAATAGACAATTCTCCAAAGAAGATATACAATTGGTCAACAAGGAAATGAAAAGTTGTTAAGATCACTAATCACCAAGGAAATGCAAATCAAAACCACAATGATATATCACCTCACACCCACTGGCATGGCCACTATTAAAAAAAAAAACCCAGAAAATATCAAGTGTTTGTGAGGATATGGGGAAATTAGAAAACTTGTACACTGTTCATGGGAATATAAAATGTGCAGCTACTATGGAAACAGTACGGAGTTTTCTCAAATAACTAAAAAATGGAATTACCCTGTGATCCAGCAATCCCACTTCTGGGTGTATGCCCAAAAGAACTGAAAACAGCGTCTGAAAGAGATATTTACATACCCATGTTCATTGCAGCAGTATTTACAATAGCCAAAAAGTAGAAGTAAACTAAATGTCCTTCAAAGGAAGAATGAATAAAGAAAATGTGGAAACACATACAATGGAATATTAAAAAAAAGAAGGAAATCCGGTTATACACCAAAACATGGATGAACCTTAAGGACATTACACTAGGTGAAATAGGCCAATCACAAAAAGATAAATGCTGCATGATTCCACATATATAAAGTCTAAAATAGTCAAATTTGTAGAAATAGAAAATAGAATAGTGGTTGCCAGGGTTGCAGGGGGTGGGGAAAAGGGAGTTTCTGTTCAACAGGTATAAAGTTTCAGTTTTGCAAGATGAAAAAGTTCTAGAGATCTTTTGCACGGCGATGTGTATATGGTTAACACTACTGTACTGTACACTTAAAAATGCTTAAGATGGTAAATTTTATGTTATATTGTTTAATCACACATACACACATACACAAAAGCTAGAGGAGAAAGCAAGAAATCATAAAATCTTCCTGATCTTTTCCAATTTCTTTCTCAAGTAGGAGTAAATTTTTTGGAATATAGATTAGCCACCCAAACCGTGACAAACATGGGCTTCTGTGATCAGAAGTAATCTGTGTAATTTCAGTTAAAAAGAATCTTAGGAGGGTTTGTGAGTACTCATTGAACAAATATAAGACTTAAGGGACTCGGGTTAGAAGTACTTTGTATCCTGTCCTCAGTCTGTATCTAATCTGGATTATAATATTTTCAAGAACAGTTGTGTTGCAATTTATTTCTTTTGATCTCTGTAACATATAGTATGTAGTATGTACTGATTACATGCTTTAAAAATTTTTAATGTAAATTTAAAACATCTTTTTAGCACAGTAAGAATTATTACTCGACGAAGAGTACTATGTGTTGGATTCTCTATATATGGGAAAAATGAGAGTCAGAAAAGGTTGTCAAGGATCCAATTTTATTAATGTAGAAAAGTGGTGATTTATGTTTTGGCAAACAATTTAAGTAAATAAAAAAAGAATAAATGTGTCTTATGAAGAAAGAGCATTTTAAGAAATTGTGGTGGCCCAAGAATGATTCTTAAATTTAAAAGCAGTATGTATTTACTGTCTATGTTTTGTATTAAGGGCATTGAAACTAAGACAACATCCCTGCCACAATATTGGAGTGTACAGTGGAGTGGCAGAAATACATATAAACATTTTACTGCCATACAATGAAGAATGGTCTTACAGTAGAAGATTGCATGGTAAGAAAAAGGAAACACTAATGCTTTGGAAGGATAAGAAATGTGATCTCGGACTGAAAATATTCTAAATACTCTGCTGGGGGGTGGGTGGGGAATAAAGGCAGGAGTATTTCAGGCTGAGGAAATGTCAGAAAGTCTTTCTTCTTTCCAAAAAAAATTTTAAAAGGAGGTTGGTGCTGGTCGATTTCAAACCCAAATATCACTGTGAAAATACCTGGGACATTCGTGTAATGCTCATTTAGGACCAGATGAAGGATAGCATTGAAGGCCACAAAAATAGATGAGATTTTAGATGGTAGGCAACAAAAATTTACCCCAGATTATTCTCAACAGAAAAACGCAGAATCAAAGAGTTGCTCTAAATTTTGAAGTTTCAGGAAGCGGTGAAAATTTAACGCCAATACATGGAAAAGGAAAATTATAACTCAAGAACCTTAGTGCTTTCTCACCTCCCTTATCAGTTCTTTTTTCCCAACTTTTGGATTTACCTACCAAGAGGTCTTGTTGATATCAAATTATAGCCAAATGCTGAATCCCGTGATTCCTATGCCCCTTGCAGGCCTACATCTCTAAACCTCAAAAATAATGTGAATCTACCGCTTCTCACACTTTCTTCTTAGTTCTTGTCTATTTGTCTATTTGTCTGGAAAAGTAACCTGGTGAATTCTGTGTAAACAATTAGTGACATCTCTTTAGGTTGGTATTATTGCTTTAGAGCACTTGCCTTTAAAACACAACAGAAAGAAATATAGCTTTGATAGTAGACATCCAGGCATTTTGTGAAGAGATTTTGCAGAAAAAGAGATAACTTTTTTAGAATCCCTGAAATTATACCACTAAGGGAAAATACCACTCTTATATGTTTATATATATATATATAAACATGTATATATATGTGTGTATGAATATGTATATATACATATATGTTAATATTATATCTATTTATTTTAATATTATGTATGTGTGCATATATATATATGTAAAAGTAAACTGAGAAAGCCATATTTCTAAATAACAGAATTAAGTTTCAGTACTGGAAGATGATTTTCACTACTATAATTTAAAGTAAGAATTAATGCAATTAAAATTTTTGAGCATATAGAATATAATTGGTAAGAAGTAAATTGGCAAATGGGCAACAATTTATTACACATCTACCATATGCTAATTATATTAATCATCTTTTTTTGAACAATAAACTCTAGGTGCATTGGAATTTCAGTGAACTCAACTATACCTGTTCAAGTTTCCAACAACTTCATGCAGGTAGCTTTAAAAATAAATTATCAATATGAAATTCGGCTGCAGAACATAAAACAACGATGCCAAGCAACTAATGGAAATCTATTATCCACTTTGTAGATTTCAGACAACACAGTTGGAATCTTAGAAAATTCTAAAGAAAAATGTATGTATATGTAAGCTTTTTTAATGTCAGGATTTTAGAAACGTCAAATGTTAAACTTGGTCTTTTGCTGTGTTCAGAAAAACATAAAAATACATCTTTTACCATATAAGTTGTAAATTATCAATAATTCACATAAAAATAAGGAGACATCTCAGTGTATTATGAATTTTATTAGCCTTTTTTCATTTAGAAAGTTGGACATGTAAGTTATCCTACACTGCCATAGAAGAGAATTTTGTCTTTAAATTTGATGCTTAATTTATCAAAATAAAAATTTTAAACTAGCTGCATGTGAATTATTGTTTTCTGAAATAATGTGACGTTTGACCATACTATCACTTCATTTGTTTTTAATTTTTGTGATAAAATATTGGATATAAAATTATTTATCATCTGAAATGAACAGCTAAACTGTCATGCAGTAAAATTTCTGTTCATTACTTTTAACATTACATAGAATGCTTAAATCAAAAATGTTTTTCATTGTAAGCTTCTTTTATTGTGTTGCCAATTGAGATCAAAGATATAGTGTTTTGTCTTTAAACAGCTTATCTGCAAAATCATATTTATGCAGGTAATTGAATTCCTGCGACTTAGGAAAATTTTGTAATTATGTTTTGTGATGTCCAGTTTCAAATATTCAACAGTTTAAAAACTACCTTTAAAACGTGTAGTTTTCTGTTTCTACTCTTTCCGAATTAGTTTATAAATAGTTTTCTCTTGGATGTTTTTAAATTAATGATAAAAAGGGGTGTTTTATCACTTTTACATTTGACATTTTACATGTTAATGAAGGTTAACGAGGATTAGTAAAGGTAAAATTCTAACTTTGATCTCTCTCTCAAGGGAATATTAACATTACTCTTTGGAAATATCTGCTATTACACAATGATTTGTAATGAAAATATTGAAGAAATAAGAAAAACCGTCATATTCTATTAATTCTACAATGTTAATATAAGCAGATGATGTATCAAAATGTCCTTAAGTAGACAACCATGGATACATATATACTTGAAAAGCAGAAGTCTGAGGCTGGATGACAGGAGACTCTAAAAGAGAGTTGCAATCATGACGAGAGGAATAAGAAAAATCATCCCCTCCTGTGGCTTTCACTTAGAATTGAGACTTCTCCAGAGCAACTCAGCACCTGAATCCTCATATCTCATTTGTGAGAACTGGATCAAATGACCATTCATGCATCATTCAACATCAGCGGGGCTGTAATTAACCGTATTGGTTTAGATTAATCATTTTAGATAAAAAGGCTCTCAGGGAGTAAAACATAGTATCTACTACAGTGCCCATTTCAAATAATATACACACACACAACTCAGGTACAACTCCTAGTCTTTATTTATTTGACCTTATTTTACCTCTATATGAGAGATTTTTGTCTCATTCATTTATTTGGAATTCTCAGGCTTTATTAGTTCGTGGTGTATAGTGAATGCTAATAATGAATTAATAGCTACGAGGTAGAGCCAAATGTGGTATTTAAAAGATGAAGCAAGGAGTGTATCTGAAGCTGCCAGATAGGGAAGCTGAGGTGATCCTGTTAATTGAGATAGGGTAGAGGAGGAGAAACAGGCCTTATTTCCTTAGGGACTGGCAGGCAGTGTGTTCACTTTTTGCTTCCCAAATTTGAGGTGCTGCAAGATATTTGCTTATATTTAACCAGAAGAATAATGAAAATAAATCTCTAAAATTAGGAAAGAAGTTAGGTTTGATTAAAGATTTGATAATCATTGGTGAATAATATCATTTATTTGTAAAAATTGTTTTCCCAAGCCATCTGAAAAGATATTAAAATGCAACACCTGAGCATGTAGGATGTCAGCAAAGAAAAAAAAGTATAAAATAGTCTCAGAAGGAGTAAGTGAAACTCCTAGATAAGTAGTAGTGAATACAATAAGTAAAACCAAAAGCTTTCAAGAAAGTTTTATTCAGGGGTGACTATAGGAACAGAAAGATGCATAAGAAATTTGCAATTTCGTTTGTATTTATGAAGCCATTAATGATGTTATTAAGAATATTTTAATTTTAATGAATGAACGGTATAAGCAACAAGAACAGGCCATGCTGGGGCCAGTCTGGTGGTGCAGCGGTTAAGTGCACTCGCTCAGCTTGGGCGGCTGGGGGTTTGCAGGTTTGGATCCCCAGCGAGGATCAACGCACCACTTGTCAAGCCATGCCATGGTGGAGTCCCATATAAAGTAGAGAAAGACAGGCATGGATGTTAGCCCGGGGCAGATCTTCTTCACCAAAAAAAAAAAAAAAGAACAGGTCATGCTTTCAAGACATTTGATGTTGAAGGGGAAATGAATGATGGAATGTGTATGAATAAGATAGAGACTTTCACTTTTAAAGGGAGAGAATTAATGTGTTTAAAAATAAGAGATAAAAGCCATTCCAGAGGGTAAACTGAAGACTTAAGTTTGAGAGACAATGATTGATGGATCCTTCTCCCATAGAAGTCAAGAGAGGTTAGAGTATGGAGTATAAGTGTATGTGGTTTAGCTTTAGATAGTAATAGAAACACCTTTCCCCTTGAGATAGGAGGAAAGGGTAGATAAATTAATAAATTTAGACTAAGACAGAAAAACAGAGATATCTGTGGATAAAAGATAAAAGATCACATTATGCAAGTAAATTATTATAAATCTTTGAGTTCTTACTATGTGTTGTATTCATAGTAATTATTGCGTTTAATTTTCAACAACAATTCTACAAGGTAGTTAAAGTTAAGTATATTTATTTTACAGATGAGAAAGCTGAGTCACAGATACCTTAAGTAATTTCCTCAAGGTCACTCAATTTGCAAGTGACAAAAACTGATTTAAACTCAAGCAGTTTTGCATCAGAGACTACACTTTTAACTTCACGGTTATGTCAATTGAATAGAATGGGTTGATCCAAATGCTTCATAACACATAAAGTGAGACCAATGCAGGTGTAAGTAAAACAGATTTTAAGCAGCATTGCAATGTCACTTAAAAGTGGAAATTTAACAACTAATTTGTAATAATAGAATTTTGGGTCAAGATTCGAGAGTGTGCATATATAAAAAATATCCCACTCTTCCCAACCACAAAAAAAGATAGATAAAATATTCTCAAACCTTTAAAATTCGTATCCATAATCCATAAAAGAGGAAATCTGATTGTTATTCAATGATACTGGAAATCAACAGTGAAGTAAATAGCCGAACCCTGCTCTGTCACCATAGTATTGTGCTTATTCTTCTATTTGGCACAATTTCTTAATTGTAAAAAAATAGATTGCATCGACTCTAGAGCAGGAGTTGAAAATGAATCATTCAAGACTGATAAGGTAGTTGTGTGAGAATTAAAAGGGGCAAGATATCAAAGATACTGATAAGATCAATGTGATGTGTAAGTTTTCTTTTGCTGCTGTCACAAATTATCACAGACTTTGTGGCTTAAAACAACACAAATATATTCTTACAGTTCTGGAGGACAACAGTCCAAAATAGATTTTACTAGGCTAAAATCAAGGTATTGAAAGGGCTGCATTTTTTGCTGGAGGTTCTAGGGAAGAATCCCTTTTGTTGCCTTTTCTAGTTTCTAGAAGCTGTATGCATTTCTTGGCTTATGGACCCTTCCATCTTTAAAGCCAGCAATGGCTGCTTGAGTATTTCTTATATCAGGTCGTTCTGACACTGACTCTTCTGCCTTCCTCTTCCACATTTGTGGACCTTTGTGATTACATTGGGCTCATTGGGATAATCCAGGATAATTTCCCCATCTCAAGGTTATCTGATTAGCAACCTTAATTTGATTTGCAATCTTCATTCCCCCTTGCCCTGTAACCAAACATATTCATATATTCAGGGTTTAGGACGTGCATATTTTGGGGGAACCATTATTCTGACTACCACAATTGATGAAATACAAAAACTAGCATTGTTAGCCCCAGAAGAAAAACCATAAAGGGCTGAAAAATTGGAAGTATATATTAAATTCTAAGTGCCTTCCAATATCTTAAGATGAGAGAGTAGGATGACCTCTTTCATCTCATTTTTCTTAGGTTTTTCTTATTTCTTTTCACCAGTTTCAGTCACAATCTATATGGTTTAATGTATGAAATCTAAAATTCCATCATTATTGATGGGTGGTACTGTTAGTCTTTCATCATCTTCCTTTGTTGGCCAGGGTTATTAATATTTAAAGCAGCCAGAGAGAAAATAAAAGTATCATATGTGACCACTCTAGTATAGAATGGTTTGGACTAATTCATGAGTCAATTTCTTTGTTAATGCTTTGACCTAATTAGTTGACTACTTTAACAGACCCCAAACACTAATGAAATCACAGCCACATCTTGATAATATTATTAAATTGTCTCCAAGTGTTTATTTAAGCACACTTTATTTGTATGTGGCTGAAACCTAATACTCAACATAAATTACATCTATTTTACTGCATAATTTTTATAGAATCAAGTTAAAGCGGATAAAAAATAAGTCAAGGTCTGTGTCTTCTGTCAAGTTACCATAACACGTCTCCTAAAAGTCTTATCCATTTACTATATTAGAAGCCATTCTGCATCTAGAAAACACACACAATTTTTTTCACACTTAATTATAAACCATCAACTGTACATTAAATATAGTGAGTACTATGTGTACATAGAGAATTCCAAAATTTATGTACTGAAAGAGAAGTAATGGAGTATTTAAGCCAAACCTAATTTAGAGGAGAAAAGATGTCTATATCAAGTTAAATTTAAAAACTTATGTCCCACTTTCTAAGCCTATATTCACCTTATTCTCAGTTCACTTTAAAAAATAATATCATTCTGTTCTTTTGTTTTTTTTCTTCCTCATTTTATTGTGCTTTAGAGATACAAGTAGCAATGATGAGTCACAGAGCTTTATCATTTCCCCTCATTTCTCAGGAATGAGAATAGCTGAAACAGAATTGTTGCTCAAATGAATATTTTCAGCAATTCAGAATGCACAATTTAGTCATTATAAAGTTTTTACGTCTCAAAATGAATGTAAGAATCTTTCATAATCAAAGAATTCACTCCATTTGAATACTGTCAATCCAAAGTCCTTGTCAAATCTATGTTACGTTAATGACAAATGGAGTCAGCTTAGAACATTAAAGCATTTTAAGCAGAATATTCCCTAACTAGTTGGTTCTTGACAACAGTCTCCGAGTTTATTGTAGTTTATGTAGTTAACTAAAACCTGAACACTTTCTTTCATGGAAAAAATACAACAAAAGATTTTAGGATTAACATGACACACATTCCTTGTGCATTTATGAGAGACGGGAAGAGAGGGAGCATGCGTTGAGCAAGTACATTTATTATAGGTCCTTTATATGTATTATCTCATTTAGTCCTCACGACAAAGGTGAAATATGCATTGTAATTCTCATTTATATAATAATGAATTGAAGACAAATATAATATACTTTCCCATAATCACATAATTAATTAAAAAACCATATGGGAACTATTATACAGGTACCTGAATTCAATGTCTCTGTTCTCCATTTTGTACCATTCTGTCAGCTTTCATATGGTTAAATTCTTCCCCCAGAAATATAAGTTTATAAATAAGGAGAAAAAACTCACAAATAACATTTCTGCTGACATGTCTAAGAAAGATATTCATAGATAGTAAGCATTTACAAGCAACATAAGCACAAAGATAATCCCCGCGCAGAACTCTTCACACTGTCTTCTGTGTTACAACAAACATTGCGTTCTTATCTTTGCGACAGAACATAGAAAGTTAAGTTAAAAGTATTTCACATAAATTTTTTCTGTTTGTCCTCTGTCTAATATAGCTCATGAGAAGATCAATTCATGTTAGTTCCTCAAAAATTTTCAACATAAATTATAATCTTTCCTACTAAATACAAGTCTGGGCTTTAATAGATTAAAAGAAGAAAGGTGGAAAAAAATTAAAAAGCAATTCAGATACAAAGTTGGCTGGTACCCAATACAGGACTATATAATGTTGATTTCAAAGACAGTGTTGCAGTAGATAATAGAATGTCAATATGACCCTGGGAAAGGCAAATTTTTGTGTGTGTGACTGCAGTTGCTCATTATGGGTGGTGGAAAGATATAGTGGCTAGATAGGACCTGTGGGCCTAAGAAGTGGTGGAGAAAGTATTTTAAAATACTCAATCCTAACTCAGAATCATTCTTTACCAGATTTACTAACTACTGCATCATTTTTGTTTGCAGCTAAAAATCATCCAGTTAGGAAGACAACACATAGTGAAAACCCTCTCTTTCTGCAGCACAACTCAATTCTTTAGACAAGGTCCATATGGTAAAAAATGTTGTCTGCCAAATACAAGTGAATGATAAGTGTGGGGATCTATATCCTCATTACTGGATCAACATGTCTTAGAAATTTCACTTGAGGTTAATATCTCTAAGAATCTAATGAAATTTGGACTTGATAGTAATAGAACACACTAAGGGAGTGGTAGAGATTAGCAAATTTATGGTCACAGAACTGACCAGCTAAACCACTTGGTAAGAATTCATTTACAATAATAGTAGTAAACAGAACTTACACTACCCCCTGACCTAAAACTGCTTGGCATTGTGAAATCTGTGCAACAAAAACAAGCTAGTGAGTTAGTGAGTTGTCCCCAGATTTCAAGAGCTTAATAAAAACTCACAGAGCAGTACTTGTTATTCTCAATGATCAGAGAGGAGATAGAGAAGGGTGAAACCTACGTGAATCTCTACCATCACCCCTTATTCAGACATTATGTTAAGTTCTTAGGAAGCAACAAGGGTTACTATTGAAAGTGGTCATCAAGCAGATGTGACAACCGGTTGACCCATGAGGTGGACCTGGGTAATTGTAGGCCCCTCACCTCTTCCCCTGTCTTTGGAATGTGCATTCTTCTTGCCTTCCCTACTCCCGGAAGCTGCTCCAAGGACACAGCCTTGAGATGGCAATGTGGTGATGAGACTACCTGGATTGGTACATGACTAATTCCAGTTAAGGCCTCCTGTGTATGTGAATGAACCCAGTTAAGGCCCCTACATAAATGTTAAGATTTAGCATGTGGGAGCAGAAATCTATTCCTCTTGAGGCCACCCAAGACAAGTTTAGTAAGTAAGTTCTTTTGCTTATAAAACCTTCCACCTATGAATCTGGAGAGGTCTGCCTTTTTCTTCCGTCTCTCCCTGCCCTCCAAGCACAGGGGCTTGTTTCAGATTTCACCAGGGAAGCTCCTGAGGAGGTTGTGACCCAATAGTTACAGGGATCTTACAATCACATATATTTGAAGAAATCTGAACTGACAGTAGAAAAATATAGAGTTGGATACTCTCTTTTCCTCTCTGTCCGAATGTTATACTTACCCCAAGACAGATTAGTCCAGTATATTCCTTTATTTCATAGTAGAGTTGTCTGACATTAGAGAGTGGGGATCTGAAGCTGTTTTAGATTTTTGCTTGGGTTCGGTTAAGGCTCCTAGAATTAGGTTATAGACAACAAAAATGTGAAAACATTTATGTTTTCCCTTGCTTCCCTAGAAGATCTTGATAACTTATGGTTTCTGAGGTACCGGGAGATTTGGAAGAAATTACATTTCATATTGGCTTCCTGGAATGCACAATTCTCATAGGCCTCCTGAATTTTACAGCATAAACCTGTGATTTGGTAGATAATAGAATGGCAATATGACTCTAGGGACCTCGGAAAAGGCAAACTTTTTTTGTGTGTGACTCTAGTTGCTCATAATGGATTGTATAAAAATATAGTGGCTAGATGGGATTGTTGGAACTGAGAGGTAATTGGCAAAATATTTTAACCTAGGCAAAGGAGTTTTTATAAAATATTCACAAATTATATTTCCTACTCTGAGTCAGGTTTGAGACAGAGCAACATATCATCTATGAGTAGCTGGCAGACTTTTGAAGTCAATTAACTATGCTAAGCTTTCCTTAAACAGAATATTCTTCTCCATTGTGTCTCAAGGTCCCAAAGGGCGAGGGGTGTAAGAGTGAGTTCTGGTGTTGCTAATAAGATAGGTAAATGAAGATGTTATTATTGAAAAAAGTGTTTGAATGGAAATTCAAATACTTAATAGCTATGTGCCCTTAGTCAATTTACCAATTTTCTCTAAGCCTCAGTTCCCTCGTCCAGAGAATAGGAAAAATACTATTTTTTCAATACAATTTTTATAAGAATTAGAGTTAATAACTATGTAAAACAACTGGTTCAGAGTACTTACCCAATAAATATTTGTTCCATTTTCTTTCCTCTTTCCTAGAGAAAGCAATTAAAAAAAATCCTCAGGGCTCAAGGATCTCACAAGGCAGAGAGAAGAGTCATTTATGAATGAGTAGAAAGAATTCATAATAAATGAATTTAAAAAAAGAAGAGGGAGGAGGAAGATGAGGAGAGGAAGAGAAGGAAGAAGAGGTAATAGACTGGGTAGAGCTGAGGGAATGACTTGAGAGTGGAAAAGTAAGATTCGCCTACAATATAAGGAGTATTTGGCAGAATAATTGGAGACCAGGCTGAGATGAAAAGTTGGGGCCCAATTATAAAATGTGCGGATGGTAAATACATAGACCGAAATTATGTCCTAAACTCTGTGAACAGAAAGCACAATAATATTCAGTTATCTTCTCTTCTACTAGGCTTCAGAGGGTCCTTGGGTCTCTCAAGCTTGCTAGCCAGAACCCTATCAGGCAAGAAGGATAGGCTCAATCTAGTTCTGGTAAATGAATGAACAGATGCTAATTGAAGAGATTTTTGTTCATATGAAAGTTATTTGGATCTTGATAAGATGGTATCTTATTTAAATAGGTATATGATTATCACCTGTCCCAGAAGTAGTAGGAGCCCAACTCAAATACGTGCACATGGCTATTTAAATCTATATTTAAATTAATTAAAGTTAAAAATGAATTCCTCAGTTGCATTAGCCACATATCAAGTGTTCAATAGCCACATGCGCCTAGTGTTTACTGTATTGGAAATTTCAGAGAAATTTCCTTCCTCAGAGAAAATTCTGTTGGATAGGGCTGAATCTAATATAGCTAATCTCATGAGTGTAGATGCATCCCATTATGCTCCTAGGAATGCCTTTATTTATTCGTCAATTGGACGACCAACTTGTCCCCGTTTTCCCTGGACTTTTGTTTTACCAGGAAAAACACATATATTATCCCAGCTGTCATGGAGATTTACAATGGGGATTCGACAGTGATTAATTCTTGAGTATGTCTTTGTCTACTTCCATGCTGGTTTACTCCATAGTACTAAGAGTTTACATTGATTTCCTACCTTGTAGCTTGATTTTTCTTCTTGTTTGCTACTACCTCATTTTTCTAGTGTTCGATGAGAAATACGGCTTTTCTTCAAAGACTAGATTGTGCCTGGTATGTAACATCATCTTCAGCCTCTTTCTCATGAGGCTTTAAATTTTTTTCTGTATCCATATCATGCAATGAAATATTCTTTTCATACATAAACTACTATCTGTAGATTTGACTATATCCTGGTCTTTACCTGGAATATTTCATGATCATAGGTAGCTGGAATGATCATTCTTGTAGAGAGGATTGCCTGAGTGATGCCAAAGTGCTTCATTCCCATGGAATTAAGGCCTTGGAACTTCCATTTGGCATTGCTTCTGGAGAAATTTTTCCAATCATTCTTGTGTCAAATCAAAATACGTTTTTCTCTCTCTCATTTTGATGTGACAAGGGCAAAATGTTCTATCACTGTACCGGTTAAGTGGGCAATTTCACAATGATTCTATTTGTTCCACTTTGGCCACTGGCAAGACTTTTCTTTATAAGTCTAATAACACATAAGGTGTTCAAAACCTCGTACCCTATATTCTTTGAGTGGAAGATTTTGAGACGTCCTAAATCACCAGAAAGTGAGCTGTCTGTTGGAGTGGGATGGACAATGGCTGAGCAGATTCTAGGAACACAGACTGACCACTGATAATAGGAGCTTTTATAATTCAGAGTAGACTAGGTTGCAGGAAAATAAAATAGAACTATATGTGAAATGGCTCAACAGGATAACATTTTATTTGTTGCTCTCATTACTCTCTTGGGGATCTCTAGGTTACAAGAGTTGGGGTGGGGCTAGAGTTTATCATCAACTCATTCAGGCATACAAGTAGATAGAGGTTTTTCCACCTCCAATTGTCTTCCAAGGCCACTATGATTGTTCCAGCTACCTATTGGTATATAAAACACTATCCCAAAACTTAGCAGCTGAAAAAAAGAAACAAACATAAAACGTGTTCACAATTTACCAATAGTCTCTGGATTCACCTGGAAGATTCTTCTGCTGGTCTCATCTGAGCTCACTCAGGTGATTGCATCATCTAGAGTCTCAATTTGGTCTTCATTCTCATGTCTAGCAGCTCAGATGGACTAGCTGGTGTAGTTCAAGGCTGGCCAGAAATCCACGATGGCTACACTCACATGTCTGACAGCTCAGATAGAATTGCTGGAACAGCTGGAGGCTGGCCAGAATTTCTCTCTCTCTGTATGGTCTCTCTAATAAGGCAGATGAAACTCTTTACATGGTGACTCATAGTTCCAAGAGGATAAAAGTTGAAGTTATCAGAACTCTTAAAGGCTTGACCTTGAAGTGGGACACACCCCTGCTACTGTATTTTATTTGCCCAAGCAACTCACATGGCCGGCAGAGATTCTCTTCCTGATGGAAAGAGTGGCAAGGATTCTGTGACCAGATTTAATACCCCAACACGATTGTCTCTATCCAGTTAATTGAAGGGAGAAAGACCATGGAAAGGACATGAGAGGTTTTACTGAGTAGCTCTGGAAGTGGCACACATTAGTTCTATTCATTTTCTGTGGTATATTGCAAAAAATAGCTACAGATTCTTCCCGTTGCCGTCTGCATGCCCCTTGCAATGGGGCTTATCAGCTTCTTCCATTACGAGGTCAATTATATTTCAATGAATCTTAAATTTGGACTTGGCTATTGGACTTTCTTGTGTGTGTGTGTGATCAATAGACACAAGCAGAGACTGGAAAAATGATTTAGCTTTGGGGTTTACCTTCTCTTGGTGCTCCTGGAAATTCCTGCTTCCACTGCTATGTGAAGTCCCAGATAATCTGTTGGATGATGAGAGACAGATGGCTCAGAATTTTCCATTCCCCCAGCTGACAGCTAAACAACTTCCAGAAGTAGATCCGCAGATGCATGAGTGAGCTCAACAAAACCAAGAAAACTTCCCAGTTGAGCCCTGTCCAAATGGCTGATTTATAAAATCATGAGCTAAACAAACGGTTGTTTTAAGCCACTAAATTTGGAAGTGGTTTATTATACAGCAAAAGCTAATTGATACATATTCTATTATTTGGAACTCAGTCCCACCTAAATACAAGCAAAGCTGCAATGTGTATTTAAGCTGTGTGGCAAAGACAAAGAGGAATTTGATTTTGATGAAGTTAGCTGTCTGCCACTATGCAAACTTCTGCTCACTAAATATCCATTTGTACTCCTCTTTCCATGAACTCACATAAAATACTCCCAACCTCCTCTACCAGTTTCATCCAGTTACTACATTCATCTCAAAAGTCCAGTTTATTGGTATTAAAATGTTGTTTCTATAATGCCTGGATGTGGTTTTTCATAATACGCCAACTTATAAAATAAAAATGCAAATTTTCTCTCCCCGCTACTTCCCCACTTCTGATACATACTGGTGGAGCAAGGAAAGATGATACATAATAAAAATTCCTCTTCATACAACGAATCAAAGTAAACACATAGTAGTCATTTATCTATAGAGGTGATGCAATTCTGCTGGGAAAACAATGTGTGACCCAGAAATCGGGGACATTCTTTTATTATACTCTGGATCTTCTCTCTGTGTGGAACTTACTTGACCATGGTTATCTGTGGCCACTGGATCCATCCTCTGGGTGGTTCTACCTTGTTCATTATTTGTGTGGTCACATTAGAAGTGGTCATTAGGGAGTATAACTTGTACCAGGTTGTACTCTGTTTATAGCCCAGATTTTTACAATCACAGGTATGTTTTTAGATCGGGCTCATGGTTTCCCTCAAAACAACTGAGTAGGCTTCTGATCTTTTTTGCTTACGTTCAGTACCATATGCCAATAATTTTCATTACATTTATTTCCAGGAAAGAGTTCTTAGAATTATTTTTATCCTTGCCTCTTTTTCCTCATGTCTGTTTCATTTTAATAGGAGTCATCAACTTTGAGATCATCTAAAATAATGTGACTAGGTAGAAAACCGTATATTCTATATTTTAGGGTCCAGGAGCAGTTGACTTTTTCACTTCTGCAAAGTTTTAAATTCTTGGACTCTTAACCCCTCCTAGCTCCGCTCTCAAAAGGCCAGTTCTGACTTGAGCTAATTTCTCTTTATTAAAACCTTGCTAAACGCAGAGACTAAGTCAACACATACTGAAATTCTGTCTAGATGGGGTCTATCTGATCTCTTCCCCTGGAACTACAGTAATGGTGGACTCTTTGTCTTTTGAGTTACTGAAATCATAGTGTCACAAAGTGTTTTTAATCAATGTATGACACAGGAATCCTTTCCAGTCTTGGATATCAGTTTTATAATTGCCTATCATATGACAGCCAAATACTAACACTGATTTCTGTATTAATTAAAGTAGGCTAGGCAACAATGCCAATTTGATTCAAACTAATAATGGGTCTACACAATAAAAAATTATTTCTTGCTTACATGAAAGTCTTGGACAGTATCCAGGTGAATGAGGCGGTCTGCTTCACATATTCAGAGACCCAGGATGAAGACTGTTCTCTCATCTTCCACATGTGACTTTCTAGGCTACCACAGTTTTCTCTGTCCATTCAACAGGAAGGGGGATGAGCAGGGAAGACTTTTTATCGGAGGTTGTTTATTTGGGGGGCAGGGATGGGGAGGCAGGCAGCTCTTCTTACCATTCATTGGTTAGGGACATAATCACAACCTAACTTCAAGGGAGCCTGGGAAATGTAGATGAGCTGTGTGTCCAAGAAGAAGAACCATATTTGATAATTGTTAGCAGTCTCAGTTACAGAAATCCTCACTAGTAGGTAACAAATGGGTCAACTCAACAGTCACTCAGTTTCCACCACATCTATCAAATATTGCTTTCCAGCTTATTCGTGCTCTGGCACAAGGTCATATTTTCTTAGTCTACCATTTCATTGACCACGTATTCTTTCTTTTTCTTCTTTTCTTCCTATGTTAATTTTCATCTTGTACATGGGGGCAGTAAATGGCTGAATCTTTTTATCTTGGCATAGGCCAGGGGATTTTGCTAATAAGTTTGTTTATGGTTTTACAGTAATTAATATATCTATCTGCTTGCACTGAGGGAGTGTTTGAACAGAACTTGTTGAAGTTGAAATGATACCCTCCCACACTGCTTCCTTCTTCCTTGGTGAAAGCAGTAATGATCTTCCTGAACAGAAGAATTAGCAAATCTTTTCCCACCCTTATAAACAATGGATTAATATATCTTGTAACACAGATCATGTGCCTCCCTGGACTACGACATTAGACACTAGGAGTCCTGGTAGGACAATTTAACACTGTTGAGGTTTGCTGGCTACATATTGAATCTTTTAACAACTTCTCAGGACTAAAAAAAATATCACACTACAGAACTGGCCACTGGGATCACAGAGTGAAGAAAATATGGCTTTGTCAGTGAGACTTTTTCTAACTGGGACTCTAAGCCAAGGTAACTGGCTGAAATAATGTGCAACCTTGCAAAGTTGGAAAACTCTGGAAGGTGAGAATTTAGAAAGGGAAAACTTTGGACTCCAGGAGAAGCCTGACACCAGAGATCTCTCACGAACAGCTAATAATAACCCTTCTCTGCTTGATAGATACCACTATTTGTGGTAAACAAGATCATTTTGACAATGCAAACTGAATGCTGTGTAGGGACAGGTGCAAATTATTGGCACTTATTTTAAAATTCCTTCAGGCAGAGATTAAAATGGCACATTCCAGGAAAATAAAGTCCAAAGAAATGGACCAAGGACAAAGATTTCATGCTTAAAAAAGAGAAATTCAGCATCCCTTGTTCTAGACTAAAAATTACAATTGAATATCTTGGGAATTGATCAGAAATGAACAGAATAGAAACCTATTCAGTTTTTCCATAGGTTCTATTATCAGGGACAGCTTACTCCAGGCTGTTCAAGTACGTGACTGCTTAACACCTAAAACAATCCCTAACCCTTAAAACTTGAACAAGCAAGAAGTGGCCTATGCAACAGTAAAAATGGTGGCATGAAGATGAAGGCAGTTATTTAAAAAAAGGTTTCTCCAGGAAAAGAGAATCAGAAAGAATAAAGTGCAATGGTCAATGAAGGTTCTTCCAAAAAACACAACCAAAACCCCAGATTGTAAAACCAAAAACATGTATTTAAATGACAGCATAGGAATATCTTGTTATTCCATTCCAACAGACTATGATACATGTTATGAACTAGTGGTCTTTATGTGTTTTCAAAGGGACTTTTTATTATATATGCCTTAAACTGTTTCTATATGAATACATTGGCCATCCTGGGCTTAGTTACTTATCATTTAAAGACAAGTTGTCAGCCCTTAGGAAGCCGTAGCCAGATTTCACAAAGAGGCCTGCATATCATCCAGAGATCCTAGGTATGAAATTGAATATAACAACAGATCAAATTTTGCCTTCCTTCTAGGAACAGTTAAGTATATATTTTTATATCCTTTGACATATTTTCAAGGGTCTTTAATAAGAAGAAGGGATTTTTTTTAAATTAGGTGATCAAAGAATTGGACTCAGATTGATACTTATTGGCTGCCTGTCTCTTAACAACAGTTCATATTTTCCAGCCACGTAGTTTTATTGAGATTAATCCTCCCCTCCATATTCAGAAATGTGACTTATTGGCATAATCCAATTAAAATACCCCATCCCATGGTTACAAATCCAATTAGATTTATGAAACTTTAGTTTCCTTTTTCTGCTAGTTTTAAATATGGGAGCATGTAGTCTTGGGAAGTACTAGAAAGACATCTCTCAGAAGTAAGAAGGAAGTTTTCCAAGAAAGGATCCAAAACAAAGCTGTTGAACTAGGAAATATGAAGACAAAACTCAGCTCTGATCACATTGTTTGACCTATGCAAATAATAATTGAGTTTTCATTTGTTTTATATATTAAGTTCTCATTATTTTTAAAGCTGATTTGAAAGTAGTTTTTGATACCTGTAACTAGAAGTTTTTCTAAATAGAACAACTGATGAGAAAAGGAAAATAGTTAAGGGTTAGACATAGAAAAGATATATTGCTAAAACTTTGTATAACCAAAAATATCTAAAATTTTAATTAATATTATTGACCACATCAAGATTTGCCAAGGAAAAGTCCAATGTCATGTACCTGATTAAGGTTTCTCTACCTCATTCCAAACAACACAATTTTAGACAACCATATGAATCACTCCTATAGAGATCCAATCATTTGAATCAAAAGAAATGATCAAAGGGCCACAAATATGCATAACTCATATAGATGAGTTAACTTTAGAGATATGAATAAGGACAAGCAATCTAGGGATCTCAAGAATATTCATGACAGAAGAAAGAAGGACAGAAGGAGAGAAACTAGGACCTAGTGATTGCTTTCAACTACCATGCGCTATATTACATTATTTCTCACACTTGACTTCTGATAATCCCCACTGTGACTCTCCAGGTCAGGTGTGGATTTTCTTTGTTGCAGATGCATTCAACAAATACTTGAGCCCCTTGCTTGTGTAAGATATTTTTGAGGATGTATAGTTGGGTACACAATAGGTATCACACTTCAGATGGTTAATTACCTTGCTCTAGAGTGCATCATTAGTAATTAAAGGAGCTGAGATTTGAAGCTAGATCTGAATGACTCCAGAGCTAAACATCTTTTTTTTTTTTTTTTTAATTTTTTGTTTATTGCAGTAACATTGGTTTATAACGTTGTAAAAGTTTCAGGTGTACATCATTGTACTTCTATTTCTGCATAGATTACATCATGTTCACCACCAAAATACTAATTACAACCCATCACCACACACATGTACCGAATTATCCCTTTCACCCTCCTCCCTCCCCCCTTCCCCTCTGGTAACCACCAATCCAATCTCTGTCCCTATGTGTTTGTTTATTGTTGTTATTATCTACTACTTAATGAAGGAAATCATATGGTGTTTGACCTTCTCTCTCTGACTTATTTCACTTTGCATTATACCCTCAATGTCCATCCATGTTGTCACAAATGGCTGGATTTCATCGTTTCTTATGGCTGAGTAGTATTCCATTGTGTATATATACCACAGCTTCTCTATCCATTCGTCCCTTGATGGGCACTTAGATTGCTTCCAAGTCTTGGCTATTGTGAATAACGCTGCAATGAACACAAGGGTGCATGTACCTTTGCAAATTGGTGTTTTCAAGTTCTTTGGATAAATACCCAACAGTGGAATAGCTGGATCATATGGTAGTTCTATCCTTGATTTTTTGAGGAATCTCCATACTGTTTTCCATAGTGGCTGGACCAATTTGCACTCCCACCAGCAGTGTATGAGAGTTCCCTTCTCTCCACATCCTCTCCAACACATGTTGTTTCCTGTCTTGTTAATTATAGCCATTCTGACGGGCATCAGGTGATATCTCATTGTAGTTTTGATTTGCATTTCCCTGATAGTTAATGATTTTGAACATCTTTTCATGTGTCTGTTGGCCATCTGTATATCTTCTTTGGAGAAATGTCTGTTCAGGTCTTTTGCCCATTTTTTAATTGGGTTGGTAGTTTTTTTGTTGTTGAGATGCATGAGTTCTTTATATATTTTGGAGATTAAGCCCTTATCAGATGTATGGTTTGCAAATATCTTCTCCCAATTGTTAGGCTGTCTTTTCGTTTTGTTGATGGTTTCCTTTGCTGTGCAGAAGCTTTTTAGTTTGATGTAGTCCCATTTGTTTATTTTTTCTATTGTTTCTCTTGCCCGGTCAGATGTGGTGTTTGAAAAGATGTTGCTAAGACCGATGCCGAAGAGCATACTGCCTATGTTTTCTTCTAGAAGTTTCATAGTTTCAGGTCTTACATTCAAGTCTTTAATTCATTTGGAGTTAATTTTTGTGTATGGTGTAAGGTAAGGGTCTACTTTCATTTTTTTGCATATGGCTATCCAGTTTTCCCAACACCATTTGTTGAAGAGACTTTCTTTTCCCCATTGTATGTTCTTGGCTTTTTTGTCAAAGATTAGCTGTCCATAGATGTGTGGGTTTATTTCTGGGATTTCGATTCTATTCCATTGATCTGTGTGTCTGTTTTTGTGTCAGTACCATGCTGTTTTGGTTACTATAGCTTTGTAGTATATTTTGAAATCAAGGAGTGTGATACCCCCAGCTTTGTTCTTTTTTCTCAGGATTCCTTTAGCTATTCGGGGTCTTTTGTTGTTCCATATAAATTTTAGGATTCTTTGTTCTATTTCTGTGAAAAACGTTGTTGGAACTTTGATAGGGATTGCATTGAATCTATAGATGGCTTTAGGAAGTATGGACATCTTAACTATGTTAATTCTTCCAATCCAAGAGCACGGAATATCTTTCCATTTCTTTGTGTCTTCAATTTCTTTCAGAAATGTTTTATAGTTTTTGGTGTACAGATCTTTCACCTCTTTGGTTAAGTTTATTCCTAGGTATTTTATTCCTTTTGTTGCAATTGTAAATGGGATGGTATTCTTAATTTCTCTTTCTGCTACTTTGTTGTTAGTGTACAGAAATGCAACTGATTTTTGTATGTTGATTTTGTATCCTGCAACTTTACCATATTCGTTTATTACTTCTAAAAGTTTTCTGGTGCATTCTTTAGGGTTTTCTATATATAAAATCATGTTATCTGCAAATAGTGACAGTTTCACTTCTTCCTTTCCAATTTGGATCCCTTTTATTTCTTTCTCTTGCCTGATTGCTCTGGCTAGGACTTCCAATACTATGTTAAATAGGAGTGGTGACAGTGGGCATCCTTGTCTGGTTCCTGTTCTTAGAGGGATAGCTTTCAGTTTTTCACCATTGAGGATGATATTAGCTGTGGGTTTCTCATATATGGTCTTTATTACGTTGAGGTACTTTCCTTCTATACCCATTTTATTCAGAGTTTTTATCATAAATGGATGCTGTATCTTGTCAAATGCTTTCTCTGCATCTATTGAGATGATCATGTGATTTTTGTTCTTCATTTTATTAATGTGGTGTATTACGTTGATTGATTTGCGAATGTTAAACCATCCCTGCATACCTGGAATAAATCCCACTTGATCATGGTGTATAATCTTTTTAACGTATTGTTGTATGCAATTTGCTAGTATTTTGTTGAGGATTTTCGCATCGATGTTCATCAGTGATATTGGCCTGTAATTTTCTTTTTTTGTGTTGTCCTTGTCTGGTTTTGCTATCAGGGTAATGTCAGCTTTGTAGAATGAGTTAGGGAGTTTCCCCCCTCCTCAATTTTTTGGAAGAGTTTGAGAAGGATAGGTATTAAGTCTTCTTTGAATGTTTGGTAGAATTCACCAGGGAAGCCGTCTGGTCCTGGACTTTTATTTTTGGGGAGGTTTGTGATTACTGTTTTGATCTCCTTACTGGTGATTGCTCTATTCAAATTCTCTACTTCTTCTTGATCCAGTTTTGGAAGGTTGTATGATTCTAAGAATTTATCCATTTCTTCCAGATTGTCGAATTGGTTGGCATATAGCTTTTCATAGTATTCTCTTATAATCTTTTGTATTTCTGAGGTGTCTGTTGTAACCTCTCCTCTTTCATTTCTGATTTTACTTATTTGTGCCTTCTCTCTTTTTTTCTTGGTGAGTCTAGCTAAAGGTTTGTCAATTTTGTTGATCTTTTCAAAGAACCAGCTCTTGGTTTTATTAATTTTTTCTATTGTTTTTTTGGTCTCTATTTCATTTATTTCTGCTCTGATTTTTATTATTTCCCTTCTTCCACTGATTTTGGGCTTTGTTTGTTCTTCTTTTTCTAGTTCCTTTAGGTGCATTGTTAGATTGTTTATTTGAGATTTTTCTTGTTTGTTGAGATAGGCCTATATCGCTATAAACTTCCCTCTTAGAACTGCTTTTGCTGTATCCCATAAATTCTGGCATGTCGTATTTTCATTTTCATTTGTCTCCAGGTATTTTTTGATTTCTTCTTTGATTTCTTCGTTAACCCAGTCGTTGTTCAGTAGCATTTTGTTTAATCTCCACATATTTGTGGCTTTTCTGATTTTCTTCCTATAGTTGATTTCTAGTTTCATACCGTTGCGGTCAGAAAAGATGCTTGGTATTATTTCAGTCTTCTTAAATTTATGGAGACTTGTTTTGTGGCCTAATATGTGATCAATCCTGGAGAATGTTCCATGTGCATTTGAAAAGAACGTGTATTCTTCGGTTTTTGGATGGAATGCTCTGTATATATCTACTAGGTCCATCTGTTCTAGTGTGTCATTTAAGGTCAATGTTTCCTTATTGATCTTCTGTTTGGATGATCTATCCGTTGGTGTAAGTGGAGTGTTAAAGTCCCCTACTAAACATCTTTTTACTCCCCCTAGAATACCCCAAGAAAGCCATTGAATAATATTGAGAGGTTCACTCTAGTATGTGTCCCCTCCAGACCACCAGAAGACTGATCTTAGGAGTATAAGGACTAAAGTGTATGCTTGGAGTATAGACTTCAAAGGCAGAAATATACTATGAGAATTGAATGCACATAACTAGAAATGGCTCACAGGTTTGGCTTTTTTATCTAATAATTGAAAGGGAATTCAAGAAAGTATTCTAAATATTATCATTTTTATCCACTATATAACTCCACTTGTGCTAAGTAGTCGCATATGTATTTATTTTTGGTAACTACAATTATTCATTTTTAGAAATAACACCAGTACTGAGCACTGTAATTAAACTTTATTAGCAGTTTTATATAATGTGTTCACTAATATCCCCCAATAGCAGGTGTGCTGTTATAAATATCTTATTAGAGGCATATGATTCCAATAGCTCATATGGCTGTTGAGATATTAGAGAAAAATAAAAATTTACTGAAGTTTCAAATATTTGGAGCTTCTGTTTTTGTTTTTGGATATTTGGTGAGGAGCGGAATATTATTATGCTGTATGTGAATGTCACTGACTCAGCAACACCCATGCAATGAAAATAACTTCTTATATTTGCATTTGCAATTCAATTACGTTGTCAATCTAGTAGGAGGTTCAGAGTAAAAGCCAGAAGTTATCATATTTTTCTGATATTCCTTAGGAATTTGTTCTAAAAACTTACCAAAAGTCAACGAAAACAACTTAGTCTGGTCCTATAGTCTTTCAAGTGTCACAGAAAGAATTCAGTATTTTCATCTCAAGGATTTATTTTATCTGGGTCAGACCCAATTTTCTTGAATTTCATGAATTTAATAGGTTCTCTTGTAAAGGAGAAAATCAGTTCAAGGAAATAGAATTTTAGAATTAAGACAATGTATTGAACATTTTTTATTAATATTAATGCACAAGAAATCTTGATAGTTTATATTTATATAATGATGGCATATATTAGCAACTGACATTTTACAATACATTGTGAGTAGATTTAACAATTAATTCTATAACTCTATTTGCATATGTAGAAAGCTGTTCATTGGGGTCATATTTATGTTGACTTAACTTCTGGATGACATAAATTTTCCTGCCACTAGAACTCAATTTGCAACAAGAATTCTCAGCGAGTTGACACTTTTATGTGGACTGGCAGTATAGAGTGTTTATTAAGTGTCGAGGTGGTCATTTAAGAAAAATGAATGCACAAGTCCTAGGTTTTACATTTAGTAGCTGCCCATTCTTGGACAAGTGATTTAACTTTCCTAAGCCTCCATCTCCTCATATGGTAATGATATTGACCTTAAAGAGCTGGTGGAAGGATTTAGTAAGGAAGCATATATTTGACACAGTGCCTGGGACTAGGAAACACTCAATGAGTATGTTTTCATATTTACATTTAGATGAATGAATTTGTATTTTTAAATTATGAAATTTTACTAGGCTAAAATGAAGGAAATAACAGATGATGTCTTCAAACATATGATATTGAATTAACTCAGACAATGGAATTATTCTGTATTCTAACTCAATGAAATAAATTATATCTTAGTTCAATGGTAAAAATTTCTTGTTCATTTCCAGCTTGATAGCTTCACATAAATTATATGAAAGTATTCTGGGGCTTACAAAGGACTGCAAAATGTGAGAACGTTTCGTAATTATGAATAAAATTTTAAGTATATGTGAACCAGAGCCTGCAGTTTTTTGACTGGCCAGAGGTCAATGAATAACAATACCCTAAAGAAAGAGCTATCCTTTGACTTACTTTTTTCTGTTCTGAGAACCATTATTCCTAGCTGCTTAATGCAGAGCAAAGAATAGGAGCTCCTTTTGCAGATGAGTGGGACAATTTATATATCTGAAAGGTTAATATTGCCATTCTCTTAGAATCCGCCTCTATGTAGCCCTGAGCATTCTCATCTATAGTTCTTTACTCCTAGATTGCTATTGTTATCTGTGTCAAGGATTTGGAAATCACAGAATGAAGCCTTTTCCTTTTAAAACAAGAATCATTGCTTTCTTTTCTATTTTAGCTTTCATTCATCATGAACTTAACAGAAAAAGGCAAAAATTAAGGTCACTGATTTTTGCATTGAAGAACTATCAGTATCAATGGTTACATCATAGTAAAGATATCAAATGATGTCTGTGAAATAATACAGAATGGTTTAGTCATTTTCAATTTCCTGCTGTACGAGGGTGATGTTCTTAGGTAGAATAAAGACTAAATAGTGTAGACCACACATGCTGATTTCCTGTTTCTGGAAAGCTCCTTTTCTGATTCTCTTAAGTCATCACGGCAAGAGGAAAAAAATAATTTTCACAGGAAATAATGGCAAAACCCTCATTAAGACACTGGATGCTGATCAATTCCTAGTGTCAGCTGGTGCTATTTGCACTGTGCCTGAGTCACAGATTCTACTGGTTGATACTCTTTCCTACAGTTATTAGCTTGTATAGTTCATATCCATTTGGCAAGTTGTACTATAGATTGGTCTGTCATTACAGTTAGGCACCTTGAATAAATATATTCACATTAATCTCTGATGTGATAAGATAACCTAGTTTATATATGAGATTCCAACGAGACTAAATGTCATTCTCGGAGAGATATGATTTTGAACTGGCAAGATATGAGAAATTGGCATTGGGAATAAGTAACATTTATATCAAGGTCATCAAACCAATTTTTTTTTTTTGCCAGTTCTTGGCTAGAATTCTTGTTTATACCAGATGGCTTTGTTTTTAAGATGTTTGTGAATATAGTAGCTGGAATTTTTCTGGCACCTTATCTTATGATGTACCTTGTTCAAGTTTCTAAACAAGTATGGATAATTAATTTGTTCTTATAAAGAGTTCTTAATTTATTTTGTACTAAATTAAGTTGTATCATAATGCTACTCAATTCAACTATATGGTTAATTGATTCATATCTATAGTGGTATATTTGTGGTTTCTCTTGTTCCAGTACATGGAAATGTAAAGATGAAATAACATAGTCCCAAGCTACAAAGTTTATGCACATAGAATACAGTAACTATAATACATATGATAATTCTACAGTGGGACTCTGCTTTGGATTTAACACATGTATAGAAGAGCAAGAATATATAATTAGATATGGAATGATGAAGAAATGCCCCATTGGAGGGAGCTTAACTTGAGATTTGCTAGATGAAGGTGTTTTACAGTAAAGACAATGATAGGGTTTAGAAGGAAGTAAGAGTTAGAAACATACGAATGAATAAATGAATACACAAATGAATTAATAAAGAAATCTTTCTTTTCTTTTAATACTCAAAGTTTGGATATTAATAATAAAAATGGATATAATCTATTAAAGTTCCATTTTCATAGGGAAATACAATGATGTTTACAAGATATTGTTTCTTTATAACTGAAATCTTGGAATTTAATAGTGTTTTTTGAATGCATTTATAACGGTGATTTCATTATTAGAAATTTACACAAATGTGAAAAATACGTTACTATTATAAGGAACAAAGTTGGAGGTATCATAGTCCCTGAATTCAAAATATACTAGAAACCTATAGTAATCAAAATAGCATGGTACTGGCACAAAAACAGACACGCGGATCAATGGAACAGAATCAAGAGCCTGGAAATAAACCCACACATCTATGGACAGCTAATTTTCAACAAGGGACAAGACATACAATGGAGAAAGGAAAATATCTTCCATAAATGATGCTGGGAAAACTGGACAGCCACAGGCAAAAGAAAGAAAGTGGACTGCTATATTATCTCATACACAAAAATTAACTCAAAATGGATTAAACACTTGAATGTAAGATCTGAAACCATAAAACTTACAGAAGAAAATATAGGCGGTATGCTCTTCAACATCAGTCTTAGCAGTATGTTTTTGAATATCGTGGCTCACCAGACAAGGGAAACAAAAGAAAAAATAAACAAATAGGACTACATCAAATTAAAAAGCTTCCACACAGCAAAGGAAACCATCAACAAACAAAAAGACAACCTAAAAATTGGGAGAAGGTATTTGCAAATCATATATCTGATATGGGGTTAATATCTAAAATATATAAAGAACCCATACAACTCAATAACAAAAAAAATACCCAAACAATCCAATTAAAAATTAAGCAGGGCTGGCCCTGTGGCTTAGCAGTTAAGTGCATGCGCTCCGCTTCTAGCGGCCCGGGTTCGGATCCCGGGTGCGCACCGATGCACCGCTTCTCCGGCCATGCTGAGGCCGTGTCCCACATACAGCAACTAGAAGGATGTGCAACTACGACATACAACTATATACTGGGGCTTTGGGGAAAAATAAATAAATAAATAAAATTATAAAAAAAAAAAAATAGGCAAAAAATCTGAACAGACGTTTTTCCAAAGAAGATATACAGATGGTCAATGAACACAAAAAAAGATTTTTAACATCACTAATTATTAGGGAAATACAAATCAAAGCTATAATGAGCTATCAACTCATGCTCTTCAGAATGGCTATAATTAGCAAGACAAGAAATAACAAGTGTTGGAGAGAATGTGGGGAAAAGACAACTCTCATTTACTGCCGGTGGGAATGAAAACTGGTTCAACCACTATGGAAAATAGTATGGAGATACCTCAGGAAATTAAGAATAGAACTACCATATGATCCAGCTATCCCACTACTGGGTATTTATCCAAAGAACATGCAAACATGAATGTGTAAAGGTATTTGTACCCCTATATTCATTTCAGCATTATTCACAATAGCCAAGACTTGGAAACAGCATAAATGCCCATCAATAGATTAATGGATATAGACGACGTGGTATATATGTTACAATGGAATACTACTCAGCTGTAAAAAAGTTGAAATCTTGCCATTTGTGACAACATGGATGGACCTTGGGATATTATGCTAAGTGAAGTAGTTCAGACTGAGAAAGTCAAATACTGTATGATTGCACACATAAGTAGAAGATAAAAACAATGACAAACACATAGATACGGAAATTAGATTGGTGGTTACCAAAGGGGAAGGGGGGAGGGAGGAGGCAGAAAAGGGAGATAGGGCACATGTATACAGTGTTAGATGGTAATTAGTCTTTGGGTGGTGAACATGATGTAGTCTACACAGAAATTGAAATATAATGACGTACATCTGAAATTTACATAAAGTTATAATCCAATGTTACCTCAGTTGGAAAAAAATGATGTAGCCCCATTTTAGATATGTAAAAATATGTGTGTGGGGCATTAGGAATGTATGCCTTTGGGCCAATAAAATGCAGTATGTGACTTCTGAAATTTTTACAATATAGAAAAAACTAACATTGGCGCTCTAGGAAAATTCATCATGTTTTATGAGGTTGAAAACCAAATTTTTGATTTTAAGTTAACTAGTAAATAAACATGACCATCAAATGGTCTTTTTTAAAAATCAAATATCTACTTAGCCTTTTTCAATCTGTGTGGTATTATTCCTTACTCTACTCAGCAATATCCTCACACTTCACATAGACTCTGCACATTGTGATAACTGAGAAATGTTCTGTGCTTCCCTATCTTATTAATTTCACTTATATAATATAAATATAATATATATAAAGATATAATTCCATTTGTATATTCTAAGCATTAATGACATGATCAAATGTGAGATGATTTGAAAATCTAATAAATAAGTTCTTAATTCCATCCCTTGGATAATAGAGCCATTGAATCAAGCTCCAAGACATTAATCTCCAGGACATCATTTGAAATTAGATGATATTAAGCTATCATCTAATAATGATAGCTATCATCATAATAATGGCTCTTTGAAAATAAACCAAGGAACTAATTTGTTACCCACTAACTATTTTAGCATGATAATTATTACAATTAGGATTAAAAATGTCCACAATAATCCAACCACCATAACCTCAACTGGCTCAACTGGAAAATCAGAATTTTTCCAAAAATATCTTGGCATGCGTATTGTTCTGTGTGCATATACGCTTCTCTTAAAGAATAAAAAGAACAATAAAAATATCAACAAGACCATAAATATTCATAATATGAACAGGATATCATATGATCATTTATGAATAGTACAGAAATTAAGCTTGCACTATTCCTGGCAGAGTTCATCTGAATCGCTTGATTCAGGCTGTGTTTGATTCAGCTGTTTTAGTGTTCAAATCCAATTTTATAATCCTAAGCTTATGTGAGGTATATAACATGGACTTGAATAGCTTAAAAGAAAAAGTGCTCATGTTCTCTAAATATCAGATTTCTTGCTTGTTCTAGCTGGGGGTTCATTTTCTGAAAACTTTTCTTGCATTCACCATAAAGAAATGAGGTGGAAAGCAATAAAGAACTAGCAAAAGCACAGATTACTGAAATTAGAAATTAAGTCAGTAAATAAAACAACAGAAGATAATAGTAAAATCTCTAGAAAGTTGGAAATGAAGTTAGCTTGTGAGATCAAAATCAAAATATGTAAGATAAACTTATTTTAAGGGCAATGATTTCAATGTTGGTTAGTGACTGCAGTTGATTATGATAAAATTGTACTGGTCTATATGAGACAAAAAAACAAAAAGATGATTTTGTCAAAATATTTAAGTGTAACAGAATATACAGTGTTTTGATTTGATTTCCTTCTTATTTATTTAGTGTTCAAGTGGTGATATTACGTGGCAGTTGTTTGCTGCCTTACATTTCACTCTCATGACAAAACCAGGTTTCATCCTACATTTGTTTTTTTTTTCTCAATTTTCCTGGTCCAAAAACATTCAAACATAGAGAAACCACTATCATAGAAGACTGGACAACAAAGGATGAAATAAGCCATTTTAGAAGTCTAATCAAGTGAGCAGGTTTTAGTGTCAGGAATCCAAAACATAACTTCATTTAAAAAATACAGAGCCCAGTTTCCCGTTGTGGCTCTAAAGCCTGCTTCATCATAATTGTCTGAGGTGCTTGCTAAAAAAGATCCCTGAGAACTCCTTCAGAATAACTAACTCAGCATCTCAGTGTGTGTGGTTCACTACTTTAAAGCATTGCCATATGATTCCCATCACACAACAGTATGACAATTACTGACACAGAAAAAATAATTTTAAATGAACATATATGAAGAAAGCATGATAACAAAAACATCAATATGAGACTCAAAAACATGATTTGTCAGTATTTTTTAGCACTGCTGAAAGATAAAGGTGTGGCCCATATGGCCCATATGTATATTTATATCCAGCCTTGTTTGGAGACAATAATAAATCATCAGTTTTTTTAAGTACATATTATACCTCAAAATCTCTAATGCTCATCTTGCTGAAAGCAATTAATCATTAATTTATTTACTGTTTGCTTGATATAGGGAAGAGGATATCCTATATATTAAATTGTAAAAGTATGTTACTACAAAAGCGTGTTCCTTACTCTAGACTAGAGGTTAGCAAACTTTTTCTGTAAAGAGTCAGATGATAAATACCTTAGGAATTGTGGATCATAAGGGCTCTGTCACAATTACTCAGTTCCACTCAGGAAATGTGATAGTAGTCATATACAATATGCAAATTAGGTTCTATGGCTATGTGTCAAAACATTTTAGTTATAAACAATGAAATTTGAATTTCATAAAATTGGCATGAAATCATACTCTTTTGATTTTCTGAATCATGTCAAAATGTAAAAAGCATTTTTTATTCTGTGGGACATGCAAAAACAAGCAGTGGGGGGCCTGCCCAGTGGCAAAAGCAGTTAAGTGTGCACGCTCCGCTGCGGCGGCCTGGGGATCGCCAGTTCAGATCCTGGGCGCGCACCAACACACCGCTTGTCAGGCCATGCTGTGGCGGCGTCCCATATAAAGTGGAGGAAGGTGGGCACGGATGTTAGCCCAGGGCCAGTCTTCCTCAGCAAAAAGTGGAGGATTGGCAGATGTTAGCTCAGGGCCCATCTTCCTCAAAAAAATAACAAGCAGTGGGACAGGCTTGGATCATTGGTAGTAGTTTGCCATTCCATGTTCTAGATTAATGAATCAGTATGTGTTTTTAGTATGGTTTCCTAAGGTTGAATTTAAAAGAATCTATTCTCAAGTGATCAAGTTTCCCTGAAAATTACTGAGTTTTTTGAATTAACGACTTTGAGATAGACTGTAAAGCATCAAGATAAACCAGGGCCAAACTGCTTCTGGGCGTGGGAGGAAGTGTGAGTTTGCAAGACTTTTCTCCCTTATTTCCTCTAAATTCAGCTTCTTGAATTCCAATAAGAATTAAATATTTCTGAAAATGTTTCATAGGTATCCATTCATTTCACTCTGAATAATTAATATATTATAAAGACTTGACTCAAGTTAACATTAAAAGCCTCTGGGACCCCTTAAGTATCATTAGGTATCTGAAGAGAGAGGATATTCTTGAGGCGTTTGGCCCAAGACCTGGTCCTAGTTTTAGAACTCACTAGTTGTATGATGTTAAGCAAATCAAAATAAACTGTCTAAACCTTAATTTTATCATAAATCATAGTACTATTCATAAACAACAATAATATACCTACAGTTGATGTTACCATAATAACCAGCTCAATAATCTGCATAAAAATACTTGTAAAAAGGGCCAGCCCTGGTGGTCTAGTGTTTAAGTTTGGCGTGCTCTGCTTTGGCGGCCTGGATTCAGTTCCCGGGCGCAGACGTACATCACTCAATCTGTCAGTGGCCATGCTGTGATGGCAGCTCACATACAAAATAGAGGAAGATTGGTAACAGATGTTAGCTCAGGGAAAATCTTCCTCAGCAAAACAAACAAGCAATCAAAAAAACTTGTAAACAAATCTTCCACCTGTATCTCATATTTTAGTTCATGGCTTCATTTTCCATCTATTCACTATTTTCAGAAACCTATGAATGGTTCTGGATTCTCCCTTTTACTTCTTTACCACATGTAATGAATTATCAAGTTCTACCAAGTCTATTTCCAAGATATCTCTCAATTATACACTAAATTAACTAATGCATCAAAGTCTCCAAGGAGATAATAGTAATATAGAGAAGGAAATCAAGTAACCAGGTAATTAAAATGCTCATATAATCGTTTATATAGGATTATGGTTTGTACAGGGTTATATGGGAATACATAGGTAGAACACTTGACCCACTCTAGTCCAACAGAGAGAGAGATAGAGCTGCAGAATTTTTCAAGTATTAGATAGACCTAAACTGCTTCATAAAAAAAGATCACAACCCTAGTAGAACCACTACGGTTTCTTCGAATTTAAGGCAATCAATAGCTACGTGCTTTAGAGGGAGGAAAATGCCATGATTTTTTCTCTCTACATTCTGACTTATCAGAGTAAATGGTTAGAGTCCTTAGATAGAAACAGGAAACAATACAAAAAGAACACCTGTTTTTGCAAGATTTTGAAACTGGAAAAGAAATCCAAGTGAGTGTCAAGACCATCATAAGTGGAAAATATAATACATTGGACAAAAAGAAACCTACTGTGTAGAAAAAAAATGGAAGTTTACAGTTGAATTGGTTTTTGAAGTGTCTATGGAAAGCTTGCATACTTATTATGGTCATAAGGAAAGAGAGTAATAGGAAGAGACAAACGTGAAAACCATAGAAAGAAATATGACTGAGAGATACTGTTGAGACATTCCATATTTTGAGACTGGAAGAGAGAAAGTGCTCCAAGAGAGATGAAAAGCTCTCAAAAACACAGTTGTGAGCATGCAATTATAATTTGTTTTTATGATTAAAAAAAGAGAAGTTGTCTAATGACGGCAGACAATATGAGATGCCAGGGAGCTCTCCAACAAGTACAACTTGTAAAAACTTAAATGAAATGTATAAAACATGGAAATAAGTACACATAACTGAAGACAAATATGAATGAGAAGCACAAGTCCTCAGAAAAACTAAGGGTTACAGAAGTTTAAGAACAACAGTGAAAAAGCTACTTTAATCTCTGTTCAGAAAATAAGGTGGAAAAAATAAAAAGTAATAGACCTACTTCTCAGTACAATGTTCCACAGTTAATGGATAACAAAGAGAGGGTAAAACAACTATTCAATAATAGTGTGTCCATCTGTGGTTGTTACTTGAATAGAGAAGATGGACTGTTAACAAAAGAAGTCCCAGAGGTGAACATAACTGCGAAAAGAACACTAATATGTCCTAGATCCCTAATTCTATGACCTGAGCAGATTATATTCCACAAAACTGGGAGAGGAGAAGATGTGAAATGCTACAAAATTTTAAATACTATATTCTTAATCAACCTGTCAACTTCTTTTATCACAGTGTTCCATAGTAAATATGCAAAGGAAAAACTCCAGAACAAACCTTAGTGTAGAAAATTCTTAAATAAATTTAACAAGACCACCATTGTAAGTTACTGAGCCATGATCTGAATCAGGATCCTTTTTTGATTCCCCCAGAACCAAATTTCTTAACTCTAGTCTAGAACCTGCCTGTCTATGTTCAGCATCAGGTCACCTTGCTAAGCTCAGTGGTTCCAACCAATGTAGTTATATTGTGCTAATATTCAGGGAAATCATCTCACATTGGAGATAATCATTAACATAGGATGTATTTGTGAAGACTGTGTATTTGACAAATACAATGTATACAAGGAATACAATAATTTTTCTTGAAATTTGAAGTTGTATTTCTGGATTTCTTATAAAAGTGCCAAATTTTCATGTGAGAAAAATAGTGAAAACCCTAAAATAACTGTTTATAATAATTTATTTTGGGGTGCTGGCCCTGTGGCCTGGTGGTTAAGTTTGGCATGCTCTGCTTCAGCAGCCCGGGTTTGGTTCCCGGGCACAGACCTACACCACTCGTCAGCA
Organism: Diceros bicornis minor; assembly: GCF_020826845.1. Taxonomy (NCBI): domain Eukaryota; kingdom Metazoa; phylum Chordata; class Mammalia; order Perissodactyla; family Rhinocerotidae; genus Diceros; species Diceros bicornis. The sequence goes on along the minus strand of NC_080747.1, from coordinate 23,873,713 downwards.
TCCAGGCTGTGGCAGTGACCCACATACAAGATAAAGGAAGACTGGCACAGGCATTATCTCAGGGCAAATCTTCCTCAAGCAAAAAGACGAAGGTTGGCAACAGATGTTAGCTCCGGGTGAATCTTCCTCAGCACAAAAACAAAAAACAAAAGATTAAAAAAATCATTTATTTTTTAAATAAAAATATTTTTATCAGCAGCTCTCAGGTTCCACATACTTTCTGTTTCAAGTGCAACAATTAAAACTTAGATTGTATGCCTCCTTTGGTTTCAGCTTCCTTCTTGCTACTTTTTGTCTCTCTTACATACTCAACTTTATTGTTTTCATTTTATATCAGACATTTCATATAATTATTAAATTATAGTACATGGGCAATTAGTATTCTCTGAAAATTTTTTTTCAAGAATTCAGCAAGAGATGTGATTTTTAAGATCTTTGCTTTTTCCATATACTTAATATATACAAAAGATTTAGTTAGAAGAATTAGCTGCAATTTTGGACAATGTGCCAAAAGTATGTATAAATGTCTATTTATAAAATGAAAAATGTATCCAACCCTGAAACTCAGTCTATCTTACAAGTATTAAATTGTTAAACAGAAGTTTCTCTTAATTCAAAGATTTTTGGATCATTCTATTTTATGATTTCTGACTTTGTAATTTTTTTTCCTTTTTTTTTTTTTTTTTTTGTTGTTGGTGAGGAAGATTGGCCCTGAGCTAACATCTGCCAATCCTCCTCTTTTTGCTGAAGAAGACTGACCCCGGGCTAACATCCATGCCCATCTTCCTCCATTTTATATGGGACGCCTGCCACAGCATGGTCTGACAAGCGGTGCGTCAGTGCGCGTGCAGGATCTGCACCGGCGAACCCCCAGCCGCCTCAGCGGAGCATGCACACTTAACCACTTGCACCACCGGGCCGGCCCCTGTAATTTTTGTTTTTTAATTTCAAAATGAATTCTTTTTTCAGGAGAGGAAGATGTATTAGATTCCAATTGCAGCTGTGACACAACACAAACTTGGTAGCTTAAAGTAACAGATCTGGATTTCAGAAATTTAAAATAGGTTTCATCATGCTAAAATTATGACGTCACTAGGGCTTCATTCCTTTCTGAAGGAGAATCTGTTTCACTGCCTTTTACAGTTTCTAGACATTTCCCATGTTCCTTAACTCATAATCTCTTTTCATCTTCAAAGTCCACAATGGCCAGTCAAGTCTTTCTGATATCACATTACTCTGAGGCCTCTTCTTCTGCCTCCCTCTTCCACGTTTAAGGACCCTGTGATTGCTCTGGACCAACCTAGATTATCCAAGATAATCTCCCTATTTTAAGGTCAGCTGATTAGCAACCTTAATTCCATCTGTAACCTTAATTCCCCTTTGCCAGGAAAGGTACAGTACTCACAGGTTCTGGGCATTACAACATGGATGTCTTTGGGATGCAATTTTTCTGCCTATGACAGAAGAGAACAATTGTTTTGATGTCTTCTAAAACACATATTGAAACTTTGCATTAAAATTATTTTGAATATAAAATGATTTAAATTAAAATATTTAATAAAAATAAGTCAAGACAACTGGACGGGACAGGATTTATGGAAGGACATAGCAAGTAGCTCCGTGAACTCTCCACAGCAAAACAACAATTTAACCATGACATTATATTTTTAAAAAAAATCATTTAAAGTCCCTAGAAATTTGCAACAATAGGTAAATTTATAGAGACAGAAAGTATATTGGCGATCACTTAGGGCTGAGGTCAGGGTAGGGCAAAGGAGAAATGGAGATGGACTGCTAAGGGGTCCAGGATTTCTTTAGGAGGGATGAAAATGTCATAACATTTGATTGTGGTGATGGTCAAATAATCCTGTGAATTTACTAAAATATTGAATTGCATACTTTTAATCATGAATTATTTGGTATGTGAATTATATCTTTCTATTTTCTTCCTTACCAGAGTGTATCTCACGCATGTTGAATTTTTTGCCACATATCTCTACACTGTCTTTTAACTTTTGACACAATCCATCATTTCTGGTTCTGATACAGATGATTTCATATTTTATACTCTATTATTGATTTCCAAGAAATCAACTTGCAACTAGAATTTTATTTAAAAGTCTAGAGAAGAGGCAACAAAATTGATATTTTGCTATAAAAATTAAGAAATTCTGGCCTACAAAGGCAGTTATACTTTTTAAATTATGTATGAGCAATTTACATACATGTGAGCCAGGTTCACAATTTGTTGAGATGGGGAGGAAGTTTTGAAACAGCTTAATTACCTGGACCCACACCATTTTCACTTACTTTGTTCATAAAAGAACTAAGGAATAGATTCTACAATAGTTTTTGTTGTCAATGTTGTTTTGTTGTTAATACAACTACAGATTGAATAGATAAACGAACTGCACTATTATATGAAAATATTTAGTAATGTTCATTTTAATATAAGCTAGTGTCTCATCCAAATGATTTTCAGTTTTTTTAAATTGATGTAAAGCTATTTTTTTCTTACTGAAACAATACTGCAATACTGAAACAATTATTTAGCTATTCATAAGACTACTTCTGGAGCAAAATTTTCTATAATCAGCAAAAATAGCGTAATTTAAAACCATAAGATATGGCAAATAATACCAATCTAGTCTGAGACCTGAGATAAATATAAGAGAACAAATTTTAGGAATTATCAGGTAATCTCCCAGCACCAATTATTTGATAGTATTTTTAGAGTATTCGTCTTTGGAGCATTACTAAAGTGGGTTTTAGGTCAGCATTTTACTTTTCATTTAATTAAAAGATAGTGAGTGATAAAAATTATGAGAAAATTCTTATATTGTTCTTGGTAGTTTTTCCTATTAAATAAAAAATACTCATAAATAGAAGTATAATGATGTACACCTGAAATTTATACAAGGTTATAAAGAAATGTTACCACAATAAATAAATAAATAAATAAATAATACTGAGTAGTGATCAATATTGGATTATTTTTTCTAATAACCTACTTGTTCCTTATAAAGATTTTATAGAGAAAAAGAAATAACTGGAAACGCTTTCAGGAGAAAGCTACCAAAGAAGTTTGAATGAATTTTCCACCAGTATAGAGCCTGTGATTATTTTATTTTTTAGTTTAGTAGAGTTAACTGTTCAAATTTATGAAACAATCCTAAGCGCATATAGCAAAAAAGAACAGTAACAGCTAAAACCCCTGACTTGAACATGCATTGATCATTTTCAAAACCTTTCCAAAACCCGCTAATAGGATAGTTAAAAATGAAAAAGGCATCAACGGAAATAATCACATTAGACAAAGTATTTTTATATTTTTTTGAAGAAGTAGTGCAGACAGAAGAGTGATAACTGACTTAATATGAAGAAAGGCATAATTTAACTGACTGCAGGTGGAACAAAAACAGTGTGAACTAAGTCAATTTGCCCCACAAAACCTCTTTAGAAGCTCAACTTTTTCACACACCCAGTCCCACAGAGGACAGAGGTAGGACAGGGGTTTGAAAGTAGAAAGATTGGTTGAAGCTTTTTTGCTGAACATTGGGAAAGTCAAGTTGGCTGTGGGAAACTCTGGTCTGCTGCTCTTCTACCTTATGCAGCTAGGCAACTATCATTACCCCTCCCCAACACAACTCACTTCCCAACTCTCCAGCCAAAAGAATAGAGGCAAATTTTCTAGAGAAAGTGAACCAGAGAGACACAGCAGACCTATTTCAGCAGAGGTCAGGGGGAGGCATGGGTGGGACTGAAAAGTAGGGGATTCAGAAAGGGTGTCCATCTAAATGGAGGACCCACAACCTCCTTCCTCCTTAGTGTACTTTTAGAATACAGCTTAACATATACCAACTCTTCAACACACACACACACACACACACACACACACACACACACACAGACAAGTAAACACCACTGAAGCAGGGATAGAACTCTTCCTTGAAGAAACTGAAAGCTTCCATCATCAATGTCAACATTTGCCAAACTGCCAGCTCTACTGCTCTCTTTCATGCTCTCCTGGTGGCACACATCTGCAGGAATATTGCTCTCAAAAAAATAATAATAATTCCCTACAGGGAGATAGGAAGTGGGGTATCAATTTTCTGTATTCTTGGGTGGTTTCTCTTAACCTTTATCAAATCCACACATTCCCTCTGTACGACATTTATCATAAGTGTCTCCTGCATGGTTTCAAGTTGTTTCTCAATATTTTTAAAATTCCCTTTTGAAAATGCTTCTACTCTGTCATGGAAGAAAAACCTAGTCTTATTCTTTGCATATCTATAAAAATGGCTTCTACCTGGGTGCTACCTTTTGAACTTAGGCTAAAAATATATCTTCTCTTTGGTGGACTGTGCATAGGAAAAAATGTTCTCAACATAACTTCCATGTGTTTTAGGGTCAGCAGTTACACCATATAGAGTAGACAGTTTCAGTGTTATCCTGTCACGTTTGTTTCAGGACTCAGAAAATGGAATATGTTAGACGGCAATAGTTCCACGAAAACAATTACCAGGGAGAAGTCAGTGGAAAAATTGCTTTGACGTGGAAATATGATATTTCATGAAAATTAAAATACGCTGAACTACAAGGGAAATGGATTCTGTGCAGGGAAAGTAATCACCCATGTGTAGCTGTTTGTCTTACTGCTTAAACCGTATGCTGTTTCTTTTCCTTCTTTCAACATGTTGCCCATTCTTGGAGATACTCAAAGGAGTCTTGAGTGACTCCTATGCTATCTAGTTTCCAAACATGGCCCCCAATAAACCACTATTGCTGGCATTCACCCCACTGTGTAGTCCCCACCCATGATCATTGTTGGATGATCCTGTGACTTGCTTTGATCAATAGAATGTGGTGATGGACACTGCCTCATTTTCACTTCTAAACCTTAAGATGGCCTGGCAACTCCCGTTTTTGTGCTTCTGAGATCCCTTACTTACCTTTTAGCAATAACACAGAGATGACGTGGGGATGTCATGATGCTACACAGAAAGGAAAAGGGGCCCAGCTGCCCTGTGTCCAAGTGTCCCAATGGAGCCTCCGGGTGACTCCAGCCTAGCTGCCATCTGAATAAAAGACTCAAGAAATACCTTCTGAGCCCAGTCAAATACTAAATTTTGAGGCAGATACATAGCAATAGATAAATGATGTAAGTCCAAAAATATTTGCCTTCTTAGGATCCTGATAGTTTTCCGGTTACTCTATAACAAATATAACCCTGCCATATAAACAATATTTTTTTCACAATTCTATTAGACAAATTACAAACATACCTGCATTAACGTAGTAATGCTACAGAAGCTAATGTGTAAATGGGACACTTAGCTATCTGTTCAGGTTCCTTTTCTCTGTAATAGTGTTAATTTTAGCAGTGTTTTTGACATAAACACCAAGTATATCTAATTTAGACACTTTCTGGATTGAAGGATAGAGGCAGAGGAGAGGGGGTATATTTGAGATTTTGACATGCCTGTCTTTACTTTTCCTCGCCCCTCACCTCACGATCATACACAGACAAAAGTCACAACTTGGTTTATGCCCAGAGGAAAGCCCAGATTAAAACGGATTCAACAGTTCTGACTTGGATCCAATTATCTACTGGGAACAAATCTTCCAGGGTAATATTTTCTAGTCACAGTTAAGAATCGATGCTCAAATTCCATCTAATTTAGCAAATATTTATTGAGAATTTATGTATATTGGTCTCAGATCTATATTCAAAAGGAGACTTAAAAGTGAATATGGCACCATATATAAAATATATATATATATATTTTGAATATACACATTCAAAAAATTTCAAAATATAGTGTAATATTCCTTAAACCAGTGAACCATCATCATGTGACTTTTCTATAGATTCTCAGAATTCCAGGTTGCCAGAATATCCTATTCTTTTTTTAATTTTTTCCTGAGGAAGCCCTGAGCTAACATCTGTTACCAATCTTCCTCTTTTTTTGCTGAGGAAGATTTTCCCTGAGCTAACATCTGTGGTCAATCTTTCTCTATTTTGTGTACGAGCCACCACCATAGCATGGCTACTGATGAGTGGTGTAGGTCTGCACCCAGGAACTGAACCCTGGCTGCCGAAATGGAGTGCACCAAACTTAACCACTAGTCCACCAGGGCTGGCCCCAGAGTATCCCATTCTTGAATGAGACTTTGAAAATATCTTGATGTTTTTACATTTCCTTACAGCTATTTCTGTACATATAATTAAATTTTACCAAGCACCACCACAGCAGAAAACATGAAAGGAGCACGCTTATTGATGTTAACTAACATTCAAGGCTGAAGGAAATGGAAGCTCCCTCTATACTATACTGAAGCTTCTATACTGAAGCTCCCTCTCTCTTACACAAGACCACTCTAAATATTGATATGGAGCTTCAAAAAAAAAGGTAGGTAAGAAATATAGGTAGGCAGCCAAAACACATTAGAAATTTTCAAGCCACTCAGATATGCAGATAAAAAAATTAGATATAATTATTATTGTCTAACTTACATACAGTACAGATGCTTTCTTGGCAATCAGCCTGGGGATGGGCAATCAATGGGACGTGCGTCATCCCTATATGACGTATTATTTAGCCAAACACATACAAGAGTAATTGCTGAAACCTAAGCTACTCTAAGTTCCATTATTTTTCCCCATGAGAATCCTGGCAGACTCCCCAACATTTTCTGTCACGGTCAGCACAGTTAACAACTGAAGTCACCATTTGAGTCATCTTGAGTCAGCTCCCCAGGCCACCACTTTCTCTCCTGGGTCTTCACTGAAATTTCCGACCACTGCTGGGCCATCTTGGCATTTTGTTTACTTGATGCAGTTTCTTTATGCCCTGTGCTTGGGGAGTCTCTTCTCTTTCCTCCTCTCCTCCTGCAGGACCAGTAGACCCCACCAATTCTCCCCTTTCTTTGTGAAGGAAAATAACGTAGAATGTCTCTTGTGCCTATGGAGAAATAGTTACTTTTTACTTCTTTTCCCCTTTCCAGGTTAAAGGTGCAAGAGTATTTCCCTTTTGAACGGTGGAACAAGGTCTGCTCTCTCTCTCTCTCTCTCTAGCTCTGCCAAGGGGTTTCTCCATTCTGCACAGCTCCATTTTCCTCTTGCTCTCTCTTCCTCATCTGTTTCACATATTTATACACGTGAATAATTATTGTGTTCAAAGGCACATTTGTGGAAAACATTAGGCGAGGTACATTCATGTATATTAGTCTCCGTTAATACACACAACAGCCCTGATGGAATGTGTATAGGACTATACTGCAGAGAATTTTTAATATCAGAAACAAAGTATTTGAACATTATAAGATATGAAGTCTGGTTCATACTAGGGAGTATGCAATCAAGTAAGGAAGAAAAACATATAATTTGTTTAAAATTTTAAGGATGTGAATGGTTCCAGACAATGTCCTTTGACAGTTCAAAGAAGGAGAAATCAGTGTGGGCTGAGCTGTACTGCAGCTATCAATACAGCTCGGATTAAATCTTGAAGAACTGGTAAGATATGACAGATAGAAAGAAGAGGGCATTGAAATGAAGTGAGATGTGGCATGAATCAGGCTGGGAACGAAGCTCCTACAAAGAGTAAGGGTAACATAATGGAGTGGGAATAGGCTTCAGCCTTAATGAAAGACAAAGCAGGGATTAAATGCTGATTGTGTTACATGTCAAAGGAAGGAGTTAGCTAATTTACTTATCTATCTGACCCTGTCCCACCTTATCTCAGATCTGTAGACAATTTTGTAAATATTAATTCTTTAACAACTCTTAGGCAGCATCTTCATCAGGATCTCTGCTCATTATTTTAGAATATTAGAAATCATAGTCTTTATTAAATATTTTTTTGCTTTTGTTTTGTATTCTACATAGTCAGATAAGAGTGGAGAACAGCTAGATTGTTAGATACATTGTGTGAAGTACTTGCCATAAGTAAATAGCTTGGGAATCACTTCGCTCGCTTGCTCCCCGACAAACTCATCTTCTATTTGGCTCTTCTCGCTTCACGCGCAGTCTCTGTCTGTCCAGATGATAGACAGATGGATCAATCCATTCTGTGTGCTGACCAGGGCAGGTCTCCAGAGAAAAGAAATGGGAAAGCAGACCTTCAGTTCTACTCTATTCCCTCTATTATTTCTACCTCTCCTGTATCTGAGAATCCAACTTTGTTTGTTTGCTTGCCCCACTCCCCTTCACACACACACACACACACACACACACACACACACACACACACTAACTATTGCCAAAAAAATGGTGTGCTTTTCTCTATATACAGTATAAACCTAATAGAAAGAACTGGAAAATAAAGTGTGAAATTTGTTGTTAGTGCCATCCAGTGGATTCCGACTCCTAAGAACCCTGTGCACAGCAGAGCAGAACCCTGGCTGGTCTCTTTGCACCATCCTCTCACATTTGGTGCTACATCAGATAATATTCCGCTGCTCTTTGTAGGGTTTTCATTGAAATTTTTTTGGAAGCAGGTGGCCAGGTCCTTCTTCCTAATCTGTCTTAGTCTGGAAGCTCCACTGAAATCTGCCTACCATGGGTGACCCTGCTGGCATTTGAAGTACTGGTGACATAGCTTTCAGCATCACAGCAGATGCAGTTGCCATAGTATGACAACTGACAGACAGGTGGTGTGGTTCCCTGACTGCAAATGAACCCAGGCATGGCAGTGAAAGAGCTGAGTCTTAACCACTAAACAACCGGGGCTGGCTAAAGTGTGAAATACCAAATGGAAAAAGTCCTAAGACACCACTCTTCTCCCTTCAAAATTGTCTAATCCTAGTATAAAATCAAGGGAGTAATTAGCCCTTCCTCGTCATTCTATGCTTTAACTATTGGGAAGATAAACTTGGTTATGAAGACAAAAATCTTATCTGAAGCTGAATTAAGTTTGGCAATTATTTTTTAGTCTCTACTAAAGCTTGCCTTTTAGACCACCTTTAGCCAATTAGTATAACACAGCTAAACTGCTGACTTGCATGTTCTTAGTGATGAAAGATCCCTGGCTTCACCAGAGCCCCTAATGCCTCAAACTAACTCTTAGGAAATACTTCTTTATGATAATATTTTCAAAGTATGATTAATAAGGAAGATTTTTCTGAGCCATAGCTAACAATATTTGAGAAAAAGTTGAGAGCAGAGGACTAATCAGTTTTCTAGTGTTTTTCATAATAAATATTTGGTATTGAATTTAAATCTCTGTGATGTAGTTCCACTATAGTGATCATTTACTACCTTAGCATGTTAAATAATAGCTGGGGTAATTGCATAAGGCAGATTACTTCAAAATCACTTTGAGATAAATACATTTTTGAAGTAGAATTTGTTAATTTAAATATAAATATCTATGTGCAGATTGATCTCAAAATTTTCACTGAAGATACAGCATGATAATTTTAGACGGGAGTTACTGAACCACACCCAATATTGGCATTTAGACTTGATAATTCTTTTTGTTGGGAGACTCTATTGTGCATCACAGGATATTTAACAACATCCTTAATTTCTACCCACTAGATACCTCTAGCATCCCCTTGTAATGACAATCAAAAATATCTCCAGACACTGCCAAATATTCCTTTGAGGGCAAAATTGCCTCTTTTTAAGAACAATTATGATAGATAAGAATATAACTGTAAGGTGCTAAGACTGAAAATTATCATAAGAGAGAGCAATCATTCACTGAATATCAACTGTAGGCCATAACCTGTGCTAGGCATTTTATGTACAATAACTGTCAGGTGGAAAATGACTTTGATGCGATGGTGGCCTCCATGCAAGCTGTCTCAGAAGAACAGGACGGATTCATGGACCAAATTAAAATGCTCAAATTATATATTTAATTAATTCAATGTCAAACAGCCAGTGAGGAAACAGGGAAAATGAATGGGATATGCTAATAGACTTAATATAGAGTCCAAGTGTGCAGACCTCAATCTAAGGGTATGCAAAGTTCTTATGTACTGTCTTTCTCTCTGCCATAGCTCAACCTTCCCTGCTGATGATGTGGTTAATAGGATTCTGGTTGAGGTTCGAGCAAGGGAGCTCACAGATGGAAAGTATTGTACGGGAAAGACAGGTGGCCACAGACATAGCTCACCGGTTAGCTGCTAAAAAGTATGGGATTTTTCTGCATTTTCTGAGCAGAGTACATATGGATCCATAATGAAACTATACTGGGTATCATCAACAGGTGACTAATTTAAGAACAACATAGCTAGCATCTCAGAACTGGCATGATAGAATCTTACCCTTTTCATTACTTTCTATCTAAAAGTCACACATTTGTTTGTCTCATCGTAACTTAACATTATCCTCTTTTTAGCATATCTTACATATTACTAACGTAGTTATCCTTCTCACAAGCTACTTGATTATTCATTATCTATATGTTTTAACACATCTCGTGAGTTTGGTTTATTATAAGCTACTAGCTTCACTTACCATCTATGCTTAATGTTTCTTATAAATTTCATCTACTCATAAGTTTTCTTTCCTTTAAACAAAATTGAATATTCTACAAACAGAAAACTTACATTATATTAATTCCAATCATAATAACTAATTTTAGTGGGAAATTAACTCAAAGTCACCTTGCTTAGTGTTACACAAATGGTACATTTCATAGAGAGGATTCAGACCCCTCTGTATCCAAATTAATTTTTGTTTGTTTTCCTTCTTTTACTCCATCATGTCACATGTTTGAATAGGAATCCCTAAAATAAATCCTAGTAATGTTTCTCCAGGTTTTCTCATCAAACACTTTTTTCCCCATATACATTAAGAAAGCTCCTAGAAGCAAGAAAATCCACAAAATAAATAGAACATAGGTATAAAATAGAATCTTACAGTTAATCCTGCCATGCTTTGTGAATATATTTACCAAGACAGCCTCAGCCTTAAGGTTTTCTTCAGCTCTACTAAACTTTACACAAACTTCTTCCTCACTCTAGGCCCTGACTTCCCTTTTCTTAGAGTGTTTACTCTAGAAAACTTGTAATTGTAAATTCTTTCTTTGTCTCTTTATGATGTAAATCTTTTTAAAAGCCTTTTGCCAGTTTTATGACCCATGGATGTCTTTGTCAAGGACCTGGGGTCCATCCCTTTGAAATGTAATCATTGAGGAAGATAAAGCCCCTATCTCTAAGTTTCTGTGGGAGGGTAAAACTGCTTTCTGTCATGAAGAGAAAGTTTGCTTTCCTTGGGGTAAAGTCCGTTAGCAAACACAGATGGCCCAAGGTCTCCCAACTCCACCCCATTCTACCTTTTAAAAACTCCCCTGCCTACTGTTCCAGGAGAGTAGAGCTCAGACTGAGTTTTGGTCCCTTTATCCTATTGCAATAGCCTTGAAGAAAGTCTTCCTTGCCTGTGCTGTTTATGTAGTCAGGAATACAACTTTATGCCAGGAGCACAACATTCCCAAGTTCAAGGATATCAAGAGGTCGGACTAGCAGCACGCATTCTATCCAGCTGCTGTTGGACCAGGAGGTTGATGGAATAACCCCTCAGCTTGGGGTTTTGCCTCTCCTTCAGCAGCTACATATCTTCAGCTAGAATCTAGTAGATGGCTCAATGTGTATCATGAGGCCTTCCTGGACTCCCTGAACCAGTCTCCTTCCCTAGTTGTTGTTCTCAAAAACCAGCTGACCTACTGGCAACCATGGTCCACACAGAGGCAGAGTTGCACAAGCCATCCATCACAGAGAAGCTCACCACTGCCTAGGAGGTGCTGGCCTCCACCCTCAGACTGATGTTGCCCAGGCTGGAGGAGGCCTTGAGTGAAGAGGCTCTGAGCACAGCTGAGCCCAGTACTGTATTCTGGAGCTCCCAGTGCCTAACCCAGACCACCAGGCATCCTGCTAAGAGACACTCTGGAAGGTGTGTACCAGGGTTTGCTCCAGTGGATTCAGGCCAATGAGGCTCAGAAACAGTTGGTGCAGATGACTGGGTGCCCAGAGCAGAAGCAGTGGTTATAGCTGCTCGAGTGTCTGTGTGAGCTGAACCACTGCCATGCAGTGTCTTCATGTCAGAGCAGAAGCCAGCAAGCCAGGACTCATCAGAGAGGTGGCCTGCTGCATCGTGGACAGCTGCTGTACTTCCCTGAGGCCTGCACAGGTAGAGAAGCACGTGCGGCTTGTCTCTGAGTTGCTCCCAGACTGCCTCAGCCTCCACCACATCTTCACTTACATCTACACCAAGCTGAACACGTCTGCCAACCTCATGGGCATCCCCGCGCTGCTAGGCTGCCTTGCCCATCCACAGTTGCCATGTGAGCGACCATCTGAGCTGGATGCTTGCCAGCCTGGGCCCAATGCCATGCCTGTGTTTTAGTCCCCTTTATCAATGTAATGCATTTTGTTCTTGCCTTCTTCAGAGTCCCCGTGAGGGTCAAAGGTTGGATGTGGGCTCTGGGCTGTGGCTCCCAGAGGGTCTTCTTCCAGTCATGGTCATGAGTATGCCCCATGGAGCTCATGTACAGATATGGATACTAAACTGGTTCCTACTGGTGTTTAATCTCATGAAAGATGGTAGGGTGAAATGTAAGATTCAACCTTAGTTTTAAATTCTCACTTTCTCTTAATACATTTAATTGAAGCTTGTTATGATCATCTTAATCTGCATTATGTAAATTAATTATTACTCAAACTCCAAAAGTTAAATAGTTCAGGAGGAGAATAAGTGATTTTTAAAAGAACTTGTTTTTTTTCTACCCTGCTAACCAAATGGTATATCTGCTACTATAATGTAACCTCAATTCATCAGTCTGTATTTCCTATGGATATAAAGGGCTAGTTCAACAATTAATTTCTAATATGAAAATATCATTAAACTTGTCCAAAATATATTCTATCATGACTGTTTTCTATAAAATAGCTAAAATAAATGTTATTTCACATGGATGCAAAAAGGGTGTACTATGATCCCCTCCTGTACCAATTCAGTCCTAAATCAGTACATCTATTCGAAGCCCTAATGATTGCTCAGTGTTGGGTTATACACTAGAGGCTGGGCAGGCTGCTAATACTTACCCAAGTTTCAGAAAATAAAATGTGCCATTGGAACTCCTCCTCTTCATTAGTATAAATATGTCTGAATACTGATTGCAGCACTGAGGTAGACTACTCAGTTATTTATAGTTTGTATGTCTAGTTTTCCCCTCAGAGATTTTCAGTGTCATGTCATATTTCTATCTCCTAAGTTATATAGATAAAAAATATTGGCAAGAAGTGGAGAATATCCTTGGCATCTTCCACAATAATAGAAGCACAAGACCTTTGCCAGAGAAGATTTAGGAGAAGTCTGCCAACAAAAAGATAACTCTGACATTCCCTCAAAATGCTGAAATCTTGCCTACGGTAAAGCAATTAATCATGCAACTCTGTATTAAGCACCACTTAATTGCATTTATCATTGCACTGGGCACTGTGAGCAAAACTGAAAAGAAAAAAATGTAAAGTAAGCTCTCCACTGAGATGCCTAAAACTGAATTCAGGAAACAAGATACATAGTCCATAATTAGCCTCACTTATACAATCCTGACTAGTTCAGCATGAGTTCCAAAAAGACAGACATCAGCATCCCCAAAGAAGTTTTCTGAGATGATAACTCTCTTGCAGTGTGGAGTATGGACTGGAGTGAAGAAAAGATTAGTTGAAGAGATACCCATGTATAAAGGAGACTGTTGAAAAGTTCCAGGAAAGCGATAATGAAGGCCTGAACTAGGGCACTGGCGGTGGAAATGGAGAAGAAAAGCCAGATTCAAGAGATATTTATGAAGAAGGATTAATAAGTGAATGATTGGATGTGTGAGATGAGGGAGACATCAGGAGTCAAGGTTGGCTCTGAAGTTTCTATCTTGGGAAACCGGGCATCTGTGATGCTTCCTGAGATAGAAACACCAATTGACTTTCTTCAAGATTTCCATGATGAGCAGGTTCCCAGGCAGTTCTGTTGTGCTTATGGGGAGAATTCATTCTGATGTCTCAATTACTGTAAGTGAGGCAGAATGTGTCCATTTCAGCAAAGATGACAGCGTCAGTTCCAGGTTCCCTGCTTAAAGGAGGCTGCGTATTTTCACACTGCCAGAGCTTGAGGTAAGTATAGATGAGGAAGATTTCACATCTTTTGACACGAAGGGTTCATATTTCATTCTCCTTCTTTCCTTGTGGTGCGTGATTACAGAATTTTAATTCCTTAAATAGATTTGCTAGACCTGTGTCATTTTATTTATTTTATGGCTATAGGTACAGATTGAGCCAAGGCTGTAGCACTTACAATTATATGATTACCATTATATAACACTTCCTACTGAAAGGCATTTGTGTATTTTAAGGATTACTTACAGAAAAAACAAATAAGTAACTCAGATTAATTTATGATAGTAGAGAAACAAGCCAAAGCTTTTACAGTACTGGAGTAGGCCTCAGGATATTTTAGTGCAAATGTCACTTCTTTTACCAACTACCCGTGCCCTTTGGATCTCAGCCATCACCAAAATCCACTAGGACTTCAATGTCTTCTCTGAGCATTCTCTTTATCTTCTGGTACTAAATGGAATCTAGTTTCCCTTGGGGACACTGTGTCACATGGGATCTGTTATGACACTAATCCTCTTTGTCACTTCTAAACTATCTTTCCATTTTTCTTATATGCTCACAAATTTTAATCTCATGTCACAAACTAAACCATCCATTTGGCTCTCCTTTATCTGTCATCTTCCAACTCCTATGAAATTCTAGCCTACTCCTCTAAGATTTTACCTTCTGGCTCAATCACTTCTCTCCAATACCATCCCTTGAGTAAAAATGGGTGATTTCATTATCTGTGAATCAATATCTGCACCTCTGATCCAGAATCTCCGCCTTTCCAAGGATTTTGTCCTCTACCCTACTTCAATCCCTCATTCCCATGGCCGTACCATAGACCTGGTCATCACTAATAAAAGTGATATCTCAGTTTCAAGCCTTCACATTTCTGACACCATCTCTGTGTTTTACCTCACCCTAATCTATAATCCTCTGCTCAAAAAGTTACATCAATTGACATTACCACTTTTTTACCATGTCATGTCCTCTTTATCTTTCGTGGATGTTTTATTAAATAATTCCTGTTCATACTCAGTTAATTCTTCATTCCCCTCTTCTTTTGGCATTTTCACCTAGCAAAGTCATGACCCTGGTCAAATCAAACTCTTTCCTACTCTGCATCTGCATCCATGTAGATGAAAATGTTTGGAGGAAAAAAACCCAAACACACTGACTAGGCTCACATTAAATGCTGAATCACTAACAACAGCGAATGTCCAGCAATGCTACTGGATTTCCCTGCCTTTTCTCTCTCCCTCTGTCCCAGTAGACTGTTTCCTGCCTTTCAGTCTCTACTGACTTCCTTACAGTTCCTCATCCGCATTCACATATAGTGAGTTGGCTTCATAATTCACTGAAGTACTCAGAAGATAACTTGTCAAAACTCCTAGCACACATCTAACAACTTATCTGCATTTCTGCCCTTTCTGTGATCCCTAGTGCTCCATTCATTTTCTCAACTAGTGTTACCTCTGCCTTTAGTGAACTAAAGCATACCCTCCGACACTTATTTTAGGTTTCAGAAATTCTCTTTTCTTTCTCTTCTACTATTTATAATCTCTTCTACTGTTTATAAGTGAAAATATGCTAGAATTTCTCCCTTGTTTAACATAACAACACAAAACAAAACTTCTCTCCTGGCACCAAGGCCCCCACGAGTTACCATCCTGTTTCTTTTTACGTCAAAATTCTTTAAAGTTCTTGTCTCCACTTTTCTCCTCCCATTCTCTTTTGCACCCACGCCAATTAGGTTTTCTTCACCTATTTAACCAAAATTGTTCTAGTTAATTTTGCCAAATAACCTCCATTTTATTTGACTTTTTAGCAGTACTTACGGTTGATTATTCTCTCATCTTTGAAACATTTTCTTTATGTGGCTTCTAGTACACGTCACTTTCTTAATTTTTCTCCTACTTCATTGAGAAACAATTTTCATTCAGTTTTCTTTGATGTTTCTTCCTGACCTTACTGAATTGACATTGCAGCGCTGCAGGAATCTGTGTTGGAACCATTTGTCTTTTTACACACCATTATTCTTTTGGTTATTACCTCCAGCTTTATGCCTTTAAATATCATCTGACTAAATGGTATTTAAGAAGCTTCATCATTCACAATGGTCACATGTATTCGATTAGATAGTAAAGGAAGACATTCTCAACTTTCTATTCTCTAATTATTGATTGTCAACTTTATATCTGTATCATTGATCTTTCCTATGAACTCTAGATTTGATTGTCCAATTTCTTATTAAACATCTCCAATTGTTTGTCTAGTAAACATGTCAAATTTTAAATGCCTGTAGCCATGCACCTGATAATAGTAACAGCTACCACCTATATGGTGCTCACTATGTACCAGAAAATACTATGAATTTTACATATATTAGCTTACTTATCCCTTATAATAAATCTGTCTAGTTGCTATTATAAATGAAGAAATTGAGGTACAAAGAAATTGAATAAATCTCCAAAGCTTATGCAGCTTGTAAGTAGTGGATTGGGCACAAAGAGTTTAGGCGTCAGAGTGCACGTACAGTATACTGCACCTCAGATATTTTCCCACCAACTTCTTTTGTCTACATTGTTGCTCATATCAGTAGATGGAAACTCCATCCTTCCAACCACTCAAGCCAAAATTGTGGAGCCTTCTTTGACTTAGTTTCCTTTCACAACTTTTAATCCTATCAATTCCACCTTTCAAATCTGTTTACTTCCCATGACCTCATTGTCCTCACTTTGGTCCAAGCCACATTTGTTTCTCATTTGGATGCCTGTAAGAGCTTTCAAACTGGTCTTCTACTTCCACCTTTGGCTCCTATTAGTCTTTCCTCAACAAGGCAATGGTATCAGGGCATCCCTACAATTATAAAAATTCGTGACAATTGTGTGCTCAAAAGCTTTTAAATAGCTTACATTTCACTGAAGTAAAAGCAAACATTATGAACATGGCCTTGAGAGGCCATAAGTGATCTAGCTCCCATTATCTTTAGGCTCATCCATCTCCTTTTTGTTAGTGTAACTTATTTCTTTTCTATTTATTAAAACTTTATTTTTTTAGATAGTTTTTGGCTCACAGAAAATTTGAAGGGAATGTACAGAGATTTCCAATATACTCCCTGACCTCAGATGGCAGTCATCAATATCAATATCTTCCACCAGAGTGGTATATTTATTACAATTGATGAACCTACACTGACACATCATAATCAACCCCCAAACAAAATTTCCATAGGGTTCACTCTTAGTGTTGTATATTCTATGGGTTTGGACAAATGTATAATGATGTGTATTCATCATTATGGTATCACGCAGAGTACTTTCACTGCCCTAAAAATCATCTGTGTTTCATCCTTCAACCTCCTAATCCCTGGCAACCACTGAGCCTTTTACTGTCTCCGTAGTTTTGCCTTTTCCAGAATGTCATATAGTTGGAATCATAGTTTGTAGCTTTCTCAGATGGCCTTCTTTCACTTAGCAATATGCATTTAATATTTTCCATGCTTTTTCATGGATTAATAGCTCATTTCTTTGTGCCACTGAATAATATTTTATTATCTGGGTATATCATACCTTATTTATCCATTCACCAACTGAAGGACATTTCTTGCTTCCAAGTTTTGGCAATTATGAGTAAAGCTGCTATAAAACATCCATATACAGATTTTTGTGTGGCCATAAGTTTTCAACTCATTTGGGTAAATATCAAGGGGTGTAATTGCCGTATCATATGGTAAGAGTATATTTTGTTTTGTAAGAAAGTACCAAACTATCTTTCAGAATGGCTGTATTATTTTGCATTCTCACTAGCAATGAATGAGGGTTCTTGTGGCTTTACATCATCACTAGCATTTGGCCTTGTCCATGTTCCGAATTTTGGCCATTCTAATAGATGTATAGTAGTATCTCATTATTGTATTAATTTGCATTTCCCTGATGTTGTATGATGTGCAGCATCTGTTCATATGCTTATTTGCTACCTGTATATCTCCTTTGGTGAGGTGTTAAGGTCTTGACTCCATTTTTATTGGGTTGTGAATTTTCTTATTGTTGAGTTTTGAGAATTCTTCGTATATTTGGGGTAACAATCCTTTATCAGATGTCTTTGCAAATATTTTCTCCCAGTCTGTGTCGTATTTTCTCATTCTTTTGCTGTTGGTTTTCTCAGAGCAGTTTTTGATTTTAATGGAGTCCAGTTTATCAATTATTTCTTTCATGGATTGTGCCTGTGGTATTGTATCTAAAATCTCATCACCATTCCCAAGATCATTTTGATTTTCTCCTGTGTTATCTTCTAGGAGGTTTATAGTTTTGCACTTTACATTTAGGTCTATGATCCATTAGAGTTAATTTTTGTAAAGGATGTAATATCTGTGTCTAGATTCTGGTTTTTTGTTTTTTGGTTTTTTTTTGCATGTGCATGTTCAGTTGTTTCAGCATCATTTGTTGAAAAGACTATCTTTGCTCTATTGTACTGCTTTGCTCCTTTGTCAAAGATCAGTGGACTATGTTTATGTGGGTCTATCTCTGGGCTCTCTATTCTGTTCCATTGGCCTGCCAATTCTTTCACCAGTTACCACACCATCTTGATCACTGTAACTTTGTAGTTAAGTCTTGAGGTCGAGTAGTGTCAGTTCTCCAACTTTACTTTTCTCCTTCTAGTAGTGTCAGTTCTCCAACTTTATTCTTCTCCTTCAATATTGTGTTGGCTATTCTGGGTCTTTTGCTTCTCCATATAAACTTTAGAACCAATTTGTTGATATCCATAAGATAACTTGCTGGGGTTTTGATTGGGGTTGCATCAAATCTAAAGATCAAGTTGAGAAGAACTTACATCTTGTCAATATTGAGTCTTCCTTCCATCAACATGGACATCCATCTCCTTTCATGTTTTCTCTTTTGCTCACTCCCCTCTGGTCCCACAGACTCTCTTGGTTGTTGAATATGTTAAGTGTGCTCCTACCTCAGGATCTTCATCCTTGCTGTTCCATCTTCTTGGAATTCCATTTCTCACATATCCACATAGTTAACTACCTTACCCCCTTCAAGTCTTTTATCACTCTTCATCTTCTCAGTGAGGCCTTTCTTAATATCCGGCATCACTCAGTGTTTAATGCAGAAAACACAAACTTATATAAATATTTAAATAGGAAGCGATTTAATACATGAAAATACGTTTAGAAAAAAAATTTTGAGAGATTGAGGAAGTACGCTGTAGGCTGTGCTTCCAGAAATGAGTCCTAGAATTCAGCTTCCACTACAACTCCCTGTAGCTATAGATGAAGTTGATGACTGACTCTAGAACTTCATAACCATATTTTTCCTCAGAAAGGAGCAAAAACTGCAGGAAAATGGTCTTCACCTCATTTGCTCCTTACAAAGCTCACCCAAATGCATCAATTGGTAAACTCTTTTTTGTACCCAGAATCTTACTTTCAAAGATGTTTGAGAAATGTAGTTTTTAGCTTTCTAAATGCTGTTATATGGAGAGGCATAAAAGGAGGTGAAAATGGATTCACGCCAATAGATGTAGGCAGTACGCTACACTTTAAAAAATTTTATGTCCCACTAACAACACTGTCAATTATTCTTTTTTCTATATTTTTCCAAAGCACTTACTAAAATCTCACACATTGCTTATTATATTAATTGATTTTGCTTATTTTCTTTTTCCCATTGAGATTTTTATATGTTTGGTTTTTATCTGTGATCCAAGACCTTGAATAATGTCTGTCCAATAATAAATATAAGAAGTATTTGTTGAATAAACGTGTATATGTTCTAAATCTAAAGCTCATTTTATTTCTACAGTATAACTTTGATTATCATATCAGAAGAGAATACTATTAATAATATTAAACTCTTAACAGCTTGTTCAGAGTATTACATGAGGTAAACCTATGTGTATGTGTTTAATAAATTCCTCACTAGATTAGATCCTATATTTATCAAGAAATAAGATTTGTAAATTTTGCTTGTTTTTCGTTTTCCTGTGTTCAATATACTATAGGAGAATTCACTACACACTTCTTTAGGCATTCATTCAACTTGCCCTCAGCTGGACATCTCCTTCTTACCTTGCAACAAATCACCATGATCCTTCATTCATTAATCTTCACAAAAGGTGAAGATTTAACTCCTCCTCTGACACAGTCTTATAAAATTTATTATGCCTCTTAAGTTTTTTGCTACACATTCAATTTCTCCAGAAGATATGGAGAACAACTTGCCAATACCCTAAGATGATACAACCATGTTTGTAACAGACACAAGCCAAAGACCTCAAGCCCAGTGCCAATGTGTGAGATGAGTATTATGTGAATTGTAGCTGAGTCCCGATTCAGCAGAAAAGAGTGCACTTATGTTAACAATATTTGCAAGGACTTGGAAAACAGAAATGACAACCACAATTTTTACAAGCTTTATATATTTTCTCAGAACATTGCCAATTATTTTTCATAAGTGAGGGCCCTATAATTCCTTGAAGCTTGCATAGTGGCAGGATTAGCCAGGTTTGTACGGACAAAAGGTAAATTCCCTAAGCTATTTTAAGCCAAAAGACAGGAGGCTAGTAGATTTAGACAGTTTCCAACTTGTCAGGAACCGAAAAGATTGAAAGAAAAACAAAATGCATGGAATGATATCATTTGAAAGGGTAATTCATATGAATTAAAAATTTTTGTTGATTTCTAGTTCTTACCTAGGGAA
Organism: Diceros bicornis minor; assembly: GCF_020826845.1. Taxonomy (NCBI): domain Eukaryota; kingdom Metazoa; phylum Chordata; class Mammalia; order Perissodactyla; family Rhinocerotidae; genus Diceros; species Diceros bicornis. The sequence goes on along the minus strand of NC_080747.1, from coordinate 23,852,900 downwards.
ATCTGACAGCCAAGACAGATATGAACTGGAAAATTATGGAGATCATACAGTTCAGTGAATCTGCCCTCTCTACATATATTTAAAATTTGTTTTTCAGTGAAGTGAGATGATTCTCAGGTTCTAGTTAAGCCCATGCACACCAGTAGTGTAAGGCATATCAAGTATGAAGATGTATATTCTTGATCAATAATACGTTGTACCTGCCACAATCACCACTATTTCTGAACTTAGTTTATATAATAAATAATTTATTTCTTATGAATAAAATATACATTTAAATACACGTAAAAAGAACGTCCCTTGCTTTATATAGTCAATTTGCTTTGATATGTTTTGAAACAATATCTATGCTCTCCATTCCCTTCAATAATTTCTTCCGAAATAATTTTAAAAGAAGATAGCTTCGTGATTTTTATTTAAAAATGTCTAAGTATTTCATGGCTTTCTTTATAATAGTTTAAAATATTTATAACTTTTACAAATTCAGTCTCAAATAATTGGAAAGAACAGCATACACTAATTTTACTTGTTACTTTCGTAAAAATAGAGAATAAATATAAATTTTTAATGTTCCTTTGACTTCACCAATTGTGCATGTGTGTGCTAACTCTGATATAAATTAGCTTAAATAAGAGGATGTTTTCAAAGAAAGTATTCAGTATAGTCTCATGACCAACTCCATAGCAACACGAGACTAGAAGAAATTCTGTTTTTATTTTTTTTTTAGAGAAGGTAATTGCAGAATGCCTTTGCTATAGGAAATAGACATCAGTTTCGAGGTTCACGGAGTGTCCGATTTACACTCCTGTTAAATTTCAGTAATCAAGAACAATTCAACAGAAAAAAATATACTCAAATGCAAAATGGACAAAGGAACTAATACACACTTCTCCAAAGAAGACATACAAAAGACCAAAAGATATATGAAAAAGCGCTTAATATCACCAGTAATTAGGAAAATGCAAATCAAAACCACAATGAAATATCACCTCACACCTGTTAGGTGTGAGGCTTGTGATGGCTTCTATCAAAAAAAAAAAAAAAAGATAACAAATGTTGGCAAGGATGTGGAGAAAGAAGAATCCTTGCACTCTATTGGTGGGAATGTACATTGGTGCAGCCACTATGGAAAACAGTATGGAGGTTCCTCACAAAATTAAAAATAGAACTACCGTGTGCTCCAAAATTCCCATTTCTGGGTACATTCCCAGAGGAATTGAAATAAGGATTTCAAAGAGATATCTGCACTCCCATGTTCATTGCAGCATTATTTACTATAGCCAAGACATGGAAGCAACCTAAATGTCCATTGACTGATGAATGGATAAAGAAAATGTTGTATATACATACAAGAGAATATTATTCAATGTTAAAAAGAAGGAAATCCTGCTACTTGCAACAACATGGATGAACCTGGAGAACATTATGCTAAGTGAAATGAGCCAGACACAGAAGGACAAATATTACATGATACCACTTACATAATAAATCTAAAATAGTCAAACTCATAGAAGCAGAGTGGAATAGTGGTTGCCAGAGGTTGGAGGGAGGGCAAAACAGAGAGGTATCAGTCAAAAGGTATGAAGTTTCGGTTATACTGGATAAATAAGTCCTAAAGATCTACTGAATAGCGTAGTGCCTACAGTTAACAACACTGTATTGTACACTTACAAATTTGCTAAGAGGGTAGATTTTATGCTGTGTTTTTATCACAAAATAATAACAATAGAAATTATAAGTAAAATAAGAGGATGGGAAGAATCTTTTGGAGGTCATAGATAGGTTTATGGCATAGATTGTAGTGAAAGTTCCACAAATGTATACTTATCTCCAAAAAAAAAAAAAAAAGAAATAGACATTGGTTTTGAGATTCCTAGAGTGTCTGATGTATGCGCCTATTAAATCTTGATATAAAGAGATTTTATATTTCTCCCAGGTTAAACTGATAATAGATATCCAAGGTTATCAGTTTCTGATATGAGTGAACAACACATGTGGGGAATATCAGCAAACCGAATCCATTCAATTCATTATGCTGAAGATTACAAATGCGATGGCATGAGGTAGAGCTAGAAGCAACTTGGACTTCAGTACCTAACTTTTTCTATCTTGCCTACATTTTAAGTTCCTACATTTTAAACAATTCAATCCTTCATCCCTCATGGAAGATATTTGGCCGTGACGGTTGATAAGAATGGTAGTTGATAACAGAGGTAGGAAGATAATCCTAACATTTTGACATGGCTTCTCAGTCAAATATTTGGTGTCTAATTTTTAAAGAACTTATGTAAAAATTGCTCTTATCTCCTTCCACCATGTCCTGACATCTCTACATGCTATTTGTTTCCTCGTTAATCTTACATAAGTGAATTTGATTGGTGGGATTTAATCTATCTACATGTTGAATCCTACTGCAAAAGCACCTGGAAAATATAGGTCTGTGTGTTGTTCTTTTAAATCCTGGTTTGTAAAAGTAGGACTCATAATATGGGAAACTAACAAAATGTAGCCAAGTTGTTAAAAGACGTGCTGGGATGTTAGTCAACCCCAATGACAGATGCTCGCTACATATTCTATACAATAAAGGGTAAGTAACAGAATCAGCTGGGCAACTCTTTAAAGATAGACATACTCAGTTACCAACACAAGACTATTGAGTTAAAATCTCAGAAGCTATGCCTTAGTAGTAGTATTTAATGGGAGAGGGGAAGAGAATCTAATGTGCACTCTGGGATGAGAGCAGTGGTTCTCTCCTGAGGTAAACCTCAGGAACATCTAGGATATTGTTAAAGTTAATATTCCCAGGCCCCATCCCCAGTGATTCTGATTCAGTAGATATGAGGTGAGGTTCGATAATCCTCATTTTTAAGATGTGCTCTGAAGAGCTGTATTCTGATAGAGCTGGTCCAAGGACTACGCTTGTGATATTCTGCTGAACACAAGTATAAAGTTTAAGTAAAAGTGAGAGAGAAGAATGTGATTAATGTAGAATTCCAGGAAAAAATAATATTTGGACAATTTAATGCCAGCTTGGAAAAAGTGTCAATTCAGGCCTCATAAATGATACTCCTCTCTATAAATTTTAAGCATATGAACTACACTTGGAACAAGAAGCTCATTACTCTCATAAAATTTAATTTCACATATCACACATAAAATACATTCTATTTTAAAGTATTAGGAAGTGTATAGCATAAAACTGATTTCTTTTATTAAACATCTCCCCAAATCCTCATGTTGTCCCCAAAATTATAATCCTCTATAATAATTATAGATGAAGGAATAATATCCATAACATTCTATCTATCTACTAAGTATTCTTACCATATTAGCATGAATGTTCACATTTACATTATTCTATTGATCTTGAGAATTGATAAACAGCATTAATTTCCTTTTAAAAAGAGAAAAATTTTACTATGATTCAACTGATTCTCTTTCTCATCATCTTTACGTTTCTTAAAATGATCTAGAAATTTATTTCCAGACTTTCAACATTCTTGAAAAAAAATCTAAATTTTATAACATTTAAAATTTTAATTTCAAAATGTAAAATTGTATTGAAATTAATTATGTTCATCTATGTATTTTACTGTCTTTTTTGTTTAGCTTTTTTCCCATTAGCCCATGATTTCCCACTTTCTCAATATCATCCTGGATGACCTAACCAGCACAGTAGGGCAAGAAAATTAAAAAAAAATTCTATGTAGAAAGTATGTAGATTAGAAAGAAGAAAAACAACTCTCATTATTTATTCATGGTATGGCTATAATTTAGAAAATATCAGCAACTAAGTTAGCATCATTTAAACCAAGATACCAGTTACAATTGCAAGTACAAATATATGGTGCCTTTAAATAAATCTGATAAAATATGTTTAAGACTATTGTGAGGAAATTATAAAATTTTTGAAAGACTTTAAAAAGTCTTGTGTAAAGTTAAAGATATATAATTTTCAAAGATAAAAATATTTAATATAAAAATGTATTAATTTCTCCCTAATTTAACTACAACTTGAGTGAAATTTCAATTAAAAATCCCAAGATTTTTAATAATATAACTTTATAAGTAGATGCTAAAATGTAATTAAAAGAGTGAAAATTCAAGAATACCCAAAACACACTATTGAGAGAGAAGGATAAGAACCTTTCCATAAAACAACACCAAATTTATCAAAAAGTTTTAAGAATTAAAACAAATGTTACTGACACAAGCCTAGGTCAATGTTCTAGAAGATTGTTCAGAATTTTTCAGAAGAGATAACTTAGAAACAGCTCTTCATTTATAGAAACAATTTTATGCCACAGATAGTATTGTGTGTGCGTGGGATAGAGTAGATATACTTTGATGATAGCTTATCTATATACAAACAAAAATAAAATTAGACCTCTATTTCATACCATAAACAAAAAATCAATTCCAGATGGATAAAAAAATTAATTATGAAGGCAAATTTTTAGATGTTTTAAGAAACTAAAAGTTAACATTTTCATTACCTTTGGATAGATAATTTCTTACAGACAAAAAAATTAAAAACCTAAAGATAATAATAGATGAGATTTCATTAAAATTAAGAACTTCTGTTCATCAAAAGATACCCAAAGAAGATATTTGCAAAACACATAATAAAAATAATTCTGATCTCCATAGTATAAAAAGAATCACTATAGATCATTAAGAAATATAGATAACTCAATAGAAAACACAGACAAAAGACAGAGCAGGAATTTCATAGAAGTCGGCTGGTCAACAAAAGATTTAAATATGATCAACTCATTAGTCATCATGGAAACGTAAGTTAATAATATAACAAAATGCCATTTTACAAATTTCCAGATTGGAAAATATGGCTATTTCAAGTTTTGGCAGGTAGATGAAGCAATGGAAACTCGTACACGCTGCTGGATGCAAGGTAAATTGGTATATAGATTTTGGAAAACAAACAGTATTTTCTAGTAAAATTGAATATATGCATCATCTAACAGCTAGTGATTTCACTTTTGAATATATACCCTAGGAAAACTCTTGCCTCTATACTCCTGGAGAGTGAGTAAGAACAAAAACAGCATTGTTTAAGTCTATAATAAACCACAGATGGGAGAATGGATAAAAAAATTATTCTGTATTTGAACAATGGGTTATTATAGAGCAGTAAAAATGAATAAGTAAGAATGAGGATGTGTGTTTTTTCCATACAACTCAGCAATTCTCTAACACCAGCTGGGTGTCCTATAATTCCACTGAATTCTGACTCTATTTACCTGGAGACAGTATCAGATCCCACAAGTGAAGGGCTTAGTCCCACAAGACTCGCTCCAGTTCAGATGCCAATTGCATGCCCGGGATGTTACCTTTGCTTTTAATAAACTGGCTATAAATAGTAGGTTCCCACATCTCCTCCTAGGGTTCAATTAATTTGCTAGAGTGGCTCACAGAACTCAAGAAAACAATTTACTTACTAGGTAATCAGTTTATTATAAAGGACATTAAAGGATGGGGAAGAACAGTCAGATGAAAAGACACATAAGGCAAACTCAGGAGCTTATGTCCCTGGGGAGTTTGAGGCCAGCATGTGGAGGAGTTTTGGTTCAGCAACCTGGAAGCTCTCTGAACCCCCTTCTTTTAGGTTTTTACAGAGGCTCTATTATATTGGCACAATTGATTATATCATTAGCCTTTGGTGGTTGATTCAACTTCCAGGTTCTCTCCCCTCCCCAGGGTTTGGGAAGTAACAACTGGAAGTTCCAACCCTCTAATTGGTTTGTTCCCTTGGCAACCAGCCCCTCATCTTTAGGAGATTTCCAAAAGTCACCACATTAACATAGCAAAAGACACCTATATTACTCTCAGCACTTTGGGAAATTCCACGGGTTTTAAGAGATCTGTGCCAGGAACAGGACAAAGACTAAATACATATTTCTTATTACAAATCACAATATCACACACACCCATGAGCATAGTGAATCTCATCAATAAAATTTTGAGAGAAAAGAGAGTTTTAAGAAATTCATGTAATATAATTCAATTTATACAAAATTGTCTGTTATAGAGCCTGTCGCTTGGGATATACTTACATATACGATAAAACTGTAAAAGAAAGAAAACAATTATTAACACTCAATCTGGGATTGTGGTTACCTAAGGGGGAATTCTTCATTTGGAATGGGTTCAGATGGTTCTTCGAAGACAATGGTAATATTCTATTTTTTGAGTGGAAAGATTAGCGCATAGATTTTCCTTTTACTGCTATTCTGAACTGTACATATCATTTATATATATACATATACAAACATCCATTATATATATATAACATTTATATATTTACAGATCATTTAGAACACATATACATATACAATTATACACATGTATAATATGTATATACGTGTCTAACTGGTATGATATATATTGTATTTTAAAAATTTAAAGGGAATATTAAGCCAAAAGAACAAAAGAAATCTATGTCTGTACTTAATTTGGGATTGACTAATTACTAATGTGAATCTCATAGGGATTCTGGAAATTGGAGATACAAATTATTTACCTTTGAAGTCAATGGGGTGGCCAAAATGCTATCTTCCTTGGATCCCTTTCCATTTCTGAGGGAGTATGTACAGGGCAGAACAATGAACAGACCGGCAAAGTGTGGGTGAAGGAGAATTTTTTTTCATGCAGAGACCGTGCAATATATTAAAGAGAGCGTGAATGTAACATCAAGCTGATCTGGATTTCCATCCTGGCTCACGCTCTTCAACACATGTCTTAATTTCTCAGCATGTTTCTTCATTTTTAAAATAGGAATAATAATACATGATATTATAGAGTTATTGTGAGAACTAATTATAATAACTACCAATATGCTTCTTATATGGTAGAGTCTCAAAGAATGTTATTTCCATCTACTTTCTCCATAATCTGCGACAACAACATAATTACAGAAGGAAAAAGTGGTATATCCAGCTCAGTTTGGAAGTATATCCCAAACTGAGAAGTATCTGAGAACAGATTCAACGAGATTTTCGTAGAGGCTTTAAAATAAGATGTTCCTGAGACCAGTGGTCATTAAGAAAGATAGCAAAGGTTACTTGTTTTTAGAGATTTGAAAATAAATTTTCTATTTGTATCATTTCCCTTCTAAAGTTCTGGTCTGTTATGAACACTTTGCCAGTAGGAAGTTCAATTTTGTGTGAGTAAATAGCCAAGCTCGGCATTTCTCTACATAATAAAGCAAGAAAATATTTTGAGAGAAAAAAATAATCCTTTTTTCTTTCCGACGTCTTCTCCCAGAGCAACCCTTTTAATAACTATATTTCTAAAAATAGACTAAAGCAGTCTGAATTTGACAGTGTCAGATGTCCAAAGAAATTCGAATAGCCCTCAAAAGACTAACCAACCAAATCTTTGTGAGCCTAAGTGCTATATTCTGAGATAAATTTGCTTTGTAAATCATGAGATTAAGATCCAGATTAGTTTTCTGCAAAGGACAACATGAAAAAACCCAACAGATACACAAATGGTCTGAGACTGCCAACTGAAGGAAACACAGCAAAGTCCAGCTTAGTATTGCAAAACATAGCAGAGTTCAAAATTTCACCAGCAGAACTAAATCTCTCACAGGAATTCTAAATTGCCTTTCCTTCAGCCCTTATTTTCTGATTATGGGTAAGATGCTCATTTTCTTTCTTTTCACTTATTCTTGGACCTTGGCACTGATTCCTCTATACTCTCTCACTTCTCTGCCAGCAATAGGCTTGACCTTCTGCTTTCCAAAGGACAATATGGCTAGTGAGCTCAAATGTTGTTTTGCTCTAGACTTGACCTTAGGAATATGCTTTATTTGAAGAAGGAGACTTCAAGTAGAAGTCAGGTGACACTTTCTCATTTTCCAGCTCACTCGTTTGTAGGTTGCTTGTCCTCTGAAGAATTTCTGTCTCAAAGCTCTCTGGAAGCTGTGCCCAGTTAAGATTCAACTCTCATTCCATCTCTAGTTGGTTTAATTCTCTATTACTCCCTTTGGACCTTGAGTGTCAATCAAGATAACATTGACTGCCTTAAGAGGATAAGATAAAATCTCACTCTTCAGCTGAAATTATGGATATAGCCTTAGATTCAGTGGTCCTAGTAATAGCATTTGAAGAGATGGTTAGATGACCTTGGTCATGGTCAAAAAGAACATATGGCAAATGTTACAAATTTTAGGTAACTGGGACTTAAACAAATTAGCAGTGCTCAAAGGAAAGGAAACAAGAGTTCCCAGGAATGCTCCAACATTTTCTCTGTCATTGAAAGCTTTAATTTACCAATGAGGAAATAACCAAATACTAGTTGTTTTTTTGTTTTGTTTTATTTCGAAGAAGAATTGAGAAAAATGCTAAAAAGGATAAACAGAAAATATAATAGATTCCAGCTTGCAAACTCAAATGCCCTGTATCAGGAAGTGGCAGTGACTATGAAATCTGAGGTAGTTTTGTTGTATGAGACCCATCTTCTTCCAATGAAAAAAGCCATAGTATAAACATGGAATTTGGGGAATTGAAAAACAAAAACTGTGGGATCTTTCGTCATTCAGCTCTTCAATAGTGTCAGCAATGTGAAAGAGAATACGTCCCATTTGCCCCAAGCTAAATGGCTTTCTGAGTGAATGGATGAATGTGAAATCTGTTGTCACTCTAGACACTTCTAGACAGTTACAATAGGAACTGAAAATATGCCAAAATCATCCCCTGTATTAGAAAGGTACATTACAGCCTTCAGCAAGAGACGATTTCAGCTGTTCTAAGGGCAGGAATACATAGTAGATTGGTAAGATAACAAACAAGAACAGATGGAAAATTCATTAACTATGCCGATCCTGCAAAATGCCGGGTGACTCGAAATGTGTTCAAAATGAATATGAAACAGGGCTTCAGTTTTTTTGCCTCCTTACCTTTTTCAGTACCTTCCTTTTAGGGTTTATGCAAAAATGGAAATCAATAAAATTAGACTGATGTGTCCTGTGAAAATCTATGGCTTCCTATGAGGATTCTTGATAGTGGCATTTTATGAATTTCATTAAATATAATAAACTGTTACTTATATATAAAAGGACTGTGGTAGGCAGAATAATGGCCTCCTAAAGAAGCCCACATCCTAATTCCTGGCACCCATGAATATGTTAGTATACACAGCAAGGGGAGTTAAGTTTGCAGGTGGAATTAAATCTGGTAAGCAGCTGACCTTAAAGTAGGGAGGTTATCCCGGGTTACGCAGTTGGGCCCAATGTAGTCCAAGGATTCTTAAAAGTGAAAGGGGGAGGTAGAAGAGGAGGTCAGAGTGATATGATGTAAGAAAGACTCAATCTGCTGTGGCTGGCTTTAAAGATAGAGGAAGGGAGCCATGCGCCAAAGAATGTAGGCCAGGCCGACCCCGTGGCTTAGCGGTTAAGTGCTCGCGCTCCGCTACTGGCGGCCCAGGGTTCGGATCCCGGGCGTGCACCGACCCACCACTTCTCTGGCCATGCTGAGGCCGCGTCCCACATACAGCAACTAGAAGGATGTGCAGCTATGACATACAACTATCTACTGGGGCTTTGGGGAGAAAAAAAAAAAGGAGGAGTATTGGCAATAGATGTTAGCTCAGAGCCAGTCTTCCTCAGCAAAAAGAGGAGGACTGGCATGGATGTTAGCTCAGGGCTGATCTTCCTCACCAAAAAAAAAAAAAAAGAATGTAGGCCATCTCTAAAAGCTGGAAAGGGCAAGGAAACAAATCTTTGAGAGCCTCCAGAAGGAACTCAGCCATGCTGACATCTTAATTTTAGCCCAGTGAGACTCATGTCAGACTTCTGACCTATAGCACCATAAAACAATAAATTTGTGGGGTTTTTTTTGTGAAGAAGATCAGCTCTGAGCTGACATCCATGCCATTCCTCCTCCTTTTGCTGAGGAAGACTGGCCCTGAGTTAACCTCCATGCCCATCTTCCTCCACTTTATGTGGGACACTGCCACAGCATGGCCTGACGAGCTGCGGGTTGGTGTGTGCCCAGGATCCAAACCCGGGCTGCCAGCAGCTGAGCACGCTCACTTAACTGCTATTCCATGTCGCGGGCCCCTAAATTTGTGTTATTTTAAGCCACCAAGTTAACGATAAAGCAAATTGTTACAGCAATAACAATGTAATACTAAGCAAAGACCCTGTATGTGTTTGATTTTATTGTCACATATTTGCTTATAAAGGATAAATTAGGTTATACCTAAACCTAAATCAGAAATGAACACAGGGCATGCTGGGGTGACATTTATTTAATCAAATTTAATCTTTCTAGACATTCTTCTATTCATTCTACCAGGCAGTCAATCTGTGAGTTATAAAGTGAGCACACACTGTGTGCCAGGAATCATGGAAGACACTCTGGAGACAGAAATGAAAAATATATGCACTGTACCTATATTCTTAGAAATTAGAATTTTGTCTTTCTTTCAACTATTGAGAAAATTGTAGTCACAAATGTGCCCAAAAGCATCATAGACTTAAAAAAATTAAAATTAATGTCTTATGCCTGCATAAGTGCAGGTTGCATGGTTCACCTGTCCAAGCTGTCACTCAATGATCCAGGCCCCTTCCATTCTGTGGCTCCATCATCTGTGATTTTTCGGTTCCAACTGTGGAGACAGGAGAGAAAGAAAGCATGGAGGATCTTATGACCAATTTTCAGGGCCAGGCCTGGAAGTGACACACATAATTCTGGGCACATTACATTGGCACAAGCTCAGTAGTGTGGCTACAGTGAACTGCAAGGAAGGCTAGGAAAAATAATTGTCCTGGAAACCCAGGAAGAGAAAATGGGATTGGGGAGCATGTTGCTGGTATCAGCTACAGTCTTTTCTCTTGTGGGTTGGATTCTCTCTTCTTCCTACACTTGGAATATTCGCACCTCCTCCCCAACTGGGCAAACCCAAAGTCTCTGCCTTTACAGCAAACAACTCAAATGTAGGATCCATGGTAAAGTTCAGTTCTTTCCACCTTATCCAACGACCCTAAAGCATAACACAAAACTTATCTGCTCCATTTCCTTTCCAAATAGTGGAAAAGGTACAGCATAACTATCATCAACACTCACATTTGGATGGAAAAAGAAAGGAAGACCATTATGTCCATCTGTTTTTGACTATTTAAAAATTTGACACAGTTTTTATGAGGAAGTTATAGCCAAAACACCAGATTTAAAAGATATTAACCTATAAGGTGATATTAAATATCACAGTTATTGTGAAGATTAACATGGGTGTAGAAGTTTAGTTTCCATACAAACATAGAAAAAGGTCAGATTTTTTTCTACTTCTATTAATTCATTTTAATTAGTTTATGGTACTACAGGCTAATAGTATAAGGTCAATAATATCCACATCACACAAGTATCTATATACAAAATTTGTTAATATTCTGGGCAGTATGTCTAATAAGAAATTAGTCTGGATAGGTGGGATCAATACAAATTGAAATAACTAAATATCTTTATGAAATTCATAAGATTAGAAATCTTTTTAAAAGAGTAACCTGATTCTGGCCTTTTATAATTGTTCTCTGAACAAAGAGAGCAAGGAAAGTCAATGTTTTATTCAATTCAGTGTGCATATTAAATTTTGTCAACATGCTCCTTGCTTTGGAAATCTCCTAAATGAAGTTTAGCATATTCATATTACGATTATATTGTTATAATGTTGCTTATAATGATATATTAATATTTTGATAATGTTCAATGTTTATATTTGTTTATAGGTATATTTAATATTCCTACTATATTTTATACTTAACTCTTTTTTGCAGGGTAAATGAGGAGATGTACTATTCATAGAGGCATGTGAGATTGTGAAAGTGTTTTTGAAGAGAGGTGGAAGCTTCTTGAAGTGGCTTTTAATCCTTTTAGGCCCAAGATCACACACTTCGTAGGTATCAGAGCAAAGAGTCAAATCCAAATTTGTTTACCTTCAATGCATATGATGTTCTTTTTATTATTCCAAACTGTCTATGTAAAATCTTTAAACATCGGTTCTGGAAGAATGAAAGAAATTCTAACACTTATTGAAGACCAGTATTTCCAGATACTTGTATACAGTTATAATTTAAAATTCTCAACAAACCCTCAAATTAGGAAACCTCTGTTCATAACTTTCTAATAACACTTAAGATTAAATGTAAGCCCTGAGCACGTTCGAGCCCCATCGGTCCTTTTTTTTTTTTCTCTTTTTTTGCCCCCCTACCATAGCAAGTACATTCTTGCCTCAAAACTCTTACTCCCTGCTCCCTCCATCCTAAAGGCTCATTCCCCAGAGTTTATGTACCTACTTGGTCCTTGGTATTTTTTCCAGTCTTAGTCATTTTCTCCTTGAAGAGTCTTATCTGACTCCTCTGACCATCAATCTCTTCTTCCTTTCATGTTTTATTTCCCATATGGGAAAAATTATCTACTTATCTATCCATACATCTATTTAATCATCTATCTACCTGCCAACCTACACATCTATCCAGTTCTCCCTACAGCTAGAATACAAAACTCATGAGAAAAATCTTTATTTCTTTCACCTATATCCCAAGCATCTAGAACAGCCAGTACATATTTGTTTAATGGAGGTGTTGACCTTAAACAGACAGCTAGTTATTTCTCCAGTAAAAATGGGTTTATTTGGGATCAGCAAAGAATTGCAATTTGAGGATTGCAACCATGATAAGCCACTGTGAGTCTCCAGCAGCAAGTGGGAGAGAAACTCTTGTATAGAGAGGAAGAGGAAGTTTGGAATGCTATTGTAAACAAAGAGTTTAGAGGTGTAGTGGCTTTTCATGGGCTGAGTTATGAAAGTCTCTCATTGGTTGAGCTTCTTGTCAGTCAAGAAAAGGAAATCTTTCTTCTTCCTTTTGAGCCCTGCTCTCCACTTAGGGTATGAGAGCTCCCCCTTTTGACCTCCTGGCCTCAGTTAAATGAGGTTTCTGTTTATTTTTACAGAAGAAATGTGTACAGATGAGGAAACAGAAGTTGCAATAAAGCTCAGAAGTTCATAGAGTGAACAACTATTGTGATAGTTACTTAATTCTGACTCCAAATTCTTCCCCATTCATTATTTCACTGACTTCCTAAAAGTTTCTTTCCAGATTATATTAGATAAAGCCTATTTATTTCATATTTCAATCAAAGGGATTTGTTATTAATATAGGAAGGATGTTTTCCACATTGAGAAGGCTAATGTTATGAACACACACACGAATGATATTACAGAGAAGATTCTGTGTTCTTCTCTTGTTAGAGGATTTATGTTTGATTATAAACAGTATAGTCAGGAATTTTTCTTTAAAATTTTATGCAAGACACATGTTAAAAAATAGCCATTTAGTAGAGTCAGTCACTCTGAATAAAAATTTCATATTGATAATGTGGTTGATAAATGGTAGTGAACATCAAAGAGATTTGAAAATGTGACAGTTTAATATAATCATATAATGGAAATTCTCATTCAGTCGTTTTATTTTTGTATCCCCTCTTGTTCTTACCATGTCTGTCATTTAAACTTTAAAGGTTCTTGTGGTATAGCACCTCAGGATATGATTTTCTAGTTTATAAATAAATGATGCCCAGCCTAAAGTGATGAACTAGTGGTAAGTGAAAGGAGAGATGAAAGGCCATTTTGACTCTTAAAAATGCTGGCAGCAAAGAAAATATATGTTGGTAAAAAAAATTAGCCCTAAAGGAAGTATAATTGCTCTAGAACAAAAGATGAAATTAAAAAAATATATTTTTTAGTTATTAAAATATTTACTATATTTTACCAAATAAAGTGCTATATACAAAAATAAATACTTTCTGCCAGGACCTCACACCAACCGAAAAATGCAATGCTGGGAAAAATAAAACTAATAATAACAATAGTAATGTGCCAAGTCAGTATATTACGTAAAATACAAATTAAGAGTTAAATGACTGGGGCTGGCCCAGTGGCATAGTGATTAAGTTTGCGTGCTCCGCTTTGGTGGCCCGGGGTTTTCGCGTTCAGATCCCAGGTGCACACCGTCGCACCGCTTGTCAAGCCATGCTGTGGCAGCGTCCCATGTAAAGTAGAGGAAGATGGGCACAGATGTTAGCTCAGGGCTAATCTTCTTCACACCCACACAAAAAAGTTAAATGACAATTGGACTTGAGCAGCATGATACTTATTTGGTTATAGGCAACCTCTACCATCACTGCAACTTTTTTTTTTTAATTATTGTAGTGAAGATTTAGAGTGATTTAGTGGGTTTTACCTTGATGTCTTGCAATCACATCATTGTAAACATATAAATCACAGAAATAACGTGGTGAGGTCACAAAAATACAAAGCAGATTATTCCGTGTTTGTACTGGTTCTGGCTGACAGCAGTGAGGTGGTCTTTTGAAATTTTAGAAATATTTTCTAGTTTTCTCAAATCTTAATAGTCCAATTATTTTTAAACTATAGAGAATTTAATGTACTTTCAAAGCACATTAGCACTATCCCCAGCAGGTCTTCAGATTTCTTTCTGGCTGCAATATTCTGGATATCAGGTCAGTACACCAGGTAACATAGTCAAAAAAATTTAAAGAAGCACAGCTCTCTTAGCAAAGATTACTGAAAACAAGTGTCTGTATCAAATATCTATAAATCAACTTATATTTCTTTAATGACTTCTCTTATTTCTTCTAACAGCCTTGTTTCAAATTGATCTCCAATAGTGCTTTAGCTTCAAATTGTTTTTTTCCTCTTAATTTTTCTGCTCCACTTATTTTTTCCAAACCACCAAGCAATTAACTTTTCTGACACGATCTCCCTGGAGATAGCATCAGATATCCCAGGTTAAGGGCTCGGTCCCACAAGATCGCCCCCACTTTACACACCAATGGCAAGTCCAGGTCCTAACTTGTGCTTGTGACCAACTGGCTATAAATGAGAGGTTCCCATGAATCTCTCTTTGGGTTCGATTAATTTGCTAGAGCAGCTCACGGAACTCAGAGAAACAATTTACTTTTTATATTACTGGTTTATTACAAAAGAATAAAACTCAGAAATAGCCAGCTAGAAGAGATGCATAAGGCAAGGTATGTGGGAAGGGGCTGGGAGCTTCCCTGCTCTTTCCCAGTGTGCCACTCCTCCTGCATCTCCATGAATTCCAGGAGAATCTGTTTCATTGTCCTTTCCTGCTTCTGGAAGCCTCCTATATTCTTTGGCTCATGGCCACCTCTCTTTCTTCAAGGCCAGCAACAGCAGATTGAGCCCTCTCATATCACATCACTCTGACTTTATTGGGAACACTTTCATAATCCAGGATAATCGTCCCATTTTTTTAGGTCAGCTGCTTATCAAGTTTAATTCAATCTGCAAACTTAATTACCCCTTGCCATGTAAGGTAACACATTCACAGGTTCAGGGATTTGGATATGGACATTTTCAAGGGGCCATTATTATGCCTACCAGAACATTGATAATGAGTGTTGGATAATAGGTCCACTTATCATATTATATGGTTCTTCATGGAGATGATCTGAACTCCACTGTTTGTTTGAAGTTGATAGGGAAGCCGGTCCTATACGCTTGACACTATTTAGTTCAAAGTTAGAATAAAGGAATAAAAAATTGGTTATAGCAAAACAAATTCACCAATGTGCTATTTTGAATTCCTCAGATATTGTCTACTTTTTTAAAATTGACTTTAATTTTTTTAGAGCAGTTTTAAGTTTACAGTAAAATTGAAAGAAGGTTACAGAGATTTCCCATATACCCTCTGCCCTCACACATGCAGTCTCCCCCATTATCAACATCACTCATCAAAAGTATACATTTTTACCAAGGATGAACCACCATTGGCACATCATAATAACCCAAAGTCCATAGTTCACCTAAGAGTTCACTCTTGGTGTTGTACATTCAGTGGGTTTGGACAAATGTATAATGACCTATATCCATCATTATAATATCAGACTGTATTTTCACTTCCCTAAAAATCCTCTGTGCTCTATCTATTCATGACCCCTACCCCAGTAACTGATTTTTTTTATTATCTCCATAGTTGTACTTTTTCCAGAAAGTCATAGAGTTGGAATCACATAGTTTGTAGCCTTTTCATATTGGCTTCTTTCACTTGGTAATATACATTTGACATTCCTCCATGGTTTTTCATAGCTTACTAGCTCATTTTTTTGATATTACTGAATAATATTCTGTTTTCTGGATGTACCACATTTTATTTATCCATTTACCAACTGAAGGACATCTTGGTTGCTTCCAAGTTTCGGCAATTACAAATAAAGCTTCTATGGAAAGAATCATCAAAAAGGAACAGGCAGAACCAACTCAACAGCTCACACAGTACAGAGTATAATTCGTGTTCTCAACATGAACAATAGAAAAATTCACAATTAATGAGGCATTGGGTAATCAGGAGGCTCTTGTTCTGTTGGTGGGGAAAAATCATATCTAGACTAAAGCTTTTCTGGTTTCAACTAACAAAGCTTAAAACAGAGCCCTGAAAGCATCGAACTGCTTCCCAGTAAATTAACTGCATCCTGGAACAAACTCAACAATATTTATAGGAATATAAAATATAAACTGCTCAATAAGGTAAAATTCACAAATTCTGGTGTCCAATCAACAATTACCATACATACCAGAAGGCAGAAAAATACAACCCAAAATAGAGAAGCAATCAATCAAAAATGATACAGAACTAACACAGATATTAGACTTAATAACAGGGATATAAAAACAATTATTATAACTGTACCCTACATGTTCAAAACGCTAGAAGACAGAACATGTGAAGTAAAGACGTAGAAGATATAAAAGAGATCCAAATTGAGCTTCTAGAAATGAAATAAATACTAGTGTTTGAAATGAAAAATGCACTGATGGTATTAATAGCAGATAATAAAGTGCAGATAAGAAAGTTAGTGAATTGAATGACAAACCAATAGAAACCATTCTAAATGAAACACAAAGAGGAAAAAAGACTTCAACAAAGTTAATAGAGCATCTGAGCATTCAAAAAGTGGGTTAAGTGACCTGATACATGTGTAATTTGAATTCCCAAATGAGAGTGACGAAAGTGTGAAAGCAAAAAAATTGAAAATTAGTGGCTCAAATTTTTTCAAGTCTGTTGAAAAATCCAAGAATCTTAGCTAACTCCAAGCATAACAAACAAACAAAGAAAAGCTACATGAAAACAAATTATAATGAAATGGTTTAAAACCAGTAATAAAGAGAAATTTTAAAGCAACCATAGAAAAAAGATACATTATATACGGAAGAATAAAGATAAGAAGGGCAGTAGCCTTTTTATCAGATAAAATGCAAGCCAAAAGACAGTGGGACAAATATCTTTAAAGTACTGAAAGAAAAAGGAAAACAAACAAAACAAAACAAAATCGACCAACCTAGAATTCTGTACCTAGAATTGGTATCTTTTAATATTATTAAGACAAAACAAAGAGTTTTCCAGACCTAGAAAATCTGAAAGGATTTGTTATAAGTCAACTTATACTATAAGTTAGAAGAATTCCTTCACAGAGAAGGAAAAGGATAACAGATGATAATCCGTACTTTACAAAGGAATGAAAAAGGTAAGAATGTGTGTAGACATTACTTATTTTCCACATGTTAAACTATTTTAAGCTGATAATTGAATGTTTAAAGCAAATATAATAAAAATATTATGAGATTTACAACATGTATTAAAAGTTTGAGAACAATAGCACAACAGCTGAGAATGAGATAATGAAAATATGCTTTTATAATGTTCTTTTTTATATAGTAAGTAATATAATATCACTTAAAGGTAGACGGTGATAAGTTTAGTGTGCATACTCTAAACCCTAATGCATCACCAGATTAAAAAAAAAGTGATAGAGAGTTATAGCTAATAAGTCAACTGCACTAATAGTGGGAGACAAATAGGTTGATTTGCTAAAGAAGAAAAACAGGACCTAAAACAACATATTTTATAAAACTTCGATTTATTTCAGGAAAATGATACAATACAGCAAGAGCAATAAAGTAAAATCATGCTTGGTTGCCAATGGCAGTCTTTTAGTAAGCAATCTGGATATACTGATTACAGACTTCTATTGCCCTCCCTTTACAGAATTATACCAGACTTGCTTTTTCTTAGATCAGGAGCCACTGACATATGAACCAGAACACTTCAGACCCAGGGAGCTCAACATGGAGTCTTGACTAGGTTTCTTATATCCTGCTGGTCACCGAGGAACATTATTGCTATGTGATCAGCCACAGTGGCCAAAACCTGTGAGAGTCTCCTCAAAATCAGGTGCAAAGCATCAATCTTGCTGTTACCAATACTGACAAGTTGGCACAAAATGCTGCCAAACTTGTTTCAGATCCAATGCACTGTCAATCAGTACATTTGTGCATGACAGTGGTCAGTGCCATGCAGGCACATTTCCACTTCAGCAAAATAGCTCAGGCCAATTCCAGGCCTGCTGGAATGAGCCCTCACGTCATAGTCCACTCCACTGACCCGTGGACAAAGGTTTTATGTGACAAAACAATTGCTACTAATTTGAAGGCCTTACAACATCATGTAATCAATTATAGAATAAAAACGCACATACAGATCCCTAACATTTCAATAACTGATGATATGGAGTTAAAGAGACAACTTAAAAATATAATAATACCAATATACTCTTTATAAAATGTGTTTTTATAATAACTCTATAATTCTTTTTGCCTCCCCAATATAAAGTTACCTGCACTTTTTAGTATACATTTTCTGTATAATTAAGAACCATAATCAATCTATCATTAATCATGTTTAAATCTGCTTCAGGTCAATTCTCTTCCATATAAATATTGTCTTGAGAAGGTTTTGATTCAATCTTCCAAAACACTTGATCATCAACACCAGTATTATCATACTGTTTTTGGCTTTTCTACTATTAGTTTTACTTGTGATTCCTGTATTTCACTATATAATACTGCTATGTAGTATCTCAGTGCATTGCTACAATATAAACTTGGCATAATTATATAAAGTACTTTTATTTTGCCCCAACAAAATCTTCCTTATTCCATCTACAATACACTATTTCTCATAGGAATATAGTTTAGAGGCCACGACTGTTATTTCAGGATTTCAAAGTATTGAACACACAACCAAATCCCTCATCTAAGGTTACATGATTTAACAGATATTCGTTTCCAGTAAGAAGGTTCCCATCCCAGGGCCTTTCTATCTCCCATAGGAAATACTCTAGTCCTGCTTAAGATATGTCTTAAAATATCCACTAGTTGCACTACTTGTACAGAATGGTTAGCATTCAGCTGTGGCACTAGAATTGTCCAAGAGAATCTCAATAGATTATATTCTCCACTTAAAAATCTCCATAGACCAGGTGGCTCATACATCTTCCATAAGTGCATACCTTATGCTCCTATGAGAACCCCCAGCCACTTTGTCTAGGATTCTTCAGATTCCTTTGGAATCACCATGTCTAATATTCCAGTTTATTTCACTATGTAGGCTTGCTCCTACCTCTGAGTTGGAGCATCTTAATGTATGCTATAATTGCAAAGCCCAACTTATTTGGGCCATGTTATCATTCCGAACAGCTTGCCATCCTTGTCCATCTTCCTAGAATAGACTGCTTTTAAGATGTCCTGTCAGTGCTAGGATATCTTCTTTATCTTTATCTTTTTGTATGTGTTTTCTCATTAAAAGAGAATTTTAACTAGCCGATAATCCTACCCCCACCCCAAATTCAGCTAAAACTGTCTTTTTCAAATGAGCCAATTCTGTTTGCTCCACCAGACATATTGTTGTCACTGAGTACTAACTGCTGCTATATTGCAATCAGGAACTAAATATGGAACCCCAAATTTTTGAGTTCCCAGGGTCAGGACATATGGATAATGAGTAGTAGTCACTCCTAAATGGTTTGAGTATAACATAGTACTCCCAATAACCACTCACGTGAAATTTCCGGCTTTTTCTTCTCGGGAATGGAGGACCACCAGCTTATACCCAATTCTTGTTTGTTGTCAGTGATTCAAGTGTACCTCTTGCCTCTCCAACTCTTTTCAGCATTCTACCCACAATGACAGGCCAAATAGCTAATTTTACACATGATATCATGATGGTGGGTCATGCAGCAGATAACATTCTTCCATTGTATCCTAGTACCCTTCTTATGCCTTCATCATCAAAATGAATGGCCACACAACATTCATTCAGGTTATTATTAGTCAATGTTCTCTGGATGTGACTGGGTAAATATGCCTAACACAGGTCCTTAATATCCTGTGAAACAAGAATCAAAAGACATAGTCACATTAGTATTTTTCCATATAGTCATAGTCAGAGCTCAAATCTGTTCATTCACTTTGAGGTTGTAGACCACTCCCAGAAGTATGATTATTAGGTTGACTGTTATCCAGTTCATTCTTCATTCTTCAAAAAAGAGAAACTTTCAGCAAACTTTCAGCTAAGGGAGATACCAAAGTGTAAACATTTTTTTTATGGAGGTCATAATACTTTATAACATTGTGAAATGTACGTTATTATTTGTCAGAAACATTTTTTTATCATGCATTGCAACTTTTAAGCAGATTTATTTTTTTCCTCTCCCACTTAGCATCCCCATATCCTACTAAAGTCATTCTATGACACCTAAGGTGCTTATTAGCAATCCTAGACAGGACTGCATTATGTGCCCCCGTGTCTGGTAGACCTTTAAAGGGATTTTTCTCCAATATCAGGCCATTTCACCCACACATATGTAAAAGACTTGAATCCCACACCAGGAGTTGTGTCAAGAAACCCTGGCCTTCCTATCAATCATCTTTCTCTATTACCACTTTAATATTAAAACTAGGAATTTTGTTGTCTAATGCTGGAGTCTTTCTCTTTATGAAATTCCTTTAAACTCAGATAAATTAAGCATATCTGCCTTGTGATTTTCACATTCTGGGAAGTTTAAGAAGACACAGTTGTGGGTTCCCCTAGCTTCCTGTAAAACACCAAGAAAACATATATTTGTACCCCAACAATTGCTTCCTTTTTCATATCCTTTTTAGTTAACCATTTAAGGACT
The DNA here is from genome assembly GCF_020826845.1 of Diceros bicornis minor. Classification (NCBI taxonomy): domain Eukaryota; kingdom Metazoa; phylum Chordata; class Mammalia; order Perissodactyla; family Rhinocerotidae; genus Diceros; species Diceros bicornis. The sequence goes on along the minus strand of NC_080747.1, from coordinate 23,831,817 downwards.
TCCAAATGTAAGAACCTAAATTATTATCCTCTTTATTATTTTGATTTCCTTTTGTAAAGCCTTAATCTTCTCATCTTGAAGTCATATATTGGGAAGTTGCGATGACAGATCTGCAACTACCCTTGTTATATCCTCCTGAAGTCCCAACAACAAAGTCACAAATGGAGCCCATGGTGGTGTGTTAGTTTGTGAGGGCTACCATGATAAGGTACCACAGACTGGGTGGCTTAAACAACAGAAATTTATTTCCCACAGTACTGGAGGATAGAAGTCTAAGATCAAGGTCTCTGCAGATTTAGTTTCTTCTGAGGCCTCTCTCTGTGGCTTGCAGATAGCTGCCTATTTGCTGTGTCCCCATATGGTTTTTCCTCTGTGTGCATACATCCCTGGTATCTCTTTTGTATGTCCAAATTTCCTCTTCTTATAAGAACACCAGCCAGATTAGATTGGGGCCTATCCATATGACCACCTGCAGCCTTGATTATCTCTTTAAAGGCCCTATCTCCAAATTCAGTCACATTCTGAGGTACTAGGGCTTGGAATTTCAACATCTGAATTGGGGGAGTGGGGACACAATTCAGTCCACAACAGCTGGTGAGGAACCTTTTTTGCAGTATCAATCAAAATCTTAAGTAAAAATGTACATCACAGACAAAAGTTGCCGCATAGCAACTTATATATATATAGATATATATATATATGTATTTAAAAGTAAACTGGATGGGCTACATTAATGTCAAAAGAAGTACATTTCAGAACAAACAATATAATAAGGGACAAAAATAAATATTTCATAATGATAAGTGATAAATTCACCTAAAGGTCATAACAACCTAATTTTTATGTAACTAATAACTTTAAAACTAGTGAGAAAAAAAATCCTGTTAGACCTAAAAGAAAACATAGATAAATCCACAGTTATAGTAGGATATTATAAAACCTTTATTTCAATAACCGATAGAATAAGTAGATAAAATTCATCAAGGATATAGAATACTTGAACAAAACTATCAACCAACTTCATCTAATTTGTATTTATAAAATACCCAAGAACGGAACATACAATTTTTCAAGTATGCAAAGAACATTTGCTAAGATATACCATATTCTGGGTCATAAAACAAATCTCAAATTTAAAAGGAATCAAATTCTACAAAATATGTTGTCTGAACATAGTGATATTAATTAAAAATTAATAACATAAAGATATTTGGAAAATCCTCAAATATTTGAAAACTAAATAACACATTTCTATACAATCTAAGGGTCACCAAAAAAAAATCAAAAAGAAATCTGAAAGTATTTGAACTAATAAAAATGAAACATAACCTATAAAATCTGTGAGATGCATCTAAAGCAGTTCTCATAGACAAATTTGCAGCACTAAATGCATATGTTATAAAAGAAAAATGGTCTCAATGTCTTCAACTTCTGCCTTAAAAAACCAGAAACAAAAGGCCAAATTCAACCTAAAATAAACATAAGATCAGAAATAATAAGGACCAGAGCAAACATCAATGAAATAGAAAATTTTAAAAACAATAGAATTAGAAAAAAAGGTAGTTTCTCAGATAAGATCAATAAAATTGATAATTCTCTACAGAGATTGATAAGTCAAAGAAAAGAGAGAGGAAATAAAATACTAATATCAGAAAGAAGAGAAGGACCATCTTTACAGTTAACCACTACATATGGTAAGAGGAAAATAAGGAAATATTACAAACAATTTTGTTCCAACGAATCAATAATTTGGATGACCATGGAAAAATGCTCTGAAAGATGTAATCTGCTAAAGATAACTCAAGAAAGTTCCAGGCCCAAATAGCTTCACTGGTGAGTTTTACCAAGTATTTAAAGTAGAAATAATATCAATTATACATGAACTCTTCCAAGAAACTCAATATGAAAATACGCTTTTCAAATAATTCCATGAATCCAACATTACCCTGATACCAAAAGTAGACAAAGACATTACAGGAAATCTACAGTCCAAATACAGTCAGATATTCATGAACAGAGATACAAATATTGTTAAAATTTTAAGCACATTGAATCCAACAATGTATATATTAAAAGATAATACATCTTCACCAAGTTGGGTTTATCTCAGGAATGCAAAGTAAAAAAAGAAAAAGAATATCTTAACAAATATTGATTTAGGACACCTACAAAAAACTTACAGCTAACTTCATATGTAAAGGTGAAAGATTGAATTTTTTTCCCTGAAAGCAGGATCAAGAAAAGGATGTCTTTTCTCACTGCTTTTACTCAACGTTGCCCAAGAAGTTCTAGCCAGTGTAATAAGACAAGAAAAAGTCATCCAGTTTGCAAAGAAGGTGTAACTGTTGCCTGGAATGCTTTACCTCTAACTCTATGCATGCAACGCTAGCTTTTTCTTGTCCGTTTGATCTTAATTGAAACTTCACAGGCTCAGAAGGGCATTCTTATACCCAAATCTGAAATACTCACCAGGTGCTCTCTTCTCTATCTCCTCATTTGCTTTATTTTTACATTAGGACTTGTTATTTTCTGGTTACAATTAGAATGCAGGCTTTGGAGAGTAGAGATGGATCTTCATTTTCAGCAATGTAATCTCAAATTTGAGAAGAGTTCCTGACACATAGTAGGTGGTCAATAGATTTAATGAATAAAAGACTATGATGAAATTTAATAAAACAATTGGTGAGATTAATACAAATGTACAAACTTGTCTGAACAAAATATATATTAATTCCACTAATTAAAAAACTGTTCTTTAGTCTTACTGTTTTTTAGTCCTTTTAATTTAGATAAAATATGGTTTATTTTAAAATTTATATCCATTTAAATAGTTTGTCCTTAAATTTCACACTATTAAGTGCAGAAGTAGACTCATTTTTTCCAGAGCTATTTTATAAATTTAAATATTAAAGAATAATAATTTTCCTACTTGAAAATGTCCTAATTGACCAAAATCAATCCATTTGTTCTTCTTTATAAGTTCCTATTTAATGAATTCAGCTTTCTTAAGGGATCAACAATTTTGTACAAGTTAATTTAAGAGATCTTTAAATATCAGAACTTTGACAAAAATATATTTCATATTGCTAACCATCTTAAACTTAAAGAGGACATATTAAAAAATAATTCAATTTTAGAAGTATACAATTATGGCCATAATTTATTTTAAAATGTGATAGGATAGATTTTTACAATAAGATATTAAGGCATATAAATTTACTTGAACTTAGGTTAAATGCTGTTAGATTACTGGAATATTTGTGTATTCCCTGAACAGTTTGCCCCATGGTTGTCTGATTTTATTTTATGTTAGCACTACTAATACAGATCTAACAATTTTTCAAACCTCATACTTTTTCCATGTAATATTTGCTTTGAATTGGAAAACAAACAAATTAAATATGTTATAATTCTATGAAAGATAGATAAACCAGTTTTAAGTAAATTCTGATGAGCTCTCCTAACGTCTAAAATGCACACTCTGAGACCAACAGTGCTGTTTCTTTGTAAGTATCTGTGATTCTAGGTCACAGTTCTGGGCTTCAGAGAAGTCTGGAAGAGTTAATAATTATATTATTTTGCAAAATCTAATTCTGTACACAGAAGAAATCAGCATTTACAAGTTTTTATTTGTCTCATTCAATGCAGTCATGTTGTCCATTAAAGTTAATATTTCTGGGGTTGACATAGGTTACATATTATTATTGTTATAATTACCATTAAAATATCACATTGTGGTACATATTACACTTAACTTTTAAAATAAATACATAAAAGTTAGAACATTGGCCTTCTCTACAAAATTGAGAGATTGGAAAATCTAGTACTGTCATTCTCATTTAACTAAAGCAGAAAAATAAATTCCCATGTTCCTGAGGCTATGTCTTCTAAAGTTTCTAAGTCCATTCCCTAACACATAGTATCTACTCAATAAGTGTATACTGATATATAGAGAGCTCTTCTAGGGCAAAACTTTAAGCGTTTGTTTTTGGAGTCAGAAATTCTGAGATTTCCTCTCTCAATTTTAGATTTCCTAACTATAAAATAGGAAAATTGTAGAGGATGTAGTGAGATACTACCAGTAATGTGCTTAGCCTGGGACCTGGAGTTGAATTTAGTAGTGTTAAGTGAATGGGAGTGACTTCCAGAAGGAAACACAGTTATATAGGGGAAATCAAAGAGGCAAAAATAATTCTACTCATAGCTTTCCCATCCTTCTTAGTGCTTTATTTTCTTTTAAATACTAGATTGTCTCTAATATAAGTGGTATAAATGCATAATCGCAAATAGAATCAAACAAAATTTTTGTTTACTGCTTACTTAGGGCATCTTCCAGTTGGAAAGAGCAAATAGTTTTGTTCCCTTACTCTGCTTTTATCTCTACCAACCTTGGAGATTACTGTCTAAAAAGTTTATTAGCTTTACTGAAACTCTGGAGCAGAATAGGTCATAGCAAGAATGGCTCTTACTACCTATAAGAGCTTGAGTCTTAGAACATGATGATTTACAAAGACATGGCTGGGACAAAGGTAAAATAATAATAAGTGAAAAAGTTAATGGGGTTCAAGCATTGACTGGAACTCTCCTTTTTTTTCTGCTCAAAGTTATAGGAGAGTGTCTGGTTTCTATGGTGTTTATAGGGTTGATTTCTGCCATGCAAAAGGTAAAATTGGAGTGAGGGAGAAATAATTCAGGCTGGATAAATATCTGTACTGAATGTCCAGTTATATTAGTGTTACATTACACCAAAATGTGTTTTTCACTTTAAACTCAAATTGTAATATTCCTTCTTCAGTAACTTCCTTAGTACCTATTACCGTCATACCCAGCAAAGCAATAAGATACAGGTTCTATTAAGATCTATAGCAGTCAAACGTATTATGAATAAGACTCATTTGTGAGAAAGAAAACTTTACATCATAATTCAGAGATGTGGAATTGATGTGGAATAATAAAAATATTTAGTTAAAGAACTGAATACTATTTTAATGCATATGTTTTGACATGTTAGAAACAGCAAATATACCTATTATACAGAGAAAAATGCATATATATGAAGGTTGCTTGTAAATGTTATATTCGTGTTATATATATTAGATGAATTGTATATATTATGTATACATATATATGCAAAATTTCCAGCTACAGCATACATTAAATGGCAAAGCATTCTGTTGTAAGTGATAAATCTGATTTATTTGAAAAAGGTTTATTTGCCAGTGTGTGCAGTATTGTGCAAAAGTATCTTTAGCTTTTAGAATAAATGATCATGAAATTTAGGGAAAAAAAGAACTCTAAAGTAAAGGTCAGAATATCTGGAATCAAAGACAAGTTCAAATGTATTTTGGCAGTTTAAAAAGTGGCTTCTAGGGGCTGGCCCCACGGCCTGGTTAAGTTCAACACGCCCTGCTTCGGCAGCCTGGGTTCAATTCCCGGGCACGGACGTACACCACTCCTTGGCAGCCATGCTGTAGCAGTGACCCACATCCAAAAAATAGAGGCAGATTGGCATAGACGTTGTATTTATTGTTATTTGCAATTTTGATAATAGAGAAAAACACTTTTAAAAACCTATTTACAATTCATAAGCACCACGATATAGGGAGAACTGGTCATAAAAATAAAAATCATATTTTAAATGAGGATTATAAATTAAGATACATAGGACAGAAGTTTATATATTGCTAACATAAGAGGCTGTGTTTGTAAGAAACCTGTTGTTCTGGATTGGAATTAGACTTTCAGCTGTAAGAAGTTAGCCTAAGGAGACGCAACAGTAGGTCAAACCCCAATTCCAGTCCAGTAAGCTCATGATTTTAACAAAAATGAATGTGTTTAGATCTCCATATTGGACCTTAAAATACAGAACATTTTCTTTTCTAAAGCAGAAAGTGTAGGCACAGGAACTCCAAGTATTTATAAACAACCAGGACTCACTTTATCGGCTATTTACTTTCCCATACAGGAATAGGTGATATAGAACATTTTTGCTAAACAAGTTGGGGCCCAGATATGCTACTCATCCTGGCAATACGCCTTCTTGTCCCACCTACATCTTTACTTTCAGATGGAGATGAGACGTTTCAAAGGAAAGTCAAAAAGAATAGTACAGACTGCATGGTATCTATTCCCTGTAGGTCCTCTGAGCACTATATTTCAACTCCTACAGTTAAATAAGGGAACATCAGAAACTGGAGAAATCATGTTTTTAGAAGGATTTGGTAAGATTTTAGGCAAAGGGCAGTGTCCAGAGTCTGATGGAGCTACTCGGGAGTAGTTTGTGTAAGTCTGTGGCCCAAGCGGAGCTGTTTCAGAGCCCAGTTGATTGAGTGAGTTAGGAGGCAGTTGTCTTACCCTTGTGTGGAAGCTCTGGCACAGGATAACGTAAATGTTTTGGAGGATCCAGGGATAGTACTGCCAAAGCAAAAATTGCACTGGACAAAGTTAAACAGACTATCGCAGTGGGGGAGAGAGACCAGAACTCAGTCTGGAACTCAGTTGAAATAAAGGTTGGGAAGATTTTTAAGTGCTGGAGTGAGAAGAAACACAGGCCATCTGTGTTCGCTAATTGACATTGCTCAAAGGAAAAACAAATTTTCTTGTGTCTTTGCGACACGAGGTACTTTGTTTTAAAACTTGGAGCACGGTGCCCACAAAGTTAGGCTTCTATTTTCCCATATAAACCGAAAGATAGGGGTGCTCTCTCTCTTAACGTTTACCTTTCAAAGAGATGGATCTCAGATCCTTGAGAAAGACATTCCTGGGTTATAAAACTGGAAAGAGGTCTTTAAAAAAGGTCTCTCAAAGGAGCAGAGAGGGAATTTAAAATTATACATTTCTAAAGTAAATGCCCTGAGATAAAGGAGGTCAGGACCTAGAGTCAGAAAGAAACTTGTCTAAACTTTAGCCATACAGTGGGGAACGTTCAGGACATTTGGGTCGGTATCATTGGGTTAGACTGTGTTGGCTAAGGCTCTATGGGTAGTTTCACTGACAGTTGCCACTCAGAAATTGAGGGCAGATCAAGAGACAAACAACAGTGTGGATGTTCTGTGAAACTTGAGCCACAGCCCAGTTTACAGGCATATGGTGAAGCACTGCTTGGGTACTTTCACAAATAAGAAGGGCAGAGTATTACCAATGATTAAACCAGCCAAGAGCTGTGCCAATATAATTTATGTTTAAAGAGAAAAGGTAGTTATTTCATAGTCATGAGCTAGAGAGACCTGGAACATGTAAAATAAATCACACTGTTCTATGTTCTATTTAATTGTGTAAATTGAGTCATTCTTAGCAAATTCACTATTTTTTTCTTTATATAAAGTCATGAGTCTCCAGCTACTATTATATAATGTTCTCTTAAATAGATATTACTTGTCTCTAAATGTTAGAGACAAGTTAGTGGTACCTGTATAAGCAAACCAGACAATTGGCCTTCCTTCTTTATCTAAAGAATTCTTTCTCAGTTATTCTATTTTTTTCTGAGTATAACATGAATTAGAAAAGAATACTCTCTTTTTGCTAGAGAAGCAAGAATCAGACCAGAATTAAGGGAAAATTGTTAATTGTGCAAAGAAATCAGCCTTGCCTTGCAGAAATGTCTTTTTGTTTGAGACTTAAAACAGTCTTAAGCAGGTTTCTTTTTCACTGTGGGATTTCCCTGTGTATTGAACATACTCTTTACATCTCCAAGAGAGAGATTTAAGATGCAAAGTTTCTTAACTTACTTAACCACAACATATGTTGTTCTTCCCGTGAGATTAGTATACTGCAGAATCAGGGTTATGTGGCCCAAAGTTAGGAAAATGACGTAGTTGACGTCACTTAGCATCATTCCACAGAGAGAAATTTTTAAAGTTTAAGTGATGAAGCTGATACAGCGAATATCTTGCATATGGATGAATAAGCCCACAACAACCACCAGCTAAATCCTCTTCCTTCCTGCCTTGTTGAAGACTCCAGTCTATAGCATAAAAGAAAGAAGCGCATTTTCAGGAAAAAAAAAAAAAGTCAAGAATCAGGTTTAAAATGTGTCATTGATGGTCAAATCTCAATTCATGGGTTTGATTTTCTCCTTTTGGGGGAATTCTTAAGTTTGTTCTACATGTCACTGATTCAAACTACTGCGGCAAGAAAATACCAATTTTTTCTGGCTCCACTGGTGATTTAATTTTGCTACTATGTGTTCCTTCCATTTCCACCTCATTGTTTCTATCCTTGACTCTCTTTAAATTCACATCGAATGTTTATAGATAATTTCAATCCCTATAATGCTTTCCCTTAAAATGTTTATGAAGAATGCCCATTGTCAGTGTGGTATCTTAGAGTTCAGGATACATTCTAACCAAATAAAATAAATTCTACATTTCATTGACTTTTAAGATGCACATTTTTCACATTTTAATATATTTGAAATTGGGATGCATCTTCTAATTTATGGCATTATACAATTGCTTTGGCCTCGTGTCGAATATAGTTGTGTCCGTGGATGTATGATTATCAAAATCATCTGCATCCAAATATTCAAATTAGGTTCCAACGGTTTAGAAAAAATCATACAGATAATAGAGGAGTTGCATTTCAACACACAGGAACCACTGGTTGTGGGGAGGTGATGAATCAGATATATTTAGCAATATGTCAGAGTTCGGATGATATCTACATAAAGGCAAAGCTAGTTTAAAGACACAGAACCAATAGCTTCCTCTCTTTTATGAATTCTTTCAAGAAATCCTCTGGTCTTGATGGCATTCAGGATGATATTGTGTTTAAAAACATGGACATGAAGCCCCGTGAGTTAACAAGATATTCAGAAATTTGTACTTTGAAAGCGAAAGAGTTTTAGGAAAATCTTAACCTATCTAATTTGCTTATATTGCCTTTTTAAGGTATATGCAAGAGATGTATGATAACTATATATCTAATTAAGTTGAAAACAGCTATTTCAGAAAATAAAATAAAATAATATGTGATGAAATAGATAGTCTCATAGTGTAGCTGACAGGAGTTTTTTCTCTGTTCAGTTGTTTGTAAAATAGGATTGGCCATTAAAATGCATGATAAATTAGAGTCAATAAAATATACAAATCATAATAAAAATTCATGTTGTGCTTATTTTTATAAAATATGAACACCTTTTTGAACTATTGTATTTTCTCAGTTCTTGGAATATTAATCAAAATGAGAAAATCTTTAAAAATATATATTAACTATTTTAATTTAGACTATTATAAGCTAAATAAAAGATTTTCTTTGTCCAGCTAATATATAAATTAAATGCTGCATCAATCGTATCCCCAAATGATTTTCTCTAGAACTCATGAACTTCTTACAAAATTCTAAAATTTGTATCGATGGGTAAATACCAAAATTGTACTCAAATACAATTTTTTAAAAGAAGAACCAGGAGGGGGGACTTGCCCTACCATATATAAAAATGTACCATACATCTGTATAAAATTAAATAATATGATTCTGGTGATAGGATAATTATACAGATCAATGAAACAAAAATTAAAATCTAAATACTGTATAATAAAGTTGATATTTTAAATCAGTGCAGAAGGAATATACTATCCAATAATTATCTTTAAAAAAATGACTATCTTTCTGAAGTCACAAACATTCATATCAGTATCATATAATTTTCAAAAATAATTTCCTAAGATCTAAACATTAAATAAAACCCTGGGGGCCGGCCTGGTGGCACAAGGGGTTAAGTGCGTGCACTCCGCTGCTGCGGCCCAGGGTTCACCAGTTCGTATCCCGGGCGCACACAGACACACCACTTGGTAAGCCATGCTGTGGTGGCGTCCCATATAAAGTGGAGGAAGATGGGCACGGATGTTAGCCCAGGGCCAGTCTTCCTCAGCAAAAAGAGGAGGATTGGCAGATGTTATCTCAGGGCTGATCTTCCTCACAAAAAAAAAAACAAAAAACCCTGAAACTATAAAAAATAAATAAGGAAAAATATGTTTATATTTTTGCAGGCAGGCCATCTAAAACAAAACAAAAGAAAACAATAAATTCAAAAGCCAGAAAGAAAAAGACATTTACTAAATTAAAACTTCAATCTTGTATACAACCCAATTTTGAAGAAAATATTTACAGTATATAGCAGGCAGAATACATATATTCTTATAAGTTCAGAAGAAAAATACAAATGGGAAAACATTTGAAAAGCACATGTCATAAGAGGAAATACAAATGGCCAATTACCATTTGAAAATATGCTCAATCTAAATATTAATAGAGAAAGTATAATTAAAACAAAAGTGGTTGAAGAGTTTCATCAGTCTGATTGGCAACACTAAAAAAATATGTTTATGATGTCAAATGCTGACAGCAGTATAGAACAACGTGGGCCTTCTCTTACTGCAATTTTTACAGCCAATTTGGAGTGCAATGTATTGGTATCTTAACATGTTAGTTTTCTGTGGCTGCTGTTACAAATTACCACAAACTTAGTGCCTTAAAACAAAAGAAATTTATCTGACAATTCTGGGGGCCAGAAGTCCAAAATTAATATCACTGGGCCAAAATCAAAATATCGGCAAGAAAACACATTCCGTGGAGGCTCTAGGAGAGAATGTGTATCTTGCTTCTTCCAGCTTCTAGTGGCTGCCAGCATTCCTTGGATTACAGCTGCATCACTGCAATCTTCAAGGCTAACATCTTCCAATTTTTTTCTGTTCCATCTTCACATCCTCTCTCTGTGTGTTGCTATGTAAAATCTCCCTTTGCCTTCCTTTTCTAAGGATCCATGTGATTGCATTTAGGGCCCATCCAGAAAACCCAGGATAATTTCCCCATCTCAAGATCCTTAATTTAATGGAATCTGCAAAAACTCTTTTTCCCATATAATGTGACATTTATAGGTTCCAGCTGATAGTAACTCCATTAACTCAATTTACAAGTCTAGAGACCTTGGAATCATCCTTAGCTTCCCTTTCTCTCTCATGCCCCACATTTAATATGTTGATAAATCATTTTGGCTCTGCCTTCAAAATAACTACATTTCTCCACTGCTACCACACTGGGTTAAGCCATCATCAGTATTTATCTGGCTTATTGCAATAGCCTCTTAACAGGTCCTTCTGCTTCTGTTCTTGCCCACATGCTTTCAATTCTCAACACAAAAACTCAGTCACCCTTCAAATTCTTAAGGCAGGTCATGGCAGTATGCTTATTACAAGCCAAGAAGTTCTCCCCATTTCATTGAGTGTGAGAGCAAAGTCACTACAGTGGTCCCTAAACCCAGTATAATCTGCTCCCCACCTGGTAACTCTGACTTCCTTTCTTACCACTCTCCCCATTCACTCCACTCATTCCACTACACCTACACCACTGTCCTTACTTATTCTTCATCACACCAGGCAGATCCTTGATTTAGAGCTTTAAATTAGATACTCACTCCTATGCCTGGAATTCACTTACATCAGCTATCCACCTGACCAACATCTTCACCTACAAAGGTCCTTACTCAAATGTCACATTAGAAATGAGGTCAACCTATAGTATCTTATTTACATCTTAAATTCCCTTCCCAGCACAGCACATCTGATCCATCCAATTCCTTTTTTTTTTTAACGCTTTCCAAATAGCTCTTCTCACTTTCTAATAACTATAAATCAACATCTTCACTATTTTAATTATTTATCATTTATTTCCCACTGGAAAAATATAACTTCCATAAGGACAGGGGTCGATTTTGTTCACTGATATATCCCCAAAACCTAGAACATTCCTTGGTACAGAGTAGGCATTCAATACATGTACAAGTAAATGAATTGCTCAGTGCTACCACCTGACCCACAATAGCATGTCAACTCACGTTGTGTCTTCTTTTTAAAAATGTTCTCACTTTTTAATTCACAGTTGTAGTCTCTTCTCACATTTGAAACTTTCTTTGATGTAAATCTCCAGTGAATCCAACTATTCAGGAGTAGCTCTCATGAAAAAATATATATATATATATTTTTTTTTAAATTAAACTTCACGGGTGATTCTGCAGTAAACTCAGATTAATAACTTCTTTTGTAGACTGGGTAAAATTCTGAGCTGATTCCCTCTTTAATTACTATACTCTACAGACCCAGATAACAAAAAGTACTTTGGAATTTTTGTGATGGAACTAAACATATATGTTTGGGAAAGAACATGAGTAAAAACTAGCATGAGAAAGAAAGAAAATGCCCAAAACTTTAAGCAACAAATAACTAGTATGTGTAGATTTTTTTCTTATTACTCTTATCACTGATATTTTACTTTATACATTTTTTATAAGGTAACTCTCTATATTGGAGTCATATGAGTAAGATGGACATATATTATTTCATACATAAATAATGTGGAGTGAGATGTGTTCCCTTCCCTCAAGGAGGTCATAGTTCAATGCAGAGAGATCTTTTGAACAGAAGTCTCATATGAAGTGGGAGATCTTATAATAGATGTATATTCTATTGCAACACCAAAGGTAACTGAATAGGTCTTATGTAGGGGTGTGAGATAAGCCTACACATCAAAAAATTCATTGTAGTGCCAGCCCTGTGGCATAGTGGTTAAGTGCACGTGCTCCACTGTTGGCTGCCTGGGTTTGGATCCCAGGCTTGGATCCCAGGAGTGCACTGATGCACTGCTTGTCAGGCCATGTTGTGGTGGCCTTCCACATAAAGTGGAGGAAGATGGGCATGGATGTTAGCTTAGGGCCAGTCTTCCTCAGCAAAAAGAAACAGGAGGATTGGCATGGATGTTAGCTCAGGATTGATCTTCCTCACACACACACACAAAAAAGAAACTCTTTGTAACTGAATCTTAAAAAATTGATTAAAATACATTAGTTACAAGAGAGAACTAAAGACATTCTAGGAAGAGAGGAAATCAGGGTTGTAATAATCACTGAATGGTGAGAAGTTCAATGTAGCTTAAAGATGGGATATATCTGTTGGCTACCTATTGGCATAGTGAGATGAGAAAGGGAATCTGGACAAGAATTACCCAATTGTGAAATGAATCTACCATAAAACACTACAAGACTTTATTTTTTTCTCATAGTTTTAGAACTAATATTAAAGGTAGAATTTTGAGTACCTCTTAATTATAAATCCTTTTCTTTTCTCAGTAAACATGTAATTATTTCTCTGAACAAAAGCTTAATAATTGCTGACAACTGTCAACCCAGCAGCATATTTTTGCTTTCAGTTTTCTAACTGTCAACAAAGAACGAAGATAAGTTTGAACAATATTTCATGTAAAATTATACTTTTTTAGAATTGCAGACTAAAATCCGGAAGCAACCACCTTGAATTGAGAAAATAAACTATATCCTGAAGCCAGTTTCTACTTACTTATTAGGCAAATTGTTTAGCATATTGCCCAAACATCAAGAGACATGCCACACAAGTATCAATATATGTCAACATGTGAGTGCTTTGGACATTTCTCTACTTACTATAAAAACTTAGCAGTAGGGAAGGATTACTGAGAAAAGAACATAGTAACCTGAAACAGTATTTCCATTGTAAAATAGATATTACAGGTTAAAGACCATTTTTAACTTTCTCTCTCTCACCTGCCAGTCTAATTCTACTGTCATAAAGACAACACAAGGACTTTTAAAAGTAGCAAAGGGTATAACCAATGTGTTCCTCAACTTTGCTAGTTAAGTTAAAATGCTCTGTATATTTTAAATCAAATGGTTTTACCTTTTTAAAAATGTTGAGATGAAGGAGATTTGTTGAGCTCTTGCGATTCACAAAAGTTTTTGCTATAAAAGTCATAGCAGCAGTTGCTGGAGGGCAGCTACTGGGAATAGGAATAGAAACCTATACAACGCAGTTGATCCCACTCTTAAACTATGGTTCTGCAAGTTATCAAAAAATATTTTAAAAGCAACTGGGGATATAGTTTTATAGGCACAAAATCATGTGCAAGAGAATCAGATTAATCAAGACCCAAGGGGAGAGGGAAAGTCGTGAAAGGTCCATTGCCAAAGGCACAAAGGAGAGTAGCATCGTGGCATCTCACCTTGCTGGAAGGCAGAGGGAAGAGAAAATAGACATGGGACAGTGACACCATGATTTTCATCATAGATATACACAGAAACAGCAAAGTATGCAATTGCATTAGTCAGGGTTCTCAGAAATATAAACAGAACCTAGAGGAGAAAAAGAACATGTATACATGTATATACAGAGAGAGAGAGACAGAGAGACAGAGACAGAGACAGAAAAAGAGACTGATTTTAAGATGTTGGCTTATCAATTGTGCAAGTTGGCAAATCTGAAATACATAGGTACATAGGGCAGGCTGACAGGCAGGAAATTCAGGTATCTGGCAATGTTGCTGTTCTGAGTGTGAATTCTCCAAGGAAGCAGTTTGGAAACTCAGTCAGGATTCCTCTGTTGTAGACTTGAAGAAAATTCCTTCTTTTTCAAAGACTTCAATCTTTGTTCTTAAGGTCTTTGACTGATTGGATGAGGCCCACCATCCAAATATGGTGGGTAATCTGAATTACTCAAAGTCTACTGATTGAAACGTTAATTCTATCTTAAAGATTAACTTCAGAGCAACATCCAGACTGGTGTTTGACCAAATAACAGAGCACCACAGCCTAGCCAAGTTGACACATTAAATTAACCATCATAGACAATTAAAATTAAAAAGATCTAAGACTCATGGGGCGAGTGCAGTGGCACAGTAGTTAAGTTCGTGCACTGTGCTTCAGCGGCCTGGGGTATGCGGGTTCGGATCCTGTGTGTGGACATACACACTGCTTATCAAGCCATGCTGTGGCAGGCATCCCACATATAAAGTAGGGGAAGATGGGCACAGGTGTTAGCCCAGAGCCAATCTTCCTCAGCAAAAAGAGGTGGATTGGCAACAGATGTTAGTTCAGGGCTAATCTTCCTCACCAAAAAACAAAGATCTAAGACTCATAATAATCATTCCTGATTTGTACAATGTAATACAGCCAATATGTTTTGTAACCTACCCATCATTTGAGTCAGCTATTCCCCCTGAGCTCTATCTGTGAGCCTTAGAAGAGCCAGTGATAGAAGAAAGTTTCCATTACCCTCTATGATAAATCAAGGGGTGATTCCTGCAATTCGATTTCAGGATTCCACCTTCTCACACTTGGATTTACTGACTCTTTATAGCTAGTTTCCCCACCTAGATTTCTAATCTTTATTGCTTTAACTACTTCTTGACCACAGGACAGACTATGAGCCTTATGAAGACCAGGCTCTTATCTTTCTTCTTTACAACTCTAACTCAAGCACAGCCCTATCTCAGAGTGGATGCTCAGCACATATTTGATGAATATTTTGTGTCCTGCCTGAATTCTGAATCTTTTCTGTATCCTCAGTTACTGAACTGTTATAGCATTAATTTTTATTCATTTTTAAAACTTGTTTTAAGGATATGCAATAGCATCAATTTGAATCCTTTTTCAAAAACAGTTTTCTTTGGTCTTCCAAATGTAAACTGAAACATAATTGAGGCACTCTTTTGCCTTTTTTGGAAGCAGAAGTCACTTTAAAATTATTCTGTATGCTTTCATTATGAACAATATCTCCTAAATAATGATTTGAATCACAGGATATTTGTAAAAACAAAAAAAGAATCAGGAGAGAAAAAAGCCTCTGTTTTTTGTGAGCCAGTCCCTTCATTTTAATTTTGAGATATCTCCCAAGCCCCCAATTTTTATTATATATATAATATATAATTGTATAAAAGTATATATATGTACATTATATTATATATAGTACATATACATATATATTAATATATGTAATTATACATTATATATGTAATATATGTATATTTTAGGGGGTGGGGAATGGATGTGTTGGTGTAGGGGAGGAGCTGAGGAAATATGTTTGTATGTGTCTGAATTCACTTTAAATAGAGTCTTGCAAATTTAAATGCATAATACTATAAAGTGACTATTTACAGCATATGAAAAAGCTGCTGATAACATTCTGATGACTTTCACACTTCATGCAGACCTCTTGAATAACTTCTGAATATTCCAACTATGAACATTAATATTTATCTATCTCTGGCCCGTACAAAAATTTAAATCAGTATAAAACATCGGTCTTTAAAGGTATATTTTGTTTCCTTTCTTAATGAGATTTTTTCTTTTTTTTATTTCAGCTTTATTAAAGTATAATTGACAAATAAAATCAAATATATTGAAAGTGCACAATGTGATGATTTGATATATGTATACATTGTGAAAAGATTCCCACAATCGAGTTAACATGTCCATCAGTTCACATATTTACCTTTTTTTGTGTGAGAACGCTTAAGATCTTAGCAAATTTCAATACAGAATTTTACGGTTTCAGGATTTATGCTCAAGTCTTTAATCCATTTTGAGTTGATTTTTGTTTATGGTTTAAGATATGAATCCAGTTTCATTCATTTGCATATGGATATCCAGTTTTCCCAGCACCGTTTTTTGAAGAGACGGTCCTTCCCCCATTGTGTATTCCTGAAACCTTCGTCAAAAATTAATTGACCACATACGCATGGGTTTATATCTGGGCTCTATTCTGTTCCATGGATCTATGTGTCTGTTTTTATGCCAACACTACACTGTTTTGATTACAAGAGCTTTGCAATATAGTTTGAAATCAGGAAGTGTGATGCCTCCAGCTTTGTTCTTCTTTCTCAAGACTGTTTTGGCTATTCAGGGTCTTTTGTGGTTCCACATGAATTTTAGGATTGTTTTTCCTACTTAATGAGATTTTTAACACAAGTAGTTAAGTCATTGGTAAAATTGGAAAGACTTTTCTATCACATAGGTTTAAGGAGCAATAAATGAGAAAAAATGTGACTATATTAGAACTTTCCCTGGCATAGAAGTAGTATTCATTAAATATTATCATTAAGCATTATTATCATAGACTATCAGAATTCCTTTGTTAAAAAGTAACATATAATAGCATGGTCTAGCTAAAACTCTGGAAGTAACATTTTTATAAGTATGTAAGGGATTTCATGGAAAACAAAGCAGGCACGCCTATCTGGCTGCAGAGAATCAAAAGAGCCCTGGAAAGTATCACGGGCTCCTTTCTCCGTCTCTTCTTTCTGTGTGTCTCCTTGGTCCTTCTTCAGTCCCTTCTCTTTGGGCACTGTCTTCTCAGCTTCCTATATACATGACAGAATATATGGCTTATTCATAAATATTAAGTTTATATTACTTAGTCATTCTAAGTTGCAATTTCAAACGCTCAAATATAAACTCTTATTGACCCCATTAGGGCTAAAAGCTTAATCCTTGTCTAACAGCTACTGAGGTCTCCTGTTTAGGGTGTTTGTGAGGGTCGTTTAAGCAGGTGAGATAGTCAGATGCACTTAAAGTATTCAAAGGTACTTTGTTCATTTGTGCTATAAAGATTGAAAACTCCTGAGCTACGAATATTTTGTCCTTCAAAACCTTCACTTTCTCCCGAGCCAAACACTATTCATTGTCATAGGAAAAGAAAGAAATCTAAAGTCATATCCTGTTAAATATAATAATAAAGACAGGGAAAGAAAAAATTCAGTGTACTATAACAACACAGAACCAGTTTTGTCCCAATGACATTACCCTCAGTTTTAAAAAATTCTATGTAGCTCTATGTTTCTATAATCCACTGGCTAAATCCCAAAACCTGTTTTCAGATCATGGATATGACTTTGTCATCAAAATTGACCTCAGAGTAGAATGGTTGGTTGCTCTTTCTCTCTCTTCATGAGAATAGGACACAGTTTTCCTCTTATTAATTGTGGACTTGTGCTATTTAAAATTTTCAGCTCATCTTTGCTCTCTGTTTTTTTCAGCTCACTCAAAGAAATGACAGAAGGGAAGTGAATCACATTTTTGCATCTGAGTTATGACTAACGTCGATTGTTTTCCAAGTAATTGCAACTCATTTGTAAATTGGATTTTGAGAAAAGAGATGAGCAGCAACTTGACGTTTCTTGTTGTTTTAGTAAACCATGTAGTCTATAAAATTTAAAAATCTTGCTTACACACAGTATACTCACACAGAAAAGGAAAACAAACCAAAAATGAAAACAGTAGTGGACATCACAATTATGCATAATCTACCTACAAAAGTAAACACCCATTCTAAAAAAGTGGAATCTTATTTTCATTCCTGAACTTGCCTTCACAGCTAAGATGCAGGGAGATTATGTATATCATAATTTTCAAGGAAATTAGAAGACAATGAAGTAAACAGAAATGACTGACCAAGTCACCATCAATTTATGGTGACTTGGTCAGTGCAAGAACATACAGAAAGAATAGTTTCAAATATGATCTCAAACTTTGTTATGGTTATAAGCTGCATTGAGTGAAATACATTTGATGAGGCTTATCATCCGCAGCATTATTGACATTTTGAGATAGATAATTCTTTATATGGGGAACTGTCTTGTAGGATGTTTACCAGCATTATAGGATGTTTACCAGCATTCTTCACCTCTACTCACTAGACGTCAATAGCAACCCACCCCCAACCCCACCACAGTTGTAATAACCAGAAATATCTGTAGACATTGCTAAATTTAACCTAAACAGCAATCCATTTTAGAACGACTGCTTTAGATTAATTCCTAAAATTAACTTCAAAAGTTGAGCCATGTAAATATGGAATAATCATAAAATTATGAAATTAGCCTGTTAGGATTTGCAGAAAACAGGTAGGATGTACATATCTTCAACAAATATTATTATTGAGACATATAATACACAGATCTAAACCTACCAAAAATCTCTGAAGAATACCACAATAAAAAACATCAAAATTTATATGCAAGTTCCTCTAGTATATATAAAAGACTGAAAACATTCCATAAATGAACTTTGAAAACCAAACAGTGGAAATGCTTTCTCCAGCCTATAAACTGCTAGACAAATATTTCAAGAAAGAGAATGCAAAGTAGCTCCAGATTTTTCACATTATCATCAGTTTAGAAGAGAAAATGACAAAATATACTCTAATTATACCAATTAACCACAAATTGAATAATGAATTTTGTTTAACACCATTTATTTTCTACTTTATAAAGAGGGCAGTGGTTAAACAATAATTATTCTAATGACAACAAAACCATGAAACAGAGCTTGTTTATAATTATAACTTTGGACTTGAGGAATTTTAATCATTAATAAATTGTTTGTCCAGAGATTTCATGTCTATGGACAGCCTGGCTTGCTATGATTTTAAACCCATTATTTGTTTTGCTTTTTTTATTCTTAGAGAAGTCCAATTCTGATGCCACATGGTAAAGACACTGCACTTTATTTAACACAATGTTCTTTTGTGTTTTCTTTGTTTTGTTTTGTTTTTGGTGAGGAAGATTGGCCCTGAGCTAACATCTGTTGCCAATCTTGCTCTATTTCTGTATATGGGACGCTGCCAGAGCATGGCTTGGTGAGTGGTGTGTAAGTCCATGCCCAAGATCCGAACCTGCAAACCCCGGGTCTCCAAAGCAGAGCGCGAACTTAACCACTACCCTACTGGGCTGGCCCCTACACAATGTTTTAAAAGGTTTTTTTAATTCCCAAAAAACACAATAACCAATCCAACCAAACCAAGATTGAAGCTATTACTAACTTCAGGAATTTATTTGTCAAATGAGCATTTTTCTTCTAAAAGAAGAAATTTTTTCTTAAAAAGGAAGATACAACACTTGTCTATTCGTCTATGAACTAACAAAAAAATGGTTTTAGTGTTTTAACATGACAGAGCAAAGGATCAAGGAAAAATGGAATTGCTTGTTTCATGTATGATATTCATCAGTAAAGAAATTATTTTGAACAGAGCTATTAAAAAGGTAATCTGTTTCTTTAACCGTAAAAATTCAGAGGCTGGAGAAAACAGAAAAAAAATTCTTTCCAAAGAGCGTACATTCCATGCACTGATTTCTTTTTATTTATTTTATATAAGCTATATGCCACAGTGAGATCCTAAGTATGCTCCTCTCTGGTTAGGCCTTTTTTGATAACTCTATGTAAGTCTTTTGCTGAAACTAGTAACATCATTCAAATTAATTATGACTTGAAGAATTTGTCAACAAATAAGAATAGTGTCTAATATGTGCCTGTATTGTGCTAGTTAACATAATTAATCCCAGGAGACTGCAGCATAGGAGATGGTTGCTCTTCTTAGAACAAAAAGTGTCAATTATTTGTTACTAGGAGGAAAGATTTTTTTCAACTGTCATAAAACCTGGAAGAATGCTCTTTCTACCAAAAATTTAGGGGCTGTAAACCCCTCCCATTGGTCCAGCACTACAAAGATCAGCACTTTATATCTTAATTCAGAACAGAAAAAGATAAACAGATACGACAACACTCTACAGATGGCATTGAAGAATACAAATTGAAAATTTTAGCATAGTCAATAACTATGTTAATGAAAAAGAGGAATAATTGGAACATCAAAACAAAACTCACATTGGAAAGACGAAAGAGGAATAATTGCAGAAACAGGAAAACTTCTCTGCAATCAAATTAAAAAAGAGAAATGTTTTATAAAAATTAGGAGATAATGGGCAGGAAGAAGGATAAAGAGGTCATTATGTTTTTTTTGAAGTAGTGATTCTCTATTATATTATGTGCCTCACATAAGAATATGAAGTTAGGAGTACTACTCAACCATAAGAAATGATGAAATCCAGCCATTTGGATGGACATTGAGGGTATTCTGCAAAGTGAAATAAGTCGGAGGGAGAAGGTAAAATACAGTATGATCTCATTCATTAAGTAGTAGATAATAACAACAACAAACAAACACATAGAGACAGAGATTGGATTGGTGGTTACTGAGGGGAAGGGGGGAGGGAGGAGGGCAAAAGGGATAATTAGGCACATATGTGTGGTGATGGGCTGTAATTAGTATTTGGGTGGTGAACATGATGTAATCTAGGCAGAAATAGAAGTATAATGACATACACCTGAAATTTATACAATGTTACAAACTAATGTTACTGCAATAAACAAAAAATTAAAAAAAAATGGCAAACTGAACCCTAAAAAAATATCAATTTAACCACTTATCACAGGTGTATGATATTGTCTGTTTTCCCCCAAATTTAATGATTCTAGGTATTTTTTTTTTTTTGTGAGGAAGACTGGCTCTGAGCTAACATCCATTGCCAATCCTCATCTTTTTTTTTTTTTTGAGGAAGGTTGGCCCTGTGCTAACATCTGTTGCCAATCTCCCTGTTTTGTTTTTTAATTTTTTTCTCCCCAAAGCCCCAGTACACAGTTGTATATCATAGTTGTAGAGTTGTAGCTCTTCTATGCGGGATGCTGCCTCAGCATGGCTTGATGAGTGGTGAGTAGGTCTGTGCCCAGGATCTGAACTGGCAAACCCCGGGCCACCGAAGCGGTACCAGCACACTTGACTGCTGTGCCACTGGGCTGGCCTCGATTCTAGGTATTTCTTGATTTTCTAAATCTTCACCAGTTTAAGAGGTGAGAAACACTATTACTATTTTAACTTGTATTTGTTGTTCCGTGATTTGTCTATTCATGTTCTTTGCTTATTTTAAAATTAGATTGTTCATCTTTTTCTTATTAATGTAGTAGCTCCTTATAAATTATAGACATCATGTTGCATATATTTTTCCCTGTTCTTGTTTTTTAGCTTTGTTTATAGATTGTTAAAAAAAATTTTCTTTTGTGGGGGGCACTGTGCAGAAAATTTAAACTTTTATGTGATCTATCTTTTCTTTTTGAGCTTCTAGCATTACAATTACAAATTTATTTGTCTTTCTGGGATTATAAAAATATTTTCATCTAGTACATTTATCATTTAATTGTATTTTTATATAAATTTAATACATTTAGAAACTATTTTTGTATTTGATGTGACATACAGAAATAAATGTCTTTTCAAAATGCCAAAAAAAAAAAAATATATGAAGTTAATGAATTATCCAGAGCCAGATGAGAAAATGAAGACTGATCAGCTTAGAGCACATCCTTAAATCATATCTGACTGAAGCTTAAATTGAAATGAATTGTACTAATTTTAGATTAGATTTATTTATTTTTTGCTGAGGAAGATTTGCTCTGAGGTGACATCTGTTGCCAATCTTCTTCTATTTTGTATGTGAGCCACCATCACAGCATGGCCACTGATAGGCGAGCGGTGTATGTCCATGCCCAGGAACCAAACCTGGGACGCAAAAGCAGAGCATGCCGAACTTAACCATTAGGCCACTGGGGCTGGCCCTAGATTTGATATTTTTTGATAAACACACATGTACATACAATATTATATATATAATATATATACACATATACATATACACAGATGCACATATATATATAAATTCTTAATTGAAACAGGTAAATTGTATATTCTCACTTGATTGTGAAGCTCTAATAAAATTTGATGAATCCATTTTAAATTTTAAAAATGCATGCAAAAGACACTAAATGGATATTTTACTGAGTACACTTGTTGTGGCCGTTGCAGCAAAGATTGTGGCACCTGGAATGGAAAATTCAGGTAAGTATTATCCCACAGAATATTGCCATAACAAAACAATCTTTTCCGTGTTTTCTATGTTATATCAGTGCTTCTCCAGTTGAGTCCCCACCAGCATCAGCATCACCTGGGAAATTGTTAGACATACAAATATCAGAATCCATTCCAGTCCTACTGAATCAGAAACTCTGTGGCTGGGGCCCAGTGATCTGGGTTTTTACAAGCTCTCCAGATGATTTTGATACACACTACAGTTGAGAACCACTGTCTTGCACAATACTTTGGGGCACACTAATCCTAAAAATATATTATAAAGGAGCTTGATGCAAAACATGCAATAATCCAGGGAAGAGTGAAGCTGTAACCAATCAGAAGCTGAGAGAGGAGTCCAAGGGCCTGATGACAGAAATATGGATGGGGCACCAACTGTGTTTATTCTCAAGAATATTATGATTTGAAGCAGGGATCAGAAACTCTGCCTCATGGGCCAAATCTGGCTTACAGCCTGTTTTGTAAATAATCTTCTATCAGTTCACAGTCATACTCATCAGATATTATCTAGGTCTATTTTCACACTAAAACGCATGAGAAAGTTGAGTAGAGACCATATGGTTTACAAAGCCTAAAATTTTATTATCTAGCCCTCTACAGAAAAAGTTTGCTGACCTCTGGTTTAGAGAAAGAATGTGGTCTTTGCAGTCAGGCTATCTTAGTAAAAAAACATGAAGGAGCACGCAAGAAACATAATAGTAGTGCTCTCCATAACATCCTAGCTCACAGCACTTTAGCATATTTAAATCAAAGAACTCCTCCCCAGTGCCCAGGGGTTCTTAAGTTTTGAGCAAAGAATTGTTGTTGGGAGGAATCTTCATGAAGTATCTCAACGGTAAGACTGTGAAGATTTATGATATAGGTTGGACGCCACTTCCACTGAGCAGAGAGCTAAGAAAAAACACTGGCGGAAAAAGTGAATTTTATACTCATGAGAAGAATAGGCATTTAGCTGCCACTCTATCAGAATCCAATAAGTCAGAGGGAGAAGGTCAAATACCGTATGATTTCCTTCATTAAGTAGTAGATAATAACAACAATAAACAAACACATAGGGACAGAGATTGGATTGGTTGTTACCAGAGGGGAAGGGGGGAGGGAGGAGGGTGAAAGGGATAATTCGGCACTTGTGTGTGGTGATGGGTTGTAATTAGTATTTGGATGGTGAACATGATGTAATCTATGCAGAAATAGAAGTGTGATGATGTACACCTGAAATTTATACAATGTTATAAACCAATGTTATTGCAATAAACAAAAAATTAAAAAAAAAAAAAAAAGAATCCAGGCAAGGTTAATTTTCCATGTATTTGAGAGCAAAGTGGTCAGCTGGAGTGGACCTGAGCCAGCAAGATTCAAGCAGTGGTTACTCTTCTTGCCAGCTTAGCTGGATGACATCCCAGGCTCAGATCTCCTTATGTTTGGGCCCTTAATTCCTTTTATCATTATCCCCTGAATATCTATGATGCCCATCACATACATTTATCACAAAATACTTTTATGGCCAGTCAAAAAGTATCTTAATGAAGTGAGTCACTAAGAACAGCAACAGCAACAAATGTATATATATATTATATATACATATTTCTCCTTCTTGCATTACTAGAAGTGTTCAGTCTTCATATAACACATTTGGCAGTTCAGCTTGGACTCATTCTGCCCCGGAAAAAGTTACTTTCATTCTAAAACAGGCAAAATAACTCCTGAATGAAACAGAGGAAAAGAAGGAGTTTTGTATCTAAAGAGAATGGCTGTTCACATTATGGAGCAACATGAAGAAAAACATACTGTTATTAAATATGGTCATATAAAAGATAAGATTAAAAAGGAAAGAAAATAGAAACAATAGATAGATATCCAGTCAGTTATTATAATATTCCAGATTTGAGATATTTGTGCCCTAAACTTGGCTATTATGCACAAAAATGCATAGGCAATATCAAGTTGCTTAAATTACATTTTCTGAGTGCCCATTATGCGCCACACTGTGATGTCTAGGTTTTCACGTGCACTCCCTTATTTATTTCTCATAATAATTCTGTTAGGTAAATATTATTATCACTGTATGGGAAGACCAAGCAAAGTTCAGAAATGTTAAGTAAAATGTAAAAGGCTTTAGTATATGTTAGAACCAGAATTTTCATTTTTGTTTTGTTTTTTACCAAGATGGCCTTACCAAGATGCTACATACATTCTTTCTCTAAAGCAGAGGTCAGCAAAATTTTTCTGTAGAGGGCTAGATAGTAAAATTTTAGGCTTTGTAAACCACATGGTCTCTGTGTCTCTATTCAGCTTTCTCATTTTAATGTGAAAACAGCCCTAGATAATATATAAACTAATGAGTATTACAGTGAACCAATAGAATATTATCTACAAAACAGGCTGTAAGCCAGATTTGGCCCATGAGGCAGATTTTCTGATCCTTGCTTCAAACCATAATATTCTCGCCAATAAACACAGTTGGTGCCCCATGCATATTTCTGTCATTAGGCCGTTGCACTCATCTCCCAGCTCCTAACTGGTTACAGCTTTACCCTTCCCTGGAGTATTGCCCATAACTGATGACACATGTCAAGCTTTAAATTCAAAAAGCAGTATGGATACCAAGAAGACCAACCTCACCTAAGCCATCATTATATTGAAAAGCAAGAACAGAGGGCAAATCTGAAAAGACACATTACTATCAAGGAGAATAAATAAATAACAGATGACTTCTCAACAGAAATGATGAAAGTGAGAAAACAATAGAATGAAATGTTTTAAATATAGAAAGAAAACATCTGTCAACTATAATTTTACATTTAGAGAAAATGATACTGAAAAGTGAAGGCAAAATAAGGATGCATTCAGATCAACACAAACAGGGAAACAATCACCAGAAAAGTTTCTCCAAAATAAAAACCAAGATGATATTTTTTGTTTGTTTAGTTTTTCAGGTTTTTTTTTTTTTTTTTAAATCAAAGATGTGACCAAATCAGTAAGCAAGCCATATAAATATCTTGGCAAGAGCACTTTAGGAATAGGGACTTAGCCAGTGCAAATGCTCTAAGGTGAGTTCATGAAGGAATATGGTTGGAATAGAATAAGCAATTTGGAAATTAATAAGAGATGAGGTCAAAGGGGTAGTTTTGCCACCATGGAACTGTAATGTTTACTCCAAGGGATATGGGAGCCAAAAGAGAGTTTTGAACAAAGGTATTAAATAATCTGGCTTATGTTTTAAAATAATTTTTCCTTTATTATTGTAATTATGAGTGAAACATTTCTTTCAAGATCTAATATTGATATGGATAAATCGTGGGTTGTTAGAACACACTTATATCTTCACACATATACAAACACACACAGAACACATTACTTAATGGTAACAACTGGTAGTTTGACGTGTAAATTTTGCATAATATCTAAAATTTCAAATGTTTTTCACGCACATTGATCTATTTCCAAAGCAGATTTTATTGTCCTACTTTAACAAGGGAAAACTAAGGTTTTTAATGTGATCTGTTAAAGACAACTAAATTAATGAACAGACAATAATACAATGCTTGTCCTTAATGTCATCCAATTCTATTTCCATAAAGCCATATTGCCATACAGAAATATTCATATATTGGTAAAATGTCCTAGTATATTACATAAATTGGAAGAAATGAGAAAATGTATACTCAACTATATTTGGCTTTTAAAACTTTTGCTCTTGAAGACTTTTATTCTTCAATCACACAATGAGAATGAGATACAATTCTGATAAAGACTAACAATGTTTTTTATAATGACATTAAATTTAAGAAATTTTACCAAAGACTACTGAAGTCAGCACTGTAATTTACAGAAGTAAAAATCTCAAAATTGCTCTGAATTGTGTTTCAAAGAATAGTAGCCATTTATTGTTATTTTCAAATTCTAGAAGACTGAATTTAAAATTCCTTATTTGGGTTTGTTTTTTAAATATATTGATTCATGTGATCATATATTATTGAATGACTACAAAATAAGTGATAACTGTAAAGGTACCCCTATAGCAAGGATGAGCAAACACTTTCTGCAAAGTGTCAGATACAAGCTGCCTGTCTAAATTACTCAACTCTGATTTTGTAGCACAAAGGCAGCATAAAATATATGGAAATGAATTATGTGGCTGTTTTTCAATAGAAATTTATTTATAAAAACAGATGGCAGACTGGATTTGACCCATAGGTGTAGCTTGCTAACCCTACCCTACAGTGTTAAGAAATAATCAATCACTTAACTTGATTAGAATTCATATCATAGAATAGCCATCTGTCTTTGCAGTATATTTGATACATATTTGAAGGAGAGAAAACATTTTATATGTTCGTTGACCTCAGCAAAATCTCTTAAAAATAAAATTAATTTGAATACTTTATTTTTTCTTTTGAATTTTAATCACGATTTTCTTCTCAATATTTTGTCACCAACATCATACACTTCCTACCAAAATATATCCTATATATTTGCCCAGCTTGCAGAAATGAAGGGAGAGATATACAAAATAAGTTGGGAAATAAATTAATTGAATTAATATTTCTTATTAAACCAATTTGTAGTAACCATGTATATGATATTTTGAACAAAACTAACTCAAATAGATTTTTAATAATGATTAAAAAGGAAAGTTTTAATACTCTCAAAATATTTACTTATATGGTCAGTTTACATAATATTTGCAAGTCAGTATTAATTTATTGGTTTATCATTAATGTGGTTAGTGGTTATATATAATTGTTATTATTGATAGACATGGCTGTAAATGAGGTGTAGCAGAAACTAATACAAAAAATTAAATATATTTTTTTACTTTAATATTCTATACAAAATAATATCACTACTAGTAATTATCATGTTATTTTGTAAATGCTCAAAAACTATTGTTTTAAGATTATGGTCAGAGCTATCATCCAGCATATTTATCATATTCTTTTGTATTCATCCTTATCACCTTTTTTGAGTAAAAGGAGTATATTTTAATTTCTTTTTCTTGACATTTCTTTCTAATAATTGTCATTGACTCCAAGATCATATTGGAGTAATTTGTATCTAGAGGTTAAAATTAATTTGAAAAACTTGATTTAAGCTGTTCAATCGCTTGTCATTTTTAGGCATTTTTTTCCACCTTTAATGCTAAATAGACATTTTCATGTTTAAATATGTCTGTTGATACTTTTAAAAACATTGCAATGCAGAGGTTAAAAATATGCTTTTTTTCCTTTAAGAACTGTTAATATTTTTACCATATTTCAAAGTGGTGAGTTTATGCTTTTTTTCCTTTTTAATTTAAATATAGTTTCTGAGTTTTTTCTTTTTAAATGTATATAACAATTGATGCCTGTTTCTTCTCAATTACTATAGTTCATCAATGTCTACCCCTCACTTTTGGGTCCACAGACTTCTCAAACCACAAGTACTTCTCAAACCTCTTAGGGTTTGTAGGGCCACGTGCCAAATTTTAGCCTATGGACCATGAATGGAGGTAATACGTGTTTCTGGTGAGACAGTGAAGATCCCAGGTGTAATGGTCCATCTTTTTCCTTTGCCACTGTGGTCAAAGAGAAGAACTTGAGCTGAAATTATGGAGCCACAAAACCAAAGCATCCTGGATTGCCAGAGCAACATTGCCTCTAAGATTCCCTTGGACAAACACTGCAATTTGTATAAGTGAGAAATAAATCTTTATTGAATTAAGTCACTGTGATTAGGGGGCTGCCTGTTACCACATTATAGCCCAGCCCGTCATAACTAGGGAAGTGTGGACATTGAAGACAAAAATTTAAAAGCAGTAAAACAGAATAAGGAAAGAAAAATCAGCCCAAGCATGTGATACATATGAATTAAATGGCATTATTCTTTACACACTATTTGTAATCTGCATATTTGGTTAACAGTGCCTTATGAACATTTTCCAAGCCATTGAATATTATTCCACAACATAATGTTTAATGACTGCATAGTAATATATGGTAATGGTCTACGAAAATCTATTTAATCAATTTCTTATTCTTAGATAATTAGGTTGTTTAGAATTTTTTTCCCTTGTGAATTATATTGCAATGAACAATGTTATAGCCATATTTTAAATATATCCACAACTACTTCTATAAAATAAATATTTAGAAATAAAATTTCTGGGATGAATGTTATAAAATACTAAGGCTTTTGCCAAATTATTCACCATAAATCTCGTAATTTACACCACCACTAACATTATATGAAATTTTTTTCAGTATTTGTGAGAAATCACTTTTGTAAAATTCTTAACTTTAAAGATATTAAATATATAAGAAATTGAGCACTTTATTTTTCCCGTGTACATAAGTGTTTTAACTCTGCATCTTCTACATATTTTGAAATTTAAGTAAATTTGTTAACAATTTGTTAGAGATATTGGAGATATTGGGAACCGCATTCAATTCAAGTCAACAGCTATATGTAAAGTATTGACTATGTGTCCTGTCATCTCTAAAGCATTGCATTAGCCAACATTAGATTTGAGCATTGTATGGAAATTTCAACTCAAAATCTATAAGTACACTTTCTTATCGCAGATATTTTTTAAATTGTGTCGATTAAATTCTAGGTCATTTACAATTTCAATTTTCTGTTGAGAAACTATATGTATCAGAATCTCTATCCAAGCAATCATATGCATAATTTCTCTAAAATTGTTTGGAAACCTATTTTTTTCTTAAGTCTGACTTATATGCCTGGCAATATATTTAGTTTTATTTGTATTTTCGTTTATTGGGTGCTTAGTATTGCCAACCTGATTTAGAAACATTGTTGACATCATCATTATTCTTCCCAATTCCAACACTTAGGGAAAAATTCTGCTTATCTCGGGTTGGATTAAGTTCTTGGCTCTATGGTATCTACTGTGGGTACAAGCTGGGTTAGATTGTATGAAAGCAACTCTTCCTAATGCAGTTCTCCCCAAACTGAAGAGTTGCTTCCAAAAAAAATTGTGTAGAAAGACGAGTAGGAGAGGGCATTTTGGGACAGAAGCCATAACACCATGAGTGTTTAATATTCAGCCCTTTAATTACTGTTCTAAAGCCCATATATTTTTCCTATCATTACAAACATCACACTTTGTGGTCATTATCCTTGTCATTTAACTTTTTGTATGTCTTTTCTAACAAACAATAAACTACTTGAGGTCATCAACTGTGGATGTCAGACATACCAATTTATCTCTAAAGCCAAGCACAGTATCTGACACATAGTAATTTCTTACTAAATATACGGCAAATGGATGAATAAATTAATAATTGATAGATATTATTCCAGTAAAAGATATTTGTAACCTGTTTTTTAACACTTTCTCATTAAGATACTTTGACAGCAAATAGTATTTAAATAATTCAAGTAGATTAGACATATATTTAATGAACACCGACTCAATGTGGTATTGAAGCCCTACACATTAAGGGTATAGAAATAAGCAGACATTGTTCCTGATCTTAAGGGCATCGCAACTTAGCAGGGGAGAGAAACTTTTACACAGATACACAGTACATGGTGATAAGAAAGCTGAAAGATGCTGTGCCAGATAAAGAGGTGGTACTACAGAAGGAAATTCAACTCAAGAATGGTTTATGCAGTGATCTAGTCCATTCAATCAAGTAAAAAGTGTGGGCTCATTATCACACGTTTCTTTGAAAAGGAAACTTCAATGGATCAAGTTAGATTCCAGGTCATTTGTGGTGAAATTGCATAGGAAAAGTGACATGCTAAACAGTAGCACAGCATCTCTCTCTCTTTTTCATGTCCAAAGTGTATGCTTTATTTTTTTTTAGGTATTGTACTTCAACTGTTAAAGTGACCTTGCCAAATTATTAGCATTCTTTTTGTCAGATTATGAAATTTACTGAACTATTCATAATATAGCTCTGCCCACCCCAGGACCACTATGCTCCATGGGATGTACTGTGTGAGGCTAAATTTGTATACTGAGAACAGGATTTTTTCCTGCTCAATGCTGACTAACCCATCAGGATTGAAGTGAGTTTATACTCATCAGCAAATCTATAACTGACCCAAACTATCTAATAACTGTTACAGATGCCCACTGCCAGAACTGAGTTAATCAGAGCAAGGTGTTTTATTTAGGCTCCTCCCTCATCATGGGAAAGGAGAAAAGGGTAAGTATAATATTAACACGATCAGTGGTGATGAGAGGAGAAATACAATGGTTTCATAAGATTCTGAGAGTCATTCACTAAATTGGTCTCTGTATGGTTTTGTAACAGTGTATAAGGTTACCAGTTTCTCTGTAAATCATGTTTTCATTCTTAGTGCCATCAAGTCAATTGGGACTCCTAGCGACCCTGCGTACAGCAGAACGGAACTCTGCCCCCGTCTTTTTGCCCCATCCTCTCCCCTTCCAGCGCTACATCAGACAATGCTCTGCTGATATTTGTAGGGTTTTAATGGCCAATACAAATCACGTAGGGCAGGAGAAAGGTTTTGAATCTTGATATAAGACGTGGCCTGTAAACAAAAAATTGTTCAGCTCTAGTTAACAGGCAGCAAGGTCTTCTCCTCTTCTTCCTTTCCCTCGCCCTCTCCTCCTCTTCCCCCTTCTTCCTCATCCCTCGCCCTCTCCTCCTCTTCCCCCTTCTTCCTCATCCCTTTCTTCTTCCTCTTCTCCCTCCTCCTCCTCTTCTCCTTCTCCTTCTTCTTCTCTCCGTAATAATTTCACTAAATCCTAGCCAAATAAATTCTTTAAAACGTTTCTTGTTTTAATTCAGAAAAAAATCTACAAAACGATCATCATCACCCCCACCACAGCAAAAGTACTTATTTAATACTGCAACGTTTGTTCATTAGAACAGACACTATTATTTTGTGAGTAAAAAGGAGACTCTGAAGCCAAATCCAATGGATGCAGAACCTGCCTCTATCATCTGCTAGATGTTACTTTAGGGAAATCTCCTCGTATCTCTGTACTTTGGTTTTCTAACTGTAAGATAATACCTATATCATAGAGGTGGTGTGAGGATTAAACACGTTAATAGACAGTAGATAACTAAAGCCTGGCACATTATTCTTACATAGAATGCCCTGTTATACCTATATCGTACAGTTAGAAAAAGATTCCACTTTTCTGAACGTGTATGTCAAATATCTATCAATTGTTCCACATAACATTGACAAGTCACAGCACTAAGAACCAAAAGGACAAATGATTATACAAGAAGAGGAAAAGTTAAGGAGTAGACAAAATTCTACAATATTCTGGAGATCTTCTCTCCCTACCCTTTCCTTGCAAATGTGAATTTTGAGGTCAGAATACTAATAGACTGATTGACTAGATTAGTGCTTTCTTAAAAATGTTAAAATATTAATTTCAGAAACACTGTGATAAGGGTGTCGATAATTTTTTTAACATGTGAATCAATATTCCCTAGTACAACCAGAGAGATAGGAATCAATACATATTAGTTTAATGTCAAAGCTAGACATGCAGTTTTAAAAATAGGAAATTGCCTTCTGAGTGGAAAATAAAGTGATTCTTTCTTAAAGTGGAAGATCCTTTCAGAGCCCCACTCATCCTCTGGTGATTCTCAAATTGTATCACATCTTTTGAGCTATTGGGTTGTTAGTCAGTGTTTTGTTTTTTGCCATTTATAATATTCATTCATTAAAATTTTTACTTTTCCCTTGAAGCAGCACTTTTTTTTCACCAGCTTCTCCCCAGCTTGTAAAACATATATAATTGCTAAATTTGTGACATTGTTTGTGAAGTAATAAGTTAATTGGTTTTATAAGCTACATTTTCCTTTAGGATAATTTGTGTTACAAATACTCTCACACTTTAGCTTACCATTGTAACAGGGTACAGATGGAAGTTTTCCGCTAATGTGACTAATACTTCAAAAATCAATGAAAATTCTTCTTCTAAATTGAACCTGTACAGAATTGCCGACATCAGGGCCAAATGCCTTTCTCCAAGAATTACCAAGATTTGTAAGAAGGGAGTCCACTATCACCAGTCCCTAATTCAATGCCCACTCTCCTTGTTCATAGAGAGAGAAATAAGCAGGGGAAGGGCAGTGCAGTAGTAACATTCTACTCTTTCCTTGCCCCACTTATGTTTTGAAGGGTAGCCCCCATGCAATAGGCAGCTTTATAGACTCCAGGGCAGTCACCTTGATGACCTGCCCTTGTGTCTACCTAATAATTGGAGAGACATATCAAGTTGAACGTAGCTACCTGAGTGTAGCAGACTGCACTCCCTCCTCCAGAATCTAGCTCAGCTGGTCGTTTTATCATTACCTGACTCAGGAGCACTGTCTACTTGCCCAAGAGAGTCTAGAAGCAAGAGACAAATACATATGCAAAGATGGCACTTGTAGCCAAGGCAGGAGAGCTGTTTGGAAGGCAGCAAACTAGACCTCAAGGAAGGAATTTGGCAGTGGGGAAGCTTTGCAGGATCCTTTGAAGAATGAAAACATACTTCTGAAAAATGTTCCAACATTTGGATGCTTGCCTCACAGAGGGCACTGACAGTCAATCATTATTACCCAGAGATTCAGAAAAAAATCAATGAGAAAATCATAAGCTCTTCTACTTAAATAAAGAAATATTATTCCCATGAGTGCCCCTCATATCTTCAAGCCAGGGACAAGGGCACAAATAAAGGTCCAAATAATATACATATAAATATTATGAAGTCATAAATCAGAGTTACAAATTGTTCAATAATATTTATTCTATTTTCCTACTTGATAAATATACCTTCACAGTGATAAAATTTTAAAATATGTATGAGGCTATGGATTTTATGAAAGAAAACAGTTTAATTGTTATTGTGCGTGTCTAAATATTTTATAGATGGCAAGTTATGTTTAAGTGAGTAATAAAATATACACATAATTTATTTTTTTGTATTTATTCCACATGATCTATTTTGCTTGTCTTTTTTTAGAAAAACAATAATTATATTATTATAATCAAGATTTTTTATTCTTTTTTTTTTTTCATTTTGGTGAGGAAGAGCGGCCCTGAGCTAACATCTGCCAATCCTCCTCTTTTTTTTGCTGAGGAAGACTAGCCCTGGGCTAATATCCATGCCCATCTTCCTCTACTCTATATGGGATGCCACCACAGCATAGCTTGCCAAGCAGTGCCTCAGTGCACGTCCGGGATCTGAACTGGCTAACTCTGGGCTGCCGCAGCGGAGTGCGCGCACTTAACCACTTGTGCCACCGGGCCGGCCCCTATAATCAAGATTTTCACATAGTTTATGTTCAAAGAATATTAATAATATTTTAAAAATTAAAAATAAAATATAATTGTATTGAAAGTGTAAAAATGTGAATATTTGTACAAAAATGTAAATTAAGTTAAATGTAGGTAACCTAATCATATGCATATGTTTCAGAAGTTATTTTTCTTCTAAATTCTTCACAATTCTCTATTAACATTAAAAGATAAAATACAAATTTCAATAATGAATATAAAAACATTTCAAAATTATTTAAATTAAGATAATTTTTAAGTTTTAAAAAATATCTGCAAATATTTCATATAATTAAAAAAATACAATTTGCAAGCTAGCATGTTGCCAGTTTAATGAATTGGTATCTTATTAATAATGCATATTATGTTTAAACACATACACATGCACACGTAATATGTACAAATTTAAGAGTAATATACATTTTTTAATGTTAAAAATGTTTCTTAGTCACTATATGTAACTTTGAAAGTATCTCACTAATTCTGAAATCACAGACTGGAACACATGGAGAAATAAGAAAATAGAAATTTGGCAGTCCTGGGGTGGGGGAATATTTCATTAAACAAAAATCTATTGCATTCACGCTATCTTAAAGAAAGGATATACTAAGTTAATGAAATAGTATTTTTTTTTACTCAAGCATTTCCATCATGTAAATATTATCTGAAATTTGAAGTATTTATTGTATGACTCTGACACTGAAAACAGAATACTCAAACTTCCAAGGCACTAAGATGTAGGCACTTTTTCTTTGAAAGATAAACAGCAAGATAGATGAAGAAGCATTTCCTTTAGCTCCCAACAGTATTAGTTAGGAGAGCAAGGCCTTGAAGTTACAGGTCTTGCTGTATTAACATTGAGCCAAGATCTTGAATAAACGAGCCATACATATTCTTTAATATATTTATTGCATTTTATTATTATTATTTGCATATGTTATACGATAAGTAAGCCACAGAACAGGTGTCCTGCTCACCAAGGTTTAGAAAGGGTGTTGGTTGGCCGCTTTTCCTTCATCCCTATTCCTGATCCCTACACTCCAGTGAAAATGGAAAACTGGGCTGAGTGGAAAAATAATCAATGTCCCTTTCACCACCCCAACTCCATCAATCCACAAACTTGGCTAACAATTGGAATGTACAATTAGAAGCAACATTGGAGTGTTTCGTTATTAAGAGACAGGAAAGAAGACGTAAGAAGTCATAGTTCAAAGCAGGGAATGGTGCACTGTAGCGATCTCCTGAAGGTTCTCTGAAGAACCCACTAATGAACCCCACTAAATACCCAATATTTGGATATTTGCATTTGAACAGATTGCATTTTATAGGCAGAAAAGAAATGCAAATAACCTCTACTAAGTAAAAATCAAAACTAAACAAAACATATATTCTGCCTTTTTCCTCTCATCCCTGCTTCCTTCCTCAACTCTGTTCAACCACAAAAGGGACAGAAGCAGAAGAGATGGAAGCAAGAGTAATGACGGGACTAGGAAAGGATCAGATCATGTGCCCTCCCTCTTCCTCATTGCTGAGCTTGAATCCACTATCAGACTTGAACTTTGGGGAAAGACAAAAACTCAAAATTGGATTTAAGTTTAAAGTTGTGGGGCCGGCCCCGGGGCTTAGCAGTTAAGTGCGCGCGCTCCACTACTGGCGGCCCGGGTTCGAATCCCGGGCGTGCACAGACGCACCGCTTCTCTGGCCATGCTGAGGCCGTGTCCCACATACAGCAACTAGAAAGATGTGCAGCTATAACATACAACCATCTACTGGGGCTTTGGGGGAAAAAATAAATAAATAAAATTATAAATAAAATAAAATAAAATAAAGTTGTGATTTAACCAAATTGGTCTGTTGTAATATATGAATTTTCAAAGTGAAAAGTTATGCCGCTTGCTCAAGATATCATCATTAAAGTAGCAGCAGGGGAGATCTGATAGATCATGTTTGAATATATTAATTGTAGAAAAAAATCTGTTTCTTAATGTACCCTAATTAGCCCAGTCCATTCAATAAAATAGTTACATATTTCACTAATTCTCTGACACTTAGACTTTCCTCAGTGTTTTACTATTGTGACAATGATAAAATGAACATCTTTGCTACTCGATGTCAATGTAATTCCCTCAATATTTCCTTGGAATATGTTATTTTAAGTGTGAGATACATAGTGCTAAATTGTACTTCAGTAAAATGTATAATGACCTAACTTTTAAAATCCATTTGGCTTTTCATAATTTTAGGAGAATGCTTTATTCATCCAAATTTAATTTTCTTCTAAGGAAGGGAAATACAATTTCAATGACTTTTTAATATAACCAGTTTAGAGGCTCAGTGCCAAATATAGAAGAGTAACTCTTACAACAAAAAACAGAATGAGTCTTAGGATGTCTTAGGTTATAAAGAAGTCCAGGAAATATCACGATGTTTGTTTTAAGCCATGCTGTAAACATCCTTCATATGCTCTAATCACACTTTTAACTTGTGGCTGACACACTCTAGGGTGACCCCCAATGAGCAGTGTATGTAGTTCCCCCTCTGAGTGAAGATGACACCTGTGCATTGCTTCTAACCAATCGAATATAGCAAATTAAACGAGATGTCACTCCCATGATTGTGTTATGTTATATGACAAAAGTGAAGGGAATTCATCATCATTATCATCGTCATTATTATCCATAGGTTCAGATGTATGATTCTTTTAAATGTTTTGCCATAAAATTCTTGAAAGATCTTGTATGTGGGCAACCACGTGGATAAGGACATCTTTTCTTTGAATTCTGAATATTATTTCCGACAAGCCTTATCATGTTGTGTTACCTACATTGATGCACTAGTAAATCATTGTGCAAATCATTATTTTTTAAATAAAGGGTCTAGATAAAAAGATGAGTTAAAGGAATGGAGTCATGAGTCTGTTTTCTTATGGTCTCTGTCCTTTCATTATCCATGATGCTCTGTACATATCTGTCTCTTTGCTCTTAAGACACATTTTATAGTTATCCTTTTGTGTATTCCTCATTCTCTCCCCGAAACATTTTTGTAAACCTCATTAGGCTGTTTGATATTAAACAATTAGATTAATCTCTCTCGGACTTTTGGAAACTTTTCAAATTATACATTTTTACTATATTGTTAAAAGAGAGGGCTTAATCTTCAACACTATCAATATAGTTAAATTACGACATTGAACTTATCAAACATGAAACTTATCTTTCATTGATATTAAGTCAATTAAACAAATGATGGAGCAATGTGTGAGGTTATATGAATGCAAAGTGACCAAGTATCTGAGTACAGAGATAATATTCTGTATCTCTTGGCAAAGCTCACTATCTGGGAGCAAGACAAACAAAACAGCAATAACATAGATCCCTCAACATTTGGTTCTATAACAAAATAACATTATTTAATATATTTTTAAAACATATTCTATCATTACTCTGAAAGTGCTGATGGTGGGTAGTTTAAACATAATACAAAGATTCAGACAGAAAAAATGATTTATCTTCACTTGATAGACTAAAAATTAAATTATAATTCTCTTTTTTTGTCTAAAATGTTTAGTGAGGATACCTTTTCATCTAATGTTTTACTTGAAGAGGAATAGGGCATGGTTGGTCAATATAAAATATTTTCAGAACAAGTTTTCTGTATTTCATTCATTCATTAACATCCCTTTGTAAACTTTCTGTTTTTTTTTTGGTGAGGAAGATTGTCCCTGAGCTAACATCTGTGCCAATCTTCTTCTATTTTGTATGTGGGACACCACCGCAGCATGGCTTGATGAGTGGTGCTCAGATCTGAGCCTGGGATCCAAACCAGTGAACCCCTACTGAAGCAGAGCATGTGAACTTAACCACTGTACCACCGGGCTGGCCCCAGTAAACTTTCTTAAAACTAAAAAATCTGCAATGACTTTCTATAATATTTAGCCATCCTGATGATTTAACCATCTAAGAATTCTAAGAAACCACGAGAAGAAAAATTTAAGAGTAGAGCTTAAAATAGTAGAATAAATAATAGAGTAAAATAACCAAAGAGAGAGAGAGGGTGGGGGTGGGGGAATGGGGAGAGATTTAAAAATTTCATATATGCAGTTCACCTCATAATTGTTTTTCTCAGGAAAAAAATTTAATAATGTAAAGATGTTTTTCTCTTCAATACATTGCATGTACCCACACGTGTGTATATACACACTCACATACACACATATTTACATACATGTGGAGGGTTATTACAGAGAATAACAAGATCCTGGAGATGGCAACTCAGGAGGAAGTACAGTAAGTTTCCATTTAAATGAGATCCGTCTTTTTCTGCTTGTC
Organism: Diceros bicornis minor; assembly: GCF_020826845.1. Lineage (NCBI taxonomy): Eukaryota > Metazoa > Chordata > Mammalia > Perissodactyla > Rhinocerotidae > Diceros > Diceros bicornis. Next base: position 23,793,671 of record NC_080747.1, on the reverse strand, counting down.
TATGTAAAAACCCCATGATTGTCAGTTTCCTTTTAATGAGACCTTTGCTATGTGAAGAAAAGAATAGTCAGTTAATGAGAACTGCACTGCAAAATCTGACTCAGTGTCAATATGAATTCCTACAAGGGGTAAAAGAACAGGCCAGCCACTTGACTTGTAATCAAGAGACCAGGATACATTTCTTTCTCTACTATTAACTCTGTGTGTAACCTTCACTTACACATTTAACCTTTGAACCTAAGTTCACTTCAATTCAATTTAACCAATATTTCATGCTAAAGTTAGAAATTATATGTGGTATTCTTGGCTCCTGTAAGAGATAGTTTGATAAACAAGATTTAGTCCGTGTCCCCAAGGGGAATATATTGTAATCAGGTGAGCATGAAAAACAGTTACACAGTAACACTAGAGTAAGGAAAAAGCAGCAAAATAACACGGGCAAACGCCCTAAAGTGGGAATATGTCAGCTGAGTGAAGATGAACAAGGAAAACAGTGCTGCTGGAGATAAATGAGGAAGAGAGAAGAAGAGGAGGAGGGAAGGTCAAAGAGGGAAACAGATCAGCTTATATTGGGCCTGTTAGGCCATTATTCAAATATTGGCCTTTTCTTTGTAGAATGAGATTGTAATGTTACTGAGGGGTGCAAAAGAATAGCATGCTCTGATTTGTGTTTTAACAGAGTCATTTTTACTCCCATCAATTGAAGAGAGTACAAAGAAGACTCATTAAGAGGTTATTTTAATAACGTAGATAAGAGATGATAGTAGCTTAGACAAGCATTTGTCAGACGTGGTGGTTTGCACTGTGGTAGGATTCAGAATCCATTTTGAAGGCAGGATGATGAGACTTGCTGATACATTGAATCTATTTTCTGAGAGAAGAGGAGTCAAGAATATCTCCAAGGGTTTTTTGACCTGAGATATTGAAAAGAGAGAGTGGCCAATAACTGAGATGGGGAAGACTGTGGGAACATTCTTGCCTTAATAGACCAAAAAAGGATTTCAAATGGGGAAGATAAGAATGAGTATAGAAAAGGTGATTCTAGGCAGAGAGAAAAATAGAGTGAATATGAAATGGAGGGTAGCATGTTAGGAAAGATACAAGCCCAGCTTATTTTAAAGCCTAAGTAAGCTGTTATGTGAGGAATGTATAATTTGTATGGAATTATACTGTCTGATACTGCTAATACATTATGAAGGACCCAGAATATTTGCTAAGAATTTCCTACTTTTTGGAAGCAACTGAGAGCAACTGGCTATTTGAATAGGAAAGTTTATAATTTAAATTTGAGAGAGACCATCCCTGAATACTCTATCTGAAAGAGGCCAAATGTTTTCTCTGACTAGGATTCTAAAAGTGGAATGATGCAGGAAAATAGTATAAATATTTTAAAAAATGCATATATCTTGATAAATTGACTACCTGTTTGTAATCCAATCAACAATATATACATAGTACCCTTGAATATTGGACAGAATGTTTTAAGAAGTACATCTTACTCTCATTTCACTGCAAATTATTCAAATGCTAGTACAATTGAACATCAATGCAGAGCCATATAACTGAATTGGACTTTTATCTTTCTTTTTCTTTTGGCAAATTGTTTCGATATATACATTATCCATTTTTCTGCTGGTGTAATTAATCATTTTCTTGCAAATATATCATACATATTGTACATATTTTCTAATTTATTTTTCTCTTTTCATTTTTTAGGTATTCCTAGTCAAATCTATTAATTAGTTGCTGGGGTTTTCTGTCTTTAGGGTTATGTTTACTATGACTAAAATGGACATGTGGGTAATAATAAGGTCTAGCGGATCTAGCTCGTCTGTTTCTCTACACATGAAAGTGAGCATTGACTCTAGGCAAGTTAACCACTGGCAGGCATCGGCAGGCATCGACAGGTATTGGCAGGCATCGGCAGGCATTGACAGAATGAAAAGAAATGCATCAAGGACAAGACATAGGCCTCCATTCGTGCCAAAACAGTGCGCTTTACTCTGAGCACTGCATTTGCTACTAAGATCTCTAATTCTTTACAGATTAGTTATCTGATTTTAGACTGGTGATAAATGCCACTCAACAAGGATGAAATATTTCCTCATTCCCATTCTTTTAATTTAATCTTTTGAGTAGCTTCCATACGCATCTGCTGAGTCAAAAATGGCTATGAGCTGTCATATTAGTCTACGAGGTTTATGGGAGACATGAACGCTAAGATATAGCAATCACAGAAACAATCTTGCATCACACTGAGAATTCTAAGTACCTTATAATGAGGCACTGGCCTTTCCTTAATATAAATCTTTACTGTTAGCTGGTGTAGCCAGAACTTACCTCATTCAAAAAACTGCAATAATTAACCTAAAACTCAAAATGGGATCTGTGCATATATAACAAAGAAAAGAAAACAAAAGAAAGAGATGAATAGGAAAAAGGAAAGGAAAGAGAAGAAAAATAAAAACTTTGGCAAGTAAAAAAGTCAATAAAAAATGGTGTCATTGAACACAAATTTTTTTGACCAAATACCACCATAAATTGAACAACTAAACAAAACAAATTCTTAATGAATCAGTTTCCATTATAAAATAAGAGCACAATGCAGAGACACAGAATTTATTGAAGAAATGAAATATGAATAACAGAACTCAAGAAATAAGTAAAAAGAAAACATAAGGCTGTCATAAAAATGTAAGGTGAGTCAGAAGTCGCTCAATGCAGAAGCAATAATCAAAAGTTGAAATTACTAAAGAGTTCAAATACAGATCTGATCAAAGAAATGCTACACGAGGAAGAGAGAAAGAGATCTATCAGATGCAGGCATACCTCAAAGATACTGTGGGTTTCATGCCATCCCACAGCAAAAAGATGAATAGAACAATAAAACAAGTCATACAAATTTTCTGGTTTCTCAATGCATATAAAAGCTATGTTTACACTATATTGTAGTCTACTAAGTGTGCAATAGCTTTATGTCTAAAAAAGAAATGTATACACCTTAATTAAAAAATTCTTTATTGCTAAAAAAGTCAAACCATCATCTGAGCCTTCAGTAAGTTGTAATCTTTTGCTGGTGGAGGGTCTTGTAAAAAACACAGTTTTTGCAAAGCACAATAAAATGAAGTGCAATAAAACAAGGTATGCTTGTATCTAACATTTTTTTTAATTTAATATATTATTTAAGAACTTTCTATGAAATAACAAGCAATACTTACACACCCAATACTATTGATATAGAACCATCAACAATGAGACATTTCCAAGTAAAAGCAGTGATCATGAAAGGTAAGAATACAAAAATTTTAGCAACTACAAAAAATTTCAAATCACTCACAAAGAGAAAAATAACCAAATAATCAGATTTTTGTCAAATTAATCCAGAGTAAAATTCAGTTAAAGATACCAGAGCAATGCCTACAAAGGTATCCTCCCCCATAAAAAAAAGAAGGAAAAGGAAGGGAAGAAGAAAGGAAGGAAGGAAAAAAGAAAAAAGAAGAAAAGATGCGTAAAAAATGATTTTGTATTCAGCCAAACTGAAACACAGGTACAAAAGAAAGTAAAATATATAAATCCTAAATGTCTTAAAAAACACCAGAAGAAATATATTTGGAGGAAAAACACACAGAGCATATAATAAAATTTTAAAAGAAAAATAACAAAATTTATGACAACAAAGATAATGCATGGTGTAAATTATGGAAGAATGCCAACCAAATATACCTATGACAGCAATGAGTGTTAACTAGGCTAAACGCACCTCTGAAAAGAACAAAAAGTGAGTTATAAAAAACATCTGTTTATATGTTACATTAAAAAAAATTGCCAACGGAGATTGAAAATTGTAAAATGAACAATCATATCAGGCCAATAAAAACTTGAAATTTAGAATTCGCTATCTTTAAATCAAACTAAACTAAGAGTAAAAAACCTTAAATAAGACAAAAGTGTTCATCTGTTAATGATAAAGTATATAACCCCAAATGAGAAATATTAAAATATTTATGAACCATAAAATTTAGTATGATATTTTATAATTGAAACCTACAAGAATATTGAGGAAACATAGAGAAACATTAATAGAAGAAAAATTCAATTCAGCTCTCTCAGTTATATATCAAGTGACAAAAAATGTATTTAGAGGGGCTGCCCTGGTGGCATAGTGGTTAAGTTCATCTCTGCTTCAGCGGCGGGGGGTTCACAGGTTCAGATCCCAGGCACAGACCTACTCACTACTCATCAAGACATGCTGTGGTGGTGTCCCACATATAAAATAGAGGAAGAGGGGCACAGAACTTACTTAGCTCAGGGCTAGTCTTCCTCAGCAAAAAGATTAAAATTGGCAATGGATGTTAGCTCATGGCCAATCTCCCTCACATACACACACAAAAAAAGTATTTGGAGGATTTAAATATAAAAATAAGTTAAATCTAATCTTTACATCTTCAGACTCTAAACCCTGAGAAGTTACCATATAGTGGAGACAATTAGGACTCTATATGACTTATTTTAGGTAATCCTTAAGCAAACCTTGAGGTAAATGAGGCTTAGGGAAATAGTAAGTTCCTCATTATCTTTATTAACTAGTGGAATCTGGGCACCAATCCAGGTTTTTTTCAGTTAATTCCTCACAATCTTAACTATACCTGTATATCTATCTGGCCTTTGGATGGAGTAAAGTAAAGAAATGCATTTGACTGACATGGGTGGGAGTAGAACATATCAATTTACACTGTCTTAAAAAAATACAGCAGGTTTTGAGTTTGTTTCACTATATCAGTAAGTTTCTCCTAAAATATTTTTATTCTAAAATAGTACATGAAAAAATTCTACTTAAAGTTATTCTAAGTTTATTTTCATAACAACTCAATAAATTTCTTCCAGGCCAGGGTGTTTCCTAACATTTAAACACAAATAAAATGTGTTGAACGTTAATGTCTTATTTGTAACAGAATGCTACAGGAAAGGTATGATGAAATTCAACTCTAATTTTAAATTTTACTGAGCTACAAAATTTCAGTGGAAATAGCAGAAAGTTTAGCGCTGAGTGATATGGTTCACATTAATTGACTAATAAGGTAAATCTAAGCAAAATATATCAAATATCATACATTAAAAAGAATAGTATTTTCCAGTATTCAAAGAATATTTTAACAAAATTTCAGTGCAAAAAGATATCCAACAAAGTCCAAAAGTGGCAATGGTACAGATATCCATTTCTGATCATAACTCAGTAACCCTAGAAAGGAATAACTGAATGATTGCAACAAATGCTTCAATGAATAAATATTTTTGAACATACATCAATATTATAAGTAAGTACAATTATATAGTAAGTTCTCAGGAATGAAATTAATAGGTAGAAAAGCATATGAATTTTGAATCTCCATAGAAGTTTATCAATTAAGCATCTTCCAGCTAGGTAAGGAATGCTGATAAAATGTATTATTTTTTAACTTCCCCAATCTGAAACTGAAAAAAAGATTATTTCATTTTTTCATTAATATGAAAATCTAGGCTATAACTTTTCCTCTGAGCACTACTATACCTGTATGACACAGGCTTTTATCATGATTTAAAGTATGATTTTACAAAATTTCCAATTTAACAATTAGTAACTATAATTTATTTAGAATTTATTTCTTGGGAGCTTTCCAAGTAAGTATGAGATATGGATCTAATAATTTTCCATGCTAACATCCATAAATCCTTAAAAGAAAATCAATGAGTCTCAAAGATCACTAAGTAACTCTTCTACCACATTTAATGTTTGGTGGAATATAAACAAAAATTCTAGGACTTTTTACAAAAGCCCATCTTTTTTTTTGCAATGTAATATCAATATGTACTTCTAGCCTTTGTTTCATATACTTTCAGTGATTTAGATGAATTGGAATTCAACCCATTTATTTTGTTCTACATTAAAGAGCCAATTAGGTGCCTGGTAAATGAATTTCTTCATGTACATGCTCATTGTGAAATAGGAACATGAAAATTATCCCTAACAAAAACCATCTAAATTGTTATTTGCAATAAATTAAATTATTTTGTTCAACTCCAGGATGTTACTTAACATAAAAGGGAACTCCAAACTTTTATGGGCATTAAATTGGCAGCAGAGATGGAAAGATACATTAGCACTATGTGGCTAGATCCATGCTTTCTTAATAAGGCTGTCAGATACTTCTAACAGTATCATTTTTACTGGTAAATTCTTTAAAAACAAAGTGTTCATGGGATTTAATTATTATTTCTGTAATAGGAAGTTACATGAAAGATACCATGAATCAAACTTCAACTTCAATTTGGAGACTTTTTCCTCCTCTGATCAGGTTTTCTTATTTAAATCTTCATTTTCTTTCAGGTATTTAATTAGCTACAACTTAGAGTCATCACCATGCAAATACTCTCAGAGGGCCTTGACGATGTGTAGCTGGAAAGAAAATACTGTTTCAACTTGACAGATCTAACATAGTGTTAATTGAAATATACATCACAGTCACCTTCTTTTGGAGTGTGAAGTAGGGAATTTATTCATCCTCTAATGGTAGTTATTATAGGGGAAAATAATTTTTTTATAAAAACAATTTCTAGATAGACATAGTCTGTTCAGAAAAGGGGATAGTATCCTTTCTACTTTCATAATTGTCGTTTTTGAACTGCAATTAGTTGTCTATTCAATATCTCTTCTAATAAATTGTAATTCCCCCAATATTTAGGGTCAGGTTTTTATATACATAGGATGTCACGCATCCCATGATTTTAATTTTCACATCTGGGAAACTCTATGTGTGTTAGAATTGTGCAAGGCTTTGGAATCTCTCCTGCCTCTCAGAAGTCAGATTTCAGAAAATGCGAGTGAAAAATTTAATCCATGTTGTCAAACAGCACAGAAGCTACATTGGGCTGTTTATGCTTATCTTTTTTTCGGATTTTTTTAAATTTAGTTTGTAAGTTCCGAGTTTTCTCCTCTGAAACCAGAACGAATCCGTGGAGTCCTTATGACAATTTCTAGATCCATCCCTAAGTGTTTACTGTGGAGAAGAAGAGAAGGCCCTGTGCATAGAGGCTCCTCTTTCTTCCAGATTTAGGGGATTTGCTTGGAATCACAATTTCTAGATGGAATAATTTTCTGAAACAAAATCCAGTGACTCTCAAAAGGCAGAGTAAGAACATCGGCTAAAGTTATGCTTCAGTGGTTTTAGACGTCTGAATCCCTTTCATTCAGACACAATTTTTCTTGTTTCTACCTGCCTCCCTAAATTTTACCTCTCCAATTGACTCTATTTTCTTAACATTTGCATTTTTTTGAAGTTTTGCTATCTAACATTCTCCTCGCTGCCTAGCTTAAGAAATCTATTTGCATGCCATTTATCCTGCTTACTGCTATAGATGGGGAGGATCGTATTCACTTGCAAATTTTCCATTAAGATATTTTAAAATTATCACATTGCAGAGCAAAAGAATTCAGGTCACCTTCAAGCTTAAATCTCCTTTGGTTCGGTATGATAAATTGCTATAAAGTTACTGGGTCAGATTTGAATTTAGGGAAAAAAAAAATATATATATGTATATAAACTCTCAACTCAATTTGCCTGATTGAGAAAAACAAAATTAACAGGTATTTAAAGAAATATGACAAAATTGTGAAGTAAGCAGTCATCGATCATCAGGAAGAGGCTTTAAGATTTCTCAGTTAAAAGCTGTATCTCTGTCTCTTCCTCTCATTTCCTGTGTAGCCTTGGTTAAATAATTAGCCTAAAGTTCAATTGCTTTATTGGCTACAGAGAAAATACATACTGTTCTAGTATGTTTCAACTATCAAAGAAAACATATAACATCAATTTATACCATCTCTTTTTTTATATGTTATTTGAAAATTATAGGAATCTTTTTTTCGTTCAAAAATAAAAGACTGTCTGTTTCTTTGGAGTCACAGTGATTAAATCTTTAAGTAGGAGAGGAGAATTAGAACTTGTACAAAATCATTTTTATTCTTTTCCTAATCAGATGTCAGAGAGAGACTGTCATTCACGATGGGAGAATGAGGGAGAGAGAGAAAGAAGATTGGCTTGGGCTACTGTATATTCAAAGGTTTCCGAAAAAAAGTTGCAACAAATCTTGGTTTGGGAGAAAGCCTGTAGTACAAAATAACAGGTTCTATTCAGAAATGATCTATCCATTGTGCAAATACCTCATTTCTTAGGGAAAAAAATTATGTTTTTATTCTTATAAAATATATCTGTTATTTCGAAGTCTTCGTTATATGTTGATCATTTGACTCCATTTCAAAAAGGGAATTTAAAAAGATATTCCTTAAACAGTAGTCTAATTAATCCAATTGACATATCCATGTTAAAATACTGAGGGTGGAATATTTAGAGCAGAAAAATGCAATATTAAACTAAGGAATTTACATAACCTTGGCCACAGATGCCAGATTTAAAAAGCCAACATCACCTTTCATAATTGAAAGCAACGTAACTTTGTGAAGAATCATTTATTAAAACAAAAGTACTATTTCAATAAAGCATTAAGATTTGCTTCATAGAATGCCCCTTGGGCAGCAATTTGAAATAATAGTGAATTGCTATTCTAATCTGCAATGGAACATTTTAATAAGTATGATAAATGACTCACAGAGGGCTTCAGATTTCAATGTCAGTGGAATTAGAATCAGGCAAAGGCTGGCCTCGGGTGATGGATGTAGAGGATTTTCGTGGTAAACACTTTGCAATGCCAGGACAATACCAGCTTATGGAACACTCAGAGGCGAAATGCGTGTCCATTTGTCAACTTACTGCCTAAGGGTAAAAATGTAGACAGAAAACTAGTCTTATTTTAACAGGTAATATACTCCCTTGCATTCTATAATCCTTCAGAATGATATAAAACAAAAGAAATTAAAAAATATAACAAATAAAAATAAATCACTTTACACTTACAGACAGTCCTAGTAATAGAATGGATTGAAAAGATACGTTATCATCAACTAGGTTGAAATTCTTGACTTTTTCTCTTTTTTAAAAAATATTTCTTTCTTTAGGTGTCCAAGCTTTATGAAGATATAAATGTATATGTGATGCTTCTTTTTAAATTTTCTAAACAGATGCAAATCATGTCTACACAGACAAAATGTCCCCTGATCATTTTAACTTAGAGCACAGATTCAGAGCAAATAAGGATATTATGAAATTGTTAAAAATTCATGACACTCTACAGAGTAGTGTATTATTATAGTCTAGTGTTCAAATAAAAGAAAAACCTGCCCTTTGTACATGATTATCTTCAATGGTTTTCTTGCACATTATTTTAAATGTTCCCAAGGAAACAAGCTTCTGGTTTATGCTTCAAGTTTTCTAAGCTAACATTTCCCTCATTCTTTTTCCAATATTGCAAAAGTATAGCGCTAATTCATACAAAGTACTTTTGTCATCAATATATTAGATCCTAATGGAACTTAACAAGAAGAAATCTAAGGGGCTGAATGAAAGTAAGGCCAATAGAGTTAAATATAAAACAATTTTTCTCAAATTTTGTTGTTCATAAAATCACAGATCTATGAATTTCAAAGACATTATGAGGAAAGACATTTTATATTTATAAATAACAGTCATAAAAATTAATCAGAATAAAGCAACTTTGAAATATCCTTAAGTGTATCTGTAGTTTTCAAAATTGTTTTTTGATTGTTGTTGATTCACTAAGGCAGCGCTTTCCAAATGTCAACGTGCATAGACTCACCTGGGATGTTAGTCAAATAAAGATTGTGGTGCAGTAGGTCTGCCAGGTGGGGCCCTAGGTGCTGAATTCCTCACAAGCTTCTGGAGAAGCTGTTGCTCCTACTCGGCAGGCCACGTCTTGATGAGCCAGGCGCTGAAAACACATCCATGACTTCATCATGGGCATAATGTTGCGGACTGAAAAGCAACTGCTTTATGTCAGTCATACTCCCATGAATAAAGTATAAACTAAATGCTTAATCCCTTTTAGTTTAATAGTGTCAAAGGTGACAGAAAGTAGACATCATAGTCATGAGTGTTGACCTTGCAATCAGAAATCAGATATGGGGATTTGATTCCCATCTTCACTCTCAACCAGCTATGGAATTGATGTCTATGATTCCTCACCTTTAAGTCTATTAACAGTTACTTCCTTCAGCATTTGTGATGATTAAATGAGACAAAACATATAGAAGAATAGTTAGAATAGTTCCCGGCATATTGTAAATCCTTAATAAATATTAATTGCATTAAGATGCAAAAGTTACTGACTTGGAGCTAGAAAACTTAGATTTTAATTTCAACTCTTCCACTTAAGAACTGATACCCTTAACCCTTTAAAATAATTAAACTTGCTGATCCCAATTTCCTCATTTATAAGATGTGGATAATTATATGCATTTCAAAGGGCTGCTAAGATTATTAGGATAACACATATGAAAATACTTTATAAACCCTAAAATTACACAACTCAAAGGTATAATTTTTACATCTTGATTATTAAAGTGTTTCAAAGAACTGCTTAAATTTACCGAATATTTATAGAGATTCAGCAGTAAACAGTAACTTTCTTGATACATTTTTTTTATCTTGCTGCTGTCAGAGTTGCCCAAAAAATTTTGGCAAAATTTAGGCAAATGAGAAACTGATGAGTTCTACACATATTTTATTATTGATTAAAATGGAAATTAAAGCAGAAACATACACAAATAAATTTTCCTACTCAAATAATAATACATCGATGCTAATAATTCTCTATATCTCTTTATGTGCTTGCAAAAACATCATACATTTTATTGGGGGAAAATTAAATGAATCAATTCTGTCATACTTGAGCCCTGACAAAGGAGACACAGTAAATAGCTGTTGAAGAATGAATTCAAAAGTGGAAGTTTACCCCTGATTCTATTTCTTTCTTGTCATGTGTCCTTAAAAGTATACTTGGCCTCTTTATTCTTCAGACTCAAGGTAAAAGGAAACTATCAATATAGAACTTGCTACATGGAGACATTACAGTGAACTATGAGAATTAACCAAAACGATGACAGGTAAGTGTTTTGAACTGCTTTCTAAAGAAAAGTTCCATGGAAACACAAATCTCTCGGGGCATAAAAGTGCTTTTGAAAGAGGAGAAAAAAATAGCTGAGAGAGAGAGGTTAGTAATGAGGAAAAGGAAGATCAGAAAGGAGCAAGGTTAGAGATCAGGAGTTACAGCCTCTTTCATTTCACAGTAGTACTAGGCAAGGGTGCTGCTAATCTCTACTGGATGCAGTGAAAGGGTCTTGTTTTGCATCTTTATTGATGACTTGGAATAGGGAATACCCTTCAAATTAATTAAACTCAAATTGGCAGGGGTTATGGACACCCATAAGCTCTAGAGATTAGAGATGCAACATAGAAATAATAATATATATTAATAATAGTCAACTTGGAAGACTGAAAGTTAGTACACTAAAGAAACACCACAGTGGCAAAATTAAAATCAATAATCTGAGATTCCAAAATCAATGGTGTTATTGGAAGTATCAATGAATACTTATGAAAAATTGAAATACTGAGCAGAGTGGAAAGAATTCCTACAGTTTATTAAGATCATTTAATTTGGCAGTTAATGTTATTTCTATAATTCTAGGTATTTATGTGTGTTGCAAATGAAAATTTGCATGAAAAGTCTAATCAAGAACAGATTAGGTAGATCGTGGCTCAATTCACTGAGCTATATGTACATGGTGTGAAAAACGAAGTTAAGAGGGTGGAATGATATCTACAGACAAATGAGGAAAAGCATTCTCTCAAGACTGGCTGGTAGGCAGTTACTTAGCAACTGCATCTATCTAACCTTAATCCCTTCCCTGGGTATATTGTACTAAAATGTTAACAAAAATTATGATTATGACACTGCCTTTGTTTTGTTAAAAAAAAAAGCGCCTGATAATTTTTCCAAAACACAGTGAATAAAAATAAGGGAGAATAACTTGTTACAGAGTTTATAGAGTTTTTGGAGGTTAACTTGATAATACCTATCAAAGACATAAATTTGCATACATTTGATCATCCAAATTTAATTACAGGAATCTATCCTCAGCAATTATTTACAAAAGTGTGATGCATACAATAAATTACATTTCTTACAATATCATTTACGATAGTGAAAAAAACCAGTAACCACCTAACTGTACCTTAAAAGAGAAATTATGGTATATTTGTAGTATGGAACAGTATGCAGCATCTAAAAAACATGAGATTTGTTGTGCTAACAAGTTATAGAGTGAAAAAAAAAACTACCAACAGATCCATAAGTCTAAAATAATCATGTTAAAATAAATCGTGTGTGTGTGTTGTTTGTAGAAAAAGATCTGGAATGATATACATAAAAATTTTCACCATAGTTACTCATGGCGGGAATGGATGAAGTTATGAGAGAACAGGTAGTGAAAACAATGTGAATATTATTATTATTTTTATTTTATGGTGTTATGTATTGCTTGAGTTTTCTTATACATTACTTTTATAATGAAAAATGATAAAGTTGAAATCTTATACTGGTGAATTTTAAAGAACTATACTGTGCATACGCTGGGCATAAGTTGAAAAATAATGCATATAATGACAGATTTATCTAATGGGAATGAAGCACACACATGAAACACTGTTCTCAGGACTAAATTGGAAACATTGTAAAACAATAATAAAATATGTAATAATAAATAAGAAAGAAGAGTTGACATATGGGAATAAAATAGGAAAGAGAATAACATTTTAATTTTAATTATTTTTAATAAGAAAGGTAAAAACTCTTTATGATTTATCCTCAACTGACAATATCAGATCACCTTGTGTCATTAATAAAAAATTTGATTCTTTCTCTTTCAGTCAATGTGTAAAATCCTGTATTTACATCCAGTAAATCCTATCATTTAATATATGGATTTTGTGCTTACCGTGCAAAAATCTTGGTAGTTTTCTTGTAGCCCTGAGTACATCCATCACTTGAAATCTCCTCACACCATCACTGACATTAATTGGAATTAGGTCTCAGGAAAAACAAGAACTAAGTGTCATGTGCCGGAAGGTACAGAATGTGAGAAGATTAAAGAAACTGCCCATAAAATGTAAAGTAACGAATTCTGCTTTTTCGCATAGACTTAGTCTTTGCAAAATGAATGGGGTGGGGGGGGCAGTATTTTATTTTGAAAGAATATTAAAAGGAAAAACGATAGCAGCTTGACATCCTAACTTTTTTTAAGAAATCAAAAAGATCACATCTCTAGAGCAATGAAATTTAAGAGCCTGGGCTTCTTGCTTTGCTTAATCCAACTCTTTGCCATTCTACATAAAAATGCCTTAATTTCTTAACTTAGTTTGTGTGGAAAAAACGTTTTCAATACATCTGATGAAGCAGAGTAAGTTATTCTGCTAATTACATATTTTTTAAATTTCACAAATGTTATGGTGTTAATGGAAAAACTAATGTACTTTGCCACTGGTGAGTGAAGTTTTCAGTGAAAACCCAGAGTATAATTATAATGACACACTCATTCCACATTCCTTGTCTTTTTGCTGGGATTTTCTTTCTGTAAAATCAATCAGCTCCCTCTATCTAAAGTTCTTCTTTTGTTTCTCATCATTCTCATTCATATTCTTTCTTGCTCTCTCTCTCTCTCCTTCTTCTCACCCCCTCTTGTAAAATCTCCTTATCTCAGTCAATAACTTTCCCAATTTTTCTCTTCCATAGGGGTTTGTATTTCATGGAATTTGAGATCTCCAGAATAAAGGGTAAAAAAATTAGAGAAAGAAGTATGATATTTATGATTCGTATTGAGATGACTATTAATAAATATAAAGAGGTGATTTATAATATCAATTTTTTCATAAATGAAAGTTTGTTTTATTTTTTCTGACTATATTAACATAAGTTAAATGTTGAGAATCACAAAATTTATAAAGTAGTGTTTTGTGACAGCCGGTTGTAAGAATATGCAACCTCTCCTTTGAATGGTCACATACTTATTATCCTCATCAGATCCATCTATACCAAAATAAACATGATCAAAAAGAACTGGGTGTTTAGGACTTGCTATTCTGAAAACATTCTGTAAAAAAAATGTGTAAGTGCATGATGATATCAGAACATGACTAAAAAAGGAAATTAGTAATAATAATAATTAGCTTAAATAAAAGGGTAAGAATGCACAGAATATTGGTATGATATTAATCACTAAATATATGAATTCACTTGAATTACCTAGACTATTAATTTAGGGATTCTTTCTAAAGTTTGATTGACATTTTTCTATAGTGGTCACTTGTTCATTCGTTCGTGAGTGTGAACAAAATTTTTAAATAGTGCTGTGAATTTATTTTCATTCTTTGCATTTCTAAAAATTAGTAAATACTTTACTTAAAATCACATGTATTTCTGGCCTGAGCTGTTATTATACACATTTATCATACTACAGTCATGCATTACTTAAGGATGGGGATACATTCTGAGAAATGTATCATAATGCGATTTTGTAATTGTGAGAACATTGTAGAGTATACTTACACAAACCTAGATAGTATAGGCTATCACACACTTAGGCTATATGGTACTAACCTTATGGCACCACCATCATATATGTGGTTTGTCATTGACTGAAACATTGCAATGCAGTGCAAGACTGTATAGAGATGAAGTACATGATGATTATCTGAAGTACTAGATAATACTTATATGAAAAAATAAGCATTAAGTCTTTCAAAATTAAGTATGATCTTATCTCTAGGATTTTCATAGATATTCTTTATCAAATTGAGGAAGTTCCCTTCTAGTCTTACTTTATTGAGAATTTTTATCATGAGTACATCTTTAAACATGAAAATACAGGAAATGAAAGTGTGCTGAATTTCACTAAATGCCTTTTCAGCATCTATTGAGTTAATCAGATGTTAAACCAACCTTGCATTCCTATGATAAATTCCAGTTGGTCATTTTGTATAATCTTTTTTTTGATGTTCAGCTTGATTGTTAATATTTTGTTAAAAATTTTTGCATCTACATTCACAAAGGATATGGCTCTGCAGTTTTCATCTCTTGTGATGTGTTTTTCCAGCTTTAGTATCAGCTAATTCAGCTTCATAGAATGAAATGGTGTTTTCTCTTCCCATATTTTCTGAAATAGTTTGTAAATTATTCTTTCTTTACAAGTATTTGATAGAATTCATCATCAAAGCCATCTGGGCCTGGGCTTTTCTTTGTTGGAAGATTTTTAAATTCCTCAATTAATTTTTTTTCTTGTCATAAGTCTATTCAGATTTTATATTTAATCTTTATTCTCTTTTGGTGATTTTTGTCTTTGTAGGATTTTTCCCATTTCATCTAAGTTGTCTAATTTTTTGGCCTATAATTATTCATAATATTCTATTAAAATGTTTTAAATTATCATTTCTTTAAAGTAAGTAATGATGTCCCCTCTTTCATTCATGATTTTGGCAATTTGTGCTTCTTACTCTTTCATTTTTCTGTAAAGATTGGCCAATTTTGTTCACCTTTTCAAAGAACCAACCTTAGTTTCATTAATTTAGTCAATTGCTTACTGCTTTGTATTTCATAGATTTGTTCTCTGTTAATTATTATTTCCTTTCTTTGATTGCTTTGGATTTAGATTGTTCTTATTTTCTAATTTTTTATAGTGGAATCTCAGGTTACTGATTTATGACATCCCTTTTTTTCTGCTATAGATATTTAAAGCTATAAATCTCCTTTAAATCACTGCTTTAGCGGCATTACATGAACTTTAATATTTTTTATTTTTTATTTTTATTCAGTTCAAAGTATTTTCTAATTCTCTTAAAATTTTTTCTTTGACTTATGGGTTCATTTAGAAGTGTGGCTTTTAATTTCCAAATATCTGGTACTTTCTCATATTTCTATTATTGATTTATAATTTAATTTTGCTGCAGTTGAAAAATATATTTTGTATGACTTCAATTTTTTTTTAATTTTATTAAACTTGATTTAAGCTTAGCATATGATCTATTCTAGAGAATGTTCATGTCCACTTCAAAAGAATGC
The DNA here is from genome assembly GCF_020826845.1 of Diceros bicornis minor. NCBI lineage: Eukaryota > Metazoa > Chordata > Mammalia > Perissodactyla > Rhinocerotidae > Diceros > Diceros bicornis. Next base: position 23,777,612 of record NC_080747.1, on the reverse strand, counting down.
GTAGCCTGCAAAAATTGAATGAAGTGTTCTATATATGTCAGTTTAGTAGTGTTGGTTGATAGTATTGTTAAAGTCTCTTATATTCTCACTGAGTTTCTATCTCGCTGTTCTTTCAGTTATTGAGAGTGGAAGATTGAAATCTTCAACTATTATTACTTCATGTATGTGTAGCTCTGTTATAAGATGGGTATACACTTATAATCGTTACATTTTCCTGACTTATTGACCCTGTTACCATTATAAAATACACTTCTTTTCTAAGAATATTTATTATCTTAAGGTATTTTATTTCTGACATTAGTGTAGCCACTTCAGCTCTCATCATTTCTGTTTGCAAGGGATATCTTTTTCCATCTGTTTATTTTCAAACCATAGATTTCTTTGAATTTAACTTTTGTCTCTTGTAGACAGCATATAGTTGGATCTTACTTTTCATCCTGTCTGACAATGTCTACCCATTTGATTGGGTTGTTTAGAAATCCACATTTAATACAATTATCAATACACTTGGATTTACATTTTCTGTTTTGGACTTTGCTCTTTGTATGTCTTCTATGTTTTTGTGTTTGTAGACCTCCTTGACTGTCTGCTTTTATACTAAATGAATATTTTTTTAAATGTTGAATTTTAGTTCCTTTTTTTAAAATTGTATTTTTAAGAGTTATTTTCTCATAGCTGCTCTCAGGATTACAATATGAAATTAGTTTATTAAATCCACTTCATATTAATGCTTACTTTATTCCAGTATGATATAGTGACTTTGCTCTAATATAGCTCTGATTCCCCACCTGTATACTATTATTAATATATATATTTCTAAATGATATAAACCCAATAATTCAATGTTATAATTATTTCCTTATAAAATTTAAGTCTTTTAAAGACATTAAGAGAAGGTATGAGAAAAAATACACTTATAGATTCATTTATATTAACTGACATATTTATTGTTTATGGTACTCTTTATTTATTCCCGTGAACTGGGCATTGTCTCAAATAATTTCCTTTTAGCCCAAGGAATTCCCTGTAAAATTTCTTGTAAAAGACAGACTTGCTAGTAACAATTTTTTTTCAGTCTGTTTATCTATGAGTATCTAAATTTTACTTTAATATTGGAAGGATATTTTGCTGGATATACATTTCTGGGTTGATAGTTTTTTGTTTTTTTTGCTTTTCTTTCAGTCCTTTGAATATGTCATTCCACTATCTTCTGGTTTTCACGGTTTCAGATGAAGGCAGCCCTTAACTGTGTTGAGTTACCACTCTATGTGGTGAGTCATTTTTTCTTTGCTTTATACAAAATTTTATTGTCATCTTTCAACAGTTTGACTACAATTTCTTTAGATGTGGATGTATTTGCAATTCTCCTACTATAGAGCTCCTATAAAGTGTACAGTAACATGTTTTATCAAGTTCTTGATCATTATTTCTTCAAAAATTTTTTATGCTTTTCTCTATTTCCTCTTTATCTGAGACAACCTTTTCGTGTTTGTCAATATGTTGGATATCCTACAGTTCTCTAAGGCTCTGCTAATTTTTTTTCAATCTTTACTTTTTATTCCCTCTCATTAGATAATTTCTACTGATCTACGTTCAAGTCCATTGATTCTATCTTCTCCTATCTCAATCTTGCTGTTAACCCTCCAAGCTATTTTTTAAATTTTAGTTATTGTAACTCTCAATTACAGAATTTCTATTTTTTTATAATCATTCTATATCTTTATTGGTAATCTCTCCTTGTTGAATCTTCATTGCTATACTTTCCTTTAGTTCTTAAACTTTGTTTGTTTTTGTTTTCTGAACACTTTTATAATAGCTGCTTTGAAGTCTTGTCTACTAAATATTGTATCTGAAATAATATGTTTTGAGTGTTTTATCTCCCAAATTGATTTATACTTTTCTCTTGTTTACATGTCTCATAATGTTTTGTTGAAAATTGGACATTTTAGCAGTTCTAGATTTTGATTTATCCCTCCTGAACGTTGCTGTCGCTATGTTTTTGTTTGTTTCTTTTTATTTATTTATTTATTTTTTGGTGAGGAAGATTGGCCCTGAGCTAACATTTGTTGCCAATCTTCCTCTTTTTGCTGAGGAAGATTAGCCTTGAGCTAACATCTGTGCCCATCCTCCTCTATTTTGTATGTGGGATGCCGCCACAGCATGGCTTAATGGGCGATGCATAGGTCCACATCTGGGATCCAAATCTGTGAACCCCGGGCCACCAAAGCAGAGCACATGAATTTAACCAATACTCCACCAGGCCGGCCCCGTTCATTTTGTTAAATAATTTGCCTTGGAAAAACCTGCCTTGGCAAAACAACCACTGTTCTCATGCAGTATAGAGGTCAATGATTGGATAATGTTGTGTTCAACCACCTCTAGCTAGTATTGTTTCTGATTTTTGCTGATAGATCTGTGTATTGGCAGTGGAAAAAAATAAAATTTCTGGCTATTTTCAAGTTTATCTCATATTTTATTTTCTGTTGGCCTCCTTTTTTTTTTTAATCTCCTCTCTACATATGCAAATCCTTAAGGTCAGCCAGGAGTATGTAGCTGACTTTGGCCCTTTTATCCCTACTGCTCATTCCTATATTCTAGGCCATAAATAAGCTTGCCCCAATTATGACTGTAACCCTGGGCTAGAGCAACCATTGGCTCTTCTCACTCGCCCATCTCTAAAATTGGTACTTCCATCAACAATGTTGCTGGGTGTAGGCATTGCCCACAGCTCCAAATCAAGTGAGTTTCCTTTGATTGTGGTCAAGAAGCAGCTGGTTTATTTTTCTGGCCTAGCAGAACCTCTGTATTAATCAAACTACAGAGGAGTGGGGGGATAGGAACATCCTCAAGGTCAATCATCATTGAGTCCTATTGCTCTTACTAGACGTCCAGTATTTATTTAAGCATAAACAGTTTTAATAAAAATATGTGATCAGTTTCCAGAGCACTAGAATGATTATTTTTGTCAATTTTGTCCTGCTTTATAGTTGCTTTTAGGAAGAGAATTTAAAAATGTCTTGGCCATAAAAATAGCTCACATGACATCTAAAAAAGTTTATAAACCTTCGTACAAAGGAATTCTTTGGTTGTGTACACATGTACATTTCTATACGAATTTAAATCTTCAAACTGAAAATGATTTCTTTTGAAGATTTACATAATGGGGAGAAATAATATTTCATGTTTGAAGTTTTCAATGGATCATGGCTAAATGAAGATTATGATGTACTGTAATAAACAAACATAGAAAAAAATAAACTAATAACCAAAATGAATTCTTTATGTTAACAAAAGCATAGCAGTAAGAGATGTCAATGAGCTTATTAGAAACATATAATCTTGAAAATATTATTTCTTCTTATTTTAGTAAGTATGAGTCTATCTCTACTTTATAGCTGTGTATTAACATATACTGATGACATTGACTATTAGATGTGGTAAGCAGAATTCTAAAATGGTCACTAAGTTTCATGCTTCATGATTTTTATGTTACATGGCAAATGTGAAGGAATCTTGCAGATATAATCAATTGACTTTAAGTTAATCAAGAGGTAAATTATCCTGGCTGGGACTAACATAATCAAATCAGCCCTTGAAAATTAGATCTAGAGGTAGAGGTCAGAGGCATGGAAGCAACAGAAACACTTTTCTTTTGGCCTTGAAAAAGCAAAATACCATGTCACATGGCAGGTAACAGTGGGAGCCATCTAAGAGCTAATGGATTCCTTTCTAGGCCCACAAGGAACTGAATTCTGTCAACGATCACTGAGCTTGGAAGAAGACTGTAAACATTAGATTACCACCCAGGCTGATATCTTGTTTCCAGTCTGTGAGAACCCGAGTAGAGTACCCAGGTAAACTATGCCTGGACTTCTCACCTATAGACACCGTAAGATAATAAAGGAGTGTTGTTTACAATCACTAAGTTTATGATAATTTTTTGTGCAGCAATAGAAAACTAATAGGGATTATCAAAGTAACATTTTAGTTGACATCTCTTGCTATATTGTCACCTTTTGTTTTTTCAGCTTCTTTAGGTAAAAGCCTCTTAAATTCCCTTTGATGTTCCTTTCTTCCCCACCATTAGCCCATGTTACTCTGTTGGATCTAGTTACCCTCCTTCACTACAGGGCTGCATTCCCAGTTGAGCAAGTGACAGTACTGTGTAATCCATTTCTGTAACTGTGAGAAAAGATGCTCTTTTCTGCTGGGGTTTATAAACTGTTAATATAAAAGCCTGGAGAATAGATGCCACTACAAAGACAGATTGTACATCGACATGAAGGCAACAGAGAGGTTGTGCATTGAGAGATTAGAGAGATTTGAGAGAGCCTCCACGTCTGCCTGTTCCTGAACATAAATGTAACACTGAGAATGCCGCTTACGTTAGCCAATCAAATAATTTTTTTTTCCTTAGGTCATTCTGAGTTTGGTTCTATTTTTTGCAGCTGCAAGAAGCTTGGCTAATAAAGAAATAATGAACCAAAAGAGGAATTAAAAATGAGAAAAATTTAGTCTGAGAATGGGAATTTACTGGGTGTGATTAAGGTATGGTCAACATGTCACTAGTTTCCTTAATACTCTTTCAGCAAACATTGCTAATTGCTCTCTTTACTCTGATTCTTGGCACCATTTTAGATCCTCATTACAATTCTCTAGATTTAGAATAAAATTTGGAACCTATTCCATTCCTGACAGAGAAATGATAATATTCATGTATAAAAGAAGACTAGTTACCATTACTTGCTTGCTCCCTATTTTCTTAGCATTATTTTGTCTACATATATTAACAGAGTTTTTGGGTAACAAAAATATATTGATATCAGAGGAGTATTAGGAATTATAGTTACTAAGAGTGTCACAGTAATTTATAGGACTTTATTATTTGTTAAAAGAATTTTTCATAGTTCTATGACAATGGATGTGCATACTACTTAATATAATATCAGAGATTTATTAAAATCTCTAACAATGCCAAAATAGAAGGTATCGATGTGCTATAAATTAAAATACTCAGTCAATAATATTCATGAGATCAAAGTAAATTCTTTTTTGTGTGTGTGAGGAAGGTCAGCCCTGAGCTAACATCTGTGCTAATCCTCCTCTTTTTGCTGAGGAAGACCGGCTCTGAGCTAACATCTACTGCCAATCCTCCTCCTTTTTTTTTTTTTCCCCAAAGCCCCAGTAGATAGTTGTATGTCATAGTTGCACATCCTTCTAGTTACTGTATGTGGGACGTGGCCTCAGCATGGCCGGACAAGCGGTGTGTCGGTGCGCACCCGGGATCCGAAACCGGGCCGCCAGTAGCGGAGCGCACGCACTTAACTGCCAAGCCATGGGGCTGGCCCCAAAGTAAATTCTAATAGAGCTTCCATCATTCAAGAGAATATGTCCTTAGTTCTTCAGGTTTCAAAGGGCTGTAATCTAAGAAATATATCCCAAAGTCTTTGCTTTGATTATCAGAATGTTAAACTGGCAGTACATGACAAAGTCCCCAAATTCTTTTATTCTAGTCTTTAAACATGACATATTGGTTAAAAATGTGAGCTCATATTTGGAGAATAAATTAATAATTTTAAATGGCAGGTATATATTTATTTTCTGTGTAATTTTCGTCCAATGAAGAATTCTGAAGAGGCATTTATAAAAAAAATCTAAAACTAAATAATTCTGCAGAGTTGCTCACTAGCACTTTTCACTTAGTTTGTATTTAATATCATTGCAATTTAGAATAATTTCCCTAGTCATAGATATAAAATTGAAATGATTTGCATTATAAAATCACCTTTAAATATCTTAAAAGATGATTCATGGCGAAAGAACCCTATTAGCTCTATAAAGAGGGACAAATGAGACTGTGTGCCTGTTGTAATCATGTGATTGAAAGAGTATACTAAGTCTTTTCTTGGAGGACTATTGAATCAAGATAGGAGAGAAAAATGGAAAGAGATTCTGGGAATTTAATTTGCTTGAAGGAAAAACAAGGAAAATTTAGTTAAAATAGTTATGCTTAACTGCAATTTAAAAATGATTCCTAGATTTAAAATCTGAATAACATGTATAATTTGTGCTTCAATAATTGAACTTACGTGAATTCCCCAATACATAATTGAAGATATAAAAGGAGTTAAAATAAAATAGAATTGTTTTATGTTGCAATTATTAAATAACAATAGCTAACATTTGTTTAGTGCTCCTATTTTGCTAAATCTATATACATTGCCTAATTCAATTTTCACTATTACACTAAGAGGTAAATACTTACTACGATATGTACTTCAGAGATAAGAAACTGAGGCCTGCTCAGATATTAAATGGTAGAGAAATTATAGGATAACCTAATGGAATAAATACCATGCAGTCACTAAAAATCGTATTTTAAAGGTGTATTTAATGTATGGAAAATATTTCAAATATGTAAATAAAATAATTAGATTAAATAAATGGTAGTTATTTGTGAGTTTTGGCATTATGAATGATTAACATTTCATTCATTAGTACTATCTTTATTTTCCAAATTTTCTACTGTTGACTTGTACATCTTTTCTAAAGGGGGGAAAACAATTTTATTTATTATTTCATGAAACAGACACGGGGATTTTCTTTAGGCATAAAAATAATAGCTTTGTGCCTACTTTCTTTCAGTACTGCTTTAAGTTCTTTGTTTTTCTATTAATATTTTTATGCCTCACAATAACTTGATGAAGTAGATACTATTATTTTTATTATCATCATTTTACAGTTGACAAACTAAGACACAGAGAGGTTAAATAACTTGCTTAAGATCACAGCTAAAAAGTGGCAGAGCTGGGATTCAAACAATGGAAACACTTTTAGATTCCTTGACTAATCCACGATGCGCTAGTACTAAAACATTATCAATTTTTACATCACTCTTTGATTTTCCAGACACTGTTTAATTTAGACTTAAATACGTGTCTTTAAAATATTTCTTTCACACTTGCAAATGGCAGAGCGCAATATGGTAGTTCCTGGTTTTGGAAGCAATGTGAGCAGGATATTCTCCAAGTACAAAGAGAATCTACATGAAAATTAGAATCATCATTACATTTTCTCCCTGCTGTGCTCTGCAGTCCCTTGTCGCATCACAGCTGCACTGCCAAGAGGAAGGGTGATGACATCATGAGTCTGGTTGACCAGTGTCTCAGCCCTTTTAACACAATCACCCTTTCATTGCTTAGGGATTTCATTTAGTACTCTCCACTGCTGGATTCATTGTAAGAGCAGAGAAGGCAGAATTAGCAGTTACAGATATATGCTCATTTCTCAAGTTATTTTTTTCTTCAAATTAAAGGCATTTCATACATTTGAATAAAAATATAGATCTTAGTTTATATGCTTAAATGGATTTTAAATTCCCAATTTAGACTATTTCATCTCTTCACAGGTCATCCAATCCATCCTATAATATGATTAAAAGAGCAAAGTTGCCAGTAAATCATAAGCCTTTGGCTTTGCAAAGTTACTTAATGTTTTATTGTTTTTGATGTTGATGGTGCTCAGGGCAAGCTGCCCCAGGAAGCACCACTCTGGTATGCGGATTATTTCGAGCTGAAGACAATAAGGACTCAGAGAGCTCAGGAAAAATATTTGAGTTTCCCCTCCCAAACTGCCTAAAGAATTTAAAACCAAAAAATCTGTTTTAGGAAGGGGTTATTATCATGACTGCTATAAAAGATAATTTAGGATAGAGGTTACAATAGAAAAGGCACCAACAAGCCCATCTTATCGGGAGTCCTGTCTCTGGCCACATTCTTTGGATGGCCCTGCGAGGAGTTGTCAGACAATCATTTACAAGGGAAGTCTCCATTTGTAAAGGTATCTCCCTCTCTGTATTGAGAAAAAAGGGGGGGTGAGCTCATTTCTAGTAACTTATCAATGTGGAAGATGAGGCCTTGGGGCTGTATAATAAACCTTACTCTTGTTTACTGTGCTTTAGTGGTAATCTCCTGTAACTGACTCCCCCACCCCCAAAATCCTCCTTTGTCATTGGCTGAAAATGATATTTAAGACGAGAATTTCTGCTATTGTGTTGAGAAACGCAGTGTCCCTGCTTTCTCCCATGTATACATGTTATTAAACTTGGTATTATTTTCTCTTGCTAACCTGTCTTGTTGATTATTTGGCCAGCCAGAAGAACCTTAAGGGAAAGGGCAGAGGGAGATTCTCCCTCTTCCCCCGACAGTTTTGGCGAGCCAGCCAGGAGAAGCACTGGCTGGTAAGTTGCCTTCTCTGGCTGGAAGACCTGCCTTCTCCCTGGACTACTGCAGATGATGAGATACGGGAACGCCTGACCAAAGCCGGCAAAAGGTAAGACTTCTTACCACGTCAGCCTCCCAGAATCTCTATCTGCGGAGTCCGGCAGAAGGAAGTGGTGAGAATTTTTTCTCTTTCTAAATTTAGATTGGCAGGAGAAAATATTTGGGAAACTAGTTTCTTGGGCTTTTAGTGACTCTTGGTTTAAATTTGGTAGAGTACTCTTGGTTTTTGATCTTGATCCCTTTTCCTCCCAGAGGTAGTCTCTGTTTTTCTCTTTTGTCTGTGTCTTTTGTCATAGGAAGGAAATACCATAGGGTAGGACGCAGGCATAGGCCCTATAAGCCTGCTGTCCGGGCCGGCCCCACAGACTGGTGAGTTTGCGGGTCTCACCAGACCGGTGTCTACAAACTTTGCTGTGGGTTATTATGCACATGAAGTGAAGGTCATTGCCAAGGGCATCTTGGAAGCCAAAAAGGCCGCAAATTTAAGTGGGCGCGGGTCTAGCAGTTAAGAGCCATTAGGGCGCTCGCCACTTTCAGAAGACTCCCGTGACAGGATAAGTTGGGTCACGGAACGGGGTAGATGACACAGGTCCCCCGCCAACTGCAAGAAAATGTCCGTGCAACGACGAGGTACTCTGTAAAGCACACAGTCCCCAACCCCGCGGCACCTCCCCCCCAGGTATTATTCTGGCTCCAAGAGACCTAAGGCGTGACTAAAGCTGTCATTGTGCACATAAAAAAAAAAACAAAAAAAAACCGGATGAGGTTTTTCCTTCTGTCTTGTTCTGTGTCCTGAGAAAACTTGGCTTTGTGACCAGTGAGAATATTCTCCTTGGTCTCCACCATACGGAAGGTGCATTTACCGGGGTGCACCTTGGTGGCCAGTCGAGTAGACTGGGGTTCCGAACTGTCTCTTTGTCCGGCTGTGCCAAGCTCTCAGGGGAGTTTGTCATAAAGGGCCCAGTCCATAAGGGCTTTTGTCGTCTTAACCTTTGTTGCTTGTTAGTGCTGGAAAAATCCCATTCCAGTATCGCCCGCCCAGTGTCACAGATTAGCGGGTCTGTGACTGGAGGCGTCCCACACTATTATGGGAGACAGGAGATCCTTACCGCCTGTGCAATGAAGGTCTTTACTTTCTCTGAATATCTTTGGGAGTGAATTCTGTGGATCACGGGGGCTACATCATCTGCGCCCTCACCAGGGATGCCTCTTGCGTCCATGGTGAAGATTTATTCTAAGCGTGGAAAGTTACCTCCGGGTCTTTCCTTAAAAAGGCTTATTGGTTTGAGTCACTATTGGAATAAATATACAAGTGAAGATCCTACTCGTCAATGGCCAGACGACGGATCCTTTGAATTGGAAAAACTTCTAAATTGGGGGAAAAAAAAATGTTTTGAGAGCTCTCACATAATTATTTATTTGGTACCTAAAAAAAGACCAGAAAAAGGAAGGGAAAAATTTGACTAGCCTTAAGACCTTGACTCAGGTTACAATTGAATTGAGAACATGAAAAAGTGTAAGTGTTAATAAGATTATAAAGGTTAGAATGTTTGAGCTAATTTTATATAAAGAGGTTACATCAACTTTGCCTGAGTATGTTTTAAAATGTCTGACTGGGAATGCTTCCCTTGTCCAAAATTAGAAGACCAAGACCTATTGATAAAAATTTTAATGATAATTATGTTTAAAGGTATAAGAGGTGATGAAATTTACATGAAATTTTGTAAGAAAAAAACTGATGTTATTTCTATTACAGAACTGGTTAACAAAAATAGTAATTTAAATGATGGTTAATTTTATCTGAAGTCTTATGAAGTCTTATAGGCAATCTAAATAATTATTGGGAATAAGTAACTAAATAGTTGTGAAAAAGATGAATGTTGGATGAACTTTAAACAATAATTATGTGTTATGGTGGTTACAGCTTCCAAACTCTTTTTGGTGACTTAAAACTTGAGAGTTTTGCTAAGTTTTATGATAAAAATTCTCTGAGTATCATCATTTCCAAATAAGATAAGATATTAGACATTGATTGCTAAATGTACATTTGTCTACTTTTGGCTTTTCATTACAGGAAAACTAAAAGGTGTTTTGGGTCTATTGGTAAACATGTGTTTTATTAAAAGATTGTACTATAAAGTAACATATTTCTAGAAGTTATGAAGTGTTTATAAATTTTCCAAGCCACAAGATACTAATGTAAAAGAAAGTTTACGATTGTTTACTTAGTTTTTACTTACAAATTAAGGTTTCCAAGGGGTAAAATTCCTAATTAGTATATGTGATTGAAGCTACTAAAAATTAAGAAAAATATGTCTGTGTACAAGGAAAGTAAGATGTATAAAGGTACAAAGAATGGAAATATTTTGTTTGGTTAAGAAAGATAAATTTGTCCTCAAGTACTAGGAGGGAAAAGAAAGACATGGGACAAATTCTGAATGTAAAAGGAAAGTTATAGAAGGTTTGTGGAAGAGGAATTCTGGAAAAGGAGTTTTATGCATGGTCAAGTTGGCTAAGATTGAAATGAATTTAATTAAGTAAATGAGTTTTAATAGCAGAAATAAGGTGGTGCAAAATTAAAATTTGGTCTTCTGTCTCTTAAAAGGATAATTTGCTTAAACTTGATAAAGAGGTTACAAAAGATTTTTCTTTACCTTTTTGAGTAAGTCTACCTAAAAGACAAAAAAAAAAAAAAAAAACTGTTAAAATAATTTCCTACGTTCAAAAGACTGAGGTCTCTCTATTAAGACTTTTGGACTGTTAATGCTCTGTTTGCTTTGATTGTTTATATTTTTGACAAGCTCCCCCAAAATTCATATCTTAAAGTCTTTTTTTTAACTTTTATTTCTTTGGGAATTTTCAAAGGGCCCTGGAACTTCTCAAAGAAATTTGCTCTCTTCCTATAAGGGGAAAGATACTAAATTTATTAGGCTTATTCAATATGTTCAATTACATGGAAAGCATTGTCAGAACAGTGATGATAAGCCTGCTTAGGTGCTATTATGTGGGCAAATGTTATTGACATAGGTGTTTTAAAATTGTATAACATTACTGAAATTCTGATCTGTCCTGGTTATCAGTCATAATTCTGGTTATTATTATTTTAAAGTGTTGTATGTCACAAAATTAACCAAATTTCCTTGTCAATTGCCATTTTGAGGTCTTCTTGTTTACAGACTTATTTCTTTGCTCTAATGCTTTTGCAAAATGTTTCGACTTCAGAAAAATTCATGGAAAGGACTCTGACATTTACACTGGAGTACAGGTTTCTGACAAACTTTCTGATCATAAAACTGAACTTGGTAAAAAAATTACAGAAATCTGATGGAGAAACTGATGACATCATAAAGCCACTAACAAAAAGAGTGGGATCAAGAATGGATTACACAGGACTGAATAAACTGATAAGGATGCTTATAATTTTTATGATTTTTCATTTGAAGTATTGCTGAGTTTTTAATGTTTTGTTTTTTCAGATTTAAGGAAAGCTTTTTCTCTTTTCTCCCGAGATAGCTATGACTTATAGCAATTTGGTAAATGATACTTTTGTAAGTAAAATGGAAATATTTATCTTTTTCTCTCTACCTGATCCCTCCAGGATTTGGAAACTCTTAGTAAGTGAGTATTGTTGTTTTCATGGCAATATAGTTATTTGCATAAGTTCGGTAAGAATCTGTTCTCCTTATAACAGGACACAATTGAAAACACTGGTTATATTACCAAGGTTGTGACTGGAACATCATATTTGCCGTATAACCATACAGCTTTTGAAAAATGAAGATTGGACTTTATGGAATAAAGCCACGTGGAAATATTGGCCTGGTACCTTATGTTCCAAGCAGCACTTACCAGGATAAGTAAAGAATGTCACTTATCTGGCAGGTACAAGGAACCTCGAAATATTTGGGGGGAACCTCAGAAGAGAGGGATTCACCCAAATCTGTAGGTATTACAGGCAAAGTCTGATGACAAAATCCTTGGCTTGACTTTCCTGGCCTCGAGAGACCTTTAAAGTTCAATCTGAGATTCCTTATAAAAAGTTCCAGCAAAGCAGATTTAAAAGAGCCTATGTGATCAACTGCTATTCTTGCTGTACCTATGTAAATAATTGGGCCAACTCTATTGGAACTAGACTTATTTTACAAACTAGTTAGTTTTAATTTGGCTATCTTTGATAAAAATGAGGGTGATTTTAGAGAAAAAAATTATATTTCAGTAAAAACTATTTCAGTATAAATTTGCGGATATTAGATCCTAGTTTTGTTGTCTTTTGAGGTTTTTGTTTTATATCTGTTGACTAGACTGGATCCTGATTTCTTCTAGTCTCCTGAAATATCTGGCTACAGATGTCCAAACTAACGTTTTTGATTTTTTTTCCATCATTTTCATTTGAAATCACTGAGAACTGAACCTGCCCTTTTTCCTGAAGCCTTACAAACTGAAGCTGATGAACTTGATATAAACTTAAGAGATGACCTGACGACACCATCAGAGACATTTTAAACTGAAAAGATACTTTGACGCTGACATCTAAAATTCTTCTTCACTGGCTGTCCTCTGAACTCAAAAACTGGTTTACAATTTGCTCTAACCATTAACCTTGTTTTTCTTTCGTTCACACAAATATGCTTTTGGAATCTGCCATGCTGTTGGCACAATTTGGAAATCCTGTAGATTCTTAACTTCTGCAGGAACTCCTATTGCTAATGGACACTTAATTGCAGCCTTATTACAAGTTACTCACCTTCCTTCAAAAATTGCCATTGTTCATTGTTCAGCCCATACTAAGGAGATTGATGTCATATCTTTAGGGAATGACAGGGCTGACAGAGCTGCTAAACATGCAGCTCACTATGGACCCCCTTATCCGTTTTCCACCCAATTTTTAAATCTGCCTTTATCCCTGACTGATGTTATTAACTATCAGGCAAATGCCCCACAATCTGAAAAAGACAATTGGATACAAAAGGGTGCCAAACAATTATCAGATGGATTATACATTGGACCAAATGGACTTCCAGTAGCTCCTTTTCTTTTGACTTTTTGGCTTGCACTTATCTCCCACCAAGTGGGACATATGTGCAAACGGGGGATAGTTAAGGAACTGAAAGACAATTGGTTTTGCCCTGGCATCCATAAAATTTCTGGCCAAATCACCTCCCAGTGCACAACTTGCAAATCTTACCAAGTCTCTGGGAAAAATCAGTGTGATCCAGGAAGTCCTCCCAGGCACGTTGCCTTTTGCGGCACTCCAAATGGATTTTATAGACTTGCCTTCAGCTTTAGGTTACTCTCACTGTTTGGTTATTGTCTGCATGTTTAGTGGATGGACTGAATGCTATCCGACCAGACATGCAGATGCCACAACAGTGGTAAAAAAATTAATAACTGAAGTTATTCCTCGCTTTGGCATTCCTTTATGGATTGAATCAGACCAAGGAACTCATTTTACAGCAGAGATAAACCACTTGCTTACAAAAACTCTGGGGTATTCATTAAAATTTCATACCCCATATCACCCTCAGTCATCAGGGCAAGTGGAACGTAAAAATCTAGATATAAAAAGAACTCTAGGAAAAGTCTGTCAAGAAACTGGACTTAAATGGCCAGAGGCTCTGCCCTTGGCCCTTATAAAGATTCAAAATACTCCAAATAGAAGGCATGGACTGACTCCTTTTGAAATAGTTTTTGGACGTCCGATGTCTACTGACGTCTCTAAACCTTCAATTCCTGGATTAAATGAATATTATGGGAACTTAAGTGAACAATTTGATGCTATGACTTGTTATATACAAAAATTAACTAGTATACTTGAAGCATATCGTCAACAGGTAAAAGAGGCATGGCCACCACCTTCTGACAAGCCTTGCCATCCCTTTCGACCAGGAGACCTGGTGTACATCAAGGTCTTTAGAAGAAAACACGCACTGTCACCTCGCTGGGAAGGACCTTATGAAGTCTTACTGATGACCTGCACTGCCATCAAAATAAAGGAAAAATCTTCCTGGATCCATGCGAGCCACGCCAAAATAGACCCAGAACATCGCTCTCAAGACAACTGGGAGATAATCCCCACAGGAGACCTTAAACTAAGGATTTCGAGGGCCAAAACTCAGGCCCCAGAAGCAGCCGACATCACGAAGTAGACAGCTTTTCCCAAGATCACGGATCAAGAAAACCTACTTTGACCCATTTCCTCCCCCTTGCTTCAAAACTCCCTATATATATACACACTCACACACACAAACTATTAGTGGATATATATATATATATATATATTTTTTTTTAATCATTTAATAGAAAGCTGACTGGAGAGTGCTGGTCTCTATCTGTCCCTCTTCCCCTCTCTAAGTCTCCGCTATGGGCTCTTTTCTGATCTGTGTCTTGCTTTTACTAACTCTCTCCTTTTCAACAGGCCGGGCACAGACCAAACACCCCCTTATGCCAGTTTACCAAGCCCTAGCCACGCTAACTAATCAATCTGACTGTTGGTTATGTCAACAGCTAGATAGTGCAAAAGAACCTGAACTAGTCTTTGTTCCTGCTGATATGAACACCTGGTAGACTAAGTATGGAAAATGGATGAATAACAGAGTATGGTATCCGCAACAAGGGAAACTTCACTCTGCTTCTTCTCCTGGTGAGTCACTTGGGCCCCAGAAAGACTACTTAGAAGGTCAAGGACTGTCCCTTGCCCAAGTACAAGCAATAGGTGAAAGTTTTTCCCTCTGCATTGAAAGTAAACATGGCGCTGGACCTTTCCTGGGTGACATACCGAGCAAACTCTGTGGTTTGATTCCGCAGGTGGCATCTTCAGAACTCTCAAGGGAATTGTAAGTGACTCTATCACTACTCCCTCTGGCACAAACATTTGCCAAATCACCAAGTGCTCTGGATGGCCTACGAGCCACCCGTGTGCAACTTGGGGTATTGCAGCTATCCTCATGGTTAGGCTGCCCAATGCCACAGACTATATATGGGTGGATCAAAAATCTGGACTCACCTGGTCAGGTGACAAGACCAGGCTTTATAGCTGCCAAAATCAGACTGCAGGCCTCCTGTACCAGCTATTCCGCAATCTATTCTGTTCTCGCAGACTGACAGGAGCTCATGGGAAACGGAGATGTTTAGGTAGTAACAGTGCAAGTGGCACAGATCATGAAATAGTCCAGATCCTGGGAACTACAGACTCAATTCTAACCTTGTCTTTAAACTACACTGGTCTTTTCATTTTATGCGGCAACAAAGTGTATAAAGGATTCCCACCTAATTGGTCAGGACGATGCGGACTTGGATACCTGGCTCCTGTCACCAAACACTCCACCTTAAATGCTAGCCAAATTACAAACTTGGGTTCGTTTGTTCATAAGATTGTGCCACATAAACGTGCCAGTCGAGAAATCGTGGAAAATCCATTTGTGTATCACACCTCCAAGTTCTTTTCAGCCTTGAGAGTCCTATTCCCCGGCTTTGGAGATTATGAGTTGGAAAAGGCAATATTAAATCTCTCTATGGTAATGGAGCAAGAGTTCAACACCACCATGCAAACCTTGAACATACTCCAGTCAGAGATTAACAGCCTAGCATCTGTGGTGCTCCAAAATCGACGTGCTCTGGATGTGCTCACTGCCCAGCAAGGAGGAACATGTGCAATCATTGCAAAAAAATGTTGCTTTTATGTGAATCAAACAGGTCAAGTAATATCTAACTTAAATCTATTAAAAGAGAAGATTGACATTTTTCATCAGATAAACGAAGCTCACACATTTTATTGGACTGACTTATTTCCAGGATTGGGGGACTGGTTTGATGGAGTGTGGAGAAATGTGCTCCGATTTGTTCTTTTCTGCCTGTTCATCCTCATTCTAATCTACGTTCTTTTCTCTCTTTGCAGACTTCTTATCACTCGGATACTAACACGATTTCTCTCTCCACAGTCACCAGCTCGGCTTTTAATATGTGAAACTTCTAGGGAAGTTTCAGAGGAGGGAACTGATGGTGCTCAGGGCAAGCTGCCCCAGGAAGCACCACTCTGGTATGCGGATTATTTCGAGCTGAAGACAATAAGGACTCAGAGAGCTCAGGAAAAATATTTGAGTTTCCCCTCCCAAACTGCCTAAAGAATTTAAAACCAAAAAATCTGTTTTAGGAAGGGGTTATTATCATGACTGCTATAAAAGATAATTTAGGATAGAGGTTACAATAGAAAAGGCACCAACAAGCCCATCTTATCGGGAGTCCTGTCTCTGGCCACATTCTTTGGATGGCCCTGCGAGGAGTTGTCAGACAATCATTTACAAGGGAAGTCTCCATTTGTAAAGGTATCTCCCTCTCTGTATTGAGAAAAAAGGGGGGGTGAGCTCATTTCTAGTAACTTATCAATGTGGAAGATGAGGCCTTGGGGCTGTATAATAAACCTTACTCTTGTTTACTGTGCTTTAGTGGTAATCTCCTGTAACTGACTCCCCCACCCCCAAAATCCTCCTTTGTCATTGGCTGAAAATGATATTTAAGACGAGAATTTCTGCTATTGTGTTGAGAAACGCAGTGTCCCTGCTTTCTCCCATGTATACATGTTATTAAACTTGGTATTATTTTCTCTTGCTAACCTGTCTTGTTGATTATTTGGCCAGCCAGAAGAACCTTAAGGGAAAGGGCAGAGGGAGATTCTCCCTCTTCCCCCGACAATGTTTATAAGAGCTAGTTAAAGGTGAAACTTGGTTTTGGAGCTGTAAGTTACTTTATGAAATAGAAGTCTACAGATGTTTAAAGAACAAACAATATTTTTATCAGATATTTAATTAACTAAAATTTAATATCATTAAAATCATACCAATTCATTATGCAGGCATAAATAAAAAACATGTTTTATGTTTTTCAAGAAAGTGTAGAGAGAATTTTTTAAATGGAGAGACATTTTGATTAATGTTCAGAATAAATTCAAAGATCTATTCTGAGTTTACTAATTTAAACAAATATATTAACTTTGAGGCAACTGTCTTAAATGAACATTTATATGAATTTTCTCTCATACAATTAAATCTTAACTATTTGTGAAGATAAAATTCCTAAAAAATACACAAACCCAAAATTAAATTTTTGTAATTTAAGTTTAATAATTTCATTAGAAATAATAATTTCTTGAAGGTTAAATTTTGCCTGTCAGTTATCTCTATTCTCAAGAAGATGAATGAAAATTTTAATTAAAAAGCTAATTCCAAAAATGACATGATAGTTTATTTTAGCCCAACCAGCAATTTTCATGAAAGTTTAGATTAGTATCTTCAAATAATCAACCTCAATATTTGAAGTAGAAAAAATATAGCAAAAGTTAACTTTCCAAACTTGACCTAAAAAAAGTTAACTGTTTCTGAGAATATACAGAATGGAATGTAGTTTTGATAAGAATTAGATATATTCAAGTTAGTGGAATATTATAATAACTTTAATATTTCATTGTCATACAAAATGAAACATTCCTACACTTTTTTTCTTGTTCAATATTAGTGATATTATATTCTATATCAGTAGAAGGTTGCTAAAGAGAAACAGTTATACTGATCCAGTGTAATTAAATAGATGCATATGATCTTAGAAAAAGTAAAAAATATCACATTATACTATACCAATATTCCATTTAGCTGTAGGGGAGGAAGACAATTCCTCTACCCTCTAGGTCCTTCTGGCTAGTCTAAGAATTAACTTGACATGAGACAGAACAATAGGAGAAAATCAAACAAAGTTTAATAACATGTAAACATGGGAGAAACCCAGGAAAACTGGGTAATTTGCCAGGATGGCCGAGGTCACCACCTTAAATACCATCTTCAGCTAAAGACAAAGGGGGATATTAGGGGTGGGTGGAGTCAGTTATGGGAGATTACCAGAAAAAGCACAGTAAGCAAGAATAAGGTTATTATGCAGATTTAAGTTCTTGCCTTCCACAGCAATGAGCATTGATAAGAGTTTCTAGAGATAAGGTCATCCCCCTTTTCCTGGTACAGAGAGGGAGACGCCTTCACAAATGGAAATTTCTCTTACAAATGTAAATAACTTTTACAAAGGGTAACTTTTACTTGGTTTTCAGAGCTTCTCCCTTGTCTGCAGTTTTTAAAATAACCAGCCGACAATAATCCTCATGCCAAAGAGATACATCTTGAGGTGGCAAATTCTGCTCCCGTACATAGCCAAATTTTAGCCTATAAAAGTTGTGCCAAAAACCATTTATGTGTAGGAAGAAGAGGAAGGAGGAAACTGGTGTAAGATGTAAGCAGGAGGAAAGTGAAATCATGTAAAACGAGACTTCTTATTTAAGAATGATTGGAGGAACCCCTAAAATAATACCATTGAATCTAAAAACTTGTCAAGTTGTCTGGAGCTAATGCAAAAAATCATGAAACTTTAAATACATTTTACTCTGTCTTCTTGTATGAGCTCATTTCTTCATTTCCAGCCCACCTCCACCACACACACACACACACACACACACACACACGCACGCAAAGACTCGGAAGTGATTAGAGTAAAAACATAGATTATAAATACTTCAAAAAAGTTGTGCTATTTTACTAACCAAATGTAGCTGTCAATATTTATACATATATATACACAATTAGAGTATCTGAGCTAAAAATAAATAGTAATGAAGCTGATGTCAATTGTGCACGCTTTGATTCTTGGCTGCCTGTCAGTGATCAGATTTTAGACATTTTGAGCCTTTGGATAACTATTTTTTAAATTATCCTAGGCACATAGGATAATATTAATTTTTTTGTCAATAAATCCTCCAAAATATGAATACATTTTGTTCACATTCAAGTGGAATGCATTAATGAAATTGTCCAATAAATGGAGTGGCACAAAACTTACATTTTGGAAACAATAACAATTTTCAATTATTAAAAATAAAGCTTGTAAAGAGGAAGACATTAAAATTTATTCCTACAAAAACTATAGAAAGACTGAACAAATTAAACAATAAGAGCTTACATGGTGTGCAGATTTAATTTTGATAGTCCACAAACATATTTTGGAATACCTTTACATGTGGGAAGAATTTTTGATGCAGTACTATTTTTTAATTTATATTCTATACTGGCATGGAATTAAATGGAGAAATCCTATGATTTTGAAGCACTTATATTTGGTAAAAGAGGCATAAATAAAAACATCCAAATGAGTCATATATGGAGTCAACTTAATTTAACAAATTTTGTCTTGTGAAATATTAGTTAAAAATATTAGTGCTCTGAATAAAGGCAACAGGGTAGTACCTATGAATCTATGGGGGCTGAAATATGTTCACATTTCATTGCAAAAAGATGAAATTGAAGCTATTCACCATTTTTTAAAGTTTGTCTTGTTTTTACCAGATACAGAGAAAGAGAAAGAGAGAATTTTTTCAATTAAAAATGTTATAGTCTGCAGAAAAGTGGCGGTTAGATATATCAACATTTTAAATTTTATTAACTAAAAAACTCAACTTTGGGGAAGACTGTGGGTGATTTCTTTTTTTAAAAAAAAGAAAAAAATTATATTTTAACAAAAATTTTGCAGAAAAATACCAGTTGCAAAGTATACTAGATAAGCGCAGCTAAGGAGTAAAGTACATGAATACGTAACAGAAAAAATATTTTGCTTATTTCACTTTTAATATAAATGATATTTTTTGTTTTAATTGATATACCTTTGCAGCAATGTGTATATAATTAACATGGATGCGTGTTAAGTTGTTTAGAAATAATTTTATTTTAAAAAATAATTTTTGAATGGTCATTGGCCACCAATAACACAAAATAAAATAAAATAAAATAAAATAATTCGGTCAATGAATAAATACCTGAATAAAATTTTTTGACCATAAGACGTCCTGGTTTGAATGATAAAATATACATTTGATTTATATGTAAGTATTAACTTTCCTCATTTTAATACAGCTATACATCTTTATGTTTCTTCCAGTGAGTAACATCTTCTTTCCCTAGATATTTTTATTGCTGGATCCTTCTAATTATTAGGAACTTTACTCAAATGTTGTCTCCTCCTTTCATCAGTCACGCTTTGTCTTTTTTTTCCCCCCAAAGCCCCAGTAGATAGTTGTATGTCATAGATGCACATCCTTCTAGTTGTTGTACATGGGACGCAACCTCAGCATGGCCAGAGAAGCGGTACGTTGGTGCGCGCCCGGGATCTGAACCTGGGCCGCCAGCAGCAGAGCACGCGCACTTAACCACCAAGCCATGGGGCCGGCCCAGTCACGTTATGTCTTAATTGTATTTTTTTCATTGCCAGTCTTCCTATCTGAAATTATTTTATCATAATTATTTTTTCGGGTATTGTCTCCCTTCAGTGCCATGGGAGCAGGGCAGAGAATTTTTTCAGTATTATTCCAGGCTATGCCACTCCACCCGGAATAAATAGTACCTGGAAGAGAACTAGAGGTTGCTCATCTACTCCAATGCTTCATTATCTACGTGAATAAAGGGAGGATTTGCTTTAAATATTATAACTGATTAATCTATTCACAAAGCAATTATTTAGTAGTGTTTTATATCCTATTTGTATTGTTTGTAGATATGCCACTGGAAACGTCAGATTTTGGAGATCTGTCTGTCATCCACAGCACCCAGATGTTTTTATACCTTTGTGATGTTTTTTCGAATGCTTTTCTCTACTCACGTCATCAACCTATTATCCTAAACCACACTTTGGTTATAAGTTAATCTTACTTCTTTTCTAAGAATCAAATCAAGTATCACCTCCTACAAGGTGTTTGACTCTGAAGCTGTCTAAATGCCCTCTCCTCATCCTCTCTAAAACTCTGAGTGCGCTTCTAGCAGGATGCTGCATTCATAGAAATGGTCTGTGCCTTCTTCATCTTTGTTTATCAAGTACATAATACACAATAATTGACCGAGGTTTTCAATAAATACTTCCTCCAAAATGAAGTTAGGTTGATCCACACCATGTGAAAACAATTTGGCATTCCATGTACTCTTAGAACTTTGATGAATTGTCAAGGAATAAGTAAAAGACCAATTCTTCAGACTTTCCGAAGACACAGGTGATTTCTAGATCAAAATTATTCTCTTATTATTCTCTATTGTGAATGGGATAAAACCATAACAAGGCCTAAGGAGAATTAGACTGATGTAGGGCTAAAGCTGACTCCTCTCTCATTCAGTGGTGTCTGGTAGTCAGGGCGTTTCTACTCTAAAACAACCTATGAAGTGAGAATCAAAAATGAGAGCAGTTCCATCCCCCAGGCTTCCCTGAGCTATTGGAGCTCGTTCTCTGTTTTGGCATATAGTATTTTAGTAATAACTCTAACGAATCCATTTTATTAAGTTTATGAATATATTTTATTATAAATATCATTTCTGACTTGCTCTGCCCTCCCTCAACTTCATAGAATACTTGACACAGTATAAAGTACATGTTATGTGTTTATAGTAGGAAGAATAATGGCCCCCAAAGATGTGTACATCCTAATCTCTAGAATTTATGCATATGTTATGTTACATGCACAGGAGAATTAAGGTCACAGATGTAGTTAAGGTCGCTAATCAACAGACCTTAACATACAAAGTATCCTGGATTATTCAGTGAGCCCAAAGTAATCATAAAAGTCTTTAAATACAGAAGAGGGAAGCATAAGAGGCAGTGTCAGAGTGATGTGATGTGTAGGGGAGGAAAAATTATTTTTCCTCTATCCTTATGAGTTTTTGGCTGAGACCCTAATGTAAGACAGATTAACAAGAGAAAAACTAATAGGAGTTTATCATGTATACGTAGGAGATACCTAGGAAAATTGAATAATACCTTAAGATGGCCCAACCCACCACCTTAAATATCATCTTCAGCTAAAGACAAAAGAAAGATGTTGAAAGGAGAGGGGATACCAGATATGAAACCAGGAAAATCTTGATAAACAGGAGTAACATTTGTTATGCAGATTTAAGTCTATGCTTTCTCCGTTGATAAGATTCTCTTGTGATTTAAAGTCATTCTTCTCTCCCTGGTACAGATAGGGAGATACTCTTACAAGGGGAGATTTTCCTCATAAGTGTAAATGTCCCTTACAAAGGAGTAGCTTCTACTCTGTTTTCAGATCTTCTCTTATGTTTGCAGTTTCTCAAAAATAATCAGCTCAAAATAATCACTATGCCCAAGAGGCACATTCCAGGGTGGCATATTCTGCTACCCTTCAGACGTGGAAAAGACTCATCCACCCACTGCCATATTGCTGCCTTTGAAGATAGAAGGTAACTGTGAGCTATTGAATTCTGGCACCTTTGGAAGCTGGAAAAAGCGATAAAACATATTCCCCTCTAGAACTTCCAGAAGAGAACTCAGAAGTTGCAGATACTTTGATTTTAGCCCAGTAAGACCTATTTTGTACTTCTGATGTCTGGAACTCTATGATAAGAAATTTGCATTGTTTTAAGCCACTGAGTTTGGAGTAGTTTGTTACAGTGGCAGTAGGAAACTAATACAGTGCTAAAACAATTGTCATTAAATATGATTCCCGTTTGAATTCTCACTTTCTTGATGTCTATTTTTTTTCACTTATATGTTACCCTGAAAGTGCTTATCAAAGATAGAGTCTATTTTCTGGTTTTTGCTTTGCCAAATACCCTATCAACACTCAACAAACTTTAAATAACTGAAGTAATACCATGTAAAGGATAAGCAGCCTTATATTGATGGTGCTTTGTTCTGAATTACTGGTCAGAGATTTAAATAGTTATATAGTTTAAAACAGCTCTCTCTCACACACACACTAAACTCCGCCAAATATTAGGAGTTCTTGATGTTCAATACGTACTTATATGGTGAGGAAAATGTTATAAATGTGGTAAATTATGGCCAATAAAATTGCTGATTTGTAATTTGGAATCTGGCAAATTGGAGACAACGTGGCTAGTCAAGAAAAAAATTAATCTTGTCCATCAATTTTCCTAATAGCAAAATAAAATTCTGACTAACATCTGTGAAAATAATTGAGAGCATTTCTCTCCCTAGCTTTCCCTCATAAAATGATGATTTAACTCATTTGTAAAGTGTGAATTTTCCTCTCTCCTCACTAAGACAGAAAGAGAAATGGTAAGACACAACACAGCCATGTTTGTTTTGGCAGAAAAACACAACTGCAAACAGTAACAAAAATTGCTATTACTGTTTTTTTTAAGTAACATTATCTGCTACCTATTCCCTTTCCACTAGAGCAATAGATTTTTATATCCATTTCTTTTTTCCTTGCTGCTGGCTGACAAAGGCTGTGGGCAGAGCAGAATTCACATCTCACATTCCTCCTTACCCTTCCCTGACAAAGATGCACAGTCTGTATGTTTGATGTATTATTTCCTCCACAGGAAACAACCGTGCCTCAAGAACAAAATATGATACAAAAGGCTCAGCTTTGCCTGGTAAATAAGTAGCAAAACTTTATGGAAATAAGGCCAGTTAGGAAAAACAATAGCATCTCTATACACATTGGGGTAAAAAAAAATTGTGTATAATTTCTAGGTGGCCCTGGAGGTAATTAGTAAAAGCACAATTTATTTTAATATATATATATATATAATACTGTTGGTTCACAAACTGGCCCCTGTACACAGAGGGCAAGGAGAGACTGAAGAAAGAGGCAGACCACTCCCGATTGTTAGGTAGCAGGTGTAATAAGCAAGGGAATTTACATATGAGGCTTTTCTTGGGTGGCCACAAGATGAGTAGATCTTCACACCCACCCTCCAGAATCTTAAAGGTCTATAGAGAGTTCTTACCTGGATTTAGTCACATCTACGGTCCAGATGGTCTCAACAACACATTGATCTCTCAAGGCCGTGTCCTGGAAAACTGTTCCCACTGTGAGAATGGTGGGAAGAACATACATTCCAAGGACAGAGGAGGAAGTGAGAAGCCTCCGATGGCCCGGGTCCAGCTCAAAGGTCAACCAATGGGTGGTCAAATCCTCTTGTTGACCTCCTCCAAAACCCCACCCTTTGTGACTGGTTCTTACAATTTTACATGTCCCTCCTTTTCCACAATGTGCCCTGAGCTGTCAGCAAGGGGTTTCATTAGCACGAAGGTACCTCATTTGGCGGCTTTATGGTTGTACTAGTGGCAGATACCACAATGACAATCTAGGCAAATGCAAGAGAAAACACAGATTAAGATAATGATTCCAAAAATAAGAAACAACTTTTTCCTCCAAGAGCCCCATGTTCTGAACCATTGAGATATTAAGTCCCCTAGGCTGGGGGTTGGATGACTTATGGCGTTCACTTGTGTCCTCATGTGAATTAATAAAGATGATACATAAGGAGGCTCATCAGGTATGAACACACGACATTCTGTTTGGTTAATGGCTCAGGTTCCTCCTTGAGAGGCAGTAATAATGTCCAAGACCATCCTATTGTGGAGGACAGCATTTCTCATTAGAGACAATTCAGTGTTCAGTAAGAACAGGTTTTGTTGGCTATTATTTAAGTCTTGTTGGGTGAATTTAGTAAGGGTTTCTATGTGTGCTATAAAATCTTCCAAGCCGATGGAGGGAACAAAAATGGTGGCCAAATGATCATACTAATGGAAAATAGAACATGTTCATCTGGCTCGAGGAAAGGGAGATTGGCAATTTTTGTTATTGTGGGCAGATTCTCCCCTGTGCCCAGGGAAAACCGAGAGTGCAGCAGCCCAACTACCCAGGTAGAAGTCATAGCCAAAGACTTATGCCAAACAACCATCGGGTCGCATTTGGGCTACCCAATAAATACCTGGATGACATGACCAGCCACTGCCACACAGTAGCTATCCTTTAACGTGACAGAATGATACACAGTTCCAGTGATATCCACCCCATATTCCTGGTACAATTGGGTTGGTTCTGTTTTGAGTGATTTTTCTGTTTCTAATATAGGGGTGCCTAGGTCCTCAAATGTCCACAACCCAAGATAAGCCACCTGAACCCACCGCATATCTGAGCATAGCCACCCAAGGCTCTAATGATGGTATTTTTAGGACCTTTCTGGTCAGCAGTTTGATAGGCTGCCTGTATAGTTGGAATGACAGAAAAAGAATATATATGCCCAGCGTTATTGATAGTGCATGTCACAGGCTGTGTTTCTGGATTGGTATTGGTAATACCAGATGAATTAAGAGTACCTGTTCTTCCTGCTTCCTACTCTTCCTTGCTTAGAGTACTTTAGGGCCTTCCAATCTCCTCACCAGAGGAGTGATACCCTCCATGGTAATTCTGACAGAGAGGGATAGCTGCCCACATACGCAGCAGTTGGATCGATTCCTTTGCCAAGCATACAAATGGGCCCACTATAGAAAGGTTATCTTCATCAGGTGCCCATCCCATGACCTGACACCACAGGAGAAGTAGAAGTCTAAGGTCAAAAAGACAGATATTTAGTATGAACTTGTATGGAAAAGTCTTCCACTTCTATAAGAATTACACTCGTGGCCTGATCCTTAGATATTAATGTGGCTGCAGCTTTAGGAATATGACCCGGTTGTGCATACCATACATGTTGGCCAGGGGAGGCAACACTGTCAGGTGTGAGATGTGCCAGAACAAACCTTCACCTTCTCCACTCTTTAAATGATGTGTGTTCTATTCCAGGTATAGTGCATTTCTACAGTTCTGGCTTGCTGCAGGACAACGGGATCCCAGTGGAGGTTGAGTGGTCCTCCCTCATCAAGGGGTGCAAAGTAACTCACCCATCTCAGTGGAATATCCCATTGCAAATTCGGTAGATAATGCCTTTACTAGGCGTGATTAGACTTGGTGTTCTCAGCAGCATAGTATGTTGATATATGGTGAGGATCAGGGCAATGGCTACCTCTCGAACTTCCACACCCTTCACAGTGTTCAGTGTCTTGGCAGGGATCCCCAGTCTGGTACGTGAGGCAACGGGCCCTACTGGTTGATCAGTCAAATGTATTCAAGTCTGGCACAGTTCTTAAGTCTACCTGGCCAAGGTGGTTTTACCTGTTAGTAGTTTAATCTGCTGCTTTAATACTCCATTCTTTCTTTCTACCAACCCTGCTGCTTCCAGGTTATAGAGAAGATGCAACCTCCATTCTATGTCATTGTCTTTTGCCCAGTCTTGCACATCATGTCCTTTGAAATATGACCCCCAATAACTGTCTATTTGATGAGGGTATCTATACATGGTACTCAGCTTCTTTAATCCATTAACGGTGGCAGCCTGGTTTGCATGGCAACAGAAGAAAGCTTGGGTTAGGCCAGATGAGGTGTCCACACAAACCAAGGCATACTTAGAACCTCTACTCTAAATATGTGGGAGGGAGGAAGCCAATATAATTAATTTACCAATCCCTCACCAGTTGAGAACTCTGTTGGATGACCCCAGACTTCTTTGGCAATTGCCTTGGGCATTGTTTAGAACACATATGACATGCTGTTACTGCATTAATCAAGTCACTGTATTTCAAGGGCAATCTGGCACCCTTAGCAATATGCCACCCCACTCAGACACCACAGTAGCCACTCTTCCTACACTCAATCTACTGTATCTACTGAAGGGTCAGTTGCTAGAGCTTATACTTGAGCTGGTGCATCACCTTCCTGATTGCCATGGGATGTCAGCACCTTATGGTCCAGGATGTGGAACACAGTGAGGACTGACTCAGGCTCTTGCAGGATAACCCAAACGTCTTTCCACATATACTGACCCCACGGGAGCTCATTCATGATTCTCCACCCCTCTGCATCCCATTGTCCAAGACACAGGCTTAATCCCTTTAGAATAACCCAACTGTCATTGCAAAGGGTTAATGGCCAGGGCTTATGAGTGATCACCAACCAAGTTCTCTGAGTTGAGTGCACTGGCTGCTGTGGTTTGTTCCTATTTCCATCAAGATTGAGCTGAATAGTACCTACAGTCCATATGAGTGGATTGCCCTGACTAGACCCACCTGCATACCAAGCAGTAGCGAGAATTTTCCCCACTCCCTCTGTCCAGGCCACAGGGACTGCCACAGGAATAGGGGCAGATGCATTTGGAGGACCTACATATTCTACAGGGCTTAGTAGCACCTGCATTTCTAGAGATAGTAGACTGGTGAACAATGTGCTTCTCTGCTGCAAATAGACATGCCATTTAGTCAAAGTGGGAGTTGAGCCACAGAAGAGGTGGGTCAATGGAACATATTCTCAACTCACTCCTTGACAGAATGGGTAGTTCTTACCATGAAGCTTCTCACAAGTTTCTTTGTGACAGGATCTAACTGGAGGAATTCTGTGTACACTGCTAGGCGCTCTTGCTGTATGGGAGTATATAAGGTTTCTGTCCCCTTCTAGATCTGGGACAAAAATCCTAGGGGTACTCTCTCCTTCTGTTGTCTCTGCCACAGTGCCCAGTCCATACCTTCCAGAGTCACAGATACATCTAACTCAAATTGTAGCCCTGCTTGAGAGATACCTAGAGCTTTAACATATTTTTCTAGTATTTTTGCCTTCTAAAAGGGGGCTTGCTGCTCTGATCTCCAGTCTCACGTGTGCCCTTTCTTTACCAGGCAGTATTAGGGATGGAGGCACTATGCCAAGTGGGGAATAAAAGCCCTCCAAAACCCCCAAATCCCTACAGACTTGCACCTGTTTCGTGTTCTTAGCAGTTGGATAGGCTTGCACCTTATTAATCACAGCTTCTGGGACAATGTGCATCTTACCCAGCCAAATGACTCCCTAAAACTTTATAGTGGTGCCAAGGCCTTGGATTTTCTGTGGGTTCACTGCCCATCCTCTCCCTTGCAGAATCTCCAGCAAAGTGCAGAGCGTCCTGCAGCAGAAGCAAGTCTTCACATGTTAACATTATATCAGCAAAGTAATGGGCCCATTTTACTGATGTAGGGAAGAAGAATAGGACATATTGTGGGGCTATGCATGTAACATTGGGACAGAACTTGAAAGGTTCGTTGTTGCATTTTCCACATGAAGGCAAATTGATCTTGCGACTCAAGAACCAGGGGTATACAGTAAAAAGCATTTGCTGAGTCTAGTATAGCATGGTACACTCCTAAAACTGATCAAAGTATCTAAGATGGTGGCAGTATTGGGCACAACCCCACATGGGGGCACTATCTTGTTCAATTCTTGGTAGTCCACGGTCATCCCTCATAAACCATCTGGCTTTTTACCAGCCAAGCTGGGCTGTTGAAAAACCCCATCCGGATCCCACGTCACACTGGGATGTGAAAAAAATCCCACATCCCAGGGCGTGCAATCCCAGTCAGTTCTTGGATAGTTTCTCCTATTACCTTATGCGCTTCAGGAAATTTACATTGTTTGACAGTTACCACTTTTCATGGGGTCAGTAGACTTACCAGTTCCCAGTTGGCATTTCCTCTCAGCACGGGTTTGATTACTGTAACCTGGAGGTGTAATTCACCCACAGAGTTTTGTAGACATTGACCTTGTAGGATATCAATGCCCAATATGTTTTCTGGTATTGGAGAGATGAAAACGTCATGTTCTTGTGGAGGAGAATGCCCAATTTGCAGTGTCAAAGGAACTTTCCTGACCATAACCGTTTGCCCTCCATAATGATCAATGGTACTGAGGGAGCCAGGAAACTTCTGAGGGTTACAAATATAAGAGTACACTCAGCTCCAGTATCTAACACAGCTATCATCTTTTGTTTATTTCTGGGGGACCAGAGAATAGTGAGCCCAACATGAGGCCTCCAATCCCCTCCAACAGCCTTCACCTGGAGACAACCTTGGCCTACATTTTATACCTGGGGTGTGAGAAGCACCCACCCTGAATAGGACTGTATCCCTGAGGCCTCTGCTGAAGCAGGTGAGGCATCAGGGATGGTAGGGGCAGGTGCACAGGTCTGAACTGTTGTTTAGGTTGTAAGGCTTTCCACAGGCCCACCAACATAGCGTTGGTTTGCTGATCTGTCTTTTCAGGCGGGATCTTGGCAGCGAGGAGGTCAAACCGCATTTGTTCCAGATTACTTTTACTGGATGCTGTACAACTGATTGAGACAGCTTTTTGGCTTTCTGAGCTCTCTCTCTGTCTCAGGTCTTTCCCACAGCCCATATCTTTTTCCAGAAATTCTCAGTTTCCCCCAGATCAGCAATGAATTTTCCAACACCATAAAAGTCTTATCCCATGACTGGACTCAGCATGGCTAGCAGCATCTCATACCAGGTGGAGTTCTTGGCTTTCATTTCTGCAGTGAACGTGGCCTGATCAGGGGGCCTTCAAAGACAGGGGCATAGATTGCCTGTTTCATTCCCAGCTTCCTGAGAAGTCATTGTACCTCTTCTATAGATTTCCAGGGTCCCACTTGCCCAGAGATATCCCGCTCATTGGGCCAAGTCTCCCAGTAGGCTAGAATAATCCAATCTATAAGGTAGTGAGTGCCATATGGGCACTGCCAGAGGGCAGGGTGTATGGTGATGTTGCTCATTTTCTCTGCCTCTTTCCTGATCAGAGAAATGCCATCACCCTCAGTATCCTATAGCCACACTAGCCATGCTTTGATACCTTCCCTGGCCTTTTGCTGCAACTTGACAGCTATATAAATAAGCTCAGTAGGTGTATATCTTCTTGCTATCAATGTCTCCTGCACTGGAAGCTGCCCAGCTGGCAAGGGTTGTAGCTGTGCTTTTGCTTTCTTCTGAATTAGGGGCCGGACAGCACAGAGCATTTTATCAATTTCACTGTCGATCACCACAACATTCTCCTCTTCACTCTCCTCGCTTTCCTAGGGATTCCACCTCTTGGCATGCCAATCAGGCTTTGTCACAAGTGCTCAGACTTTAACCCACAGCAGGTTGTGCTCTCCTAGCTTTGCTAAGTGGCATGCTCAGGTCTCCAGCTTATTATCCTGCCCTCCCACCTTGTCTGCCAGCCCTGAAGCTAGCATAGTGGTGGACAATCGCAAGTCCTTCTCTAACCTCAGCTCTCCTTCCAACTTTCTAACTTGAACTTCAGCCTCTATTTGGGCATCAGTAGCCAACTGAACAGCCCAGAGTAGAGGCCAGGACACTGGGGCAGCTGTTCATTTTCCTTCTTTGCCATAGTGCATTATGCTTTGTTTCTCAAACAAGAGCATCAAACCACCCAGCATTTTCGGGGAATCCCCACACTCATGCAGTGGTCCACAAGCATCTAACACACAGGCCACCCCTCCCCACATAGAGATTGATGGCCCACTTGGCATTTCCCCCATGGATGCCTCTTTTCCCCATGAAAGCCCCATTTCTTTGGTCTCCTGGTTGGCTTGCCAACTGTTGGTTCCCAAACTGACCTCAGTACAGGAGGGGCAAGGAGAGACCAAAGAGAGAGACAAACAACTCCAAATTGGGAGGTGTTAGGTTTAATAAGTGAGGGAACTTACATATGAGGCTTGTCTTGGGCAGCCACAAGACGAGTAGATCTCTGCACCCGCCCACCAGAATCTGAAAAGCTTATGGAGAGGCCTTAACTAGGTTCAGTCACATATGCTGTCCAGAAGGTCTCAGTAACACCTTGCTCTCTCAAGGCTGTACCCATGAAAATGGCTCCCACTGTGGGAATTGTGGGCAGAACGTACATTCCAAGGACAGGGGAGGGAGTGAGGAGTCTCAGATTGCCTGGGTCCAGCTCCTGGATCAACCGCTCATCATGTCCTCTTGATGACCTCCTCCAAAAAATATAATAACATAAATATTCTTCAGACTTTTTGACAAGATTCTTTTTGACAATTTGATGAAAGTTACGAATGTCCTCTCTGGAAACCTCATACAGTTTTACACACACAAACACACCAGCTTGGCAGACCATTTACAGTTGGTCTTGGAACCCCTAGATCTTATCTATGGACTGTCTAGGTATCCAACAAGCCTACACTAAGACCCACTAGTTGAAATAAGTGTGTATTACTGTTCTTTTCTATTATTCAAATAAGTCTGAAATGGTGTGTTATACTAGTAAACTAAATTCTCTCTAAGTGAATAAATTAACCTGAGTTACACTGTATCATATGAGAGGGTTTCAGATGAAAAAGAAAAAAGCAAAGGAATTACCTGAATGAAGTGAGAAAGTGGCTCTAAACATTTTGTCAGGTATTACAGTAGTGTTTTTGTGCGTGTGTGTGAGACAAGGATGAACAAGGTGGAGTTGCTGCCCACAAAGACCACAGGCAGGAAAGTTCTGAGGTCCTGGGAAAGGAGAGGACCATTACTTCAGATGATTTGAATAATGCCAAGGTAGAGTCTGAGTCATGCTTGGAAATCTCAAGATCGTACCCAGACGGAAAAAGGATGCAATAAATATGAACAGAGTAGGGAGAACCTATGTTCTAGGGAGTGGTGAAAAGGATCTGATGAGGTACAACTTAGAGATTTCAGAAAATAGTTGACAAATTGTGACATGTTACTTGACACAGGTTATGGTGTCTGGCAGGTCCATACAACAGCACTCAACTCAAAGCACCTAAATTGCAGATTGGGGCAGCATAGCATAAAACAGGTTTTGGAATAAATTTGATGAGGTTTGGCTCTGCTATGTAAGCACTCTCTTACCCTGAGAAGATAATTTAATCTTGCTAAGTCTGTTTTCTCATTTGTAAAATCTGTGAAACAGTTGCACCTACCTCATAGCATTTTTCAAAGATCAAAGAGGACAATGACTACAAAGGACTTACCATAGTGCGTTGTAACATAGAAGGCAGAAGAAAAATGTAGCTATTGATATAATTATCATATAAGAATTAAAGGATATTACCTGTTTAATCAATGTACAACTATTGGGTTAATTATATTTTAGTTGTAATCATGAATTTTGGTGTATTCTTAATTTCATTCACTTATTCAACTGAGATTTATTCAGAGCTTATAATGAACCAGCAAGGTTTTAGGCACTGGAGATATAGTCCAGATATCTTTATAGAAGATAAAGTCCCTAGCCTCATGTTCTTTCATTATATTATCTTTGGGAAGACAAATAGTAAACAGACAAATACACAGAAATGTAGGATGTCACAAGATCATGAGAGTTTTTGAGAAGATTTAAGTGTCTGAAAGAGGTTTGGAGAGTGAGTGGGTTTGATAATACCATTTTGTTTAGAATGGTCAGAAAAGGACCATTGGGACCTTGGAGGAGAGGAATAATATGGTCTGAAATACTTTAAAAAGATCACAGGGGTGGCACCGTGGTGCAGTGGCTAAGTTCACGTGCTCTGCTTCAGTGGCCTGGGGCTCGCAGGTTCGGATCACAAGTGCAGACCTACACCACTCATCAAGCCATGCTATGGTGGTGTTCCACATACAAAACAGAGGAAGATTGGCCCTGAGCTCACATCTGTGCCAATCTCCCTCACCAAAAAAAAAAAAAAAAAAAAAAAATTTTAAAAAAGCATCACACTGGCTACTATGTTAGAAATAGACTGTTGGGATATCAGTTAGGAGGCTGTTGAAAGAAATACTGTGTGGTTTGATACTGTGTTGGACCCAGGTTATAGCATTGAAGGTGTTGAGAAATAATAAATTCTGGATATATCATAAAGATAGAGTGGAAATTACTTGCTTATAAGTCAGATATGTGTGTGTGAGAGAGACAGAGAAGTATCAAGAATAACACACTCAGCCATTTGGAAATCTGATCTTTAGCCAATTATTTAATTTATGTTAATGATGACTTGTCTAAAGTAAAGGCACTGCCTTTTAAGTTATAAAAACAAATAGCATTATCAACTCAAATAAATCAAGTTTATCATAGCCAAATAAAATAACTACATGAACACTGAACTATTAATGCAAAAAAATTATAATCATTCATGTAGACATTTCCACAGTGTGACTAAGAGATAGAGACCATACTTTTTGCATGTCCTGGGATGGCAATATTTCTTATTTTATGCAATTTTCTTTAAATATATTTGGACTACACAAATTTTTATCTTTGTAAAAATTTAACTAATGTTTCAGTAATCAAGTGGGACTAAGAGTTCATTTTTTCCCTTATTCAGATAAATTATTGTCTCACATTACTTTGGAGGCAAGCTGGAACATACAGCAGCCGCAGCAGCTCATAGCAAACTATTACCCTTATTATTCTTTAGGAAGATAAGTCAGTGGAAAAATAGATGTTACCTAGAAACACTAAAGCATGTTCAGAATAGACTGAGAAGGAACAGTCTGCCCCACTACAAATATATATTTAATGATTACATGTCCTATTTGCGGGGAAATCTACCCAAATATATATCCAAGATTGCCCTCTGCCAATCTCAATTTGTTCTCATTCATCAACTCCATCCTATTAACAGTTTTAGTGAAAACCATCATGCCTGTGTCTGGGAGGAATGGCTAATGGAGATTGTGAAGTTATTTGTATGGAAAAATTATTTTTAAGCTTCCACAACAAACCAGTGCTTGCTTTATTATTTTCTAACAGAAAAAATATATACATTGTTTCCTTTTTGCCTCTCTGGTCCTCTCTTTTAAATAACTTCACTTCTTCCATTTTTATGAAGACTTCAATTTAGCTCTCAAATCTCACACTCAAAATTCTGAAGGAGAATTGCTATCTCCTGTTCTAAATATTTTAAGCTAGACAAAAAAAAAAAAAAAAAAAAACAAACAAACTCTAAGCAATCCTGGCATATACAAAAGAGAAGAGCATATGAAGAAAAAAAATCTTTAAGAGCCATTATTCCATTGTCTGCTATGTTTTTCTATTTTAACATAAATTTTTTGGAAAATATACTTGCCTTAGTATTCACAGTAAGTGCCTTATTTAATTTTCCCCTTTCAGAAGGATTTGCAAAAGTTGGAGAAGAAATGCTGATTTTTTTAAACCTGCAACTGGAAAGATACTAAATGCCTGACAGCAGCGGGAAAGTTCAGCACCCATTATGGAAGCACATGAAAATACGGATAGGGATTTCAGGGATTCTGATCATATTTCTAGCATGCACTTTCTTCCTCGTGCTGAGAACTGCTCTCATGGCTCTGAGAACATTTGCAAACTCAGTGTCTTTCATGATAATCACTTTTCGGCCTTTCTACTGTCAAAAATTTTTAGCAAAGTGTATAATATCTACTCTTTCCAATTATGAGCATAGACAGCACTACATACTTTTGTGTGTTTACTGCCCTGTTTAAACTTACAGTCCCTTCTTTGTTGTATAGAAATAATATCCATGAAGTGAATTGTTTTATTTTTCAATCAAATATGAAAAAATTTATTGCAAAGTTTTTGTTTATCTTTATTTACTCACTAAAATGTTAGGTCTTTTCATCCTGCATAAGTTTATCTATGCATGCACACATATTCATATATTTATAATATATCACAGGATAATAATGTCGATTTAATTTAAGCACTATCATGTATTTCATGGCTAATTTCATATTTTGCCTGTAAGAAAATTGAGATTCAAGAGGAAGTGCCTTGCCTTACTTCTCTCATTAATTTTGTGTTAGAATCACCATTATATTTCTGTCACTGAATTCAGTACATTTTTTTATAACTCACATCTATATGTACTTTCTTCCTATTGGTCCGTAACCAATTAAAATCTTCCACTTTCATAGTGTTAACATTTTAAAAGGACTATATAGCATTTGAAAGAACAGAGAACATTTAAAACATGCATTAGTCTGTTGAACAAAATCAATAAGTGATCAACCTCTTTGTGTAACAGCAACAAAAATTTAAAAATCATAAAAAATAACATTTAGGTTAAATGAAGATTTATGTATATTTTAATTATTTAAATAGTTCAGGTACCAATTATTTTTGGCATATTTATGTAAGAACAGATATGGAATTCATTCATGAATGTTTAAATCACTATAATGATGAAGTGAAAGGAATTCTTTCCCACCTTGACATCTCCAGTAGATATATCTGGATATTTTTAAGTCAAATTTAACATATGAATGTTAATCAACATAATAGTTCTAGCACTGAGTTTTTGTACTATGATGTATAAGGACAATTTTTAATTCATATTTTAGTTGTGGAATTAAGTTCATAATCTCAAGGAAAAGTGTTGTTTTTCTTTGAGATGGCCATCTTAAGAAATGGATTGGTGTAGAATGGTGTTTTGTAGACTCTAGTAATTGTCTGTTCACTGTTATTTTGTCAAACAGTAAAATCTATAAAAGGCTTGTTTGGTGGTAAGTAACAGAATAATCAAACTAACCAAGAAAACTACCTATTTAAAAAAAAAATAAAATTCATTGTAAATATTTTGTGGTCAAGGAAGAGATCTGACTATTAGAAATGGAGTAGTCACTATATCTCTTTTTTCTCTCTCTCATTTGCTTGTTTTAATACCCCTCACATCACACCAGCTGAATCACTGTTGGTTCCCTTATTTTGGATTTCTCAGGATGCTAAAGTTTAGTCAGGTTTATAGATTAGACATTTGTAATGGTTAATTTTTTTTTATTTTTTGGTGAGGAAGATCAGCCCTGAGCTAACATCCATGCCAATCCTCCTTTTTTTGCTGAGGAAGACTGGCTCTGAGCTAACATCTATTGCCAATCCTCCTCCTTTTCTTTTCCCCAAAGCCCCAGTAGATAGTTGTATGTCATAGTTGCACATCCTTCTAGTTGCTGTATGTGGGACACGGCCTCAGCATGGCCAGACAAGCGGTGCGTCGGTGTGCACCCAGGATCCGAACCCGGGCCGCCAGTAGCGGAGCACGCGCACTTAACCGCTAAACCATGGGGCCAGCCCTGTAATGGTTAATTTTATGTGTCAGTTTGGCTAGGCTGCAGCACCCAGTTGTTTGGTCAAACAGCAGTCTAGACGTTGCTGTGAAGGTATATTTTAAATGTGATTAACATTTAAATCAGTAGACTTTGAGTAAAGCAGATTATCTTTTGTAATATGAGTGGGCCTCATCCAATCGGTTGAAGGCCTTAAGAGCAAAGACTGAAGGAGGAGGAATTCTCCTCAAAATTGGAACATAAAAACTCTGAGTTTCTAGCCAGCAGGAAATATACAAACATACATATATATGTATATCCTACTGGGCTACTTCTCTGGAGAGCCCAAATACAGCTTCTAACATCTTATGGCTTATTCATGAAGACCAATACAAAGCTATTTCTGATCACATTTGTTAAGCATTAAAATTTAAAGAAAAAATTATTGTGTATCCTATTTTAATTTTTATAAAGGTGAGAGTACCAAAGCAACAATATCTAAAATTTAATTTTGTGTCTGTGTGTGTGAGGAAGATCAGCCCTGAGCTTAACATCCATCACCAATCCTCCTGTTTTTGCTGAGGAAGATTGACCCTGGGCTAACATCCGTACTCATCTTCCTCCACTTTATATGGGACACTGCCACAGCACGGCTTGACAAGTGGTGTGTAGGTGTGTACCCATGATTAGAACCTGCCAATCCCGGGCTGCTGCAGCTGAGCATGCACACTTAACCACTAAGCCACCATGCCGGCGCCTGTAAAATTCAATTTTTAAAGGAAAATCTCTTGAATTAAAATTCGAATTTCTCTATTTACTAGTTGTGTGATTTTGGATAAATAATATGACCGTAAAAATCTCAGTAACCTTATTATATAATAGCAACAATAAAAATAATACAAACTTTCTAAAGTTACTAAGATGTTTAAATGAAATAACGCACGTAAAATGATTAACATAGTTATTGGAGCAATGAAATGTACTGGATAATTTTCACTAAATATTTACTCCTTTTTTTTTTAGTAATAATAATAATGAGATTCTCTATATACAAGTTGACATGAGCACAAGTATAAATATAAGAAATAATTTACATATGATGTCAAAGTTTCTTTGATTTGCAAAACACATTTTTTTATTTAAAAATGTTTTAAGGGCCTGCCCAGTGGCGTGGTAGTTAAGTTCGTGTGCTCTGTTTCTGGCGGCCCAGGGTTCGCAGGTTCAGATTCCAGGCATGAACCTATGCACCACTTACCAAGCCATGCTGTGGCAGGCATCCCACATAAAGTAGAGGAAGATGAGCACAGATGTTAGCCCAGGGCCAATCTTCCTCAGAAAAAAAAGAGGAGGATTGGCAACAGGTGTTAACTCAGGGCTAATATTCCTCGCAAAGAAAAATGTTTTGAGAGACCTGCCTTTTTATATGAAATAAAAATTTAATTTTACTAATTTCACCAATTTAATTTTACAAATTATTCTTACCTTATCTTATTCTCTAATTAATGAGTTGACTGCCCTCATAAATGTCCATGCTAAAATCTATATCTTCTTATAGAGAGTGTAATCTTATAGTAAATGTGAAGTAGGAAAGTATTGACTCAAAAAAGCATCATGTTGTATTTCTCTACTGTAAAAGCAACCTAGGTGTTTCAGATATATTTTGCTAAACACTTTTCTTTTGTGTTATTTTTCCTTTCCTATCATGATATTATTTAATTAAATAGAAATAATTTTATTTGATTATATACTTGAAAATTTACATAAAAGAGGAATCAAAAGATATGTCTCATTTGGCCTAATACCTAGATGAATGAATTCAAAGATCATTCTTCAGTCACTCATTTTGCTTTTCATCATTAAAGTGTGTTTTGGTTTTTCTAGCCACTAAGTTTTAAACTCTTCTGTTTCATCTCTTGACCAAATGATGTTTCTTTTAATATCAGTTGGGCTCACATTACTTAAATTACCATTTTCACAGTTAACATTCACCCCAAAGTACCTGTAATATGTCAAATCTTCACAACGAGGATTATGTTGAAAGTGGATTATAGGCAGACAACTGATTCCAGAACTGTCATTCATCTTCTCTAGAGAGATCATTAACCTTTAAAGGTTTGTACATGATTCCATAATTATCTTGCAATGAGATTTTTATTTCTCTTCCATTTCATTAGATTGCCCCTTTGTATGGCTTACTATGAGGCTGACATTCTTTTTAACTCTTTGAGCTGGCAAAGCAGTTGGCAAACACAGACAAATAGTATATAAAGCAAAGACTATTTCTCTCACCACAATGCATGCCTTTGGCATTTCTTTCATACATGAGAAGAAGGAAATATCATTGCTTTTATGCTTGGAGAGTCATATAAAAATGACTTGAAAAAGAATATACAATACTATTATAGTTCTGTGCCACGTAACGATGTTTTGGTCAATGAGGAAACATATACGATGGTGGTCCCATAAGATTAGTCCATATAGCCTAGGTGTGTAGTAGACTGTACTATCTAGATTTCTGTAAGTGTTGTAGGGAAGGAAAATATTTTCCTCTACCCTTCTAGGTTCTTCTGCTTGGTCTAAGAATTAAATTGACATGAGACAGATTAACAGGAGAAAAACAAACGAAAGTTTAATAACATGTAGACATGAGAGAAACCCAGGAAAATTGAGTAACTTGCCAAAAGGTCCAAGGCCCCCACCTTAAACACCATCCTCAGCTAAAGACAAAAGAAGATGTTGGGGTGGAGAGATTCAGGGACTTCAAAGGGAAAGAAGGCAATTCACAGGTAGGTGAAAAGGAGCAAACGTTTGGAAAACGAGAGTTTGGCCACACAGAAACAGAAGAACGCAGAGGGGAGCGCAACAAACAGGCTTTTCTAGGTTCCTCTCTGTCTACCACCTAGTTCATATTATGCTAAGGTGATAGCTCACTCCCTGAGACAGGTTTTTTTACCTAAATTCTTTTAGGCAGTTAAAGGAGAGGTAACAAGAAAAACTTGCTGAGTGTTTTGTTTCTTAAAAATAATCAGCCTAAAATAATCTTCATGTTAAAGAGACACATTTTGGGGTGGAAAATTTTGTTCCTCTTCAGTATGCTCTATAATATTCACACAGCGACGAAATCACCTAATAATGTGTTTCTCAGAACGTATCCCATTGTTAATTGATGCATGACTGCATATTCACTTTTCAAAATTTCTTTTCCAACTCTTATTGAAAACCTACTTCTCTTGTAAGATTCATTCATGTTTTCCATCATCTATAAACTTTTTCTCAATTGTATCTATACACTACGTTTTTCATTTGTCTTTAAAACATTGGTTTCCAACACGAGGATGGTCTCTTATCCCCTAGAGCTCATCTGAATATGTTCTAATGGAAGGCTTAGTGCTGATTTCCATGCTTTACATTATGCTAACAAATCAAAAAATACCTGTAACACCAATTCGTACAATTACCCTGCCCAGTATATATGTAATTTATTTATTTTAATTGGCAGTAGAAATTAATTCTTTTAATTTTTTTAAAAAATACCTCAAAACATATAATTCATGGAAAAAACCCTGTAAGGAATCTTTTCGTAAAAAACAATTTTCCAAACTGTTGGAAAGCAATTTTTTTCTTTACTCGTGTGACTTTATGGTGTGTCATTCAAATTAACAGTACTTTATTACACTAATATCCTTCAATCTCTTCATTTATGCAACCTTACATTCAGAAGAAGATAGTAAGCCAGTTGTGGGTAGAATCAAGGCATATATTTTCTTTGTGTTTCCCCTAGTGCTTGACCAAGTACTGGGTACAAAATAAATGCATATTTATGCTGGATCAATTGACCAAACTAATAATTCACTCAAGATGAATTTATTAGTGAATATCCAACTAAAATTTTAAATATGGTACAACATTCGGTGTAGTGATTCAAATATTTTGCGTATGGGCCGGCCCGTGGCTTAGTTGTTAAGTGCGTGCACTCCGCTGCTGGCAGCCGGGGTTCAGATCCCTGGCGTGCACTGACGCACCGCTTCTCCGGCCATGCTGATGCCGTGTCCCACACACAGCAACTAGAAGGATGTGCTGCTGCAACATACAACTATCTACTGGGGCTTTGGAGGGAAAATTAAAATAAAATAAAATTAAATTAAATTAAAATAAATAAAATAAAATAAAATAAAATAAAATAAAATAATTTTGCGTGTGGAGTAACTAATTTCACAAACTTGATGATTAGCAGAGCAAAAGTTTGACTAAAGATAGCCTTTGTTCATTGGATCCATGCATTCTCCAATCATGAGGCTCATTAGATAACTTGACATTGTTTAGTAAATCTGAGGCCCCTTTAGCAGTTTCACTTATTATGATGTAAAATAAATCATTCTGGATACAAACATCTACTATTTGCCTTGGCGTATTGAACTATGGGGACTCTCTCTCTTTCTCTGTCTCCCTGTCTCTTTCTGTCTGTATAACTTACTGCTTATATAATCCTATTTGGCTCTATTGTGCCAAATTCTTTCCAGAGTAGAACCTTATATAAAATATAAAAAATCCAATTATTTCAAATACTAGTACATTTCTTAAGCAGTGTATTTCAATATTGGAACTATAAAAGATGAATTTCAGACCCTTTTTGTCAATTCACTATTTTCATTTTCTCCTGTAAACATCAACAGATCAAGAACACATATTGGGGCCTGGAAAATTCTGAAATGAGCTTATCATGGGCAGAAAGGCAAAGAACCAAAAGCAAGAAAGCATAATTATCAACAGCATCACGATTTCCAAGTTTGACAACAAACTGTTTTCAGCTTCCAAAGATGGGGTTTATAGAAACTTTTGATTTTACTGAGATCATTCCTATTTTATCTTATCTCTGATCGTGTATGATCCATATCTTACTGCTCCCCTACAACTGTCCCAAATAGCTCACTCTTAACAGGTATCTGTATGGTTATATGACACGGGGCAAGTTACCTGACAACTCAGACCCTTAGTTGAGTACTAAGTACTTAAATGAGGATAAAAAAGTACTAATCTCCTAAGGTTGTTTTATAGATTAAGGAAATATAAAACCGTGTGGACATATCCTGGAATCTAGTAAAGATTTTACAAACATCACAATTAGAATTAATATTCTATGTATTAAGAGTAATTTCCCAAGATTTCAGGGTTAATATTGTTTTAGTGATTGTTATGGATGAATTGTATTCATCCAAAATTTATATGTTGAAGTCTAACACCCAGTACCTTAAAATGTAACTGTATTCGGAGATAAAGTCTTGCAAGGTAATTAAGTTAAAATAAGGTCCTTTGGGTGGGCCCTAATCCAATATAAACTGGTGGGAGTCTAGGAAACAGGCTTACAGAAGGAAGATCATGTGAAGACATAGGAAGAAGATGGCCATACACAAGCCGAGGAGAGAGGCCTCAGAGGAAATCAACCCTGCTGACACCTTGATCTTGGACTTTTAATCTCCAGAACTGTGAGAAAACAAATTTCTTTTCTGTAAGCCACCCAGTCTGTGGCACTTTGTTATGGCAGCGAGAGCAAACTAACAGAATAACAAATAAAAGAAAACCACTTAACCTAGTTAAAATAAAAGAGCTTATTGTAAGGATATATTGATGAATCTCTGAGCAGAAAATGAGGCAAAGTTGGGCTTTGTGGGAAAAAAAAGTTACACCAAGTGTTAATATTCTCTTTCCTCAGGGTGAACATGGTATCCCTTTTGTTTCATTGTGCATGTCTGCTTGATCTTCTGTACTCATTAAATGAGAATCCATTGCCATATTACTCAAGGTTTAGCCAAAAAACTAAAATCAATTATATGTGTTTCTGGTGGAAAAAAATTTCATACAGGGAATTAGGTGCTTACAAAACATATGGAGGTGCTAGAGCAAAGGTCACCAAAAAATTCCAGTGTTCTGAAAAATCAGGAAGTTTCAGGAATCACAGAAAACTGTGCTGTCCATCTCAGCTCTTTTCAGCAATAAAGTGTATGATTAATTGAGGATGATGGAAACTACTGATAAAATGTTATGTTTGGTGTTTCCAGAGCTCACATCTTTGCATATCTTTTCTGGAACAGTAATGGTTTTCCTTACATTTCTATTTTCTAAATCTCATTCAC
The DNA here is from genome assembly GCF_020826845.1 of Diceros bicornis minor. Lineage (NCBI taxonomy): Eukaryota > Metazoa > Chordata > Mammalia > Perissodactyla > Rhinocerotidae > Diceros > Diceros bicornis. Next base: position 23,735,512 of record NC_080747.1, on the reverse strand, counting down.
TTTCTTCACACTGGCAGGATCTTGCTGCCAAGAAAATCTGCAAAATATATGTCCCTGGATTTTATCTTCTGGTGATGACAATATTTCACATTTGCTTAATTATCTTTTATATGGTCTATGTAACTTTCCAGCCCAACTGTCCATCGTGACAACCAAGAGATCTTGAAGATGCCCCAGAGCAACATGTTCTTCAGAAAAGACTCCTCTCACCTCAGGCAACCACTCCATTGGCAGCAACCCAAAAGGTGCTCAGCAACTTGCATGCTCTGGATAAACTTCTGGGTTTATCCAGAGCATGGGATATGGGAGATGAGACTTCCAGCCTCATCTCCAATACCTATTGAATTAGTCAGTATTCTCTAGAGAAACAGAATAAGTAGAATATATATATATATACATTTATTAATAAGTCAATAATAAATAAAATGTATATATACACTTATTCCTAAGAATTGGCTCACATTAATTATAGAGGCTGAGAAATCCCAAGATCTGTAGTTAGCAAACTGGAGACCCAGGAGAGTTGATGTATAGTTCCAGTTTAAGTCTAAAGACCTGAAAACAAGGAGAGCTAATTGTCTAAGTTTCAGCCCAAAAGCCAGCAAGCTTGAGACCCAAAAAGAGTCAATGTTTCATTCTGAACCCAAGGCCAGAAAAGATCAATGTTCCAGCTCACAGAGTCAGGAGGGAGAAGTTCCTCCATATTTGAGGTAGAGTGGGCCTTTTTGTTGTGTTTAGGTCTTCACCTGATTGGATAAGTGCCCCTCACATGAGGGAGGGCAATATGCTATACTCAGTCTATTGATTCAAATGTTAATTTCATCTAGAAACTCCCTTACACACTCAGAATAATGTTTGAACAAATACCTGGGCACTCCATGGCCCAGTCAAGTTGACACATAAAATTAACTATCAGAAGTCCACCTCTCGTCATCTTGGCATCCATATGCATCTTCTTAAGCTACACCTAATCTCCAAATAAAGAAAAGAATAAGATCATAATTCTATCTAACATGATACAACTATCCTGAGTACAACTGAAAATCGCTAACCCCTTCCCCAGATTAGGAGGTAAAGTCCTTGAGTGATGTTGAGTGATGTTTATTCTTAACCTAAATACTATGCATGCTTGAAATTCTATGATGGGAAATTTGCCACAAAAGGCTCGTTAAGGTGGGGATGAAAACTAAAATAACAAGTGAATCCTTTTTTTAATCTAAGATTTAAAAAATATCAAGTATTCAACACATTTTTGAACATCTAATAAAGTACTGTTTTTAATGGCTAATAGTAAATAAATAGGACATTTTCCCTGTTATTATGGGGTCTAAAATATAATTGAGGAGGTAAAGTATATACATACAGTTATAGAATTCAAAACAGAAAACTACATGGATGCCAAATAGTGCTATATTTAACAATTGTGTTGAGAACATGAAGAGATCACATGAAGCAAAGATAGTCAGGGAACAGTATATTAGGACAAATGACAATGTCAAATACTATCAGGAAAATGTAGACTCTAAGGATTTTCTTGAACCGCTAATTTTCAAAAGAGGAAGAAATAGAAATATCTTTCATTCATTAAATCTATTTATGCAGTCTCAGGAATTATTTTAAAAGCGAGATATTTTTTATTGAAATTTTCAAAAACTGTCTTTCAGAAATTTTTTAGGAATTAATTAAACTACACTAGAAACTTAGAAAAAACACACTAAGCTTTAGTTAATCCACATGTATAGCTATAAACAACAGGCTTATTGGAAAATATTTGCCTTTATAGATTGAACTAAATCCATGTAAACCTTGCAAAAACACATTTGAATGCAAAATTCAATGTGAAATCATGGGTAGCTCTCTGTGTCTGCCCACATCTCCAAATCTGTGAGCTCTTTTATGGGAAGGACCAAATGTTAGTTACCTTTGTATCCAGAGTCTCACAATGAAGTCTGCGCAAATTGACATTTAAGGTGCTTATTGAACAAATGAATGAATATAATACATCCTGTACTGAAGCTAAACGCTAATCTTGATTTTATATAATAAGTCCCGACTTAAATTTACTCCTTTAATTATGTGAAATAATAATTCTCTGAGGTTGGATGGTTTTCAGATGAAAATTTGTATCCACTTTTTTTTTTTTTTTTTTTTTTTTTTTTTGTGAGGAGATCAGCCCTGAGCTAACATCCACCAATTCTCCTCTTTTTTTGCTGAGGAAGACGGCCCTGGGCTAACATCTGTGCCTATCTTCCTCCACTTTATATGGGACGCCGCCACAGCATGGCTTACCAAGCAGTGCGTCGGTGCGCGCCCGGGATCCGAACCAGCAAACCCCGGGCCGCCGCAGCGGAGCGCGCGCACTTAACCGCTTGCGCCACCGGGCCGGCCCCTGTATCCACTTTTCACATGTCAACACTTTCTAATATTGTCTGAAATAAAGGAGGATGACAAAGGCTGGGATGTGATATTTACACCTTGGATAAAGGAAGGGAGGGCTGGGCATTTGAGGAGTTCTCTTTTTGAGAGACTTCTAATGAGTTTGTAAAAGATATATTTGGCTGCTTTTACCATTTCAGGAAATAAGTATAATATTCTATATGTAACAGTAGGTACTTAGGAGGTTCACAATTCTTTTTAGCAGAGCTAAACTTACACTACAATAAAGTTGGACATTGGTAGAATGACTAGCAAATTCCAAGTTCAATGTTAGTCATTGTAGACACAGAAAAGTAAGACAAAATTACTGCATTCAATAAGCCAAGTTTTTAAAGGTAATTTGGCAAAGTGCTGTTATCTATACCTGTAAAACTTAAGTTAGCACATAACAAAATGTTCATACTAATAATGGAATTACCAGGAGATACAGAAATTAAAATTGATATTACATGTTTTAGATTGAAGTAATTGGAAAGGACTGGAAAAAAAAGATATGAAACTTTAGGTGGACTTTAAAAGATATCAATTTTGAGAGGGATAAAAGTCAAGAAATATACATCAGAAAAATCAATAGCAAACTTTGCTATAGAAAGAATAATCAAATTTGTCCATCAGTCATATAATGAATCTATACTGTACTTGAAGATATTTTCAAACTGAGTTATATTGTTCACTTCAAAAGTCTTCCTCCTACATTATGTTGATTTTGGCTCAAAGTATTTATGAAAGTATTTGTGTATAGATATATAATAGGGAGGAGTAGCCTGGAAAATTCATTCATTCAAAAACTACTAATTTGTTTTTCTAAACATTGGAATGCATCAATGAAGAAGGAATGCCTCCCTGCCTATTGGAGTTTACATTCTGACAAAGGTCAGAAAAATTCTTTTGTAAAAAGCCATATAGTAAATATTTTCAGCTTTAGGGTCCTACATTTCTGTTGCCAATACTCGACTCTGCCATTGCATCGCAAAAGCAGACCTAGATAATGCGTGATACTATGAGCCTGGCTGTGCTCCAATAAAATTTTGTTTACAAAAACAGAAGTTGGGTCAGACCCAACTACAACTGAGGTTGTCGTTTGCTGACCTCAGTGCTAGCAGTATGTTTAATAATATGCTAGAAGGTGACAAGTCATAAGGAGAAAACAGAGAAGGGCAGGTTAGGGGAATGCAGGTGGGAGAGTAGATTAAAATAGTAAATAGAATGACCAGGGTGAATCTCATTAAGAAGGTGTTATATGTGCAAAGAATTGAGGGAGGGGAGGGAAGAAGCCATGCATCCATCTGGTAGAACTGTTTCAAGTGGATGGAATGACCAGCGCACAGGAGTGTTCATGATCTCTTGCTTTGGGATGATCAAGGAGGCCAGAGTTTCTGTAGGAGTGAGAGAAGGGTAGAAAAGACGATGCAAGCAAAGAATTTTCAGTGTGCAAGACTGTGTAGGTCCTCATATGCCAATGCACAGTCATTTGCTTACTCTGAGAGAAATAAGGAGCTCTCGTTCATAACTGTATATAATAAAAATTATGCAAAATTATTCATTCATAATTTTATATTGTAATAACTACATTTACTTCATACAATTGTTGAAGGTAATAAATTAGATAATGTCAGTAAATAATTTAGTGCACTAGTTAGTAGATGGTAAGTGTTCAATAACTATTAACTGATATTATTAATGTTGGTGTTATTGTTTTTATCATCACTAATATCACAGGGAGTATAAAAAGTAAATCTGGTAAGAATAACAAAAATACATAGAGTCTGGAAGCAGAGAGGTGACTGTCAGAAAAAGCAATTGTATTCTTTCTCTGTCTTGGTAACATGTTCTTTGTCTGGCCACCAGGCTCATATGGTAGAATGTTTGCAAAAATGACACAGTTATTTCCCAACCTGTATTTGAGATCATTTGCGACAGGGCTTTGAAGCTCCTCCCTTTGACGGACAAAGTCTATTTGTCTATTTCTCCACTCATTGAATATAGATTGGCTTTGTGACTTGCTATGACCAATAGAAAGTAGCAAACAGGATCTGCCAGTTCTGACCTAGGCCTCAGAGCTCTGTAATCCACCTGTGAACAAGTCCAGGCAAGCCAAAAGAAGAATGATAGACACATAGTTTCTCCATAGTCTCAGCTGATATCGACCCAACCCCAGACATGTGAGTGAGGCTATTTTAGACCACCCAGCTCTCAATTGACTGGAAACACATGAGCAAACCCAGTTGACAGCTGAGAATTACTTTTATCAGCAAAACCACTAGTTGACCCATAGACTCCTGAGCAAAAACACATGGCAGACGTTATAAACTGCTGAGTTTTGAAGTGGTTTGTACACAGCAAAGAATAAATGATAAAGCTAATATGTAGCCTACACATTTCTTGAAATTGGGAAATGAAAGACTAGACTCCAAAGAATAGGGATTTTGGAAAATCCCTAGTTGGAAAGCAGCTAACCTGAATCTTGTTTCAGTATTATGGAATTTCCTAGATACTGGCACTAGCAAATTAGCAAGCTAGTCAAAAATGTCTTTGGGCATCTCAGAACAAGAACATTCTCTACAAGGTAGACTATGGATTGTTTACTGAAACAATTACATCAAGATTTTAAAAAAATATTTCCTTTATTTTAATTAATTATAAAAGTACTCTTTCTATTTTTATGGATGTTATAATAATTGCTTCGGTTATCTGAACTAGCACTTTTTTTCTTCATCATGAAAAATGCTTGAATATGATAGTCCTTTCTGTGATTTTTAAAATCTGTGGAAAATGGGGACAAATTAAGATGATAAATGTAGTATCATTTTGTTTATGCTACCAATTATAGAATTTCCTGTGAAGCAGTAAAAATATGTCTTCAAAGGAAATAATTTAAAAATGTGCTATTCTAATTTTTAGTTCAGGAAAGATACTATTAATGTTATATATATGGAAAATTTTGACAATTTTCAAAAAACACACACAGCATAAATATGTTATGTTCTGATTATGAAGATATTTATAAATAATTTAATAGTAATATCTTAGTACTGCTATTTCTTATCACTGAATAGCAATGCAATTTCCTGTGTTTCCCAGAAAGAAAACAAGATTATAACAGAGGTAAATGATTGATAGTGAAAGATTTATTATGAAATGTTGCAAATTATTCACAATTTGAAATCTCAGTCAAATAATAAAAGGATGTATTTAATCAAGTCTTCACCTAACTCACTTGAACATTTTAATGGTACCAGAACATTAGCTCTGGTAAGTTCGATGAGGACCAGGGTTTGGGTTTGCATTATTCTCTGATGCATCCCAATACCAAGAGTTGCAGCTGTCCTACAGAGAACCACTGAGGCAGGCATTTCAGATACCTGCATCATATCCCTTTGGCCAATCTCTGATTTCAGCTCAGTTGCAACAAAAGGTACTGATTCACCTTGGCTATTAGTATTAACCTCAAGTGTATCTGAGTTTCTCCACATGTGCCCCAGGACCTTCCCCAAGGCTTCTGGAGCTTTAGACACTGGTGAAATTTCAGCCCAGATGTGCAGTGAACAACTCCCCAACGTTAACAGATGGAAACTGTTGGATAATGCCATGGCCTTTCAGTTGGATGCTTCTGGGAGGCTTCATGCTTCTCAGTAAACCACACTATCAGTAAAGCACACGGGATCACCTTCCAAATAAATGACTTCACTCAAGTCCTTGTCTTAGGCACTATTTTCTGTTTGTTTCTTTGTTTAGTTTTGTTTTGTTTTGGGTGGGTGGGGGGGACCTGAACTAAAACAATGCTCCACAGCTATGCATCTTTAGTAAAGATTTTTGCTTTGTTTTGAAAACAAGTTTCTGGCAAGTCAGTTATGTCTTTAAATTACATATGACTTCCTTCATTTTTGGAATGCACTCCTCCGGTCAAAATAGAGATCTTCAAATGCTCATAAGGAAAGAGTTGCATAAAATACAATTTGGGATAAGTGCTTCTCTTTGCCCTTTTAATAATACTAAAAAGCTGTTTGAAAGAAGAATAGCATAAAGAATGTACAGCTTTCTCTTCTCCAGGTATTTGGCAAATCATATTATACAGGCCAACTATTCAGCATTTGAATATAAATAACAATTTAGTGTCTATTGGTCAAATGAAAGTATAATTGCTACCTCCCACTTCATGTTTAATACATGTGCCCATTTTTTTTCCATTAATTAAGCAAGTATTAACTGAATTCATCCTTTTCCAGGTACTGAGATGTATAGACAGCACTTAATCCTCAAGAATTATTGACTGTGTGAGATGGAGACGCAGATATTTTTTCCTCACATCAAAATGTCATGAATTCATATTCATGTTTTATGAATATTTATCCAAATAAAACAGAGTCAGTTTTAGAAATACATACAGTTATTTCATAAGTAGTTTATTTAGAAAAATAAATAGGTAAAAGTACAACTGTGGAGAAAGTGTAATACACGTGTAATTAAAGTTTAGCTCAACACAGAGAAAATGCACTGGGAAGCTCAAAGTATTTAGATATAGACCATGGCTTGAAAATTAAAGAGTTTTCATTGACAGAAGGTGAGTAGGCAGTGAGACCAAAATGAAAGGAGGCTTTATTGAGACTAACTGAGTTAGTCTCACACATAAGATGTGTGTTTCAAGAGAAAATTTTCCTCATTAGGACTGTAAATTAATTCTTCCATGATAACTATCACTGGAATGTTTCCAAATCAAATTTATTTTATTATTAAGAATTGTGTTGTAAATTTTTAGACATTGTCTTACTGTTTGAATATGAAATAATGGGTTGGTTTAAGGTGAACCAATTGATTTGTCAAAGATCATAATCCTCTCCGCACAAATAAAAGGAGGAACAGATATGTAAGTCTAAAGATGCTTTTCAGATTTCACTCAGATCGGCATATGTTCGAATCAGCAATTGTCAAATTCTGCTGTGGTCACTTGTATAGTTGGCCACATCAAGTTATTTCTAGGTGCCTACCTAGCATTCTCACATGCAAGGTTCTTTGGCACATCAGGAAAAAAACAATCTCATCAATCCTCTCTGCAGTAAATTGTGAGAGTGTGTGCATGTATTTATAAATACTACTTGTGGAATGTTGAGTGCCTAACACTTTGCCAATTGTAAATAGATTTGTAAAACAAATTAAGGTGTTTTGTACTCTATCCTGAAAGCTAAGAGGAAACACTGAAGGATTTTAAGGCAGGAAGTGACATGAACTGATTGTATTTTAGAAGTATTTAGCATTTAGTCTATTTTCTATTCCTTGAAATAACTTTATCCTTTCTGAGAAGTGATATTCACCTTGAATAATTCCAGGGATGGGCAACTCCTAATACTATAATGGAGCACATTTCACTGATACAAAATTATTATATATCCCAAGCAGTCATTAGAAACGTAATCATTGACTGGTACAAAGAAATAATTCATGTAAGATTCTATTCGAAAGGGAAAGGGAATTTTATCAGGGATCAAAATTATCAAACCCAGTAAATTTGTTCTTTCTCAAGTCTTTTAGTATATTTTAAATTTATAATGCCTGCAAATATGCAGAAAAGTACTAAACAGTTTCATTTTGACATTATAAGCTTTTACTAAAGTCATTTATAAGTAGTCTTGAGCAACAATTCTCTTCCCAGCCCTGTGCCAGATGTCATGTTAAAGAGATAAAGCCATTAATAAATATCACGCACCCTGATTAGAGCATATACAGTTTTACAGATAACTTGTCAAAAGAAAAATATCTGCATTATCTATTATTAGAGACGCATCAAAGGCAAATACGTTGTCAAAAAGTTTCTTCTAACTCCTTCAGGAATTTAAAATTATATTCTAAAGACTATCACAAGTAAAACCAGAAGAAAGAAATCAACCTTTAAGTTCACAGCATTGAAATGATGTCTTTTTTTCTCATCTAAGACCAAAAGGAAAAAGAAAAAAAAAAGAAAATTTTTTGCCTATTTCAAATGATAAAAATAAATGGCATTATAAGCTTCCTGGTAACAATATCTTAGGCTTAGCATGCTCGTTAAAAGTGCCTACTATTATGCTTAATACCACTGTTAAGTTATGTATACTCCATATGTACACATATTTTTTTTTTTTGAATGGGAAGAAGAGAAGGAAAAAGAAGGGTGGGAATTGATAAAGAAAAAGTTAAGGAAAGATGGGACCATAAAAATTTAAAGTGTTCAGTGCACATAAACGGCAGGTCATGCTTTATGAATTAATATTAATACATATTTAAAAAGTGTTTAATTTTCTCTTCCAAGAAAACTCATTGAAGTATAAGAAAGAAAGGATAATTGTGGAAAACTATTGCTCTGCTGCATTTAAAATCAGTGTAGAATAATGACAATTCTTTCTCTTTCTTCTTTTTCCCCCTTTGGTTATTGAATTAACAACTTAAAAATATAGAATGTTATTTTCATGAATCTCTTAGTCCTGTGCCTTTAGCACTGCTGAGCAAATCTCCTTTGAAATCGACAGGAAGGTCAAGTACAGAAGGGATATATGAACATATATATAGTAGGAAATAAAAACTCATTGCATTTTCTTTCATTTGATTAGATACTAAAATCCTATGTGAGATATTCTTGGTAGAGGATTGGTACAACTATAATATTTTGATTCAGAGGTTTTTGATGTATAAATTAGGTAATTGGGAAGCTTCATTATCCACGTCCTTTAAATTTTGTGTGTGTATATGTGTATGTGTGTGTGTTTTCAGTTTGTCCACAAATGTTAAGCATTTACTATATATTATGCACTATGCCAGGCACTAGGGATAAAAACAATTAAGACGTAGTTCCTGTCTTCAATGACCAATCAGTAAGTACATTGTTACTTAATTCCTTCCTTCTAAACAGGAGAAACATTTCCTATTCCCACCATTTGTTTGCACAGAATATGGAGAGGTCGCTATTGGACATATTTACTGCTTCTGTGTGCCCATCTCTAGGTCCCCAAGTGCTCATGTTTTTCTTTTAATGACAAGCTTCAGGCTATCAGAGCCATTTCTCCCCAACAGAAAGAGATTGGAGGGGCAGATGGAAGTGTCTGGGGGGTTAGAGTTTCTACCTCTCCATCTTACTCTTCACTCTCCCTCCCCAAGTGGGATAAACTAAGAGGCATAACTAAGCTTCAAAGCTTCCTGCTGAACCACATTAGAGTTGATCCTGGGACTTAGTAGAAATTATTTCATTACTTGGGAACATTTCCTTAATAACTTACATGCATGTGAATCCTAATAACGGTATGTTTCAGGGGAACCAGACCTAAAATGATGTTCAATTGGTATTTTCAATATTTTCTATAAAGTTCAGGAGACTACTATAAATAAAGCATAACGTATTCAGCAATCCTTTGCAACATATTCATCACTAAAAATGTGAACTCCAGCCATAAAAATCAATGCAATTCGCATGTCACAATAAAATGAGTATATTTAGACCCTGTTTAAGCTTCAATACCTATAAATATCTTATCTATAAGATGGAGAGTCTTTGAGATTATATTTTTTCATTTCAGAGATGATTATCACATGACCTTGTGATGGGTAAGCCCAAAATACCTTGGTCTGGGGTGCCCCTGCTGTTGGCAGCAGCAGAAATTCAGATTTTTTGAATGAAGGTTTTATAGAATGGATTCACTGACCAAGTTAAAACAAATCACTTATTGACTAATTTTTCTTTTTATTGTTCTGTTTCATCTAGGAAATGACTTATTCAGAAGAAAGCAAGCTAAAACGATTTGGTTATTTAATCTCTAAAGAAAATCTTTCTGTGATATAAGATTTTAGCATGCTTGAATTCTCATTCTGACTTGTTTTGTCCCCGTCTCTGTAAATTGCAGCTGTTAAAAAAAAAGGGATGAGTCTATTGAAAATAAATGAAGTAATTTCTAATGAGTTTTTTTTAAAGGGTAGAACAGAATAAGATAAGGTTTTTATTGTTGCTGTATGATCAATATACAATATCCTTGAGAATTCCTTTTATAGACTAATTTTTCTAAATCTCTCAAATTTTACCTCTGTTTTGAGAACATTATTAGGGTAGATAAGGGTATATTTCATGAAAGAAAATGTAGAATAACTGAATAGATTTGGCAGATATATTGAATGAAGAAGCAGATGATCAATGTTTTAGTCACACTTTGGCTGTAAACTGTGAGACCTTGAGCAAATCACTAACACCCACATATAAAAGCAAAAGACTATAATGAGTATAGGCTTCTTTAAAATTGATTATGAGCCTATAGTATTTCATCCTATGACCTCACATCCCCAGTTAGCTGAGCCACTCTCTCTTTGGTTGGATTACCTCAAAACAGAGCCTGAGACAAAAGCTTGTATGGTTGTGGTTTATTCGGGAATATGATCCCAGGTGCAGGAGTGAGGAATGAAATAAGAAGGGGAGAGAGCCAATAGCAGGATCCGTTATTTGGTCGGTCACTTGCTTGGTCTTCTGGGCACTCAATCCCTTGGGAAGCTCTGAGAAGCTTAAGAGACGTGACTCAAGACAATCCACTTGGGGAAAGAAAGAGAGAAGCTTTGATTCATTGTCTTTCATGTCCCCTTGACCATAGTTAGCCCCAGAGGGTGCAACACTTCCAGGTTGCCTATGCTGAGATCTAAATCATTTCCTGCTAGGGTGTTTTCCCCTGCAGCATGAAAAAACGTCCTTGATCTGAAGGAAATAAGCTGTTTTAGACTGAAGTAAGATATTTCAATATGCGTCGACACGAACTTTGTCCTAATACCAATGAATAGAATATAGGGTGAGGTTGTGAGTATTCAATATAGTACATAAGCAATATCTGAGACTCACTCCATTGCATCTGTAGATTTGCTGTTCGTTATTGCATGAGTTTTACCTTGGATATTATGAACATATTTCAGGTATGTTGTTGTTCTCCATGACACCTTGAAATAATTTTCTTTTTATATAAACATTGGATTATAAACCTCATGTATATAAGGTCAAATGCTGTATTATTCTCTATCGCATCTTCATTAATTAAATTTTATGCACTTGATATAATTTTATTTCTGACTGAATGAAAAAAATCAATGAATGAATTGAATTCCATATTTTTACCTGAAAAGTAAATGGAGATATTTGTAAAAAGACTGACAATACCCTATTTATAAACATTGTTAAGTTCATATCATTTTTCCTTGGATTTCTTGTACTTAAAAGACTAAGAAGACCTTTAAAATTTTCAAATAACCAGCGTGACCAATCAGACAGAAATGAACAGCTTTTTAGGAACACTTTTGAAAAATATATAATTTTACAAAGTTAAATAATTTTTATTTTTCTTTAAAAGAATCAAATTTTAAATTAAGTAATTCAGTCCTACATTATTTTTCCCTCAATAATGGACCATTTATCTAGGTAACTATTAAAGTCAATCTAATTCTCTTCTCTTTAATGTGGCATATTCTGCTAGTTTCATTCATTTTCATCTCCTTCTGCATAATTCCTAGGCCCAAACAAGTATTCATAAAATGTTGCTATATGTAATTTTGTATATTCAATACAAATGGTATTTATAGTAGTTTAAACTGCTATGGTTCTCTTTTTAAAAGAGATTTTCTTGATAAATTTGAGTGACTTTGAGTATTCCAAGAATGCTTGACGTTATGAAGGTAAGAGATGTGAAGTTTAATGCAGTTCAATACATATTTCTTGAGAATCTCCTGACACTCAAATTTTAGGTTATTTGATATAGCCATTAGCCAACATGTCTCACCTAGTAAACTATACTCAGTATTTTGATACAAGTAATCAGGTTATTTTTCTACATCAAGTTTCTCTGGCCTGTTCGACCAGTAATTTCATGAGGATATAAAAGCTAATATTAAGCTTTTATGAACACATAGAACCTTAAAAATGCAGATGGTTTTCGTGGTTATTGAATAATTGCATAGTAATAAAGTTTTGTTTTTATTTCACTTATTTTTACAACTGATGCAGGTTCATCGCTAAAGACTAGAATTTACGTTTAAATATGGCTAATGTGATTATTAACTAAAATTAGTACAGAACAGTAAGGCTAAATTGGTTCCTCTTCATGTCTTTCTGAGAAAACACGAAATTCCATATAGGAGACTGTACCCCATTTATGCCAATTTTAATTAAGAAATTTTTAAGTGGAAACAGAGACCCAATTCTGCTTCTTCTTTTTCTTTTATAATTTATCTCGCAGGAAGATAAACGGGAGTGGAAGGTCAAAAACTTCAACATATTCTGAAGAACTTTCTAGCTTAAATAGGTGAAAGTTCGAGTTAAAATTAAGATACTAGTCTACAAAGTTCTTAAATAGTAATGATGGCTTAGTGGAAAAAACATAGATTAAAGTCTTTAAACTTGTTTTTGGCAGGTCACAAGAGACCTAGTTAAAAGTGAATAGAGTCAAAGAGGAAGGATTTATACAAATATATAAATCTATATGAGAAATAGAAAACTCATCTATAAAACCCATAAAAAATATTGTCAGTGCCCATTAGTACTGGTCCTTACAACTAAACTGGGTACTTGACTGAAATGCATTGCATCTCTAACCTTCTAGGTGTGGCCATGTCACTAAGTTTTTGTCAATGGTCAATAGAATGTATGAGTGTATCTGATGGGCATCACTTCTGAGACCATCCCATACAAATTTTCCTTCCAGAATTCTGGCTCTCTTTCTCCATCTGTTGACTGAATGGAGAGGACACTAAGCACGTTTCAGAGAGTGGAGACACAAGATGGAAAAGACCTGACCCTGCGTAGAACAGAGCCCTGGCCCCTGGATATTTCTTCCTCCTACCCACATTGGATGGTGTATTAAATGAGAAGTACATTTTTATTATGATAAGCCAGGGAAATATCAGAATATATCTATAACTGCCAATAGTATTATTTGCCATTCTCTAATAAAGATGTGCTTGGATTTCAGCCTGGTAGAATAGATGTGTGGAGAGCATATATCTTTGAAAATTTGCCTAAAGTCCCAAATTCCAAATTCCTGTGGCCCCAAATAGTCTCCTTTTCTCCATCTCCTGTAGATAGCCTATAGAAAGTTTGGACAACAAAGTGGATATCACGATAACCATGCCCATACAAGCTAGTTTCCACCATTTCTCTTTTAAAAAGATTGAAGGAAAACCAAAGGCAAATTTAAAGAAAAGTATGCCCAAATGGCTCCTTGCTTGGAGGTACTAAGCAGAGAATATCATGTGTAATCACCCAGGCAAGTCAAGAAATGATCTTTCAGGGGGCTTTTTAAGTTTGATTTTGAGCAATACAGATGCTCTGTATGATTAGGCCTTGGCCTCTATAAGGATGCTTAAGGCTTGAAGTATTGGACTGGAAGAGGATGTGCTTGGTCTCTATAAGGATGTTTGAATAAACTGAGCAGGAAGTGTCTCCTATCATAGAAGACTACTTCTAAAAAATAGAATCTCTTGAGGCATCTGGGTTTTGGATGTTCAAGCCATTGAATGTTGGCTATAGCAGAAACTGAGTCTACAGCTGGCAATAACATGGCAGATTTGCAGAACTTAAAAGGAGAAGTATTAAAATATAAATCACATGATACCATAAAATGTAAAATCCCCGAAACCTTATTAGAAGATGCTTATTACCTTCAGTTTTTAAAGAGAGAAAGGGCAATGACTTCAAGAGAATTAACTCAAGCTTAGCTCAATTAACTTAAATTAACTCAAACTTAAAGCTAAGAGACCTTTTGAGAAAGAATCTAGCATTAGATTCTGTACCAATTGGCATAAATTAAGGTTTGGAAGATATCATCACTAAATCTTAATTTTAAAAATGAAATGAAGTGCAATGAGCTTAAAAAAATCAAAATAATTATTTTATATTGCTTAAGTAAATATATCAGAAATGAGGCTTATATTTTAACTAGGCTTCTATTTTTAAGTGGCATCTTCTTTACGGTAAGAGCTCGCTACAGCTCATGTACCCTAAATTTAGAAAATCGAATTGGACCAGAAGAACCAAGGGACAGAGAACTAAATTTTGCAAGTAAATTTGGTGTTCTAGAAATAAATGTATTTGATACTCTGCTTGTTAAAACAGATAATTTATGGAATATATAGATGTAATAACTATTTTGTTTATCTAACTAGGTAAAATTAAAGCTAGAATTTTGACTTGAAAAATAATGTAAGGTAGTATGACACAATTGGGTGGGATTTTTTTATTTAGTATTCCATAAAATATATGATACAACACAAAGATGTGGAGATCTGAAAATGAAGATAAAGAGGGAAGACACATGAGGGTAATCTTGAATAGGAAAAATGTCATAGTTCTAAGACAATCATTCCTTATTCAATTACAAAAACTGCCCACGACTGTGATCATTTATCATGTAAACTTTTGTATCAATCAGTCTTTATGCTACATAATTATATTTTCTACCGAAGTGGAGAAATTGACAGTTACACTTATAGCTACAAAGATATTCAACAGTATTGCTCTTAAAATGAGGCTTTAGTTTTTTATAAGAACAAATGATAAAAATTATTACATCTTTTCTATGCCACCATATTTATCAATGAGGAAATTATAATGACAAATTAAAGAATAATACAACTCTTCCTACTTTTTAATTTTATTTTTGCAGGATTTGCAGTATAAAAAATATTGCAACAAAAGCATTGCACATCCCTTATGGTAATATGACTTGGCAGTGATTAGTTTATTCAGTCAGATTATAATAAAAGTGTGAAAAAGCTATGCAATGGACCCGAATGAAGAAAGTCTACTTGTAAAGGTAACAACAAAAAAAAATATTGCTTTCTTATTACCCATAAGCCAGCTACATTTTTCTTTTTAAAGGTCAATCAATGACAGCATGAACTTTTTCTTTTCCAATACTAAAAAGCAGCAATAAATTGCTTTCACTAGACATGGTGGAACTGTATACTCTTGGATAAGTTTTAATTCCAAAAATCACAGTAAGTGACCTTCTTTATAATATCACTATTGTTTGTCTAGTTTCAAAGATAGTCTTGTGACAATATCCTCAAATTTTCACAATTCTGATATTTCTTGTCAAGTTGTCAGTCACAAAGTGAATTTGCATTAAAGCAGATTTTTCTTCTAGAACTTTGAGTTAAAAGTTCAAATACAATTCAAAGTGACAGAGGGATCCATAAAATCTAAGTTGTGTCATACAGATATTTTTAATTAAAATAGGTAAACACTTGAGGAAATTGAATTGAACAAACATGTATCTAATACACTTAAACTTTACCAAATAGAGCTTGGAATATTCTATTTCCAATATGCAGACTCATTCTTCTTATTGGTTGGTCACATCCTGTATCCTTTCAAATAACATGTGGTGAATGCAATTTGGAAGATTGATACTGTCCAATCAGCACTGACTATCTGGAGACACACTGGAAAGGAAATTGCACACTACCTAGGTCAGAGTTGATAAAGAGTTTACAAAGGTAATTTAGCGTATTTATTGGCAGATGTATTGTCTTTAAAAGAAAAGAATGTGAATTAGAATCCCAACTGATCTTCTGTAAGTTAATTTCCTTAAAGTGAAATTGCTTTTGGGTGATTTTAATCAGGTTCTTTAAAAGTTTACCCCAGTGATTGTTAGATATTATCATGCATCAGAATTGCTTATGGAACTTTTGGTTATAAAATAGATCTCTGAGCTCCAAAACTGAATTAATGAATCTAAAACACTGGAGTTGGGGGAGCAACAGAAGGTTTGGGGGAAAAAAACATCCCCCTGCAGATTCTTCATTCACTAAAATTGCTGATTAAAAATTATAATACAGTCAGCATTATCTCTAGGCCATTTATTCATCTTCCTTCATATGCTCTGGAAACAACAAAAGTTGTTTTTTTTGACTCAGTTTCATATTCATAGTTTTCAATTTATTAGCAAACTAGCTTTCTGTTTGCCGCAAAATTCAATCTCATCCTGGTTGTGAGAGGGCCACAGAGAAGGAGAGGAAGTAGCACAGGCTTTTGAGGCGAATGGACTTGGCATTTAAATCTTGATTCATCTATTTCAAGCTGTAGGAAATTTGGCAAATTATTCAACTTCTCTGAGACTCAGTTTCCTCAAGATGGTAATAATGTTTATTCAGTATAGTTGTCATGGTAACTAAAGGAGATAATATATATAAATTAGTTAACACAATAACTGCAGCTAATAGTCACTCAAGGAATAGTAATTTCCCCTAATATTTTATATTATGATTTTTCTGCCCTTGGAAGTGGAACTAATCATGCATTCCAGGCTTAACATAAAAGCATCTCATCACATAAATTGTTTACTTCTTCCCTTCCAAATATCCATTTAGCTTGCTGCCTCACTTTCTATAGGAGTTTACTAAACTTTTAGCCTTTTAGTAAGAACTTCCTTGGCCATCCTATCTGAAATTGCCCTCTACTACCTCCCTCTCCCTTTTCTATAAATTATCTTACTCCATATTTTTTGTTACTGCCTAACATTCTAAATATTTTACTTATTTTGTGTGTTTAGTAACTCTCTTCTGCTTTAGAATGTAAGTTCATAAAAGCAGGTGATTTTGTCTGTATCTATCACTGCTGAATTCACAGGACCTAGAAGGATGCTTGCACGTGAAAATTACACAGTGATATTTTTCTAAGGAATCAAAACGATAACTGAGAAATATAGCATGACACAAATTGAAGGCCAGTTTGAGGGCCTGGAAGCCATAGTTTACACTGGTATACCAAGAATGTCTTATAAACAAGTGCTTTTTTCAACTCTCATGTGCTCATGGATTATCTGGAGATCTTGTTAAAAATTAAGATTTTTATTCAACAAATCTCAAGTCTCACCTGAGATTCTGCATTTCTATCAAATCCAATTAATGCCAGTGGTGCTGGTCCTCAGACTTCATGTCGAGTAGCCTGATTACAAACATTGCAGATTTATCAAGATCACAGAAAACAGTAGAGATAATTATGTAAGAATACGCAAGTCAGTTAAAGACTGCTTTGCTGTCTTTCAAAAACATTTGTAACTTTCGGCTTGAGTTATAATTTGGATTTTGCATGGATAAATTCCATGTTATTCAGTGAAAATTTCCAGACACTGAGGCAATCTGTGGATAGGAGAATGCTGCTGCTAGTTGCTGTTCAAATAGCTCTTTAAATGCTGGGGCTGTGTGTGTGACATCTAACTGCCTTCCAATTAGGCTATTGCAGAGAAAGATGTGGTCAGGTTGATTTCTAACAGCTACAGTTAACCCTCCATCTGGGCATCTCAACCAGTCCCATAGTATATGTAACCTTAAAGATTAGGAAGTTCACCAAATGAGAGAAAGGATAGAGGGCATTCCCAGGCTTCTAAAACCAAGAGCAAGAATGAAGGGGAAGAATGAAACAGAATATTTTGCTATTATGTACATGATTCAGTTTGGTTGAAACATAAAAACGAAAAAAAAACATAAAAATGTTTTGCTGGTGATTATGAAACCTTAGTTCAAAGGTAAGTGAAAAAATAATAAATTGTAAGGATGAATTTTTTTTTAATTACTCCACTTTTATTTTATTTTATTTTATTTTGGTGAGGAAGAGTCACCCTGAGCTAACATCTGTTGCCAATCTTCCTCTTTTTTTGCTTGAGGAAGATTAGCCTTGAGCCAGCATCTGTGCCAATCTTCCTCCATTTTGTATGTGGGATGCCTCCGCAGCATGGCTGATGAGTGGAGTAGGTCCATGCCCGGGATCCAAACCCTCGAACCTGGGCTGCTGAAGTGGAGCGTGTGGAACTTTAACCACTTAGCCATGGGGCTGGCCCTGGGAAGAATGTTCATAAACTTTGTAACAAGTTTCAAATTATTAGTATTTTAAACTCACCAAATTTAATCAAATTGGAAAATTAAATGTATAAAGTTAAAATGAAGAACAAAATGCTTTGAATTCTTTAGTGAGAAAGAGAAAGAATAGACCATGACTACCTTTCACATTTTTGACATCCTGTGACAAAACAAATTCTTTTGGGAAAGGTGGGTAATGGGGCTTTTGAGGAACAATTGATTTTTAAGGTAGAAGTAAAATCCAATAATAATTGTCTTATCTTTTTTTTCTCTCTAATATTGATTTCCTTCAATATTGATTTGTTTTAAGTAATAACTACTAAAGTCTTTTGAGTTATTATTAGGTCAAGAGGACAGGTCCACAGCTAACCTTTAAAGAGCAAGCCACTTTATCTGCATCTGCAAGTCTCCAAGTATTTCGTGTAGGAGGCTTTGAATTCAACGAGGCTGAGAAGGTAGTGACATTTAACCAATGCTAAAGGTTAATGTGCCTGATCTTCCAATGAAGTAGTATAGCAAAAGGAAGTTGGAATTCATACCATAGATAAGGGATAACATTGAAGTAGAAATAAGAAGACGCATTTGTTCCCCGGTACAAGATCACAAAACCAGCAAATATTAAATTGCCTAATTTATTTTCATATGAAATATAACCCTGTGTAAAATGAAGGCATGAGGAACCTTCATTCTCTGAGATTCTTTAGGACAACAGATAAGTCTTTCTATACCACTCCACCAGTAGAATGAATCTATATCTACTTCCTCATATATGAGTTCATAATAGGATGTTTCTGGAGGGAACAGAATAGTTCCCTTGCTGTATACTTTTATATTCCCACCTGCTAGTGGATGTCTAAGAGTACATAGTCCACAGATACAAGGAATGAATGTACTGTATCCTTTTCACTATGGAGTCAACATCCTCTTTCTTTATCCTTCAAGCTCTGCACATAAGTAAAAGTGATGTTTTCACAGTCCTTGGTCCATTCTGAATTTTAGCTTTGAGTTGCTATTTTTATGCATAGTAGCAGAGAGGAATCATCATATTCAAACTCAAGTATGTAGGTTAACTTCTCATTCCATGCTTCCTTTTTGATGTTCTGGAAGAATGCTTGATGTCAGCCTTTCCTGTTATTCTCTATGGCTATGGTCGTGCCATAGTTCTGTGATCCTGGTGCCAAAGCCTAGATGGGTAGAGGTGATGAAGGCATTGGCTTCTCTATGCGGCTGTCTATCTACACAGGTTGCTTTTGAGACACCCATAGTCCTTATTTGTCGAATTCTTTACTTCCAGCAGCTTGTATATTTATACATCCCTCTTTTGTCAAGCTACTTCAGTCACCAATGTTGTTTATTTTCTCATACCTTACATAATTCCTGAGATCCAGGAAACAAACCACATGTCTCTTGTGTTTAGGGCACTACACCTGACTTTTATCTGTTCTTCTTCTTAATTTAGGAGAATCTTTAAACTTAGAGGAAAAGTTTATCTCCTCATTTCTTTAAGACTGTCTGGTATATTCCATGAATTTCCCCCAGAAGTATCCAGAATAATCTCAAACATGAATTTAGGTCTTTGGAACTAAATTTCCCCTGGACCAGGAAAACTTGTGTTTGCTATCTGCTTGACTGGATGAAAGAGACGTGAGAAAATAATGGCAGAAAAATAATTTTATAAGGTATTCAACAACACTATCAGTTATGTATGTTTTACCCATTATTTTGTTTGTATTATCCCTTCTATAGCTGAAATTTGTGATCATCATGAAGTGACCTCTGTGTGCATACTAGTATATTTCATTTTTTCCATTAGTAATTCAATAGTATTGTTAAAAGATAAACTGAGGCATATTAAAATTTTCAAGAGTTTATTTGAGCATACATCAATTTGAATCAGGCAGTGTCAAGACAAACGTGGTTACGACTGCTCCACTAACAGGAGCTAAGGGAGAGGTTTTTATAGAAAAGACGTGGAAGCAAAGAAAGGAAAGTGATTGGCTATAGCTTAAGCAGTTGTCTTATTTGGGAAAGTCTTGTTGGCTGTTTGTAATTGGTTTTTCTTAAGTTTTATTTTCTCAGATTTAAGTGCATTGACTCTGTTGATTTGTAAACTGGTCCCCATACACGGAGGGCAAGGAGAAACCAAAGAAAGAGACAGACCATGCCAGATTGGTAGGTGGCAGGTTTAATGGTTTCATAAGCAAGGAAGCTTACATATGAGGCTTGTCTTGGGTGGCCACAAGATAAGTAGATCTTCACCCCCGTCCGCCAGAATCATAAAAGTTTATATAGAGCCCTTACCTGGGTTCAGTCAGGTATACTGTCCAGATTGCTGTCTCAAGGCTGTGCCCTTGAAAATGGATCAGGCTGTGGGAATGGCAGGCAAAGCATACATTTCAGGGGCCGGAGAGGGGGCGAGGAGCCCCCAATTGCCCAGGTCCAGCTTAGGGGTCAACCAGCAGTAATGTCCTCTCAATGACCCCCTCTGACAGACTCTGGCTTAGGTTTTAGTTTGCTTATGTAGGCTACCAAGGCATTAGAGCCACCTCAGTATAATAGCATCTTCGTTTAATTACTTTAACAGTATGCATTTATTCCTTACATCTACGTCTATATCTATATTTCTATCTATAGCAATCTATTTAATCACTGTACATGGAAAAATTTTGAATGCATTTAACCACTTTTAAACTTCTTGTTAATCTACATTCTATTCATTCTGTCTACAGTGTTTGCCAGTGACAGCAAGAATCACAAAGTTCCATAGGCTCCTATTCAAGGTGATGAACTAAAGTTCTCGTGACAAAGATGAGAGAATATTAATCTGATTGATCATATTCTGGACTCAAATTGGGCCATGTTTGTTGAAGAGTAGGCTTTCTGTTTATTGTCACATACATGGTTGTGACACTTTCTAGGCCTGTCTTCAGTATAACATCTATACTACAGAAATGGTAAGTGGAAAGTTTCAGGAACAATCTTAGCTTTGTTCTACTCTGCTTTCTTCTTGAACATGGCTGGATTAATAAATGCTCTAGGTATAAATCATAACCACATTCACATATGGCACTAAGTCCAACAAACTAATTCTCTCCTTTTCTAATATTCTTTATTTATAATCTTTTACTGTCTTGATCTTCTCACAAAAATGACTAGAAAGTGAATGGTTAAATTTTGATAGGCAGGGTTCACATACAAATCAGTGATCCATTTTTGTTTACCAGAGAGCTCTTCACTTAAATTTTAACATTGAGTACAGGCTAAACTTGAAGACAGAATATTTCTTTTTTCTAATCATTGTTCTTTTCTCTGTCTTCCTTAGGGACCTTTTAAGAAAGGGAGATGGCTAGACCAAGGTGCATTTGGGCTTCTCCCAATCCCGTGAAACTATAGGAAGCAAATACTCCTAATATCTACACAAATAATACCTGGACCTTACATTCCTACTGGACACTCGTCTTTGGATGAAAGAGTTACTTTTGAAAGGGTCAGATGAGTTTCCACAGATATCAACTCATCTCAAATATTTTCTTAGTCTCTTTACCATATTCAGTTACAACAAGGGCCTTCTTTTAGTTCTTGAACCTACTATATTCCTCTTACTATAGGACTCATGAACATGATATTCCCTCTTGCTGGAATGTTCTTTACTTCCTTTGTTGACTATTTAATTCCTATTTCTCGTCCTTTTTTCTCTTGATCCAAACATTGCTTCCTGAAGGAATCCTTCTATGTCCTCCCCAGTTAGGCCATGGCCTCCTTTAGACAACTTAACCAAGTCACCACTTTGCATCTGTTTGCATGACTATTGAATGGGTGGATGCCACACCCAGGAGGCTATAAGCTTCATGAAGTCAGACTTACACCTGCTTTTGTTCATCATTGCACCTCCAGACCCTATCATGGAGTCTGACACATAATAAACATCAACAAATACTTGAAGAAAGGAATTATTTTCTGTTAGCACATTGTATGTCCTTTTCACATAACACTTAGTTTATTCTTATTTGTGTTGTAATTATTTTTCACCTGTTATATGTCATCCAGCTCTTTTTTTTACCAGCTTCCTTGAAGACCCTGAATTTTGTGTACTTTTCCTGATGGAACCAGGTATAGTACCAGGTTATAGGTTCATAATAAAATTTGTAAAACTTTAACTTTAATATTCCTTTTTAATAATTTACTGCTTATGTATTTTATGTAAATTTTATTAAAGAAATATAATGACATTTATATGTTTAATATAATATATCACAAATAAAAGTATCTCTACTTAACTTCAAATATTTAATTATTTAAGATAAAGTATGAACAATTACCCTTTGTTAAAGAAGTATAATTAATTTTGCATTGTAATATGACATAAAATGATATTTCTTTTGAATTAGAAGGTGATAGAACAGTGAAAAAATAAGGAATTATTTCTTTGGGACTTATAAAATTAAAACTAATTAAGGAGTTGGATTTAACTATGTAGAATGTATTAAAACAATTGATTCAAAGTGTCTGCATCACAGTAATTCATATAAATAGGAATCTGGTTTTTGACAAGCAGCTTAACAATGGCAAGGGAAATCAAATTTCTAACAATTAAATATAGTGTCTTATATTGTACTACTAGATATTTGAATAAATCCATTGATTTTTTTTTACAGTGCTGACAGTCACAGAGGAACACAAAAATTGTAGGCAAAAAATGGCTCCTTAAAATGGTCTAAGGTCATCTCTGAAAACATAGAAGCTGAGTAGTAAGTGCAGAGAGTGACAAAAGTAAACTTTTAGAATTGTCTGCCCACTATATCTTTTGAACCAGCATATGATCCTAAAAATTATCTTCTCTTTACATTTTATTTACCTATTTGGTTTATCTATTTATTCATTTATTATTATTTTTATTTCGCTGGAGGCAATTTGCCTACAACCATCAGGTTTTTTGCCCATTGATTTGCTTGATACAGAGTTAAAAATATCTGTGAAACAGGGTGAGGAATGTGTCTTAAGACGTATTACTATTCTGAAGACCTGGCCCCAGTGTACTTCCTTCATTCCCCATCCTGGGTGTGGGTGTGGCCATATGCTTGCAATCTCCCTAAGACTCAAGCCAAGAATAGGATAAATATGAGAGCATGGGCTTGTGACCTCTTCCTTTGCCTCCTTGATTCCTCCCAATTCCACAGAAGCAATTCCTTCTGCCACTTGCATCTTGCCATGGGTAAATTAGTAGGACCTTAAGACACAGACTGGCTGACATCTTGACATTGTTAATTTTATTAATTTGGAAGTGAAGCTTAAGCATTCACCTTCCGCTTTATTCCCGATAAAATGTCCTAATAAAACTCCTCTGTCCCCAGAGGCAGATGATTTCTTTGAAGTATGAGAACATAACCTTCCTGAGGACAAGGGTTTTGTCTTGGTCACTAATTTAAAAATCTTCTTGGTTACCCAAGTACAGTAGAGACTTCTAGCGCTCACATATACCCTATTCTCTTACTGGGCACATTCATACTCCACACCCCCAGGCATGGCTAAGTGACTAGTTCAAGCCTTTTGGTGTAGACAAAAGTGATGTGTGTCTGTTCCAAGGGAAAATATTTCTTAGTTGTGTAAGACCAGTGCTCTTTACCTTGCTTTGGCAATCATGGAGAGATGCTGGTGTTGAGATGGTGAAGTTACAGGATTAACAAAGCCTGAGCTGATGCATCATTACACAGCGAGTAGTTGCCTGAGAGATTTGCATAAGTGAGAACCAAACTTTTGTACTGTTAAGCCACAAAGATTTGGAGATTTATTGTTGTTTTGTTATTTTTTTCACAAGATAATATAGCATATCCTGACTGTCATTACAAGGGTCTAAAATAGTGTTTCACACATACAAGCATTTATTACTTTTCTATTGCTGCATAACAAATTGCAACAAACTCCGTGGCTTGAAACAACATTTATTCATTAGTTCGTAGTCTATAGGTCAGAAGTTCAGCATGACTGGGTTCTCTGCTCAGAGAATCACGTGGCTGAAATTAAGGTGTTGACCAGGCTGAGTTCTTGTCTGGAAGTTCCCAGAAGAAATTCACTTGAAAGACCATTCTTGTTGAAATAGTTCAGTTTCTTGTGGTTGTGGTACTAAGGTCCCTATTTCTTTGCTGCCTGTTAGTCAGGGTCACTCTCAGCTCCAAGAGGTTACTACATTCTTATCCATGTGGCCGCCTCCATCTTCAAATCAGCAATGCTGCATCAAATATTTCTTGTACTTTGGATCTCTGAATTTGCTTTTCTCTGATCTTCAGATGCAGATTTAAAGGGCCCATGTGATTAAGTCAGGCCCATCTGGATAATCTCCTTTTTAATTAACTCAAAGTCAACTGATAAGCAACTTTAATTACATCTACAAATGTCCCTTTTGCCATATAATGTAATATAACCATAGGAGCTGTATCTCATCATATTCAAAGGTGCTACTGTAGTCAAGGGAATTGACGATTATATATATAGGTATATATAGGTTATAGATTATATAAGAGAGAGGATCTTTGGGGGTTGTCTTAGAATCTTGCCTAACACAAAGTATTTGAAGATTTTTTGTTGGAAGAATAAATGGATGAATAATGAGAGAGTGGGTGTATGGCTACGTACAAAGAAATCCAACAGAGAAAGCATACACGCAGATACACATACATAAACACATACATACACATAAAATACCATTAGAATGATTACTGAAAAATAATTTTGTGCTAAGTAATATTGCATAGAAACTCCTCACATATTTTACAATTAATTTGAGGATGTAAAATCATGTGAAGTTATATCATAGTGCTCTACGCATCTAATCTTAAAACTAACTCATCACACTCTTTTGATGTGACTTCTTAATTATCTGCTCACCACTTCATTCTTAAACCTCAGCATGATGTATTTATTGGATAAATCATGTTTTAATTCTTGTAAAGCCTTGCCTTGTTGCCCTCTGTCCTCACTTCCACAATTTAAGCTCTTCTATTATTAGGGTTTCACATTATACTGCAATTGCATCAAGAGTGCTATTTTTATTCTCTCAAATAGATTATATGTTCTTTGAAGGCAAATATTATTTCTTTTTTTTTTCCCTCTAGTTTCTACAGCATCCAACATTATCATTAATAAATAGGAAGTATTTCCTAGAGATGTGTTGTTTGGTGGATCACTGAACAAGATGGTATTTAACAAAGCAAATTTTAAGGATCAAGATAATTAGTAAATAAAATAGTATATTAAGTTGTTAATTATGGAATAAAATGCAGAATTGATAAGAAAAGGTAGAAAATCTGTATAGGCTAAAGTTATTAATAAAGAGATTTTGTAAATGTGTATAGATACCTATAAATCAGAGAGAAGGACTTTTTAAAAATGTTATCCATTTGAAAAAGCTCCCTGTGCCCAAAGCTGGAAAAATTAAAGGAACAAAATAATTAATGCAATATTGGATTCTAACTCAAAGCATAAAACAAATCTACCTGAGTCCATATTGATATAAATAAATGATTTACTAAATAAATAAATGGGGAGAGGGGACAAATCTTCTTTATAGAGTATTTCTAAATGATATATATATGTATTTTCCCCCTTCTATGAGGTGGCATTGAATTTCCTCCTCCTTGAGTGTGAGCTGGACTTAAGGGCTTGCTTCCAAAGAATATACTATGCAAAGGAAAAACATAGTAACTTTATAGCAGAAAAGCTAGAAAACGCTACTATAACCAAGTAATCAAGGTTAACGTCGCTAGTAGTAAATCATATTGATATCATATGCCCTTGGTATAATGAGGCGAGAGGGCGCTTTACCTCTGATTTTCTGCCCCCAAACCTATAACACCAATCTAACTACGAGAAATTGAAGGCCACATTCTTCAAAGTAAATGATCAGGGTTCTTCAAAAATTCTCATAGTCTCAAAACACGTGGAAAGATTGATGAACCATTATAGATATAAGGAGACCAAGGAAACATGAAAATTAAATGCAATGTGGTATCCTGATTTGGATCCTGGAACAGTAGAAGGACATTACTGGTAAAATCTGAATGGAATCTGTAGTTTGGTTAATGCTAATGAACTAATGTTATTTTCTTAGTTTTGAAAAATGTATAATGGTTATGTAAGTTGTTAATATTAGGGGAAACTTGTTGAAGGGTATATGGAACTCGCTCTACCCTCTGTGCAACTTTTCTGTGAATCTAAAATTATTCCAAAATAAAATGTTTACTAAAATTATATATCTATATCTAAATATGCCTATATATTATAAAAATATACATTTTCCATCTAACTCAGGAACTTTCCATCCCAAAATCTCACTATGAAAGTCTTTAGTTAAACTTCTTATTCTGAAAAATAACTTTCTTAGGTAGTACATAAGTGTGGCTTTGAAAACAAATGAAAGCAGACACTCCATAAATGCTTATTGATAATAACACAGTTTATAGCTATTTGTTAAAGAAGACTCACTCAAAATGTCCCCTCAATAAAAGGAAATGAACACACATGTACACACATATGCACATGCACAGTTAAATTAACATGACATGAGAGGAAGAGCAGGAACCCTGACATCAGACTCCTTCAACCGGAATCGCAATTTCCCGTAGCAGCAGAGTACTCACAGCAAAGTATTTCTCTAAGCCCCAGGTTCATTATCTGTTAAATGGGGATAATAATATTTCTCACATCACAGTATTATTCTGAGACATAAATGGGATAATACATGTAAACTGCTTAGTATTGGCACATGGTAAGCATGTGTTCAATAGTTAGCTATAATATAATTATTTTTGGCATCTAATATGGGTTTACCATGAAAATGTAATTTTCCGTTTCCTTGTAGATTAAGAATGGGAATTAATATGCATTGAGCAACTACTAAGTGACAAGTACTATGCTAAAAAAATTCTTATTTAATTCTTATTTCATAGACATATAAATTTGTATATCCCCATGATATTCATGAGAAAACAGTGGCTCAGACAGTTTTAGTAACTTGTCTAAATTTAGAATAGCATTAGAGAAAGGAGCTGGATGTTTAATTTGGCCTTAACTCCAAAATCCATGTTTACTATGGCACATTTCTTTCACTGGCAATTTTCATTATTTATACGTTCAAGGTAATTAGGTTAAATGAAAACTAAGAACAGATAGAACCATGACTGGAATATAGAATATCCCCTTAATAAAAGTTTATTTGTATTTTTAATTCATAACTGTTATTATAGCCCAAGGAGAAAGAATCAAATTATTTTTATATTAAACTATAATCCTATCTGATGAAATAGACTTTCAGCTCCATAAATTTGTTTCAAAAAATCTTAATATTTTTAATTATCTTTATTGTCTTGTTTTGTTGTATTACAAAATAGCTTTTAGGGTTACATTCTTGTCATTTATGGAATTCTTTCCATTTTAAAAATCTAATTATATTATATCCATAAAAATTTAAAAATACATAGCAGAAAGCATAAAGATATTTAGATTAAAAGACAATGAAATCTGTATAGATTATGAAAAGTAATTTTTCCTAAAATAAACTTTATCTTATAGAAAATAGATAAATATGCCATTAAACAGATAATTTGTGTAGCATACATATCATAAGTAACAAGATTATTTAGAAAGAATGGAAAATATTTTAATGATGAAACTGAGTTGTTTTGAGAGTGTATTTAAGGTTTGAAAGCTTGTGTAACAGAGTGGTGGAAGCAGCAGACAGGACCTTAGGAGAGATGGATCTCTAGAAGTCCTTTCGAGCTCCAAAATTCTTAACTGCTGTGTATGATTGGGTAGCTCATGTTTTTTCAAGCATTCTTTCACAGGGTTTCAACAAGGCTAGTATTCCTCTAGGTCAACTCGTGTTCTGCAGGATCTGCTTACAATTGCAGGATCTGCTGCCCCCTTCCAATGCTCTCCTGGATTATCAGTGGAGTTCCCAGAATTTTTCTCTCATGTGTTTAAGGACAAGTCCTTCGTCCACAACATAAAGGTGCTATTTTCTTCTTCTTCTCAGGCTCCCTCTGGAGAGGTATGGTACTAAAATTTAACTCCCTGTTAAGCCCACCAGTGGGGCCCATGAGCGAACTCTTCAGCATCTCCTGAAGACAGGCTATGGGTAAAAGTTTCTATCAATGTTTTTGTTATACTTTATCATGTGAGAACCACATTATTTATGCTACTGACATCATGTAGTTTATTATTCAAATTGTCATTTAGCTTTTGCCAATTTTGTACCTCCCCCAACAAACTTTTGTCTCTTCACTTCTCATGACTCAAACATAAGGTCAAGACGGGGGAGGAAGAATTTATATAAGACCTCCTATGCAAACGCATAGATGGCTTTCCAAGGTAGGGGGCACTATTAACTGAAAGATATTTTTGTTCATTTTTCTTGTTGCAAGAGCCAGGAGGAAGCTGAATTGCTCCGTGTAGAAAAAAAAAAAATTTTTAAGAATGTAAAAATTTTAAGCGCTCAGGAAAAATCCTGGATGAAAATTAGAGAAAGAGGAGACAAGAGGAATCAAGAAGTGTGTGACTGTGGAAAATAGACTGGCAAATTCTTTGTTTTCTTTAAAGTTTATAATAAAAACATCCCGTCTCTGTTTCCCAGATAAAAACTACAAAAAATAACCATTACTTAGTACTGTTTTGGTTAATGGGTCTTTCAGGAGAACCTGAAAAGTTATTGAGTTTTAAACCGAGGCGTAAACAAAGGGCTGAGGCACATAGGAGCCACAGAGAGAGAGGATAATTGATATCTTTTTATAAAAATGACAGATATAAGAATCACTCATCTTCTCCAATAAATGGAGTTTTATTATCAGGTCACCTGTGTCTTTCTAACTCTCTTCACTTTGTATGCATTTAATAACAGGAACTCCTCAGGCCTGTCTTTAGATTTCTGAGTATCTGTCTAGGTGATGTGTACAGTTTAAGCTCCAGAGGGTAAGCCTTGTCCAAAGAAAGAAATGTATAATATTAGCAATTATAGGTGTGAATGGTTTGGTTCATAGCCAATGTTTCAGATATTTCTCCTGTAGAATAAATTTTAAAATACATAAATATTGATTTGTGTACTTTACATCTCTTTATATTACAGTTTTTTTTTCACCAAAAAAGCAACAATACAAATAATGAAAGAATAAAATAATCCACAAAGGTCTGTTTTCACAGAAGACAGTACATGAACTCCAACTTGAAAAAGTCAATACCGTTTGTTTTGTTTGTTTGTTGCTAAATAAAACAGGTTTAAGTGTTGGGGGATTGTTTTCCTGTTTTTCAGAATAGGCAGCAATACCACGGACTTAAGAACAAAAATGCGTCCAGTTTCATACATTCTCTACACAATGGGGACCGGAAAACATTAGAGAAGTGGGGACTTATTCCACCAAAATAGCAGCTGCTCTTAAGGCACCTACCTATTACCTTAGCCAAGAGGAATGCCCACAGGGCTAAGGGCTTTAGTTGTAACAAACTTTGGGCTCTGAGAAGGGTGATGGGACCAGGCTAAGGACAAGGAGAATCTACATAACCTTCAGTGAAGAAATGGAGAGACATTAAGCACCCCCTAAGGTACCCTGTGTTTAAACACCTTCCACACACAGAGCATTAATGTCTTGACATCCAGAGAAACAGTGTCAATCAGCAGAGGGAGGACCACAAGCCTTACCTGTAAAATGGCAAAACACTTAATCTCTCCCCTTTTTTTTTTCCTTCCCACCACAGTACACTGAAGATGCCGAACCTTGAAGAAAGAGGATGCAGGTAGCGTCTTAGGCAAATCAAAGATAGACTCTCCCTTCCTCCCTCCATTCAATCAGCTGCTGCTCTGAAGGATTTCCGTGAGGAGATGAGACTTAAATCAGCTCATCATCTGAGTTTCAATAGATAACATGTGAGCTTTTCCTGTTCTCTTTGTTCTCATCCCCGTGTTAGTTTTCTTTATTCCATGGTTGAAAGATATTATTTCTCGATCTTTCCTCTTCTCATTTGCTGTTCAGTATCTTCTGCTTCTCCGTGACTCTCTGAGTTCTGTGAGGGGCTCCTGTTGTGGCCGTCACCTGGTATTCCTGAACGTGTCCCCTCAGTGGGACACTGCTCCATCTGCAAAAGCTGAAAGGCTGATGTGGTACAGACAGATCACCCTTCTCCACTATTTTCTTATTTTTTTATTCCTAACAAGTTCATCACTCAAGAATCTTTGTGTGCATTTCCTATTGATTTTTTGAAAGATTAATTTAATGAACTTGCTATAAAAAAACTAAAAAATTAAAATTGTAGGCAACATGACTATTTTTTGTTCTCTTAAAGGCAAACACCTTAGGAGATTAGACTAGAAGTTTAAGCAGTGAAATAATATGATCAGATTTCATTTAGGAAATAGAACTTTGCTAACAGAGAAATGATTGTATTAGTGAAGTATAACAGTGAAGTTAATGAAAATAATATAGAAGGTGCATATTTACAAGTCATCAATATGTCAATCAGTACATTTTAAGAATTTATTTCTGGTATATATTTTTTAAAATATCTCATGAAAATTACAAGCTCTATTCTCAGAAACATGCAAAAAAATTCACAATTTCAAGGTTGTATCAATCTCTTTTTCCATCGGAATTATCAGTTCCCAGAACAGCATACAGAGCTGACGATGTCCGGCTAAAGAACAAATGATTCTTTTTTTAAAAGAAATCATTTTTTGTTTAAAACAAAACAATGATTTTTCTTCTACCAGAGAAGAAACTTTTCTTAGATCCATTCTTCCCCTCCTCCAGACAACTTCATCTCATGTTTAGTTGCCAGGATTGCTTCGTATATCCATTCTTAAATCAATCTATTAGAAGAGGAACTAACTTTTCATTAAAGAGTTAGGATGATCCATTTTAGCTGTGTTAAAATTTATACCACATTGAGACACTGCCTACCAAAAACAAGGAAGAAATCACTATTAATATTGAATTGGCACCCAATAGTTACTGTTCAGCCGTATAAAGACTGAATATTTTGGACACTAGTTTCTCCTGGCAGAAATTGTAGGTAAAACCATTGGAGTCCATATTTGAACAGCACGCAGAAGAAAACCCGCATTTAAAGGATAAGCACGGAAAGAGAAATGAGACAAGGGGATTGATAAAAAAGAGAATGATGAAAGGAAATCAGATGGAAAAAGACCTCTCAGCTTCAAGGTGAAGTGAGTTTTAAGAAGAGAGTGGTCAAGTGCTTTAAATGCTTCAGGCATAACAATAAATATGTGCAGAAGTAAAATTCTACCCAAATACTGCCAAATAAATAAAATATTCCTTTCTTCACATTGTTGGAAGTATGAATTTTCACCTCTAGACTACCAAAGAAATATTCACTCTTTTTCAGTACGGCAACTCTACGTACTGCTCTACACTTCAATATTTGGTATCACATACATCCCAGTTATGTCCAACTTTAAGATTTACTTACATGGTTGGTCAAAGCAGGAATGCTCTCTCTTCTTTATTATGCTTATTTAAACTTCAGTCATTCTTCAGTGACTATTGTGAGTCCCACTTCTCTGTCTACCAAAGCCCACATGAGTTGTATTTCCCAGCGAAACTTTCTTTAACCACTGCAGACCACATTATCCTCTACAGGGTAGCCTAGAAGTTGAGAATTTAAATGAGACTGACCTGGTTTTGAATCTCTCCTTTGATGACTGTGTGCTCTTATTCAGGTCAATACATTGTCTCCATCTCAGTTTCTTCATTTCAAAATTCCTCTATCATAGGAGGGCTGTTTTATAAATTTAAGTTACATACTGCAAGTAAGGTGCTTTGTACAATGCCTGACAGATAATAAACTTTAAATAATTGTTATTAATAAACAAAATGCATTGCGTTTAAGAAGAATTTACCACTTTCCAGTTTTCTATTATTTATCTTCCATTTCTTTCAAGCCTCCACGATTAGTTTCACAAATGAAAGTTCACCTCTCTAGCAAGGATGTATGGATTAGCACAGCCAAGGGAAGTGGTTCTCATATTTCATTGTGTGTAATAATCACATAGAGACTTGGTTAAAATGGAGATTTTCTGGCTGCCCCATAGAGATTTTGATACAGAATGGTTATATTTGTGACCAGAAAATGCATGTTTAACACATAGCCCAGGTGATTCCAATCAGGTAATCCAGGGATGACATGCAGGAAAGCACTATCCTACGGAAGAACGGGCTAGGGAGCACAATTTGATAAAAACTTGCTTAGAGGAATAAAACAATGAACTCAGAATTTTTCAAGTTATGCCATGTTATAGGCAGCAGTCTTGAAGTTACTACTTAAAAGAAGTATCAAGAAGATAATATCTCCCTTTCATATGTGAAATTGATTTGTATATACCAAAATGATATACAAATTTGAGTTCATATAATCCTAACCTCTTCGAAGAAAGTCATAGTTTTCTTTCTGTCACCCAATAGGACTTGGAACATAGTAGATACTCAATAATAACTTATTTATCTGTTGATTTACCATCACAGCTAAAGTGGAGAAACTTCTCTTAAAAATAGTTCATATTCAAGTGTGATCACATTCCAAATCCAAGGAATGTATATTGTATAAATATCTCTGGGTAAAATGATCCTTGAATGTAAAGTCTTTAGTAGTTTGCTTGGTTTCCTTTATAAATGCAGAGTAATGACCTTTCCAACACTTGTCTAAAATATTAATGACTATTTTTATAGGTTTTCTTAACCAATCATAGAAGCAAAGACAATACAAAGTTAGTATAGTGAGTAGGTCATACATTCCCTCCTGGGACACATTATTCTTTGTGTTACATTTGTTTAAATCTCCAGGGATACATTTTTCCAATAATGTGCATGGATAGTTCCATTATCATCCAAGGTAGTTGAACATTAACGAATCACTCATCATAAGAAGAATAATGTTCCATATCTTTCTGAATTTTCTAGGAATCCATCTAACAGTAGTTGGGTAAGTATAAAAGAATCTACCTTGCATAGTCATTCTTATTTTTGACCTGGCTTGCCGTGTGCATTAGTGTGTAAGGCACTATTAAATACATTGGATTTTTAAGATAGCTTCTCCATCTGAGAAATATGGATTCTCATTATAGTGTTTTCTTTGAATTGGACAGTTAACAGTGATATATTTTATTTTCTCCTTTTCAACTGCACTATGTGTAGAAGTCAGATAAAAGGAAGCAAGTTAAAATCTCTGGGAGTCAAGACAAATGCAGCTGAGGAATGCAATTTGTGTTTAATTAACTGGGCAGAACTTCTTGATTCACAGCACTTTGTAATATTAAATAGGATCATTTTAGGAAATAACTACCATTGTAGTGTTCCTTTATTTTTTCACAGTTTGTGATCATGAATGCCACAAGTAATACATATATCAACATATTCTCTGCAGAACAATGGTATGTGAAATCTGGTTGGGCAAAGAATGCAGCTTCCTAATGTTTGCTACTGTGAGAGCTTTCCAGATGCTTCATGGGAATCAAGATTTCTCACTGCACAGAAATCTGGAAAATTTTTTGCAACAAGAATATATTTACACAACTCTTGTGATTGGCATACTTTGAGGGTAGTTCTCAAAGATTATTGCTTCCTGGTATTCATACGTTTCTATAATTCCTTCCCTTTGAGTGTGAACTAAATCTAATAAGTTGAGTTTAACAAAGAAAATATGACAGAGGTGATGGGATGTCACTGCCATCTTATTGGCTCTCTTTTGCTCTCTATCTATATTTGATCAATTTGATGAGGTCAGCTGTCATGTTATGGGATGACTGATGGAGAAAACTTAGGGCAGCCTTCAGCCAACAACTGAGTCCTATAGTCCAAAAGCCCAGGAGGAACTGAATCATACCAACAACAGCATGAGTGAGCTTGGAAGGGAATTTTCCCCAAGAGGAGGCTTGAGATGACTGTAGCATTGGCCAAAACTTTGACAGCAGCCTTTTGAGAGATTCAGGGCCAGTGGACCCAGCTAAATCGTGCCCAGATTGCTGACTCAGAACTATGATATCATAGTTATTTGTTACATTAAACTACTAACTTTTGGGATAATTTGTTATGCAGCAATAAATAACTACTACACTCCCATATCACTGGTACTGTTCTATATACAAATAATACAAAGTAAGAGAAAATATGATTTACTTTATAATCTTCCTTTCTACTAAATACTATATTGTCAATTAAAGTGTAGCTATTTTATGTATTTTCAAATGAGTAGTATTTGGATAAAATACCTATATTTATTACAATGATTCTACTTTCCTCTAATACATTTTGTATTGAAGAATATTGAAACAGAAAATTTTTTAAACTGTCTTCTCTATTTATGTTTTCCTAAAGTTCAATCTATATGACAATAAACAACCAGTTGTTTACAACATGTGTATATGTGTCCTAAATGTGGAATTGAGGAGAAATCAATTATTTTATACTTGTAAGTCCTTTAAAAGTCAAAGTTTTCAATAAATTTAAGGCATATAAATTCCCCACATTGCTGTAGGAACACAGTAAATTTGTAACATATAACTTTTACAAACATTTTTATTTTCAGAAATAAAGGGATTCTATGAATATAACCAATAGAAAACATATAAAATCCTATAAAATAATAATGCCATTTAAAATATATATTCATATGCACACAGAGGTAAAAATAATTTATTTAAAAATTTCCAGGGCTGGCCCCGTGGCTTAGTGGTTAAGTGCGCATGCTCTGCTACTGGCGGCCAGGGTTCGGATCCCAGGCACGCACCGACGCACTGCTTCTCTGGCCATGCTGAGGCCGCGTCCCACATACAGCAACTAGAAGGATGCGCAACTACGACATACAACTATCTACTGGGGCTTAGGGGAAAAAAAAAAAAGGAGGAGGATTGGCAATAGATGTTAGCTCAGAGCCGGTCTTCCTGAGCAAAAAGAGGAGGATTAGCATGGATGTTAGCTTAGGGCTGATCTTCCTCACAAAAAAAAAAAAAAATTCCAAATGTAATTTATCAGCATTCTCATCTGGGGAAGCTTCCATAATGTGGGATATTATTGTTGACACAAATATAGATACTATTAAATTTAGATCTGATTTATGACTGTTTAATTATTCTTGAATGTTTCATTTGCTGTGCTAATAGAAAACCGATATCATTAAAATGTTTATTGAAGTAAAGTCTATTCAAAAGTAAAGTCCATAATATTGTTTTATTCAGTCAGTTTATATTAAACACAATACTATTAAAATAATAATAAAATGAATGAGCTAGGGCCAGCCCTGTGGCCTAGTGGTGAAGTCCAGCATGCTCCACTTTGGCGGCCCGGGTTTGGTTCCCAGGCGTGGACCTATACCACTCGTCAGCCATGTTGTGGCAGCAACCCACATGCAAAATATAGGAAGATTGTCACAGATGTTAGTTCAGGCTGAATATTCCTCAGGAAAAAAAAAATGAGCCAATCGTATCAAGTAATAGAAATTTTCTTATATTAAAAGTAATGCAGATATACTTAAAATGGACTCTAAGAATTCTCAGAAAGATATTTTGCAATAGACTACTGTGAAGTAAGAAAGAAGAATTAGTTCTGATGTCCACATCTAAAAATTAATAACTCTCTATTTTGTTTTGTGTTATTGAAATATATTGTTTAAACTTGTCTGAAGAATTAACTAACAATATTTTAAATAAAGAAAACTACTTTGAGCTATGTTTGTAATTAGCTCATCAATATATATCTATAATATGTATATTAATATATATCTTGTAATAATCTTCGTTTTAAGAATGAATCACTTTTACGTGGTACCAGTCAACTTTTAAAACATTTGCCACTTTGGTCTAAAGTTGAGGAATTGTTTGGGAAAGAGAGTCTTGGCTTCGTATATAAAAGCCATCTCTAAGCACATTGTAAGATTATCCCATTTTTTCTTTGGAAGTTTTTCCCACTGCAACATATGTTGATTTTACTTCACTATAAAAACTTTATTTCACATCCTTGATTTATATTAAAGAATAAATAAGTATTAATATGGTATATTGTCATCTAAAATGTAGGCAAGGTTGGAGAAGGCAGCCAGAGGATAGATTTTTGTGTCTCTAAAATGATACCGTGTACATGAGAGACTCGTCTTTTCATAAAGTGAAAAAAATTCAGATATGTTTATAAAAGTAATAAAACTAAATTTTACTTAAGTGTACATATGATATATCAAAGCATTAAACACTTCCATTTAATTCTCTTGAAATTATGCAGAATCTAAAACTTCACATTTAGGGATAGAATTATTTTTGAAAATATTATCTTTAATGAATTGTTTAATTTACAGTTTATATATTGCAGAAATAAAACTAAATTGAGAACTTTTGCCCCTAAAGTTAAACTTTGATTGTATGTTTTTATGCTATTATCTCTACCTTAATTGGATGATCCTTTTTAATTTGGCAAAATCATATATTTTCATGCTGAACTTCAACTCTAACATTTATGTTAATATTTCTAATTTCTCCTCTGCTCCTTCCTCCTAGAGTAGGGCCAGATATTAATTTAATTAATGTATCATTTGACTTTTTCCATTCCATAAGTTAAAGTTTAGCATCTGAATTCTAAATGTCTTCCCAATGGACACTTCGAGTTTATAATTTATTAATGCCAATGGGCAATAATCCCTTTAAATATGTTAGGGTGTTTTATGATCATAAAAATTAATTTAGCTTGACACAGTAGAATTTCTCTGAAATTCATCTCATGAAAAAATAAAATATGCCTACATTCTTGTGCTTTAGAAACTATATTTTTCTATTAATGAGGTAAGTATCAGTTCTCTACCTCTTTTATGATTTCCAGACTCGTCACTTTTTTCTGTAATGTCAATCAGAAAAGGTGACATAACAGTATTTCATCCTTTATTCCCATCTAGTATATCATTCCAAATGTTTCCCTTCTAAGCTTCTATAAATCTTCGTAGAGAAAATACTCACCCACACACAAACACATACACACGCACAATTAAATGAGGATGTTCTATTTGAGCAAAGGCAGCACAGAGGGGATAAAACCCCAAGTGGAAGTAGTCAAAGCATGAATATAAAACTGAGAAACACAAGAAGGAGTACACGTCTACAGAGTAGAGAGAGGAAGGCTTGATTTTTCCACCACACCTGCACAATAGAATACAGTGTCTCAAATATTAATTTTCAAGTGATCAACTGATATATGGGCCGTTACAGACATTATACAAATTTGTAAAGCTCTGTCTCTGCACCACCACTGTAAAGAAATAATTGGTCTGAAGGTAGGTGAGAGCATGAAATTACAGCCTGCCCCCTAAAGGGGCACATGTACATGAAGAGGGTAACCCATCCTACTGTCATCCTAGGAGCTCAGCCTCCTAGTTGTGGTAGTCACCTGATTTTGCAATATAAATCACATCATTTGTACCTCTTGAAAATCTTTCTCTGGATTCCCATTGTCTTTAGGGTTAAATCTAAATCATTTAGCATTTTACCTGCCTACAAGCCTGGTACTATTTCAGTGGTCTCATCTGCGGCAGTTTACACCTCACTTTCTGTGCTCCAACTACACTGTTTCCCAGTTCCTTGAAAATAAAAATTCTTTCCTTCCTTACCATATCTGATCTGATACTTTCTGAATATTTTGTCTTCCCAAAACTCTACTTCTTTGCTTATCATAGGTAACTCCTCCCCATTGTTCAAGTTTAAGCATAAATGCCACTTTTTTAGAGAAGCAGAGAACTCATTACTGTCTATTAGGTATGAAATTGCTTAGCACACCACAGCTGTCTTTCACAGTATTATCAGAAAGGATTGTCACAGGTGTTTCCTGAAGTTTATTTTCTATCTTGTTTCCCTACAGTTTCACCTTAGCTTCATCTTTCTATCAGCAGATACCTTTCTATATGCTATGTTCTCAGTGTTAAAGCTTGTATAACTTAAAAAAAGTTATATTTTTACTTTTAGTTTTATATTAGTCTCTTGATACTCATAGTAGGAGACAAATCTTGACAATAACATGGCTTTTGAATTGCAAGTGCTATATCTCTTTGAACACGAAAGGACTTGTCGTTTCAAAGCTTGACATTTTAATAATAAGCATTAAATACCTGAATAAAAAATTTATCTCTTAAACAAGAGACTCAATAGAATTGGAAAGAATGAGGAAGTATATAAGAGCAGTATATTGTATTTTGAGCACTAAATGTGTTTTGGAGTAGGTTGGAGATGGCAGAATTGAAGAGTCATTTGTGTGGATCACTGATGAAGGCACCATATACATTGGCCCTTTGCTTTAATCCCATTTTTTTTTGCAACTCTGGGATAAGGGAATATCATAGAATTCTTTGTATGGGAGGATCAGAGTAACAGAGAGAGGGCATCAGCACAGACCTGGGACCAGATGAAGTGAAAAGACCTGTTGTTCTCTTTCTACTTTGACCTCCCAAATGTTTGTTCCAGGCCAAAGAAGATTCCCCTCCTAACAGAGGTACAGACATTGCCTGAAATTTTCAGAGCAGTTTCAAATGTGAAACTGGATCCCATGGATCAGAGCAGAAGGTTGGGCTATGGACATTTCAGCATGCGAATGGAGAAGAAAAAGATTGTACATTTTACAGGCTCTAGCATGAATAATTTCCCAAGAAGGGTTTACAGACATCTTTCCAAATGAGACAGAATGTATAGAATTTTCTCTGGAGAAAGAGAGAAATGAAAAGAGAAGGAGGAGAATCATGAATTGATAGAACTAGGAGTGACAAGCAATCTTGAAGTTGCAAGGCTATACTTTCTGTTGCCGCAGAGGAAGAGCCTTGAGAACTAGATAGAGATCTAGTTATAAAGAAACAAATTTTCTTTTGAATATCATGTGAATTAGTCAGCTTGGGCTGTTGTAACAACATGTCACAGACTGGGTTGCTTAAACAACAGACATTTATTTCTTATAGTTCTGAAGACTAGAAAGTTCAAGATCAAGGACTGTCAGATTTGGTTCCTGGTGAGAGCCCTCTTCCTGTCTTGCAGATGGCAACCTTCTCACTGTGTCAGCCCATGAGGGAGAGAGGGAGAGCTTTGGTCTCTCTTCCTTTTCTTGTAAGGACACTAATCTCATCATAGGGGCCCCATTCTCATGACCTCATCTAAATCTAATTACCAACCAAAGGCTCCACCTCCAAATATCATCATACTGGGGCTAAAGCTTTCATATATGAATTTTGAGGAGACACAAACTTTCAGCCCATAACACCATGTCCCTGCATCTTAAATATCTAAATAATTGAATGTTTAGATATGCAATTAATTTATTAATATCTACCTTCTCTATTGGACCAAAAATTCCTAATTCCGTGATAACCAGGACTATGTGTTTTGTCTACCACTATATCACTAGAGCTTTACTCTTGCAAAAAGTAGATACTCAATGAGTATTTGTTGAAAGAGGGAAGGAAAGGGAAGGAAATAAGGGAGCAAGGGAGAAAAAAAGAAAAACAAAGGAAAGAAAGAAGGAAGGAGGGAGGGAGGGAGGGAAAAAAAGATTGAATCAAACAAGATTTCACTAGAACCAGAAAGGAATAGTACAGGCACAATCGTTGGTGATCTGGGACCTTGGATGCAAATGATAACAATGACTTTGAACAATCATCATTAAATCATTTTACTTCATCTTTGTAAATAATGAGATATGGGAAAAGACGTTATTGGACACCACATATAGCTCTTATTTGTGTGTCTTAGAAGAAAACCTTAAACAAAGCAATGAACCCAGCATATTCTTATTTAATTTAAGGCCCTCATCCATCCTCTAAGACCTCGAATATGGCTTTCCTCAAGCATGTTAAGTACTAGCCATGTGCATTGCTTTGGGGATATTATGAAGAAAACACTGTCTTTTCTCTAAAATGACTCATAATCTCATAAAAATGATTATTTTACTCTAAATATCTCTATTGATTCCAATAGCACACTGGAAACTAATCAGATTTTATCAGCGTATGGAAGATTGGATTTCCCTTCCTTTTCAGATCAAGAAATGTATCTAATGAAACTAGAGGTGACTTTTCTCTAATTTCACAGCAAGTAAGATTGAGAAGTAGATACTTCCCTCTTAAGCCCTTCACAGTCACTATTCTGAAATGCGTTAGACTGATTGGCTATAAGGTGTTTCACTGTTCTATGGAGTGAAATCAGACTTCCAAGCTCTGCTTAAAGATCACTTCCTCAAGGAAGCCTCCCTGGCTCTCCAGAAGTGGGTCACGCGCACCCTCAGAACCCAGTGTTCTGCTCCTCCAGGGCACTCAGCAAAATCACGATGCGACCATTCATTCATTGTTATTTAACGTCTTGTTCTTCTCTCAAATCTGCATTCTATGAAGCTATCTACAATGCTGTCTTTTTCAAGTCTGGATCCATAGTATCTTACAAGCACTCTCTACATAACTGATATCTATTAAATATCATTGAATACAAAATAACTTTTTAATTAAACAAAAGAGAATCTATGGCTTGAAAATGAAGGAACCTAACGGGTACCAGCTGTGGCCGAACAAGAAGTTTACTGGAAGAATTCTGGTTTGTCAGAAATAAGTGAAGCAAAACCAGGACTGTGGCTAGATTACAGAGAAAATGAAAACCAAGGATTAGAATGTGGGTTGACATTTTGCCTCTATCTCTTACTCACTTTGAACAACTTTCTGTGCCAGCGTTATTCTCCTCTATTTCACACTGACTTCCTCTACATGGCATAAATTTGGAAACAAATGCTCAGGAAACAAAAATTTCACAGCTCAACCACCAGAAGGGAATCACCAACTTTTTCATTAAGTCCACTTCAAAAATCCCAGGTAAAGCCTCTTTTCAATCTTGAGCTCATTCCTGGGCCAACTGTGGCCTGGAATCTAAGGTGCTATTGTGAGTAGCATGAGGTTCCTTGCAAGACCTTCTCTGAATTTCAAGTCATATATGTAGCTTGTTAACCACTTTGAGAAAAATATGCTTAATTTATTAAACTTTGTGTTGTAGAAGACTCTCTGGAAGGCCCCTGGCTGTACTTGAGGCCAACTTGACACCACTGTTTAATACTTTTTCCCTTTGTAGAGAACAAACCATATGATATGCTCCAGGCATTATTTTAAATAATGTATTCTAGGTTCTAGTTGCTCCAATAATAAGATGCATATACATCTATAAAATAAAAGGTATTTATGGGGTATTTTATAATCTACCCCTGGAAGTTGCTTTTTATGTTTAACTTCATGTTTCTATAGATAGATTTAGGGGTTTACTACCCACTACACGTTGATATTCAGTGGATATTTTATTTAGTATTACAGAAATGATATTTACATTGAAATGATATTTATTATTGGATATAGCTTAAACTGTTAGAGTAATGTCTTTCTCAGAATACTTAAAGGCAGAATAAATGTACAGTTGTACTTGGTTTAAGCATGTGATCACTTTGAATAAGTTCATCTTACATGAGGTGTGTTCCTTGGTTTTCTAGCTGTCTGAATTCTTTGTCATCAGGCAGAGAGACTAGAGACAATATGGCTACTACCATTTTAATGAGCAGGATACAGACTTTAATTGGTCTCAGTCTAGAAGTCTTTCAGTTTCCATTCCATTGAATTTCTAAATCATACTAAGGTCTAACCTATTTACAGCAAAACCTATATGAATGTTGTAAAAAGATTCCTGATCATATTAGGGATGATAGAAAAATTTTCAAAGTTTCCAAGTCTTCTGTTGTCTTGTTATGTCATGCCCAGCAATGATCCATTATCTCTTTGTTTAAGTCACTATGACTTTAAGGGGGAGCTAATATAAAGCAAACAATGGTAATTTAAATATTAATTAATATTAAATAAACACTAAATAAATTATTAATGATAATATAAATAAAAATATTAAACGATTT
This sequence comes from Diceros bicornis minor, assembly GCF_020826845.1. Classification (NCBI taxonomy): domain Eukaryota; kingdom Metazoa; phylum Chordata; class Mammalia; order Perissodactyla; family Rhinocerotidae; genus Diceros; species Diceros bicornis. The sequence goes on along the minus strand of NC_080747.1, from coordinate 23,693,300 downwards.
ACTGGTATGTATGAGAAGACTAATTAATTGTGCTCATGTGATGTATCACTACATTATCTCATTCTATCAGTTAGCATTCACTCATCATAGTAACCCAAAGAAATTCTACTAAGAAGTCAATCATATAGAGTTGGAGTGGCCATAGAAGTGTTTACTAAATGAGGGCATGATCACTATTGGATCTGGGTTTTACTCTGCAGGAACATTTTGATGGTTGGAAAAGATGGAGAAATGACTTTATTCTGTCTCTGAATGAAAAGTCCTTACCTCTATACAATGGCTACCACTCCAGCTCCCCAATTCCATTTTAATCTTTCTATTCTGAGATCAAACTCTATTCCTACTGCTAACAGAAATTCACTTCTTCATGATTTTGTGAATAAACTTTGCCATATTGTCCAATTGGCGTCACTACTCTAGTGGTATTCCTCTTCAATTTATCATGCACATCAATTGCAGAATTATTTCTGAAAGCGTGACTCAGATTATGATAATCCACAATTCCAAGTATTAATCAGCAGCCTATTGCCAATTTAAGAAGTCAAATATCTAACTCTGGACCTATCTATTCCAAAACATCATTTCAGCTTTGTTTTTACCTCTGAACTCAAGCTTCACTGACCATTTCCTATTTCCCAGATGAAACATATTTTTGACCTACTTTGTACTTTTGATCTCTAACATTTTTAGGACTCTGGTAGATGAGCTATAACAAATTTGCTCAAATTTACTTCTGAATACATAATGGAGTGTGATCAGTGACTTATTTATCAGTAAGCCCATAGGTTTGGATGACCATTTCCTATGTAAGTTCCATTGTGAGTTGTGAATAATAATAAATAGAAATAGAAAAGTTATATAACTTCCAACACTATTCTAGATACTGTTCTAAGCATTAGTAGGGAGTGGTCACCTGAGCTTATCTACTATCTCTTATAAGCTAGTCTACTATTATACTATTCATGATAACATGAATATAAATAATAGCATTAATAATGATAATAATAGCTAGTGCTTAATGCATGTTAGGCACTAAGCATCTTCAAAGCCCTTTACATATATTAGTTTATTTAATCCTTATAATAGTCATTGTAAGTAGGTACTATTGCTATACATTCTATAGTTTATATAAATTTTTATCAAGTTGAATTCTTGAAGCACTTTAAAAAGTAATATTTAAATATAGTCACTTAATTGTAAATGCTCTTCAGTCAAGCACAAAACCAGATTGCATAGAACAATTGTTTTGCATTGTATTGAATACAAATTCAATATGCAAATTGGATATGTAAATACAGAAATTTTTAAAAAACAAATATTTCCTTTTATGGATATATAATATTAAATATCCACATACATTATAACATATGGTTAAACAATTTTATTTATATTAATAGATGCATGCTGCTCTCATGTATAGGATTATTCAGTTTTTTAAGTATATTTTTTCTCAGAAATTTATTTATTTTTTTTTTTATTTTTTTTTTTTTGTGAGGAGATCAGCCCTGAGCTAACATCCGCCAATCCTCCTCTTTTTTTTGCTGAGGAAGACGGCCCTGGGCTAACATCGGTGCCCATCCTCCTGCACTCTATATGGGACGCCGCCACAGCGTGGCTTACCAAGCAGTGCGTCGGTGCGCGCCCGGGGTCCGAACCAGTGAACCCCAGGCCACCGCAGCGGAGCGCGCGCACTTAACCGCTTGCGCCACCGGGCCGGCCCCAGAAATTTATTTTTTTTAAAGAACACATTTCAACTCACTAAAATCCTTGTACAGTAACTAAGAAAAAAAGAATCAGCTTCACTTTATAATTGTATATTTAAAATTACATTTTAGACTAATGGCATTGCCAACAAAATGAAGCCTTTAGTGTACATAAGAATAAATGAAACTTTTTTACAAACAAAACTAAAATGAGTTTTTAAATTTTAAAATGGACATTAAATAGAGTTCCTTCCAAAATCACCTGTGAAATGAGTAATTTAGATATTGGGGAATTAGATATTTTAAAACAGTCTTTTCTCCTCGCTCAAGTGTTAAGGGCATAATGTTATTCTAAGAGAATGAATGGAAAATTCTCTTTAGTCCCTTTTTCTCTTTTCTGTTTTGAGACTCTGCCTGGTCATTGGCCTCTGCATTGCTATTTTTTTTTTTTCTCTCCATAGCTGGGGCCACATCACTGCCCTGGTCCTTAGTGAAAAGAGGCTGCGTAACAGAATATTAGAATTTGGTCATCTGTTTTCACCATTCACAAACCTAACACAAGTAATTCAGACAACTTCTACTCCTCTAGTAGAGATTCATCCACCAGCTCTGACTGGCCCACTTGACTGGTCCTGAATTTTGCTAGGAGGGTTTATGGACTTTTAATCTAGTACCCTGGGTTTCACCTTCAAGTCATTTTCACATTTATCTTGTTTCTGAATTTGTCTTTCAGTTTTAATAATTTCACTTTTCTTTGGTCATAGGGATATTTTTTCCATATTTTGCCTGGATATTCACATCCCTATTTCTGCTTGTCTTCCTGTGCTTAGGACATTTGTTGTTAACACTTTCCTTCCTCTTCACAAAATGCCATGGACTAAGGCAAATAGAATTCATAGCCAGGTGGGTAGGCAGTGGGAAGGTGATTTTCAGAGCTCTCCCTAAGAGAATTCAATTCTTTTATAACAATTCGAATACATTTTTTGTTACAGAAGGGAATAACATAAAATACAGAGCAGTAAGACAGGAAGGTCAATCCAAAATAGTTTAATTAAAAGGCTACTCAAACCCCAAAAGGCAGAGCTGATGGAAGATAATTAAAGTGGAGGTTAGAGGGCTGAAATATGTCCATTCTGTATATCTGTCATGAGTCCATTCTGTATGTCAGACACTGCTTTAGCCATAGACAAGGTAGTTATTCTCATGCTGTTTACATGGGAGTATAATAAATTGAAATCAATCAATAAGAAAATATCCCATATTAATATGTGCCATACAGATAATTAAAATACAGGAACATAATGTTATTAAGTGGGTATCAATTTAGAGTACGTAGTCAGGTAAGAATTTTCTGTGGAAGTTATATATAAGCTGAGATATGAATGGCAAAAAAAGATCCTGCCCTGTGAACATCAGAGAAAACAAAGACGAAACAAAGGTGAATGAAATAGTTTAAAAACAGATTCAGTTAGTGTGGCATACTCGAAGTGGTTTGAGTGAGCTTTGCCAAACCAGGCAAGAAACCATTGTTAAAGAGGAGGACAAATCCCTTCATTTATATAATACATATTTATCAAGCAGCAACTCTGTACCAGCTACTCTACTAGATATTGAACATATAACAATGAATAAGACCTTTTTCTCTTCCTTCTAGGTACTTAGTTCCAGTGAAGGAATGGATAAATGGGTGACATTGTAGTAGATATTATAGACATTGCGCCTCACTCAACATCGACTCGCACCCACTTTTACTTCCTCTTCCTATAATACAGAGACAGGAAAGCTAAAATAATATACAATTTATAGATGCCTTAGCTTCCAATGGGCCATATGTGATTGAGGTTCTGCCTTGGGGAACTGGGAAGCATGTGTGAGCAATATGTGTTAGAGACCACACAGGAGATCAGCTCTTTCAGAGAGCATAGTACGGGAAAGGGGCTTTTGCATCTTCTGGAGTAGTTATAGTGAAGTGTCTCATTTTCAGTCTCTAGCATTACAAATTCAATGTAGAGCTGTAGGTGTATAACTGTGGGGTTTCCACCAAAATAGTCATATGTTATAATTGCATATCTTTCCTATCTGTGCACTCCTGGCTATTTGAATTCAATCATTCTCCTTGTCTAATCTAGGAGAGCTTCTATAAGTTACTTAGCACCTATTTGCTGGGAGAATTTAGCTTCGAATACTGCATAAAAAATTACCCCAAAACTTAGCAGTTTAAAATGACCATTTTATTTTGCTCATGGATTCTGTGGGTCTGGAATCAATACCAAAAACAGCAGGGATGGCTTGATTCTGCTCCGCAATATCTTGGTCCTTCACTAGGAAGATTTATTGGCTCAATGTCACTCTGTGTCTGGGAGCTGGAATCATCAGGAGATGTCTTCACTCACATGTCTGACTACTGGTTCTGGCTGTCACCTGGGACCTCAGTAGAGACTGTCGTCTGGAGCTCCTACATGCAGCCTCTCAAAGTGTCTTGAGCTTCCTCACAGCATGGTGGTCTCAGATTTTTTAAATGGTGACTCAATAGGTATTAGTTTTCTACTGCTGTGCAATAAAGTTCTCCAAATTTATTTCTTCAAAACAACATCCATTTAACATCTCACTATTCTGTAAAATATATGTTTACTATATATTTTAATGATCACTATTCTGATAATATCTCACTATGTCTGGGCAAGATCAACTGGGTTCTCTACTCTGGGTCTCACATTCAACTTGTTGGCCAGCTGCATTCTCATGTGAGGCTCTGAAGAAGAATTCATTTCCAAACTCATTCTTTTGGCAAAATTCAGTCCCTTGCAGTTGTAAGACTAAGAACCTCATTTTCTGTTTGTTGGTGGGGAGATGCACTCATCTCCTGGAGGCAACATCCCTCTTCGTCCCAGGTCTTCTCACAAGCCCTCTGAGAGACTCTCACAACATCTCAGCTAGCATCCCCTCACTTCAAACCCCCACCATGCTTCAAACCTCTCTGACATCTTATTCTGCTGCTAGCCAAAGAAATCTCCCTATCTCTGAGAAGAAGAAATCTCTTTTAAAGGTTTTGTGTAATTAAGTCAGGCCCACCCAAATAATCTTCCTTTTGATTAACATGAAGTCAAATGATAAGTACTTGTAATTTCACCTAAAAAATTCCATTTTCCACATAACATAGCATAATCAAGGGTGGGTGTGATGTCCTGAGGGTTTGGTCAAAGAATCTTGGAGGACCACTTCAGAATTCTGCCTACCACAGTGCGCAAAGTGGAACATGCATCACTTTTTCTGACACAGCACCAGTGGTCATGTAGTGTCACATCTGGAACATTCCACTGGCTAAAAGTGAGTCACTCTGGTCAGCCCACCTATTAATGGGAGTGTCAAAGTGGTCAAAGAAAGAGAATGTTGAGCCCACTTATTAATGAGAATGTCGAGGAATTTGCAGACATGTTTTAAAACTACCCCGCTGTTTAGTGTACCCATTTTTTCTAAATAAGCTGGGGTCAATTCTATTTGTCTGTAATCACAATTCCTGGTCGATGTAATTACAATCTAGAAGTACTGGATAGACTCCTGTGGGCACATTGAACAGGTATATCTAAGTCAGACTTGGGATCAGAAAGGTCTCCCTGAAGGAAGTATCTAAGTTGACACATGAGAATCAAGTAGAAGTTCAGAATGCAAGTAAAGGGCAAAGGGAGAGTGTTGTTGGCAGAGGGAAGAGGATGTGTAATGTTCCAGACTTCAGACAAAATACAGTGCATTTGAGAATGGAAAGAAGTTGAGTGTGACAAAAGTGCTGCTTTAGAAGTAGGAGAGTGGAAGGAAATAAAATTGAAGATGTCAGCAGGAACCAATCTCTAAAGGACTGTAAGCCATATAAAGAAGTGGAAAATAATGAGCAGCCAGTGAAAAGCAGTATCAGGGAATGCCAATTCCATCAGGCAAAATGCAGAATCATACGACGATTTGAGAGTCAATTCCTAGAAATTTTAATAGGTAATACAAAGACTAAGCAGAAGAGATGTGCCATTAGTGAATCCCCACCCCTGTCACAAGTAGATAGACAATTCTGATGCCATCTGATTGCGTTATGTATCTCTATTCCCAGGGTCCTTGCAACCATGCTCGGCTGTGTGGATGACACCCAGTTATCTGTCACTACCATCTCTGAATACAGCTTTGGTGACTGGAATGGATTTCTTTCTGACATCAGCATCTGCATCTTGCCCACATATTATCTGCTTATTCCAGATCTTGGCATCTTTACTGTTTTTTGTGAGTCCTTGCAGCAAACCAGTGTATTCTGAGATATGATGTTAAACTACTTGTTATAGTTATGTGGTTGTGATCAGAGCTTCTCTGCTACTTATGCTTTCAGCTAGAGATAAATTTTCCTGACATTTAGACATCATTACTGTAATGATTAATAATAATAATGGACACTCATATACCACTGTTGCTTTTTCAAGTATTTCCAAATTAATTTTTTATACTGTATCTTTCTGGGAACTGTGCCCCACCCCGGTTTTGTGCATCTGAGACTGAAACAGCACCATACCTCTTACCTAGCTGATGACTTCCTGTGGTCTCTTTAGGTCTCAGGTTAAATGTTGCTTCCTTAAATGTTGTTCTTATAACTTTGCCATGAATTTAAATTTCATCCTTTCTGTTACATTCTTTCATCACACTCCACACTCTTTCCTCTAAAACTATGTATTGATTTTTGTTATTATTTGTTTAATGTCTGCCTCACGAAGACCATATGTTCCTTCACAGGAAGTCCAGCTCTTTAACTTACCGATGTATTCCCAGCATCTCATAGGTTTTTAATAAATATTTGTTAAATGGATGTATGATTCATTGGCACTACTGTGGTGCAGTACAGAAGTGGAGGTGAACAGCTCTTAAAAGTATAAAAAAACATATCTTTAGGATAATTTGCAATTTGTATTGAGTTGTAACATAAGGTATAAGTTAAAACTCTGTGCTTGAGAAGTCAATACAATTTCAAGACTTGCTTCATAGCGACCCCGCTTCTTTCCTCACTGTCAAAGATTGACATGCATACCAACGTTGTTTATGGAAATTCTAGAGCTGCTATTGGAATGGATAAACATGCTTGAGCCTCTCCAGTAACATTTGTCAGGGGCTCAGCTGAGCTGGAGAGAGCTGAGCTCCCAAGAGTTGAAGTACCCAATTGAATACAAGAACCAAAAGGAAAGGAACAGTCAAACTTTTATCACTTACTGAGACAGTATTAGCAAGAGGCTAAAACTGAAGAAAATGCCAACTACTCCTTGTTTCATTTCTCTCCATAGAAAAGAATGCTGGTGGAGGGTCAGATGGATCAGCACAGATGTGGGGTCATCTCACTTCCAAGGGAGCCTTGAGCAAAAGGCTTCTGCAGATTCATGGACCCTTCAGGGGGCAGGACTAAGAGTCAAGGTTTTCCCCTCTCTTCTCCCATAAGGAGTCTTGGCAGCAGCACCTGAGGAGGGCCTCAGCAGAAGGTCTTAAATACACAGGTCTCTGAATGAAGGTACTTGAGCTAGAAATGTACCTATGTGAAGAGCATGACCAACCAGAGGGACCTGAGTCCTTGAATGCAACTCCCTACCGTGACAGCAGTACACTGGCTGTGTACCTGGTCTGGGGTGGGGAGGGCAGCTTTTCCCTGTGAGGCCTGCTATGGGAAGCCTTTGTAATTGCCCACGGTCAGGCCTGAAAAAAACATAGTTCTTTTTGGCCTGGAGCTGGACTCCTCCCATGTGGTATACGCTTAGAGCAGATTTTCACTGGTTACATATCTTGTCTATGATTGTGCAGTGAATTAGTGACAAAGCCTTGGATGTCTAATGGGCATTTCAAAATTATTGTCTCCAAAACCAGACTCTTGATCCTTCTTCTCAAACTGTTACTCTCGTAGTTTTCTTTATTCCAATACAAGAAACCTCATTTCTTCCATTTGCTCAACACCAAAGCCCTGAATTTTCACTTTCTCCCAGATCTCAGGTCTAGTCAATCATCACACCCTGTCAACTTTTCCTCTGAAATACCCTCAGAACATAGCTCCTTCTCACCAGTCCAGCACTACCACCCTGGTCCAAGCCAGCATTATCCATCACTCTTATCAGACAGCACCCTTATCAAGATCATCCCTCTCTTCTTATCAGGTCTCCCTAATTCAACCTTGTCCTTTATGTCCTAATCCCCACTGAGAAGCCGGAGTGATTTTTTACAAAAATCGAGTCATATAATGTCTCTGCTCAAAACCCTCCAGTGGTTTCCCATCTCACTCAGAGAATACTCCAAGGTTCTTCAAATGCTTAAAATGCCTATCTTATACTCCCCCAGCATCTTCTGCTATGGTCTGAATATTTGCGTCCCACCAAAATCCATATACTGAAATCCTAACCCCCAGAGAGGTGGTATTAGGAGGTGGGGCATTTTGGAGGTGATTAGATCATGAAGGTGAAGCCCTCATGATTGGGATTAGTGCCGTTAAAATAGAGACCTCACAGAACTCCTTCACCTCTTATCGTGAAGACACAGTGAAAAGATGGCCATGGGAGCACAGAGTGAGAATATGGCTCTCTATGAACCAGGAAGTGGACTCTCACCAGACACCAAATCTGCTTGTGCAGAACCATGAGAAATAAATGTTTGTTGTTTATAAACCACCCAGTTTCAACTCAAATGAAATAAGACTTCTTCTCCTACCCATAATCTCCTTGCTCTTCCTTTGACTCACCAGGGATTTCGCGCTGGTGTTCCCTCAATCTGAGTGTCTCTTTCACCCTATGTCCATGTGACTCTCCGATTCATTCAAGTGTCTAAACAAATACCACCCCGTCAAAGACGTCTTCTTTGACCATTCTATGTAAGATGTCACACTATTTGCCCTTAATCTCTGCCTTACATTAGATTCTCCAAAAGCAGGCCCTGAGACAAGGATCTGGATGTAAGTTTTTTGTGGAGAGGCTATCCGAAGAAGCACATGATTGGGAGTTTGAAAGTGAAATAGAGGAGAGATGTTAGTCAACACAAGGAGTGTTAATGAGCAAGCTAATGCAGTGGGAAATTGCTGTGGAACTCAGGAGACTTCACAGAGCAAATATCAGAGTTGTCCCACCTGAGAGGAAATGAGGCTGCGGTATTTAGCCACACTTCCTTCCATCATGGAAAAAGCATTGCTCCTGAGACATTATATCCTCAGCTTTCTGTGTCTCTTATTTGTAGGTCCAGTGTACTCAGCCAGCCAGAAAAAGACCTCAGTCATATATTCATAGTAGGAAACCTTTGGATGCATATGCATGGAGACAGTGAATCCTGATATGTGGGTGGGATTCCAGCAATGCATATTAGCCCCTCCCTTATCTTATCTCCTTTGATATATTATAGTATATTAATTATTTATCATCCTCCTTCCTCAGATAAAATATAAACACCTTTGAAGAAAAGATCTTATTTTGATTACTACTCTATTCTCAATCTCTAGAACAATGTCAGGTGCTTGTTAGGTTCACAAAAACTAGCTGTCAACTAACTAGTTGTTAGTTGAATGAATAAAATCAAAGTTAGAATCCATATCTATAGATTCTCAAACATGATCTCCTCTTAATGGACACACAATACGCTGGACATTTTCAAGAGCTATGAGGCATTAGATTATATGGTTTATATAATAGGAGTATAGAAAGATTCTCAGAAGGTTTTATCCATTTAGTAACAGAATTCTGTGACCTTTTGATTTCTCTTTTTGGTAAATCTTATTCAGAAACACAACAAAGTAGAGTTTCAATACCATACATCTTGAAGCATATCTAGTAATGGATATTTATAAAACAACAAAGAAAGTCTGACAAGTTTATAAATGTTTGGAACATCTTAATATTTGAACAAAGCAGATGCCCTCTCTACTCTCCTGGGAGCAATAGCAGTACAGTTGGTGAAATAAATTTAAGAGAGCCATGTGGAGACAGATGGTCTATTTGAGAAGCATTGTGGAAGGGGAGGCAAATTTGAATCTTGGACTCACCATAACCCTAGAATTTGGAAAGCTGATCTTTCTAAACATCAGTTTTAATAAGACCTGATGTGTGTTAATTGTTGAAGCCAACATCTCCGGCATATCTTCTAAGAAAATCTTCCATCCCTGAAAGACTAGTCAACCATTGTCTTCTTTAAAGCAACCAACTTATATATATTTCTCATAGTTTAATTATGTCACTATTGATTGCAGAGAATAGATGTTCATTCACCCTTTTGAGATCATGCTGTAAATTTAATATCATTGTCCATGAGAGACTATTAGAGTCCCAAGGATAAATAAATTTGTCTCATTCAGTTCATTTATCCATTATCTTTCTGTGATATTGTCCAAAGCAAAGGAAGAAAGCTCACACATAACAAATCCTGAATAGATATGAAAACATCATTTAGGTTTTGCAAATTTCCTTCAATCTTCTATGATAAACAGAAATAGAAATATTTATAAAAGCTAAACCAGTGGTTATAGAGGAAGGATGTTTAGTGGCTTTTTTTTTTATTGTATATGAATAGGTCCCTGAGAATAAAATGTGAAAGATGACTCACAGATTTTTATACCACCTTTTAATATACCAAGATTCTGGTCAAAGTAAAGTTGAAACAAAAGAAATAAATTAGTTTCATTTAAAAATATCTTCTCTAAACTGAGAAAACCATCATAGAGAGCCACCAAACTGAATTAGCAGTCCAAAATACATGAGACAAGAAACAAGGGAAATACATAACAACTGAAAAACAAGAGATACAATGGCAGCATTAAGCCCTCATATATCAATAACCACTCTAAATGTAAATGGATTGAATTTCCCAATCGAAAGACACAGAGTGGATGGATGAACTAAAAAACAAGAGCCAACAATTTACTGCCTCTAGGAAACACATCTCAGCTCTAAAGACAAACACAGGCTCAGAGTGAAGGGAGGGAAGATGATACTCCAAGCTAATGGAAAACAAAAGAAAGCAGGTGTTGCCATACTTATATCAGACAAAGTAGACTTCAAGATAAAAAGGGTAACGAGAGACAAAGAGGGGCAATATATAACGATAAAAGAGACACTCCGCCAAGAAGACATAACACTTATAAAAAATATATATGCACCCAACACAGGAGCACCAAAGTACATAAAGCAACTATTAACAAACCTAAATGGAGATATCAACAACAGCACAAAAATAGTAGGGGACCTTAACACTCCACTTATATCAATGGATAGATCATCCAGACAGAAAATCAATAAGGAAATAGTGGACTTAAATGAAAAAATAGACCAGATGGACTTTATAATAGATATATATAGAACACTCCTTCCAAAAAGAACAGATTACACATTCTTCTCAAGTGTGCATGGAACATTCTCAAGGATAGACCATATGTTGGGACACAAGGCAAACCTCTATAAATATAAGAATATTGAAATCATAACAAGCATCTTTTCTGACCATAATGCTATGAAACTGGAAATCAACTACAAGAAAAAAGCTGGGAAAGTGACAAAGATGTGGAGACTAAACAACATGCTACTGAACAACCAATGAATCATTGAAGAAATTAAAGGAGAAATCAAAGGATATCTGGCAACAAATGAAAATGAAAATACACCATACCAATTCATACGGGATGCAGCAAAAGCAGTCCTGAGAGGGAAATTCATGGCAACACAGGCCCACCATAACAAATAAGAAAAATCCCAAATAAGCAATCTTAAACACCTAACAGAATTAGAAAAAGAAGAACAAACAAAGCCCAAAGCCAGCAGAAGGAGGAAAATAATAAAAATTAGAGCAGAAGTAAATGAAATTGAAACCAAAAAAACAGTAGAAAGGATCAATGAAACAAAAAGCTGGTTCTTTGAGAAGATAAACAAAATTGGCAAACCCCTAGCCAGACTAACCAAGAAAAAGAGAGAGAAGGCTCAAATAAATAAAATTAGAAATGAAAGAGGAGAAATCCCAACAGATACCACAGAAATACAAAGGATTATAAGAGAATACTATGAAAAACTATATTCCAACAAATTGGACAATCTAGAAGAAATGGATAAATTCTTAGACTCATACAACCTCCCAAAACTGAATCAAGAAGAAATAGAGAACCTGAATAGACCAATCACAGGTAAAGAGATTGAAACAGTAATCAAAAACCTCCAAAAAAATAAAAATCCAGGACCAGATGGCTTCTCTGGAGAATTTTACCAAACATTCAAAGAAGATTTAATACTTATCCTTCTCAAACTATTCCAAAAAACAGAGGAAGATGGGACACTTCCTAACACATTCTACGAGGCCAACATCAGCCTGATACCAAAGCCAAACAAGGACAATACAAAGAAGGAAAATTACAGGCCAATATCGCTGATGAACATAGATGCAAAAATCCTCAACAAAATATTGGCAAACAGAATACAGAAATACATTAAAAAGATCATACACCATGATCAAGTGGGATTTATACCAGGGACACAGGGATGGTTCAACATTCATAAATCAATCAATGTGGTACACCACATTAACAAAATGAGGAATAAAAACCACATGATCATCTCAATAGATGCAGAGAAAGCATTTGATAAGATCCAACACTGATTTATGATAAAAACTCTCAACAAAATTGGTATAGAAGGAAAGCACCTCAACATGATAAAGGCCATATATGACAAACCCACAGCCAACATGATACTCAATGGGGAAAAACTGAAAGCCAACCCTCTGAGAATAGTAACAAGACAAGGGTGCCCAATCTCACCACTGTTATTCAACATACTGTTGGAAGTTCTGGCCAGAGCAATTATGAAAGAAAAAGGAATAAAAGGAACCCAAATAGGCAATGAAGAAGTGAAACTCTCACTGTTTGCAGATGATATGATTTTATACATAGAAAACCCTAAAGAATCCATCAGAAAACTATTAGAAATAATCAACAACTACAGCAAAGTTGCAGGGTACAAAATCAACTTACAAAAATCAGTTGCTTTTCTATACTCTTACAATGAACTAACAGGAAGAGAACTCAAGAATACAATCCCATTTACAACCACCACGAAAAGAATAAAATATCTAGAAATAAATTTAACTAGGGATGTGAAAGACCTATACAATGAAAACTGTAAGACATTATTGAAAGAAATTGATGATGACATAAAGAAATGGAAAGGTATCCCATGCACATGGATTGGAAGAATAAACATAGTTAAAATGTTCATATTACCTAAAGCATTCTACAGATTCAATGCAATCCCAATCAGAATCCCAATGACATTCTTCAGGGAAATAGAGCAAAGAATCCTAAAATTCTTATGGGGCAAGAAAAGACTCTGAATAGCTAAAGCAATCTTGAGAAAAAAGAACAAAGCTGGAGGCATCACAATCCCTGACTTCAAAACATACTACAAAGTAATAATAATCAAAACAGTGTGATACTGGTACAAAAACAGACACTAAGATCAATGGAACAGAATTGAAAGCCCAGAAATAAAACCTCACATCTACGGGCAGCTAATCTTTGACAAAAGAGCAAAGAACATACAATGGAGAAAGGAAAGTCTCTTCAATATACGGTGCTTGGAAAACTGGACAGCCACTTGCAAAAGAATGAAAATAGACTATCTGTTTTCGTCATACACAAAAATTAACTCAAAATGGATCAAAGACCTGAAGGTGAGACCTGAAACTATAAAACTTCTGGAAGAAAATGTAGGCAGTACACTATTTGTCGTTGGTCATAAAGGGATCTTCTCAAATTCCATGTCTACTCGGACAAGGGAAACAAAGAAAAAATAAACATGTGGGACTTCATCAGACTAAAGAGCTTCTGCAAGGCAAAGGAAACCAGGATCAAAATGAAAAGACAACCAACCAGCTGGGAGAAAATATTTGCAAACCATATATCTGACAAGGGGGTAATCTCTGTAATATATAAAGAACTCACACATCTGAACAGCAAAAAAACAAATAACCTGATCAAAAAATGGGCAGAGGATATGAACAGACATTTTTCTAAGGAAGATATACAGATGGCCAATAAGCATATGAAAATATGTGCAACATCACTAATCATCAGGGAAATGAAAATCAAAACTACACTGAGGTATCACCTTACACCCAAGAGAATGGCTATAATCACCAAGACAAAAAATAACAAATGTTGGAGAGAATGTGGAGAAAAGGGAACTCTTATTCACTGCTAGTGGGAATACAAACTGGTGCAGCCACTATGGAAAACAGTATGGAGATACATCAAAAAATTAAAAATAGAAATACCTTATGATCCAGCTATCCCCCTTCTGGGTATTTATCCAAAGAACTTGAAATCAATAATCCAAAGAGGCTTATGCACCCCTGTTTATTGCAGCATTATTCACTATAGCCAAGATGTGGAAGCAATCCAAGTGTCCATCAACAGATGATTGGATAAAGAAGATGTGGTATAATGTATATATAGTGGAATACTACTCAGCCATAAAAAAGACAAAATCCTCCCATTTGCAAGAACATGGATGGACCTGGAGGGTATTATGTTAAGTGAAATAAGCCAGACAGAGAAAGACAAATACTGTATGACCTCTCTCATATGTGGAATATAAACTAACACATGGACAGAGAGAACAGTTTGGGGTTACCGGGGGAAGGGAGTTGGGGGGTGGGCACAAGGGGTGAAGGGGCACATTTATATGGTGACTGACAAATAATAAGGTACAACTGGAATCTCACAATGTTATAAACTATTATGATATCAATAAAAAATATGTATATAAAAAAGAAATCTTAAAGAAAAATCTCTCTTTTACTTCCAGCTCTCCTGTTACCTATCCTCTTACATCAAGATAGCTGTAAAAATTAACTCTTTTTTGTAGCATTGTCTAGCTCTTCTAAATTTTAACTTTTTTTCAAATCCTCTCATATAAAAATCTTCATTATATAATTTTAGTCTAAATTCTTAAAATAAATGGTATAAATGTTAACTAATTGTACGCTTATGAATATATATTCCCCCTTAATCTTTTCTTCTCTGTCCTAATTAATCTTTTCTAGAAGTAAATGTGATAGATAGCAAAAATGATCACAGATTCTTCCCAACTCTTAATGAGGTGGAGTCTATTTCTCTTTAACCTGGGCAGGACTTGTGACTTGTTTTGCTCACAATGTGTTAGGACAATGTATGAATTCAGAGCCTAAGCCTCAAGAGGCTTTGCACACTTATGCTCTCTCTCAGAACTCTAACCACTGCCATGATAATAAGCACTACACTACCCTGCTGGAGGATGAGACACAAGGTAGACAGGCTCCAGCTGGCCTCTCCATACAACTCTTCCATATAAGGTCTTCATAAAACATCCAGTCCCAGCCTAATGTCCTGCTGATTACAACTGCATAAGTGACACCACTGAGAGCAGCCAATAACATCCCATACCAAAAGAACCACATAGCCTAGCCCAACCCAGCAAGTTTATGAGATTTATAAATGATTGTGGTAGGCAGAACGTCTCACCTGTCTCTATCATCCTTAGGATTATGCGTTTAATGGACTTTCCTTCCATAATCAGGTTACGTTATGTGGCACAGTTGACCTTAAGGTAGGAGAATATCTGGGTGAGCCTGACCTAATCACACGAGCCCTTTCAAAGTTTTCTCTGGCTACTCTCGGAAGCAGATGCTAGTAAGATTCAAAGCATGAAGGATTTCAACTCAGGGGCGCTTCTTCATGGCTGAGACAGGGGGCTGCATGACAAAGAGCTGAGAGCAACTTTTAGGAACTGAGAGCAGTAACCAGCCAATATCAAACAAGACAATGGGGACTTTGGATCTGCAAAAACAAGGAAATGAATTCTTCCAACAGCCTGAGGAACCTTGGAAGTGAATCTTTCCCAAGTCAAGACTACAACTGAGGACACAGCCAGCCAACACCTTGATTCAGCCTTATGAGACCCTATACAGAGGTAGAACATGCTGGACTCCTGACACATGGAAATTGTAACATAATAACGTGTTGTTTTAAGCTGCTAAATTTCTGGTAATTTGTTATGCAACAATAGAAAACTAATCCAACTGTTGTTTTAAACTGTTAAATTGTATTGATTTTTTATTGTAAGGCAAAATCTACCTGGTACACATAGTAGAAATCTTAAGATTGAAGTAGTTGGAGGGTCTGCTGTTGAGTTAGCTAGATCAGAGCTACATCTCTGATGTAGGACGATAACCTCCTACAAATAATAAATTTTCAAATGTTCGTGGAAAGGTATTAATTCTCTTACTCTTAAGAAAGTAAATATTCTCTTCTTGGGTATTTTTTTTTTCTCAATTATAACAAGAAGACAGATAACATAGTCAATGGTAACAGAAAAGGCAAATAGTTAACCTATATTTTATATTTTTCTTTTTAATCTTGAATATTTCTCTGAAGGTAACCATAGTAACAGTCATTCTAACACAATCCGTAGTTCACTTCAAAAGATTGGAGTCACTCATTTGCATATCTGGCTGTGCCCCCATTAAGCTCCTTGTTTCTCATTTGCCTTTCAAGTATCAGCTTAGGACAGTAAGTTAAAAATAGAAGGTAATCAATAAAAATTTAGGTGAATTAATTTCAAAACTATTTCAGAAAAAAAAATATTCTATAAAACAGTAGCACTTGGCTTTTCATCAAGAGACAGCAACTAATCATCTACCTACTATAATGGAAAAGAAATAAAAATCAATGATTTTAGCTCATCCATGTCTTTTGTCTTGGATTACTTTAGATAATTGAACACAGTGAAACTCAACTGAAAGCATATGTTTAACAAGGGTTATGGAGGCTGATATGTAAGAGATCCTCATAGCAAAGTCTTTCTCCTCAATGTTTCCAACTCTGCTTATGAACCTCCATAGAAACAAATCTATGGGGACTAAAGACAAAGAGAAATAAAAAAATATTACACATCATACAATTTAGAAGCAAATCTCAGAGTAAATTAACACAGGTAAATTAAGATTATAGAAAATTCTGGGAAAATATCAAATATCACTTATTTTTTTTGGAGCTAACAATGATTTTAAAATATAACGTATTTCTTCTATTATCTGAAACTGAAAAAGTTCCTCTTCTGATGTCTCTTACTATACCCTGGAAATATATCTACATTATTATTCTATCCTGAAAATATGCCTTTATCTCCATTTCCAGCTGATGTAAGATTTCTAAGTTATGAACTTCGAGTTCTTTATAGGAAAATTTATTTTGTTGGCGTAATTATAACTGTGAATATTCCAATAAATGCTCAGAATAATAAAACTAGAGTTAGAATAAACCAAATGGATACTTTTTTTTGGTAGATAGACTATTATTACAAACAAGCTTTAACTGTAATTCTAACTTGCAATGCAGATAACCATCTATGACCCAACAGGTAAAAAGAAAACAGGTTACTTTTTGGAGTTCAGTTTATGCCTAAAGAAGTTCTGCCATTATATCTGTAGATACATATAGTCTTCTCGTTATTTTTATTTAAAATTGAGTACAAAAAAAAATTTTGAGACATAAATGATAAAAATATGAATTCAAATCAAAGAAAATGTCAACTCAAATCCAAGTCAGGAATTTTTTTCTAATGATCTATCTAAATAATAACTAAACACAGAATGAATTATTGGAAGGCAAGAGAGCATATATCATTGTGTTGAAATTATATTGGGAAAAAGAATAACTGAGGAAAATCTCCAAATACTTCATAATTTAAGAGATCACTTTTCTTAAAATATCATGTCAGATCAAGAACACAATTTCTGATACATTGAGGTGACTGACTGTTATTGAGGTATGTTTTTGGCGTACGAGAAGGATCCAAATAAAACCTCAAAAGTTTATGAATGTGCTTTAAGAATAATTGAAGATAGAATCATCATTCTAAAAATTGAAGATAGAATCATTATTCTGAAAAAGTCTTATTCTGAGAATGGACCGTGGTAGAAGATCAGCAAAAGAGCAGTGTTTGGAAACCGGAGGCAGACAGATTGTACACTGTTGATAAGGCAGCATTTACAAATAAATCATAAAGATGATGGTGGTTCTAGAGTTACTAGCCACCATTTTAAAATCCACACCTATGAATTATCTTTAAAAAAAAAATAAAGGGCCACCTCCGTGGTGTAGTGGTTGAGTTTGGCATATTCTGCTTCAGCATCCCAAGTCCGTGGATTCAGATCCTAGGCACGGACCTATGCCACTCATCAGTGGTGGTGACTCACATACAAAATAGAGGAAGACTGGCACAGATGTTAGCTCAGGGCGAATCTTCCTCAGCAAAAAAAAAAAAAAAAAAAAAATCAAGTATCTGGCCATGCCAGTCATCAGATGACAGAAGTAAGCTGGAAGTGAGGAGCTGCTTTGGCATTAAAGTGGGCCATGTTTTTTTTTAGCTCTCTCTTTTCTGTTCCTGCCTTCCTGTGGATTATTTGAACAAGATTAGAATTTCATTGTGATTTAAGTACACTCCTTTTTAGTATTTTTCTTTACATAGCTTTTTTAGTACTCTCATACTCTCATACATTTGTCAGAGTCCTCAAACTCTTTTTGAATCACTTTGGTAATTTTTATTTCTTGCCTGTCCCTAGATCCATATGAATGTGTAATTTTTTTTTCTTTTTAAAGATTTATTTATTTATTTTTCCCCCAAAGCCCCAGTAGATAGTTGTATGTCATAGCTGCACATCCTTTTAGTTGCTGTATGTGGGATGCGGCCTCAACATGGCCGGAGAAGCAGTGTGTCGGTGCGCGCCCGGGATCCGACCCCGGGCCGCTAGCAGCGGAGCAAGCGCACTTAACCGCTAAGCCACGGGCCGGCCCTGAATGTGTAATTTTTAATAGAAAAACTCTGGACCAGGAGGAAAAAGACCTGATTTCTAACGCAGTCCTTCTGTCTTTCTATCATCCAATCCTCCCCTTCTTTCTTGTCTTTTTTCTTCCTTCCATTTAGTTTATTCATACATTCAGCAAAAATGAATCAAGTCTCTCCCATGTGCCAGGCTTTGTGCTTGGTGCTATGTATACAGCAGTGGGCAAGACACAGCATCTGTCCTCATTCAGACTACAGTTTACCCAGGAACAGAGATAGGTAAGAAGCCAGTAATAATACAAAGTGACAGATGCTATGTCAGTGTCCAGTGTTAAGGGTTCAAACAAGGGACAAAAGTCAGTATTTTGAGGTCAGAGAATATGCAACTGAGACAGACATGTATAAGTGATGAGCAAGAATTAGGCAAAGAGTTGAGAAAGTTCTGGTCAAAAAATAGCAGTTTGTGCAAGGTGTGATGATAAGAGAATGCAAAGCATTTTCAGGATGCATGAGTTCATCTTGAAAAGTGAAAGCATGCAAGGAAGAAAAGAGAGGAATAAGCCATAAAAAAGAATTCAGACATTCTCCAGAGGGTGTGGGGAAATAAATCAAGGACATTAAGTAGTAGAATAATGTGTTATCTCATGAACAACTGTATTCATAATATTCCTAATGAAACAAGTGTTCACTCGCCTCATGTGTACTGTCTTTTCGATTGAATAAAAGCTTTATAGCATACTCCACAGAATAAATTACCACTATTTCAGAAAATTCCACTGTCTATAAAAATTCATTTCAATTGTCTGGTCTGTCTCTCAAATTCTATTGTAAGTTCCTCCCAGTTAGAATCTGGGTGGTGTTGCTTTTTCAAAGAGCATCTGCCACTTAATATGTGCTAATAAATATCTATTGAACTATGACAACACACTCTGGCCTTCCCATTCCAGGGTCTAGAGTGATGGGCTTCTCTATCCCTGATATTTTCATTGGTTTTCCCCAGTGAGTGGTTTAGCTCCTTCCACTGTCACTTTGATTTTTAAAATTTGTTAATTATAGTAAAATTGCTACAGAAGAGGGCATTAATTATGTGTGTACAGCTCAATGAATTTTTACAAAAAGAATATTCCATGTTCAAAAAATGAAATACTCTAAACCCCTTAGAGGGGACCATCCTGTTTGCTCCTTTCTTCCCACAGACAATTATTGTTCTAACACCATAAATTAACTTTGTCCGTTTTTGAACTTCATATAAATGGAATCGTACAGTAATTTCTTTTGCTGAGCATCATGTTTTTGTGATTAATCCATATTATTGCATGTACTATGTTGCTGTATGTCCCGTCACTATGGCCTTAGTTATTTTTTCCACAAATAAAGCATTGCGTTCCCTATTGAGATCTTTACATTGCTGCTTTCACTCCAGAAATGCTCTTCTCATAGTCATTTCAATGAACTCTTCATTCAGGTCTCTGCTCAAAACTCATTCCTTAGCAAACTTTCCCTGAACGTAGTATCTAAAACATCCCATCACCATTTTTGTTTGTTAGTGCTGACTAGTTGATTCTGACTCCTAGTGACCCTGTGTACAGCAGAGAGGAACCCTACCCAGTTTTTTGTGCCATCTTCTCACCTTCAGGTTCTATATCAGGCAATGCTCCACTGCTATTTCTAGGGTTTTCATGGCCAATTTTTTCACAAGTAGGTGGCCAGATCCTTCTTCCTAGTCTATCTTAATCTGGAAGCTCTGCTGAAACCTGTCCACCAGGGGTGACTCTGCTAATATTTGAAATCCCAGTAGCATAGCTTTCAGCATCACAGCAACACAGTTTACACAGTATGACAACTGAGAGATAGGTCTTGTGGTTCCCTGACCGGGAAATGAGTGGGTGCCTAGGTGGTGATACTGCCTGATCTTAACCACTAGACCACCAGAGTTGGTCCCATCAACTTATATTAATCTATAACTCCTTTCCTTGCTTTATTTTTCTTCATAGCATTCTCTGTGCTTAATGTTGAATTATACATCTGTTAATTTTTATTTGTTGATTATTTATCTCCCTCATTAGAATACAAATTTTGTGAGGACAGAAGATTTTCTGAATTTTCCTATATCTCCTTCTCATAGATCATTTCCATACTCCCTCTGAAACCATTGGGACCCATGCCCAAATAAATAAATGAAAACATATGTGGTATAATTCCGAATTGTTTCCATCTCATTCTTTACCAGAACTCCACTCTATCATAGATGGCATCTCCAAGGGTCAGATGTCAGGACAGAGAGTGCTCATGATTTCTGTGCCCAGAACATGAGGAGGCTGGTTTTCAAAACCAGAGAACCAGAAATGAGAAAGCATAGCAGCAGACAATCATGGTTCATGGCATATGAGTATGAGTAGGTGAGGGAAGGTGCAATGTGAGGTGAAAACAGGGACAAGACAATGGTAGAAACTGAAATGGTCCCTCTTTGGGTAAAACTTTTTTTGACAACAACTGATACAATAATTTAATACATTTACATGTTATAAGTGATTGGAAAAACAAATACCAGAGGAGGAGGAGGAAGACTGAAAGAAATGAAGAGATCTGGAGGGGGTTGAAGTGGTAGAGGGACCAAAATGTGAAGGGCAAGAAAAATGTACGTGAGCATCACGTAACAGGGTCATTTTGCCATTATAACATCGGGGCTATCATTTGCCTTGCGTGGCCTGGCTTGGAAAGTATGTATAGAATGTTTAATATAGACACTGCTTTAAAGTTAGAAAACTGAGGTTTGAATCTTTTAACTAGTTGATTTGGTGGTCAAAGTCATATCATGTTTCCTCTTTAAGCGTCATTTTTATTATGGATAAAATGAAGTTGTTTTGATAGTAAATTTTCTGAGATCCTTTTCAATTTTAAGGGTTTAAAATTCCTGTATGAATAGTCAAACTCAATGCATATCCCCTCTTCTAGTATTTTATAGGTTCAAGAAATTCTGTGATATTAAACTTAATATCTTCCACACAAGCCTGAAATATTAGAATTTCCCCAGGGGAATCAGTAGGCAACGATAGATAGAGCAGGGTGTCATTGGCGTAACAGTGATGAATCAGGCTACTCTGTCGGAAAATTGAAGCCCATGATAGATAGATAGTAAGGAATTTATTTGGTGAGCAGGCAATCTCTCATGAAAAACAGATTTCCCAGTCAGATACACTAACATTTTATGTTCTAAAATCTTAAAACCCTGTATTCTTCTGGCCACTCATCTCCTAGCTAACTAAGATATGCATATATAGAATGTGTAAGTGTGAATGCATTAAAACATAGTTTTGAAAAAGACTACAACTATTTGGCTGATGAGGTTAAAATTTGTCAATTTAGAGCCTTCATTTAAAAAGGTGAATACCAGGGGAAAAAACAGACACTTGGCTTTGTAAAACTCTTACTAATTAATAGTTCTTTTCTCTGCTAGTTAAATAGACCCATGTCCACTTTGAGATATACATATATATAAAATAATTAATTATTATACATGTAATAATTAATCTATTAATCTAAATCATCTATATGTAATTTTTCAAATATATGTATATTTGTAAAATTAAATATTTGGACTTGAAGATTCACTAAGAAGAGTAATAAACTTCATAGGCAAATGTTTCTTAACCTTTCTTTCATGGTAAAAGAACATTAATTATGAAGGACACACCCATGCATAATCCTTTCCCTCTGAATGTGAGAAGGACTTGTGACTTGCTTTTGATCAACAAAACATGGCAAAAAATGATGGGAAATCATCCCCTTGTTTAGGTTATGTTGTAATGCAAAGGTGTTAGGATTTCACTCCCATGATCAGAATATGTTATAAATGCATCTATTTTAGGATCCTGGAGAGAGAGATTCTCTTCCTGGCTATGAAGAAGTAAGCCGCCATGTTGTGAGAAGGCCACGCAGCAAGGAACTGCAGGCGGTCTGTAAGATTTGAGAGCAGCCTTCAACTAACAGCCAGCAAGAAAACAGGATCCTCAATCCCACAGCTGCAAGGAGATGGATGCTGCCAACAGCATGATTGAGCTTGGAAGCAGATTCTTTCCCAGTCAAGCAACCAGATGATCACGGCACCTGGCCAACATCTTGACTACAGCCTTGTGAGTTCCAGAGTGGAGGACTCAGCAGAGTCATGTCCAGGCTTCTCACTCACAGGAATTTTGAGATAGTGTGTAGTTTTTAGTCACTAAGTTTGTTGTAATTTGTTATGCACCATAGAAAATTAATACACTCATTGCAATAAGTGCTATTTCAAATATATCACATTGGCAGAGTGTAAGGTAAAGGGATTGTACAGAATTAGAATATAATGCTGACAAGTTATTTGCACCTGCATCTGAAACTATTTCATTAATCTATCCAGTTTTCTTGCCTGCTTCCTGTCCAACATGGCGGTGTATTAGCATGTGATGAGGTTCATTGTTTCAAAGATCTTACAATGTGGTTAGAAACTACCAAAGAGAAAGTTTGGACAAACAGTAAAGCATAATTGAAGTTGGATTGTCATTTACACACACATATATTATTAGTTGGCCACCATTGCTTGTGAAATTTCACAGAATATATTCAACAGGATATTTATTACAAGTGATTATCTTAAACTCATGAGCTCCAATAAAAAATGTCTGTAGTGTGCTGTCAAAATCCAGTTTATGTTTTGTGTCTTTTTTTTAGTTTTTCAAGACAAGACTTCAAGTGAAACATGGCAGGAATCCCTAAAAGTGTGCAGTAGATACAAGAGAATGGCTGATCAGCCTAAATATACCATCTGTAGCCTGTCCACACATAATGAAAACGAATCACTTACCCCCTCCACTAGGGTTAATTTATCTGTAATTTTTTTTTTTTTTTTGTGAGGAAGATCAGCCCTGAGCTAACATGCATGCCAATCTTCCTCTTTTTGCTGAGGAAGACCGGCCCTGGGCTAACATCTATTGCCAATCCTCCTCCTTTTTTTCCCTTTTTCTCCCCAAAGCTCCAGTAGATAGTTGTACGTCATAGTTGCACATCCTTCTACTTGCTGTATGTGGGACCCGGCCTCAGCATGGCTGGACAAGTGGGGCGTCGGTGCGCGCCCGGGATCCAAAATCGGGCCGCCGGTAGCGGAGTGTGCGCACTTAACCGCTAAACTATGGGGCTGGCCCCAATTTATCTGTATTTTTTAAAATATATTTTCTCATCTATTACAAGTATTGGGAAAGGCACGCATGCCGTCTTGTGACCTCTGCTCAGTCACATAAGAATGGGCCTTGGGCCTGGAACAATTCCTTACCAAGAGATAAAGAGTACAAACAGTCCATGCCCGCCCTATCACCTTGTGTGGGAATACCTTTTCCTGTTTTACACTCAATGAGTATTCCTTTGTTCTGCTTAATCATATGCTTCAGTGGTTCTCAGGCAGCTCCCAGCTGTCAGTATTTCAGACTGCATGGGGGAGGGGTCCCTCTGCTGCAACACTCGAGTGTGCACACAGGCCAATTGCCCTGCATCAGCTGCGGGGGGAGAGGGGAAGGGATGACTGGATGGTGTTGGGGGGAGCTGTTACTCATGAGGCACCAACGCACACTACTGGAGCTGATCTTGCTCTCTCTTCTCGACATGAGTAAAGGCCTTTTATGCCAGTGCTTGACTGTGTTCTGTTTTTCTTGGAGACTCTGATACCAAGATGCAGTGGGCAGATGTGTTTGGACTCCTGATCCTGGAGGTGATATTGTGATAGTCTTTGCTAGCCTCCATGTAGTTGATGCCCTTTCCAGCACTGGTAACTGGTACATGGAGTTCTGCTCGACAACAAGACTATCAGGATTTATATTTAGTCTAGTTGTGAGATATATTATTATTATTTTCCGAAAAGTGGGTTTGGTAAAGGGGTTACTAATAAATTAAAATTTACAGAAAGTGCTATTTAGATAATTTATAAATCTTAAAACTCAATATAATGTAGGATTCATATTCTTCAGATGTATGAAAAAAACATATAGACATCAATCTGTGAGCAAATCAAGGGAAAGAAATCCATCTTGTTTATCTTCACGTTCCAATTTTTAGCACAGTGATATACATGTTTAGGCATGCAAATAGTTGTAGAAAGAAAAAAATAAGAATATAGGAAATATAATGTGGTAAAGTCCAGTCTCTGAGGAAGATGACACATCCAGGTTCAAAAGTGAGTGAAGTTGCTTGATATTTAGGTTGTAGGGAATGTGTTAGGAAAGAAATGCAGCTTTAGGTTATAAGATTATGGGGGCTGAATAAAGAGTAGATTCATGGGTAAAAAAGATAGCATTTCAGGAATAAGAGATCACAGGATTAAAGCAATGAAGCTAGTTGTATGTATGACAATAAACACACTGACTGATCTGAAGTAGGTTGATTATATACAGGAATACACCTTAGGGTGAAAAATCAGGAAAATCTTGAAAAATCTATTTGAGAAACTCAGTTTGATGTTCCAGTCAGTGGAAAGCAATAGCATGCTCATGGGAATAAGAGTTACATGAAGATAATGTTATTTAAGGAAAAAAATGTACATATGAGATAAATTTCTTTACCTTTGATAGGTAGCAATTAAGAAAGTGGTTTCAGGCGGCCAGCCCCATGGCGTAGTGGTTGAGTTCAGCACGTTCCACTTCAGTGGCCCAAGTTTGCAGGTTCTATCCCGGGCGCAGACCTACACCTCTTGTCCACCATGCTGAGGCAGGACCCACAGACAAAATGGAGGAAGATTGGTACAGATGTTAGCTCAGAGCTAATTGTCCTCAAGCAAAAAAAGAGGAAGATTGAGAACAGATGTCAGCTCAGGGCGAATCTTCTTCACCAAAAAAAAAAAAAGAAAAAAGAAATAAAAGAAAATGGGTTCTGGAGTCAGATATTCTTGATTTGAATGCAGGCTCTTTCATTATCTTGCCATGTGCAATAATTGACTGCTATGTGTTTTAATATATACTCACTTGTAAAATAGGACAATTAAAGTACCTGTTTGTTAGGATTATTTTTAAATAAGGCTTTAAAAATTGTGCCCAATACTTAGTAAGGGTTCAATAATGATAAACTCTTTTGTTTTTCTTAAAATAATCTGAATAGATAGATAGATAGATAGATAGATATAAATAATCTGGATATATAACCTGGATATAAATTATGAACTGTTATTTCATTCTTTCCAAAAATCATCTGAATATATAGTATTACATACGTACACATATTTGTTTTTCAAGAGTAGCATTTTCTTGATTTTATATTTTTTTATAGCTTTTGATTTCTCTAATGCATAAACACTTATGGGGAAAAAAACAAGTTAGACAAAAAAGTATTACTCTAATAGCCAGACAGATTTTATTAGAAGATATAAGCAGCTTTAAACATTCCCTGTCATGTATTCTA
Organism: Diceros bicornis minor; assembly: GCF_020826845.1. Classification (NCBI taxonomy): domain Eukaryota; kingdom Metazoa; phylum Chordata; class Mammalia; order Perissodactyla; family Rhinocerotidae; genus Diceros; species Diceros bicornis. The sequence continues at coordinate 23,667,337 of NC_080747.1, read as the reverse complement.
CCTCATACTTAGTAACTGGCATTTTCCAAGATGTGCCACTTGATCTAAAATTGTTAAGTTTTAGAAACTTAAGTTTGTCAAGAAAAAATAAATTATAAATTCACATCCTCTCTCTCTTTTTCTTTGCAATAATTTTCAAAAGGTGAATATGTATAAACATAAACATTATGGCTCTCATAATATCATGTCCATTTTATAAACATGTAGAAAGGACCACTGTGTCTTTCTTTAATTCAGGCACTTAGCCTTGGCTCCTAGAACCTGTGAGTGTAGTCATGCACAAGTCTACCATCACTGCCTTTGATCGGAAAGTAAGCCATTGCTTTCATATCTCTGCAAATCCCAGAAATTGAATCTTCAAGCCATTGACTTCTGAATTAAAAATCAATCTGGATCAGAGACTTGGAATGGTCTGCCTGGATTTAAGCTCCAGTTGCACCATAGGAACCAAATATTTCCTTTTCTGTGTTGAAAATTGTGAGCTATGCTCTATGACAAATATCCCTTTGATTAAACACCCACTCACATTTGTCAAGGTTCTGTCAAGTGAAAATTTCAGATTCTAAGGGGACCCTTATCCTCCAATTATTTTGTTCAGAACATTTGGTGTTTTGATTTCTGAGAAAGTTTGCTTTCCTGCAGGATGAACGAGTCTTGCCAAGTACTGAGATGATTAGCACCAACAATAATAATTGAGCCATCATGCAAGGGGAACATTTGAATATGGGTGGATTCTCAGTCCTTGCTTTATAAAAAACTCTTCTATGGAAACCAAGGAACCATCACAGCTGTGAGACTGCAATTTTGTTTTATTATTAGAAGTTTCAAGAAAATAAAATCTCAACATAATAATATAGGATTTTTTAATACTGTAAAGAAAATCATATCATGATTCATGACTTGCCCACTTAAAGTGAGTGATTAATTCCAAAAAATAAAGAAAGTTTTCAGCAAGTATTTCTGGAATTAATGTTAACATAGTTGTAGATGTATAGAAAAATGAAGTAATGCTCAGCTCCACACCAAGATGAACAATCTAGTTTTGGTTTCTTGTTGGTTTATTTGTATTTGGCAATTATTTTCAAGTTATGCTAGTACGATAAGAAATGGAAGGACTGCTTTTGCTCTTGTTAGAGTAATCAGTAATTTCTTGAGTCCACTTGCAGTTTTCATTTCCACCAAGTTTTTTTTTTTTTTTTTGTGAGGAAGATTAGCCCTGAGCTAACATCTGTTGCCAATCTTCCTTTATTTGGTGTAGGGTCAGAGGAAGCATTCTGGGTGGCAGGTGTAGAATTTTTTTTAAAGGGCCTAAGGCGGGTAGAGGTATGGCCAAGTCAAGAAGTTATTGCTTCCACCCAGGAAATGATACAAGATGGCCATCTTAAAATGATAAAGAAAGAGCTTTTATGTCAAATTAGCATCATTCAGTGATACCTCCTTATATGGTTTCAGCTGTGATTCCTATTCTAAGCAACCAAGGGTCCTTTTTTATATATGCTTTGCTTGGATGAAGTTTTCATGGTGGATAGTTTACTGTAACTCTAGGTGGCCACAATCCCTGCTTCTGTTTTGAGTAAATGTACACTCCTATCATCAGTGTATGGTCCACTAGGACAACTCTGGAATGATCAATTCTGTTCTGTTCCTTCTAAATAGTAGTTTTGAAGAGAATCCAAATTTCCCTCTCACTGGCCTACCATAATACTAAATAGAAATTCTTTAGAAATCTTTTCAAAACACTATATTGATATATTGGGTTAAGTTTCACACATTTGTAATCCGTGGGCTAAAACAGCTTGCAAAGGTGTTTAATTTGGCCTATACAGTGTTGGAACATACAATATTAAAAAGTGGTTACTTTTCTAATATTTAAAAATGGATAGATTTGGCAAAAGACCCAGAATAGTCAAAAGAATATTGAAAGAGAAGAACAAAATCAGAGGACTGACACTATACTACTTCAAGACTTACCATAAAGCTACAGTAATCAAGACTGTGTTATTTGCAAAAGACTAGACAAATAGATCAAAGAAACAGAATACATACCCTAGAAATAGAGTCACAGAAATAGTCAGCTGATTTGTGAAAAAGGAGCAATGGCAATACAATGAAGTGAACATAGCCTTTTTAACAAATGGTGCCGGAACAACTGGACATCCACATGTTAAAAACAAAAAGAATCTAGACACAGACTTTACACCTTTCACAATAAGTAACTCAAAATGGATCATAGACCTGACGTAAAACACAAAACTATAAATCTTCTAGAAGGTAATACAGGAGGAAATCTAAATGACCTTGGGTATGGCTATGGCTATTTAGATATACCACCAAAGTCATGATCCATGAAAGATAAAATCGATAAGCTGGACTTCATTAAAATTAAAAACTTCTGCTCTGTGAAAGGCAATGTCAAGAGAATTAGAAGACAAGCAACAGATTGGGAGGAAATATTTGTAAAAGACATGTCTGATAAAGACTGTTATCCAAACTATACAATGAACTCCTAAAACTCAACAATAAGAAAATGAACAATCCAATTAAAAAATAAGCAAAAGACCTAAACAGATCTCACCAAAAAAGGTTTACAGAAGACAAAAAAGCATATAAAATGATGCTCAACATTATATGTCATTAGGGAATTGCAAAATAAAACAGCAATGAGATATTACTACATATCCATTAGAAAGCCCAAAATCCAAAACACTGAAAACACCAAATGATGATGAGAATACTGTAAACAACGGGAACTCTCCTTCATTCATTGCTGGTGGGAATGAAAAATTCCCACTCTGGAAGACAGTTTGGTGGTTTCTTACAAAAGTAAAAATACTTTTACCATCAATCCAGCAAATATGTTCCTTGATATTTACACAAAGGAGTTGAAAATTTATGTCTACACAAAAACTTGCACACAGATGTTTATAGCAGATTTATTCATAATTTCCAAAACTTTGAAACAACCAAGATGTCTTTGAGTAGGTGAATGGATAAATAAACTGTGGTACATCCAGATAATGGAATATTATTCAGTGCTAAAAAGAAATGAGCTATCAAGTAATCATAAGACATGGAGGAAAATTTAATGTATATTACTAAGTGAAAGAAGCCAATCTGAAAGGCTATATATAGTATTATTTCAACTATATGACTGACATTCTTGAAAAGGCAAAATTGTGGAAACAATGAAAAGATCAGTGGTCGCTGGGTTAAGTGGAAGGGAGGGATGAAGAGGCAGAGCACAGAAGATTTTTAGGGAAGTGAAAGCATTCTGTATGATACTATAATAATGGATACACGTCATTACATATTTGTCCAAACCCATAGAATACACAACACCAAGAGTGAACCCTAATGTAAACCATGGACTCTTGGTAATAATGATGTGTCAATGCAGGCTCATTTGACGTAAAAAATGTACCACATTGGTGTAGAATGTTGATAGTGGAAGAGACTGTGCATGTGTGAAAGCAAAGGACATATGAGAAATTTGTGTACCTTATGATCAGTTTTGCTGTGAACCTATGCTGCTTTAAAAAATAAAGTCTATTAAAAAACCTTAATAAAAAGTAAAAAAATTAACTTTTTTCAATTAAAAAAATGCATAGATTTCACATAGCTATTTGGACTTCTTTTTGTGAAAAATATTACCATAGTAGATTACCATAACAATCATCAGAGGCGTGGTATGGTCTGTGCCTTTCAGACCGGGACCTTGTTCTCTAGTTCACCACATTCCAACATTCTCCTTTATCCTGGACACTGAGGCCAAACGTCAAATGCTGTTCAGTCCACTTAATTCTGTTAAGGAATCTATATGACATCAGTAGGCAATTACATTTGCAACCCTTAGAATAGGGAAACAAGCTTGTGTCATATCCTAACTGCACTTGTACTTCCCACTTACCAGATGGTATATCCATTGACTCTTTCTTCCCTTATACTTATAAGCCATCCTTATACTATCTTGTACTATACTAGGCTTATAATTCATCTTTGTATTACAACTTCTTATCTATGTCCTGCAATGTTTCAGCATAGAATCTTTCACTTCCTCATGTAATTGCCTAAGCACTGATATACAACAATTCTGATAAAATATTTTAATTTCTCTTCACATTGTCCCCCCACCCCTATTGCCTGCTTCATAATTAAGGGTTTCTATGACATATAAACCACAGCAATTTTTTTTTTTTGTGAGGAAGATCAGCCCTGAGCTAACATCCAATGCCAATCCTTCTCTTTTTGCCAAGGAAGATTGGCCCTCATCTTCCTCTGCTTTATATAGGACGCCGCCACAGCATGGCTTGACAAGCGGCACGTCGGTGGGCGCCAGGGATCTGAACGTGTGAACCCTCGGGTCGCTGAAGCAGAGTGCGCACACCTAACCGCTACACCACCGGGCCGGCCCCACAGCAGTTCTTGATATGTTATAGTCTTCCAAGATAGATGAATAAGTTAATTTTAAATGTACCCTTGGACTATATTATCTTTTCTGTACTTTGTCACTTTTCATGTAATAAAATATGGATATGTCTAATATTGAACATTCAATGATTATTTTGACAGCCAAGGGTGTCATCTTTTGATAATATAAATCATCAGACCCAGAAGCACAACAAATTATATAGTTGAGGGTTAACGAATTGGTAACCAGATCAAAGATCTGGGGTCAAATCTAAAATTCTGAGGTCAGAATTTCACTGTAACGGAAAACAAAGTGAGGATGACTGCACTGCAAAAGAATAACCCGTTCTTTTCAATTTTCTTGAATGGGTTGAATAATGAACCATATGGTGTTTCCTATTATGAAGGTTTTTATGAAATATTTTCTTTTTTCTTTAAGAGAGGAAAAAGAAGAGGAAATTCTTACAAATATGAATGTAATTAAGATGAAGTACACTGTTACATTGTACTTATTTTGCATTTGGTTATAATTCTATGCATGTCAATTAAACATTAACCTAACACATAAATATCTTTGTCCTAATAAGCAATGGGCTATAGTTATAATAACATAATTTGCATACAAACATGAATTATGGAATGATAACTACAAATCTAATCTATTCATTAGTGACTCTGATAATCACTGATATTGAATATTATTAATATCTTTTAAATTAGCTTTTCAAAAGGGAAATTACCAAAACTACTATTATTACTACCACTATCACTCCTACTACCCTGACTTCTATTTTTTCACTAACTGCTAAATTACAGTATGTTCCAAGATTGCTGTGAAGAGTTTTGCCAATATTATCTAATATACCTGCAAACTGGAGTGATGATCTGTCATGTTTGAGAATGGTTTCGTATTGTCTCAAATAGGGCTAAAACTAAAATCTGCTTGGACTTTTATACATGATTTTTAAAAAGACTTTCAAGATATATTCAGATTGTTTAGATTCTTTTGTGTTCTTATATTCAGGTCATCTGAATTGAAAGTACTTTTATAATGTATTCTAGGCATGGGATCATGACTAGACTCTAGAGGAAAAAGCTAAATTGTAGTTAATTTTTTAAACTGTGGACTACATAGTTTCCTCAATCATTTTTATTGTCATGGTTTTTTGAAATGTTTGCTCCCAACTGCACTTTTGTGAGCACATTTGCAAAGTGATCAGATCAATAAATGTAAAGTTTTTGCCTATTTTCAGAGATTAAACCCTTAAGTTTTATCCTTTAAATCCAAGTTCCCAAGGACAATTTTGTTGCATATGCAAAACTGTTTTCTTATGGGAAATAAAAAGAAAGTGACAAAAGTAAGATCACTTTGAAAATTTCACCCCCATGTGAAACTTGTGGTTAAGTTCTTACTTTTTTTGCATGTCTCCAAGTTTATAGGAACCAATATGTTATGAAACAATCCTTTGGGATATAAGTTAATCCTCTAGCTCAGCACAACCTCAGTGAAAATTCTGGTCTATTAGATATATGTAATTCTTTTGTTCTTTCTTCTCAGCAGCTGTCCCTACTGATAGAGTCAGTGTTTCATCTCAGCATGAAATAACATCAGATAACACTGCACTCTGAAAAGTAGATAAAATGAGATCTCTCAAATGAGAATGAATTAGAAATGTCCCCACACTAGCAGCCAGGAGTTTAAAACATGAAACTGACAAATGTACTACAGAGGGGGTTTACAAGGAACTTTCCACTCCAACTTCTTATTCTTCACAGAGATTATTAGCACTGGAAAGTGTCAGACAGCAAAAGATAAAGCTGGCCATGACAGATTTATGATTTTAAGCAAAACCAACTGTCTAGTAGATATCCATCTGATGACAACTTTTAAATATGAAAACAAATAAGCAAGGTATTTTCTCAAATTATCTGAAAAGTTTCTGTCACGTTGGGTGGGTGGATATGGGAGGGGGTCTTCTTTTACTTCTCTGTGATACTGAGAATTTATAGAGGAATATTATTTTTCAAATACCTAAGGAAGAAGTCACAAGAATACTTTGTAACACATAAAAACTTCTCTGTTTAATAATTGCTTATATAACAAACTAAAATATTTTTCTGGAGGATGTACAATTTGTTTCTTTTTCTTTGCAGCTTTATTGAGATATACTTGACAAGCAGCATTGGGTAAGTTAAGGTGTATGTATTGTAGGTCTCTTTTAAAAATTTTATTGAGCTTCCTCTTAAACTGTAACTTACTTATTTTAACCCTTTAGGTTAAAGGGAAAAGCAATTTAAAACAAAAGAAAAAATTTTTTGAGTATTTGTTTTACAGTTGACTTTTTTTCTGTCCGATAACACCATTATTATTCATTCTTGTGTGCTTCAAGAGTTTGAGAAGATATAAACATTTATATTTCAGCAGGGCCCAATCTGTTAATATAAAATATTTTATGCCTAAAACAAAAGTAAGTTTTGGATTCATCTTTATTTTTAATGAGTTGAAAATTTTTGGTCCCATCATTACAAATGTGGTTGAATAGCATAACGTGTCTCAGTTCAGACACTGGCTTTTATTGAGTTCCTTCTCTGGATCAGACGTTGTGCAAACTTGGAGGAATAACACAAACAGAGACACACACATACGCACACAGACATGTTTTATGCCTTCTCAGAGCTTTTTTTTCTGAATTATATAAAATTAGGCCAGTACTGCAATTAAACTTAAAAAGTAACAAACAAAGGAAGCACACAGTATTCTGGGAGCCTAGTGTATGTATTAGTCAATAATCTAGTGCAAGGCAGATGAGGGAGGGCATTTTACAGAATGCGAAGAATAAGCCAATACATAAATGCTATATTAAAGGAGTTCACAAATTAAGATTGAGTGGGGAAATCAAGTAAAGATCCCTCAAATCAAGTTATTGTATGAAAAATATATAATATAAATAGAATACACTACACATAACGTATTTTAATATTATGTATCATCTATTCCTTTAAACTAGTAAACCAAAGAAATAATCTGTGTGTTCTACATCACTGTATCACCATGATTTATTTAGCAACCACCAAAGTCACCATACCACATTCTCTATTTATATTTTTTATGTATGTCTTATGGCAACTCTATGAAATAAATGTTTTATTCACTCTAAATAAGATAAAATTGAAGCTGCTCAGAGGGATTAAAGTCAAATGTCCTCTAAAGGCAGAGCCAGAACCCACTCCAGATGTGTCTAATTCCCAAACTCAGAATGTTAAACACCTTCCTACACTTTATTGCTCTTTGTTTTCCCTATATAGACACACAGGCCCATGGATCCTATATTCTCAACAATTGTAAACTTACTTGAAAGATCTTCATGTTTTCTGAAATTGCCTGAAGCATATTTAAATTGACTGCTCTTCCCAGAAATAACTTGGTAAGCTTGCCATGGTGGGATTTTCTCCAGATTGCTTGGTAGGTATTAACTGGGGAACCGTTTTATCAGCTCTTTCATGCTTGTGTCTGAAATACTGTTGAGACTTTTTTTTTCACATGAACTAATTCATATTTCTCACAGCTAGCTAAAACTTCAAAATATCTACATCTGATACCTAGGTAAAAGGATCACGCCACTGGATTTGGCTCCAATTTACAGATGCAACCTTTCAGAATCTGACACTGCTATATTAAGTATAGACAAATTTATCGTTTTCAGGAGGCAAAATGATTCTCATAGCACCTATTTAAGTTAATAAATTGTTTTCTTTTCAGAAGTAGATATCTAGAGAGTGACACTTAGTAGTTTATGAAAGTCTATACTCTGACAAATTCAAGTAAAGCTATTCTTTATTCTTGTTAAAACAACACGCCATGAAAGATAAGCTTCCACTGATTTTAAAGCTAATGCTTTCAGGTGGGTTCACTGAATTTGAGGGAGGGGATGAAGAAAGTAAACAAAAACGGTGTATTGTCTATTATTTTCAGGGCACTATACTTTTTCTACATATTACCTAGTTTTAATTCTCAACCAATGCTCTTCTAAAACATTATTTTGTAATTAGAAGACAACAGATTAGACAAATTAAGTTGCCTTAGGTCACAAATTGGAGGTGATTAAGTCTCAAAATGACCTGGAAAATTCAGTTTGATTTATTTTGTCAAATAAGTTAAAAGCACAATAGACAATAAATTGTAGAGTACTTTTTGTAATTCTTATTATATTTTTATGTGTGTGGCAGACCAGATTTCATCTAATTTTGTTCAGAACTCACAAATTTTGATAATGAATCTTTTCTCTAGGGATTAAATGCAAAGCCCAGTCTATGCTGGCAGGTTCCTTTGCTAAGGCTAAAAAAAGCGAATCTTGATTTTACTGTGTTTAAGATTTCTACTTCTTCATCCAAACACAATATTTCTAAGGATTGTAGACAGGCCCATAAAAGTGAACAAGAAAAGGGGATTATTATTTTATAGCAGTTATAAATAGAGTTCGGGAGAACGGTGAATACCTGCCTCAAGAAATCTTATAGATTTTGTCCATTTTTTAAGAAGATTGATACTCTCTCTCTCTCTTTCTCCTTTTTCTCATGTACACTGATTTTGCTGAAAATTAATATTTTATGTGGTGAATGAAAGTACCTTTGGGAAGATATAATGTGCACTAATAGTTTGCCATTCACATTAACAAGAAAACTATATATTACATTTTAAATAAGATATTAAGAATAATTATAAGATAGTTGCCAAGTAAGACAATAAGACACTATCAATAATTTATTAGAACTGGATCTTAAAAAAGCCATTACACATTTTTGTAGAGGATCCCGATATTACCCTTTCTTCCTTCTAGCCGCAGCTCAACAGCTTTCATGGTGCAATATAACTGCTGTAGAAGTGCCCCACATCCTCTCAGGAACCAATGAGACCCCTGCTGGAGAGCATATTAAATATATTCCCTTTTAAAATAAAACAGTTCCAGTAGTCATTCACTTGTACATCAACCAAATATAACAAATCATACATATGCCCAAGGAAAGGACAGACTATTGGATGTTTGCTCCCCTGTCCATCTGGATTGGACTCATAGGCTTTCTCACATCACAGAAAAGAATGGTTGTCCTTGGAGGAGTTCTTCCTGAGCCACCACAGACTTCTTTTTTCCTAATGCATTCCCGTAAACCATGTCATCTGGGCAGTGATTCCTTCCCTGCTTTCCTTCTTCATCTCTGAATTTTATTCATCTCTGCTTTTATTGATGTTTACACTCTTGATAGATTTATGAAATCAATCTCCTATCCTAGATAGTAAATGGATATAGTCCCTTCTTCTTGGGTTCTCAGTGTCTTCCCATAGTAGGCCAGGTTTCCAAGAACAATTCTTGATTTATAAATATGTTCTTCTCCAGAGAGTAGTATATTTTGTTCACTGTTTTTGTCCATGAATTAGTGTAATCAATTTCCAACATTAATCCTAACAGTGATGGCAACATAAAATGCAAAGGGTAAAACCTTTTTGGAAAGTGATTTGATAATAATTGTGGAGTCTTAAAATTTTCATATATTTTGACTATTAGTAAATTATCCCAAAACAATAATTCAAATTAGAGGAAAAATACAATACCTGAAGATATCCATTGCAATTTTATCTCCAATGGTAAAAATCTAGAAGCAACTTGTCACTGAACAATATAACATGGTTAAGAAAATTATGTTACATCAATTAAGTGCATTTGATGTGTTTGTTTAAATATCTATGAAGACAATGCAATAATACAAAAAATATTTATGCTATGATAACTTCCATATGAAACCGTAAACTTATGCATACAGACACAAACACACGTATATGAAGAGTGAAATCTATAGTGAAATATTGGAAAAAGTGACTAGTTGTCTTGTTAGAGTACAATTGTGATTGACTTTTTTAAAAAATTTTAATTTCTGTTGGTATAATGTCATTTATGCATATTGAATGGAAAAATTAATGAATGCAGTTTGGGTATATAATTTTAGAGAAACGTTCATTAATCAAATTTTACCATATGATGTGCACAAGTTAAACACTGACTACCAAGTTTATTATCTAAAACATAATTATAAAATAGTAGCAAACATATAATATAGCCAACTGAATCTTAACCATTGCATTTGGGCATGAAATACATTCATTATAAAACATCAGAATTTGTAGTAGTTTATTGATAGTACATGTCCTTAAGGAGTTCATGTTTTTCTTTAACCACCATATTTGTTCATTTGAACCAATTAAAATTCAAAACTATTTATTCTTTTCAAATTTTGAGATAACAGAACAAGTGTAAATAGACTTGGTAGTGAAATAAATGCCACAGTAAAATTTGCAAGTCTCTTTTGTCATGTACTCTTTTGAAAAAAATATCACATATTCACATAAAAAGAAAATAGAGTACACAAAATTATATATGGAACTTACTCATGTGTCTTGATTGTCTCCATGAATTTTCATGGACTTCCACAAACCCTATCTTAGTCCACTCAGTCTACTATAACAAAAATAACATGGAGTGGGTGGTTTAAAAAGCAAACATTTATGTCTCACAGTTCTGGAGCCTGGGGAGTCCAAAATCAAGTCATGGGCAGATTTGGTGTCTGATGAGGGCCCACTTCTTGGTTCATAGAGGGTCATTTTTTCACTGTATCCTCACATGACAGAGGGGAGAGGGACCTCTCTGGGGTTTCTTTTATAATGGCACTAATCCCACTTTGAGTGATCTACCCTCATGACCTAATCACCTCCCAAAGGCCCCACCTCCTAATTCCATAATTTTGGGATTAGAATTTCAACGTATGAATTTCGGGGGACCATAACAGACTCCAAGTCAAGTTCACTTGCCCTAAGTATAGAAACTGAAGCACAGGGAATTATACAAATGTTCCCTGAATGTCTGCTATGGGCCAAACACTTTCAGATTCTGGTTATTCAGTAGTGAATAAGACAGACAAAATACTTGCCTTATGAAGCTTATATTTTATTTATGGGACAAATACTAGAGAAATGCACAGTAAACAAACACTATAACTTTAGAGGGTGATAAGTACCATAAAAAGTAAAATTATAAACTTGTGGAGTTGGTTTTCTTGGGATCTTAGAATTAATAGGCTAAAATTATTTTACATTAAATAGTAGTGTTGTTACTAAAGAGTAACACAAAGTTACTAAAAAGTAACACAAAGAGTAAATACAAAAGAGTATTCTAGGAGTTTAGAATACGCTTTTTTTAAACACGTAGAAGATTACTTATCAGTTATGTCCTACCTCTGCTTATAGCAAAATTGACAATTAGTTGCATAAAAAGAAAACACAAACATATTTGAAGATCATAAACTTAAAAATGTCTATGGAATGAATATGGGAAAAAATTCTCAAAAATAGTTTTATGTATCATCAATTTGAAATATCTTAAAATATTACAACTTAGCATTCTGAATCATTGATGTGTATATCACAATATGGAGTGGACATAAATTGAATCATCTATCTTACAGTTTGGTTCATGTTTTAATATTTCCCCTTTTTTCATTAGGCAAAAAGTTTCATATTAGTTTATAATAGTCTTGTACCTAACTCTGTTTTTAAATTTATTGTGAAGTGCTGCATTGCTCATTTGATATCAGAAAAGATACTGTCCTATAAATACCTCATTTTAATAAACACAAAATGTATCCTATCTTCACAGGATTTTATATATAGCACTGCCTCATGCTTGTGTAAGTCAAATGTATTGAGTAACAGTATGTTGTAGATGAATTTTTATTATGAATTTAAAATAAGATGTATACGACAATGATACTACACAACTCCTGTATGGGAACTCAGTGAAAGATTCAGACCAACTTGATGGTTCTGAATATGGATTTTTGGAACAAACTTTCTGAACTTGTATCCTGACCTTGCCATTTAATTCCTGAGTGAGCTTGAGCAAATTCTTTGTATCTCAGTTTTCTCATGTATAATATGGATAAAATGTTAATATCTACCTCACAAGTTATTGAATGAGTTAATATTTCTAAAGCCCTTAGGATGGCATGTGGTGTATCGTAAATGCTACATAAGGCTTAGTGATAGTGACGGTTAATTTTATGAGTCAACTTGAAAGGGCTAAGGGACGCCCAGATATCTAAGTAAAACAATATTTCTGGATGAGTCTGTGGGGATGTTTCTGGAAGATATTAGCATTTGAATCAGTAGACTGAGTAAAGAAGATCCATCCTCACGAACGTGGGTGGCCATTATCCAATCTATAAGGGCCCAAATAGAAGTAAAGGGAGGAGAAATGGTAAATTCTCTCTCTCTCTTTTTGAGTTGGAATATCCATCTTCTCCTGCCCTCAGACATAGGAGTTCCTGACTTCAGACTTTGAGACTTACACCAGCTGCCCACCCCCCCCTTCCCTCTCCCACCCCCTTCTCAGGCCTTCCAGCTTGGACTGGGAGTTGCACCATTGTCTCTCATGGTTCAGACTGAAACTAAATTACACTGCCAGCTTTCCCGTGTTTGCAATTGCAGACAGCACTATAGGACTTGGCTTCCATAACCATCTGAGCCAATTCCTGTAAGGCTCCTCTTATATATTTATACATATCCTATTGTTTCTGCTTCTCTGGAGAACCTAATACAGTGATTACTATTCTTTAATTCACTCTGAGTATTTGTTCAAACTCTGAGCAGAGTGCATAATGCATGTTCACTAAATTTTAGTTGTCACGATGGGTTGTGAGTGTTGACTATCAGAGGTGAGAGAGGAAAAAGATTATAGATAGATTTGAGTTTCTTTCTCGGCATCTATGAAGCAAATGATGGCATTAACTTAGATTCTGAACATAGGCAGAAGAAAAGGCTTTGCAAGAGGAATAAGAAGTGAGGCTATTGAGTTTTAGGTAAGTTTGAGGCCACATAAATTGACCTATCACATGTGATGCATTTACTGTAAGTAGCTCTCTTTAAATAGCTAACTTAATTTAATTCACTTTGATGAGCTAAATTAACTTAATTTAGTGATGTACTGTGATATAAGTTCTCTAGTAGTTTGCTTTTTACTAGACAAAATGGACATATTTATTAACTAATTTTAATTCAATGAGGACCTATTTTAATGGAACATAGTACAAAGTACTAAAAAAACCCATCCTTCTTCTCATGGGAGAAGAAAACTGGAGAGCTGAGAAAGTCAGGAAGAAAATTTCTTGAGTACAACAAGTTCAGAGGTGGTAGAGTAGAAGACCAGACTAGCTTCAAGAAGGCTAAATTTGAAACATAGTTTATAGTAGGATTATAATGAGGATAATAGAATTTTGTAGTGTCTGCACTTATGTTTGTATTGTATTTTTCTTTCTTGTTTTCTCCTTAAATTAAATAAAAGGCAGAATCTCACTTTGATCCACTAAAAAGCCAGTTAATGATTATAATTTAAATGCTAGTGTAGGGCAATAGCTATTTATACAAGTTATTATCCTAAGCACCTGCTCCAATTTTTCATGTTTTATGCTAACAGTGTTTTTTGTCTTAATTAAAAATGTTAATTAGTGGTGATATAAACAGCAGAAAAAGATCTGGTAACATATGCACAAGAATTTTACAATATGTGCATAACTTTTTTCAAACTGATGAACTAAGCATGAAATCAATCTAAAACACTTATGAACAGTTGCAAATTTTCAAATGAACCTGAGATTATTCTCAGAGCATCGGACTAGGTTAACATATGATTGTTCTCTGCTTTCACATATTTTGCTTCTAGCACAATTATTGTACATTTATGAAATCTGAACACTGCTGTCTCCATTTAAGTGTTGTACATTTGGATTCCTAACATGCTTTTCCAGCATGTTTTTGCATTTTGAATTTTGCCGGTCTTATCAACTCATCCCAAAACTATTTCCTAGAATATTTAGAAATTTCCCTTTTAAAAATCCACCACTCTAGTATTGGCAGGTGCCTATATTGCCCATTAATAAAGAATGGGGAAAGGGGAAATGGGAGGTTGGTGATTTCTAAAGGCATAAATAATCTTTTGTTCCTTGTCCTTTGAGGAAAGAATTCAGAGGTGACAGAAGTGTTGTGATTTTTTACGCAATTTACCTACAGTTAGCATGATTCTAAGTAAAGAAAATAAATTAGATTTTCTATATTGCTCTTCAAATATCTTAAGACATCTTTCCTCCATTAGGCACCTTATCAGGACATTTCTATTTTCTGGCTGCTTTATTATCATACCAAACAAACAAACAAACAAAAGAAACTGAACAATTCAGTAAAAAAAACGGGGGGGAGGGAGGTAGTAAAACGTTTTTTTGTCTACATAATGCCCAACATACATGTATTTGATATGTCTTTCAACTGAATAAATTAAAGTATTTCCTTTATTTCCTTTAGAGAGTTTGTACCCTATAGTACTTATTAAAAGTTTAATAACTGAAATAATGAATATGGCAATTCAATGGTATTGTTTCAACAACATTCCCTCTATCTCTTACAACCATTTAAAGAAAATTATAAAACCACAAAATCAATAATCCCCAAATACATTAAGTTAAATACACGAAGTTAAATGAGGAAACTAATATATGAGCCCTTTTTTTTTCCTGAGGAAGATTGGCTCTGAGCTAACATCTATGCCCATCTTACGCTATTTTGTATGTGGGATGCCACCACAGCACCGCTTGATGAGTGGTGTGTCGATCTGCGCCCAGGATTCGAACCTGTGAACCTCAGGCCGCCAAAGTAGAGCACATGAACTTAACGACTACACCACTGGGCCAGCCTATATGGGCCCTTTTTAAAACAGAAATAGCCCATCTTATTGGAGACAGTGCACCATAATGGAAAGCACATTGGAACATATGAAATCAAGTCTTCAGTCCCCTGGTCTTCCTGTGGCTGGTTTCTTCTTTCCCTCTGGTTTCCACTCAAAAATTAAATTCTGACAGAGCCTTTCTTCAAAACCTGGTTCCAAGTGGTCTACTCCTAGCTGTACACACACAAGTCTGGCACGTAATTCCTATCACATCACTCTGTTTCATATTTCTTTGTAGTCCTTTTCAATTCATGAAATTGTTGTATTTATTTGTTTATTTAAATGAGAGAACCATGAGAGCAGAAACTTTATCTGTTCTTTTTTCATCTGTTTTCAGTTCATAGAACACTGTCTGGCCCTGGTTGAATGATTTTGTTGAATGACAGAACTGTCAGTGAGTATTGATGAAGACACAGAAGCTGACCTGAGAGTGAAGTTGGATGGATGCATCTTGACCTTGTTTACCCACGCAGATTTAGGTTAATGACAAATTAAAAAGAGAGTTCTAGAATCCTAAGTCCTTTACTCTTGGCTGCAGACTGTTTTTTTCCAACCACAAGGACTAAGACATAACCATCACATCATTCATATCATTGGTTAAAACAAAGTTGAGAGTGATGCCAGCCATTGAAATCATGAGTCCAAAAAGCTCTGAACAGGTACATTGAGGGACTAAAAATAACAGGATGGCATGAAACAGGAAAATGGATTTAATTGGCTTTATGCTTGGAGCCCTAATGCAGAAACTGCCAATTTGTTGGGCAATTATATATACCTATAAAATTTAATTTCTCTATATAATTTAAGCATATTTATTACATTATATGTTATTTATTACTTACATATTATACTTTATAATATCTTTTATATATTATTTATTTATTATATATAATTCAAATTTAAATATATAACTAATATGATGTTCTTTCATACACAAGGAGAGAGAGCGAGAACATTTGAAATGTAGAGATACTGTTTAGAAGACAGATGTAGCTGGATTGTAGGAAAACATCTTTTGGTTTTAGTGAATGTTAACATTGTACCTCTGACTCATTACATGACATAGAAAACTTGTAAATATGGGAAGATGCCTTAGTTTTTCATTTCCATCTGTCCCCTGACTCAAAAAGTTATTTGTATCAGGCAGATTTGGGAGAAGATGTCTTTTTTTTTTTATTCACCCAATTTTTTTCAATAAGTCAGAGTACTGTTTCCTCTCATATTTCATGTGATTAAGAAACCAGGCACAAATCCCTTTGTTTTCTACATTTTGTGAGAAAATGATAAGGAAAAGTATGTATATTTTGTGAGAGGTTGTGTATTCTTAACTGTGTAGGTCTTTCTGGAACGTAAGACCGCGGTGTGAGAGAAGTGGACACCGCAAGGGTTTTGAAAGCACAGCATACTGGATATTGAATTTTCTGTTCATCACACACTTTTAGGTACCAGAGAACAAAGAAGTAGGAATATAAGGAAGATGAAATGATAGTACACAATTTGAATGAGAGCAGTGTACACCCCAGTTTATTCTAGCTATAGTTACAAAATGTAATTAGAAAATCAGACAAGTAGAGTAGGCTACTGGTAGACTGACTCCGAAGGAAAAGTACGGCCAGTGGGACATAACTATGTGACACTTACAAAAGGCACAGAACAAAACTTCCCACCAAAATGACTTAAAGTATTTAAATTATGCAATGCAGGTTTCTGCTTAACAATTAAATGTTGTCGTGTCTCTCATGCTTTTTTCTCTGTTTTTTTATGAAGCATTATATGTCTATGATCTATCCATTACGCTGTGTGTATACCTAAGTCTTAACTTCAACTTCTTTATAACAATACAAGGTGTCATCTGCCGCATTTTCTCTCTCCACTCTCCAGACGATGGACGGTCAATTTGCTTCCAATTCCTTTCCCTGGCTAAGACCACTTCCACAGTAAATAACCTTGCACCTGTCCCCATATGGAGCTCTCTAGAATGACTGCCAATCCCCACAATCTTACCAGCAGTGAGACTTACATCCCCACTAACACTTGGCATTTTCCAGCTTTTTGATTATTGCTAGTCCCATAGGCAAAGCCATATCTTATTGTTACTCTAATTTTCTTTCTTCTGCTTACCAGTGATTATGAACGTTTTTCATATATTCATTAGCTTTGGCAGCTTCTTCTTCTGTAAACTGAGTTTTTATTTCCTTGCAAATTTTTTCTATTTTATTTTGTCTTTTATTCATCGATTTGCAAGTGGTCTCTGCCTATTCTAGACGTAAATCCCTTGTCATTTCTAGATATCTAGAAAATATTTTCATATTCCGTTATATATATTTTAACTCTCACCATGCTCCCACTCAATAAACAGAAAAATAAAAATTTGATGCAATCTATTAATCATTTTTGGTTTTATTTTTGTATTTTTGAAGTTTTGCTTAAGAGCCTCTTCTCTACCCCAGGACAAGAAGGTATTGTGCATGTTAATTAATTATAAATTAAATCTTTAATCCAACTAGAGTTCATTATTATGTGTGCAACTAGAAGGGGATCTAATGTTACTTTTCTCTGTATGCTAATTCAGTTTTTCTAACACCACGTGTTAAACTTTCTGAAATTGCCCCAATATACAGTGTTGGTGCCTTCTTTAGAATATTATAAATTTCCTCTTGTGTATCTGTCTACTGTCAGCTCTTTATTTTTTCCAATAGTTTATTTCTTCCTTTTTCAGTTAATACAGTTTATTAGTGTTGTTTTTGCTTTTGTTAATATTATCATGATTATGACCTGAAGTAGGAAAGCATGTTTTTTGTCTTTCGAGGCAAGTCTACCTCTTTATTCTTTTTATATTACAAAGCTGACTTAGCTACCCATTGTCCTGTGTTTCTATGCATATAAGAGGAAGTTTATAAAGGATCTTAAATGAAATTGTTATTGTGATTACATTGAAGTCATAGATTCCTTTGTGGAGATAAAGCATCTTTTTATATTATTAGGTTATCTCCTGTAAGAGAACAAATTATGTCTTTGTTGATTTAGATTAGTGGCAATTTTGTCCCCTGGGGGACATTTGGCAATATCTGGAGATAGTAATTATTTAATATTTTAGTTACAACTGGGGAGATGCTACTGGCATCCAGGCGAGGATACAAAGCATCCTACAATGCACAGGGCTGTCCTCCATGACAAAATGTTCCAAAATGTCAATTATGCTGAGCTTGAGAAACCCTGATTCAGATAATTTATCTCTATTTTATTAAAGTTTTAAAGTTTTTTTTCCATGGAGTGTCTATTTATTTTCAGTAACATAATTTCTAGATATTTTATATTTTTACTTGCTCTTATATATCTTACTTTATTCTCATTTCTATTCTCCAGCATATTATTGCTGTTATAGAGAAATGATACTGAGTTGGGCATGTTAAGCTTTTATTTCATTTCTGCAGTCGTGATAAAATTTTAATTAGTTCTAATAGCTCATTGATTCTATTGGATTTTCTACATAAATTATTCTATCATGTTGAAATAAATTTCTCTTTTGTTTCTTTATGATTAAGATTGGCTAGGGTCTCAATTACAATGCAATAGGAGAAGTAATATTAGACATTCTTTTCTTATTCCTGATGTTGAAGGGACTTTGTATGAAGTGTCCTTATTAAGTATAATATTTGTTATGGGTTTTGGTAAATAAAGTCAACTTTTATATACTTAAGAATTCTCTGTTCTAATAAGCATTTTTATCATAAATAGGTGATGAACCTAATTGTGTTGTATTTTTCTGAAACAACTTATAAAACAATATGGATTTTCTCCCTTAATCTATTAAGATTACCCAATACAGTAATATATTGGTTTTTTCTGTTATTGAAACATTTTCACATTCCTGGAATTAAGCCTCTTTAACTGTAAAGTATCTATTAAATGCACTATTAGAATTGGTTACCTAGTAATTTGCTTTGAATTTTTTTATATTTCTTTTGTCCTGATCTGGTTTTGGAAACATGATTATAAGGGCTTTATTAAATTAACTGATAAATGAGATAATTTTTTAAAAGACTTTTGGTACAACCTGATCAAAAAACAAATTAACTATTCTTGAAGGTTTGATAAATATAATTCTTGAAACCACCTATGTTTGAAATTTTTGAATGAAGTTCTTGAGTTTCTATTTTATTTTCTTTAACATTTATTTATTCATATTGTTTCATGCTCTAAAGTATTATATTAACCATAATCCAAAGATTTTGACAGTATTTTCATTATCATTCAGTTCTAAATATTTCCAGATTTCATTTTTAACCCTAGTGTGATTTTGTAATATGTTATTTTGTTACCAAGCACACGGCCTTTAAAGTTATTCTGCCGTTAATTTCTAATTTTATTGCTTATGGCGTTCAACAATATTGATATAATCACTTCTCTGATAGAATATATTGCATGACATGGAGACAAACAGCAGACAGGTACTGTCATGAGAATGGCTGCTATAGTGGATGGTCTACGAAGGCCTTCAGGCATACATTTAAACCAAAATGTGGAAGCTAAAAAATGTAGAAATGAAGTCAGGTTAAGGAACATTATACACATGGGGAACAAAAAATTACTAAATTAGCAAGAGAAGATTTTCTTTGAAGAATTCTAAGACTAAATATTAATAAATGACTGAGTAAAGGAAAGAGAGAAATGAGATGAAATTGAAAAGATGTTAGTTAATAGCATCTTTTATAGTTCATGATACATTAGTACTAACTGCAGAAGGAGACATTGAAGAGATATGTGCTAGCAAAGATACAAAAAGGTTTTGTATTTCAAAAACTTTGTTTTGACTGCTGTTTTGTGGTAGACATGAGATGCGCTGCCCAGATAACCCTTCAGGAAAGAATCTCAGCTGTGCGGATTAGTCAGCAAATAGCCTCCATCTGTTAACTCCTTCAGGGTCTGCACCAGGAGAAGAGAGCTGCCTCATTAGAGAGACTACCATTCCCAGGGGAGTCTATAGCCCAGGAGCAGAAAGACCTAGATATATCAGCCAACAAAGGAGAACTTCCATATCCAATATTCCCTCTAGGACTTCTTCTACGTCAAGTGCTTGTTGTTCCTGCATCGCAGTTCAACTTCCTCCTTGGTGCAATGGTGCATCTTCCTGCCTCTTGTCAGTGGTGTTGATCTCTAATAAACACCTTACATCCCAAACTCTGTCTTGGAATCTGCTTGGGGAAAACCAACCTGCACTGCATTTGGATAATGGATTATAGAGGGCAAGAGTATCTGTTAGGAGATTATTGTGACAGTCTTGGTTAAACAAGATGGAGGCAGACATGTACTGAGGATCTACTTTCTTGAAATTTACAGTTCTCAATTCCAAAAGTTCATATTTGGCTGAAGAAGAAAACTGACTCAGATTGTTAACCTGTGTTTAACTAAATGACAATTTTTGTCTTGAATTTATGCTCAGAACTGATGGCTTACATTTGCAAAATTCAACTGTTCTGTTTTAGATAGACTTTTACATCCGTGATGCCTTATGTCTTACTCTAGTTTATCTCCTTAAAGACAAAAGTTGAATATCCACCATCTTGGATGTAATGCCAAAGTAGCTCCTGTCTTCTCTCACTCTCTGTTTTGTGAAACATCATGTTGACCATCCGGTTTACATTGACTCACCATTAGTCTAACAGGGAAGGGAAAGTTTTACACCGTCATTGGCATTTCATTAACTTCTTTTATAAATAAGCAAGACAAGACTCATAATTACTTCCTTTCTTAATTTAAGAATATTTTATCATTTTATATACTTGCTCTCAGAGCATATTAAATCTCATTAGAAATAATACTTGTGTTTCTAGAAATTTATGTCCTTTTGGAATCCTGATGCCAACGGTATACTGGTCTGGAATAGATTCAAGTCAGTGGCAACTTTGCTTGAAAATACTTTATGAAAAACAAAATCAATGCACTGGTAAAAGTCTTGTCAAGAATCAGTAAGTGGCCAAATAAACAAACAAAAAAAAAACCTTCTGAATATCAAAAGCTGAGTCAAAGTAAACTATGATCTCATGGCAGAGCAAGGCAGTAATAGCTTGATGATGCAATCTCTGTATTCTGCAAGACATTCTTGATCATTTTACCATAATATCATGGTCATGGCCTTCAAAAATGACTTCCCAGAATTGTTGTTGTCAGACTCACAAAAGTTAGTTGAGGCCGATAGTATGCAACAGTCTTCAGCTTCTACAAATAATAAGAATGTGAAGGAGCTATGTCATAGAATGAGCCCGATAATCTTAACCTCAAATAAACAAATATCCATCAGGTTTTCCCATTGAAAAAGCCAGTTGAAATTAAAATAATAGTCATCCTATAACTTTGAACAATCACGATAGGGTAGAACTTTGAAGAAGTTTTAAAAAAAGAAAATAGGTTAGTATCTTCAAGAATATACATTCTGTTATGGAATATGAGATAAATTTATAAAAAATCATGATACCAGATAGATGGTTATAGATGATCTATGAGAGTTTACAATAGCTGCAGAAAAACAAAATTGACTATGATAGTCCTTGGGATTATTCTTTAGCTACTTAACATATAACTTGTGGTATAGAGATGGCACTATCTCATGGACCTGTTCCATGGTGTAGCGGAATTGCTAGGAAGTGGCTGCCTACTTAGAGATTGCATTTGCAAACCTCCTTGCGCCATGTGAGGTGATGTTTCTGAGTTCTGGCCAATGGAGTGTGGGCAGAATTGATGTGTAAGTCCAGGCATAACTTATAAGACCCCTGTATGATCCTCCACTGTCTCACTCTTTCCCCCTGCTGACTAAACATTAATGCTGAAGATTTCCTTAGAAGTCACAATTTTGAGATGGCAGAAACTTGGACCTCTTGAGTTTCTGAGTGACAGTGTGGAACAGTTTAGTACATTGCATTATAAAAGTAATAAAATCTTACTGATTATTAAGGTCAAAATAAAATGTCAAATAATTCTACTTATTTCAGAATATATATATTCATAATATATTTTTGTGTATATATATATACATACAATATATACAAATAATACAAATATATTGTATATGTATATACACACACACACACATATACAGTCATCCCTCCGTATCTGAGGGAGATTGTTTCCAAGACCTCCTGTGGACACCAAAATCCATAGATGCTCAAGTCCCTTCTTCTGCCCTCTGTATTCTCGGGTTCCGCATCCTTGAATTCAACCAACTGCGGATAGTGTACTAAGTTTATGATCCGCAGTTTGTTGAATTCCCAGATGTGAAACTCATGGATACGGAGGGCCAGCTGTAAATGTAGTAAAAATTTACAATTTTCTTCAGCTTGCCCCAAGCTAACATTTTTGGTGAAGAGCTCTCAAGTTTAAATCCTACAAAGATCTTTAATATGCCTTGGAACGAGAACAAGTCAACCATTCCCATTTGCTTTTATCTTCCTCTTGTTATCATCCCCCTTCTATCTCCCTACCACTCGTCTTAGAGAAACTTCAGTATAGAAGGCTTTTTATTTACCTCTTTATCCTCAATGGCTAGCATAGTATCTGGTCCCTAGTAGTTTAATAAACGTTTTGGTTAAATGAATGAAAGTGTGAATAAATGAAGAAATAAATCATGAATCTATTTTAGTTACCTTTCTAGTTGTTCCCGTTTATCTCTGTATGTTTCTTGACATTTTCTGCACCCTGAGGATTGTAGAGCCTCTTCCAGAAAGGTTACTAGCACCGTTCTTCACATTGGCAGAAGAGAGGCATGCTTCAAAGTGTGAACTCTTTAAGGAGACCAATAAATTAATTCTTTACTTCAAGTATTTTCATGGCCCCTTTCTAAGAATCTTCTCTTTCTGCTTCTAACATTCTTCAAGACAAGAAGAACTTCTTTCTCTTAGGGGTAGAGATAGTCAGTAAGCTCAATTTACAGCATAGAAACACAGAAGAGGTGCTAGTGTTCACTAATTTTTGAACTTGCTGAAAGGGGAAATACAACTGTCCTGTCTGCTTACTTTCAGTTACGTATAGTAAATCCTATACACGATTGCTGCCTCTCAACTGGTAAAACTTCTTACAAGCACTCAGTTGTAATATCCTCTTAACAGTATGCTGCTACATTTTTTAATCATGGCAAGTTGTTTTTATAGGGCCTTGGCATATGATGTTTATGACATAATCACACAGGTGGATTACACAAAGAATAAAATATCGGTGGATAACTTCAGAACACTGGTCGGCACACCTTTTCTGTAAAGGACAAGATAAAAAAATATTTTAGACTTCATAGATCAAAATGTCTCTGTCACAATTACTCAACAGTGCCATTGTAGTGCAAAAGCAGCAAGAGAAAATATATAAATGAACAGATTTGGCTATGTTTCAATGAAACTTTATTTATAAAAACAATAAGCTGGATTTGGCTCATGGCTATAATTTGTCAATCCTTACTTTAGATAATATTTTTTAAAATTATGGAACGATAATTATTGGGTACAATTTATGGGTGGTAAAATATCTCTGATCCTAAGGTTCAAATATATTAGGTTTAATTAGTGGAAATAAGTTTTGTTGCATCAGTAGTTTAAGAAAAACATTTATTATTCACAAGATGATCTGACAAACAGAAAAGAAAGTGAAGAGAAAACTATAAGGTTTTCACTCTATCAAGACCATGGGAGTGAGATGATCAAATGACAGTATGATATCCTATAAGATGAAGCATAGAGTCCAGTTGAGAATCCTTTGCTCCAGCCTCAATCCTGTTTGTCCTGATTACAAAGCGTTTTAGACATGTTGATGCTATTACAGTGAGAAAGCTTCAGGCAAATGAAGTAAGCGTTAATTAAAGACAGAGAAATGCAAGATTCGACAAATTCTACCTGGAGGAAGCTTTGTGAATTTGTTCGAATGGGTTATTGGGGGGGAGAAAGTATAATATCATAAAAAGTTGATAACTTGTAAATAAAAGACATTGAACTTAGCATATGAGTTCATGAACATCTTTGGCAGACCTGCCGGGTCCCCTATTGAAATGGTCCTCATATGACCAGTTTAAACCAGGCATCAATGCATTTACTTTGCCTCAGTTGTTCAACAGAGTAACATTGCTACATGAGAGGAGTCCCCAGGAATGGCCCATTCGCTCACTTTTGTGGCTTTTGTAAATTAGCTGATTGAGATCTTAGCAATAGTGGAAGCTTGCTACCTTGTTTGTCCTGCCTATTGCTGCCACCAGGGAAGGTCAAGTCATCTCAATGAATATAAGATAGGCTGAATAGGGAATCTAGAGTAAATAATTAGCTTAACATTTTAGAGTTGTAAATCTCTGCTTGTCATCCAGTTACTCTACATTAATCTCAGATGGGAAGTCACTAGGATAAAAATCCAAAGAGAATAAATTGCTAAAGGGGTTAGGTTTTTGATTAATGGCAAAATATATGTGATTCAGGAGAGAGCACCATTAATATATGTCTTCTCAAGGGCCCGTGCTACCTCTTCTTTCAAAAGACCATAAAAAGCTCTTGCCTGCTAAGTTTTGCTTTATATAGTGATGATTGAATAAAGATTCATTTCAGGTCAGAGTTCCTCCTTGATAACCTATCATGAATCTTGAAGGCATGGATAACATTATTTCCCACAGGAATAATATGAACATTTCTCCTCTCAAAACTCCATGTTCATTCGGGAAGTGGCATTCTATAGTGGAAAGAGTGTTGCATTGAGAATCATAAAAATGTCTTCTCCTCCTGTTTCTCTCTCTCACTGTGGAATCCTGTGAAAATCTGGTA
Source organism: Diceros bicornis minor (assembly GCF_020826845.1). NCBI lineage: Eukaryota > Metazoa > Chordata > Mammalia > Perissodactyla > Rhinocerotidae > Diceros > Diceros bicornis. Next base: position 23,642,325 of record NC_080747.1, on the reverse strand, counting down.
ACTCTTTAAGACCCAAGTCTCTCATTGACTGATTAAGAGAGCCAACATTTCTTAGTGCTCCCTCTCCCGGGTAATGTGCCTTAGTCACTGCCTTCAAGAAACTCAACATCAAGGAAAGGACATAAAAAGTATGACTGAGATTCTTTAGTCAAATTATTATTAGACTATGATGATGTCCAAGGGCCTTGCAGCATATTCTTTTGTTCTTTTTTGCAATGAAAATAGCACCTGCATTTATTTTACAGATCTTAAAAGTGTCATCCTAAAAAAATGAAATTCTGATAAGTTGTTAGAAAGAAACATATTATTTTGAAGGGAAAATCATGATGTAGCTGACTTCACATAAAAACACATGAAACAAATCTGTTGCCTTCAACCTCAAGAATGGTATCATTATGGCAAAAATTCAAAATTGAATGACCTGAAAAATGAACAAAACCCACGAAGAAAAGCAGGTTGAAAAGGGACAAAAGAGGTTATGTTTTAGTGGCACAAATATACATGTAGAAGAAAATTATTTACCAAAAATTTGCTAAGCTATTGTGTACTGTTATTATTATGAAATATGTTTTCTAGCTGAAATGATCTTCAGAAAACAATATATAGAAATATCTGAAAAGCTAGGCATTGCATCTGTGTATGTTTTAATCCACTGTATGGTCAGGAAGATGCAGTATTCTGTCAATTTTTTAGAGAAAGAGAAATGGTGTAAGACATACAAAATATTTTTGTTACAGAATCAAATACACGTATGCCGTGTATCTCAAAAAGTAATTGCATGATGTTCTTGGTTAACTCTAAATTCTTTTCTCCTATTCTCAATATAATACAGACCCTGGAGAATGAAAAACACACAAATCCTAAAAATGAATGACTCTTCTTTCTGTAGGTTTTTTTTTTTTTTTTTAATGAGTTTCTATCCTGGCTTGAGACCTCAAAAAGTCATAGATATATTGTGGAAGTAAATCTGGATGTATAGGTATAGTTAGAAACATTGGGTTACTTCAGGGCAATTGTGTATGAAATGAGATTCTCTTATGTCTGCCGTTGTTTATGGGCTAACAGCATATATTGTGTGGACTTGCATAGACGGTTTGAATCCAAAAGCGCTGATTTAATCCAACTTGTGATGTTCCGATATCAGGTCTAATTAGGGAGTGTATAGATTTGGTGTAAAATTCAATATGGTCTTTCAATTTATAAAATTAATCTACAAATGTAGCTACAAAATCACATCTTCCTTCCAAATTCTCTCTATATTTATATCTGATTACTTTTTAAAAGATATATTGTAATGAAAGATCTATGTACATGAAGAGATATGGCTGGTTGAATGGATAGAAATAAAGTGATATGGTGGTAAGGTGGATTTCACATCTACTGGTAACTTTTAAACGGGAATAGAAAAGTTCTATTAGCTAATTGCCTGTAGAATGGTGCTGCATTTATGTGGATAAAAGTTGAAATCAGAGTGTTTTACATCTAGGACTGAAAAATACCCATTTTCTTGTTTAGATATCATAATAAACATTCAATCACACATTCATTTCTACATTGTTATGTGGTTCTGTAAACCATTCTTCATGATTTTAGAGTAATGTTCAGGAACACAAGAATCCCAATTTCCTTCTTTATATTATGTGATTTTGTGACTTCCTAAAAACATTAAATATTATATAGTGTATTTATAAAATTATCATCCATGAAAAATCTTTAGAAAACTTGCTTTTTGTCATGACTTAAGGAGGGAGAGAGAAAGACAGAGACCTTTTGCTACTAAAGAAGTCCAAACTTGGCAAGAGAAAGAGACACCTTAGGAACTAATTCAATATCAGGCTATAGTAGTTAAAAGTATGGCTATGATTAAATCTCCCTGGGTTTAAAATTAAAGAACAGTTTGTACCTCAATTTATTAAGAGCTCTCTATGCCTCAGGAATTCTGTTAGAATATTTAATACATAATCTCATTTAATCCCTAAAGCCATGTGAACAACACCTGATTATACCCATTTTATGAAAAGTAAAAATGCGGGTTAAAGAGCTAATGTAGCTTAACAAAGGCTTCACAGCCAGTAAGTGACAGAGTTGGGATTTGAGCTCCAGGTGATCCTGACAATAAAGGTCACGCTCACAAAAATACCCCTATTCATTGATTACTCTCTCTCAGTTTTGGACAAATAAAGGAGGTTAAATGGTCTGGTGAAAGTAATTTATGCCTTTCTGTTGCAGGTGGGAGGGTGGTAGTGAATATCATTTCCTGGGATAGATCTACCTCTGAGACAGATGCAGAGAAATAACGGAGTATAAGATTTTCTGTACAGAATTTAAGATCGTCCTCTGAAAGAAGAAAATCTAAACTCAAATACAGGTGTGAGAGCTTCCCTACCTGTTTGATGAAGCCACGTTCTTAATCAAGAGTGTCGAGGGAGTGGTTAAACCACCAGCCAGTTGGAACAGTGTCTGAACAGGTGCAGCAGCAAATAGTCTGAACATCAACAGGGCTCATTTTAGAAGTTTTTGATGATCCTGAATGCAGGTCCTTTCCAAAGCAGATTTTCTGATTCAAACTGCCAGTGCTGCTATAGTTCGCCATAGACACATACACTGCAAATGGCACATGGAAAGGTCAATTTAGTTGAACTGGAATCATTTCATTTGCTTACCAATTATTTCAGATAAAATCCTGGAAAGATAAAAGAAGTTTTCGTCTATGACACAAGCTTGCTTCCTATCCATCCTTATGATCTTTTTGGAGTTATTTGTCCCTGCAAAGTAACAGGATCAATGTCCAAAATTAAATTAAAATTGCCAATGGTTTCCTCTCTTTTAAATGTAAATGTCTGGCTCAACCTGTTTTCCGTGTGAATCAGGAAATTGGGTCCTTGTACAAGGCTTCACAGTGTTTGCTCTTATAAAAGGAATAAAGTTTCTCTGATGTCAGTGGTACTCTCTGACTCTTGCAGTCTTGAAATAGGATGTTATTCATTCTATTTCCTCTTCATGATTTTAACAATGATAAGGATTCATCCAAAGTGATAGACACTGCAATGAGAAGAGAGAGAAAAACTTCTGCCAAGGAACTTTACCTCTCACAGCATGCTTCAAACACACTACACACTGAAACTGTTTCCTGACAGGATTAAAAACAACTGACGGAGAAAGATTTATCTAGTCTGATTGATTTAGGACACTTTCTTTAAGTATTGCCCCCCAGGCACTCTACACTCTCTAAATTACCATGTATGCCCAGAGAATGCTTAAATAAATTGTCTTGACTTTCTTTGAACTCCCATTTCCATCCGCCATATAAAACATTTTGTGACTTACTGGTGTGCCTGTGCCCATGCACACCCACATGCACGTACACACCCACACACACAGGAATGAAAATAATGTTAAACTGGTAGAACTGAAAAGAAACACAGAGGGCTTGATTTCTATCTTTATCCATTTCACCATTTGCTAACTTGAGCTTCCAAAGATCAATGAACTCCCCACCCCCACAGAAAAGGACAAACAAATTATTGAACATAAATGTGAATAAGTAAATTTTTTGGATGTTACCATAATTCAACAAAGGAAATACCTATAAATCAGTAGAAATATGTTTTAAAGTGATTTCTTATGGACATACTGTTACACCATTAGAATTATGTTATTCTCTTCCAGGATCATTATTTTTTGCTGTTTTTCACATGATCATATCTTTAATAATTTTTAAATAATTTAAGTGACTCCATAAATCCTACATGAAAAATCTGAGCATATTAGCATGATATACAAGTGTAATCATCTCAATCTGGTGGAATGGGTTAGCAGAAAGAGCTTGAATCTTGACATTAGATAGACTTAGGTTTAAATTTAGTGATGAAAATTGACCTTGAAAAAGTGACTTAAAATCCTTGGGTCTCAGGTTCTTTATTTATAATACACACTTCAAAAGGCTTTGCATTGGATTCTTGCAGAGAGAACGCACCTCACACAAATTTGGTGCTCCTTTAAAATTGTTTACTTTTCCTTACTACTACTGCTACCCTTACTCCTTGATTTTTTTGGTTTCAACTTGTGGTCTCCCGTGTTCTTGCTCTACAGTCTAACAAATAACTAACTGCATTTTCATGAACATGCTAAAGGTGTCTATATCTCTCTGAAGTTACTCTACTTTATTCCTTGGGTGAAATAGCCTTCATACTTAGTAACCTCTGCTTTTCCCAATGCCAAACTCAAATACCAGTCCCTCAATCAAATCTTTCTTGAATCATAGAAACATAAGTAATCTTTCCTTTTTAGTTATTTTCATAGCACTTTTAATGCCTCTATTATACCACTTATGGTATTATAAAAATGTGTTTTATCTACATTCCCTAACCTCCAGCTATAATGTTATTTTAAAACATAGAAATAGGATTTTAATTATATTTTTACCTTTATAAACAAAAACATCCTTTGTACTAAGAAGAAACTATTTTTTGTGCTCATTCACTAAATAAATTTATTGAGAATAAACTGACTTTTCTGTGTGTGTGAGGAAGATCAGCCCTAAGCTAAGATCCGATGCCAATCCTCCTCTTTTTGATGCGGAAGATTGGTCCTGGGCTAACATTTGTGCCCATCTTCCTCTACTTTATATGGGACACCGCCACAGCATGGCTTGGCAAGCAGTGCATCAGCGCACGCCGGGGATCTGAACCTGCGAGCCCCAGGCCACCAAGGTGGAATATGCACACTTAACCACTACACCACCAGGCCGGCCCCTAAACTGATTATTTAAAACAATTGTTTACTCATAATTTGTGTGGATCTTCAACGCTATAGTCTTTTTCAAAATAATTCTTTTATAATGAGACATCACTTAAAAAATGTACAAGTAGAAAATATTTAATAAAGTTTACTTCTGGATTTTCTATGTTTCATGGTGAAAATCTAGCTCCCAGTTTTGAATAAATAGTATGAATACTATAATTTACTACAAAAAGTATAAATACCTAATTAATTTATACCTAAAAACCTCAATTTTCAGCTTTTTATCTTCTTTTGAATTTTCTCAGAGGTAATTAGGACTTCTAATCCTAACGTGTTTTTGTTTCTAATAATCCTTAGATCCTTTGTATTGGAAGAGCTCTCCGTCAGGTCTGAGAGAAGAACACCCTTGGTTCTAATAGCTGAAAGTAAAGGGTTAACAAAACCCTTGTCCATTGTTCTGCACGGGGATGTGTCTTTTGGTTGACTTTCTAATCCCTGGCAACAGATAAAAATGTTTTGTGTCAATTATGTTAGTAGGCAAAATTGCTTATGTTAAAAACTATACCTCACCTGGGAGTTCTGGAAACTCCCGGCAGAAGCTCCTTGTTTTGCATTTCTCTGAGAGTGATGACCCTTATAAACGGGTACATACTTCGTGAGAACATTGGAAGCTATGTCTATGGAGTTGTTTCAAGACAAACCACCCTTTATGGTACATGAGACTTTTAAGCCAGAGTAGCTTCCATAGCCACCTGTGGATTTTAACGTTTGCACTTCAGCCACGAGCTGTCAAGAAGGTGGCTCCCAGATGGCCCTATGTCCTCCTGTGGACTACTGCAAGGACTGCCGTTGGCAAGCTGTGATTCCTATCATTTGTGCTTCTGATAGACTGGTGCCAAGAGTGGTCTTCTGATTTTGAAAGTCATTATAGTTGTTCTGATGCCTAAAACATCACACATTTGCCACTATGATCAATGTATTTTAATCAAATGATTTAGCAAAGCCTGAAACATAGAGGTTCTAGTTATGTAATTGATTTCCCAGTCAAGAATTTCTTTTAGATTATATATTTTCTCTTGAATTATAAATATTACTTTCATTGTTGAAGAAATTAACATATTGACATTTTTTAAAATTTATCCCCTATTTTAATGTTTGTTAGTTCAATATCCACTCTGTGGTTGCTATTAATGTTGAAGTTTCTGGTATGTTTTCCAAATTTTGTTATTCAAATGACGTGTAAAGGAAAAACAAATGCTTAAAATAGAGTAATTATTTTTATCTGAAAAACTTTATTTTCAGTGTTTAAAATATCTTTCTCAAAATTTATTTTATACTATTGCAAATTATGTTGATAATTTAAATGAAAGCTTTAAATCCTGAGCTATTTGTATTTTAATCAAATGATTTAGCAACTTCTGAAGCAAAAATAGAGGTTTTCTTTATATAATTGATTTTCCATTCAAGAATTTCTTTTAGTTTTTACATTTTCTCAGCATTCCAGACCCAAGTATTATATGTAAAAGTAAATGAATTTGTTTTGAATTTGCAGGACAGATTATTTCTATTGTTTTAAGAACACAATACTCCTTTAACCAGGGTAAATTACATCTTTCTTTTGGAGAATAACTATGCCCAAGTCTCTGACTCAGTAGGAGAAAATATTTCCACTGTTTTATTTTTCTAACAAACGAGGTTGAGTAATCAAAGTATTTGCTCTTCTTGGTGGGAGGTGGTGGACGTTTATTTCTTCTTGGAAGTATATATCATTATGAAACTGATAAAAATGCTAAATATTTTGAGACTCATGGTAACTGGAAGTCTATGACATTTTAAGTTCAAAATTAGTGGTCCAAGGGGCTGGCCCGGTGGCACAGCGGTTAAGTGTGCACACTCCGCTTTGGCGGCCCCGGGTTTGCGGATTTGGATCCCAGGCGAGCACTGACACACTGCTTGACAACCCATGCTGAGGCGGCATCTTATATAAAGTAGAGGAAGATGGGCATGAATGTTAGCCCAGGGCCAGTCTTCCTCAGCAAAAAGAAGAGGAGGATAGGCATCGGATGTTAGCTCAGGGCTAGTCTTCGTGACAAAATAATTCGTGGTTTTTCTTTTTCTGCCTGACTTATCTCACTTGCATAATGCCCTCATGGTTCATCCATGTTGTCACATATGGCAGCATTTCCTTCTTTTCTATAGCTGACTTTTTTCATGCATTGTTTCATTGATTTCATTTAGTTGTTTTCTCTTTTAGCTCATTAAGCATTTTAATAACAGTTATTTTAATTTCTTTTTCAGACAGTTCATAGACCTGTGTTCCTTTAGGGTTGGTTTCTGGAGTTTTATTTTGTTCTTTTGATTGAGTCTTGTTTCCTCATTTCTTTGAATATCTCCTAATTTTTTTGCTGGGACTTGGACATTTGAAAAAACAACCACCTCTCATTCTCTGAGTCCTGACTCGGTGCAGGGAAAAACTTTTGCCTGGCTGGAGGTTCTAGGACCTCAAACCTTTTCTATTTTCCTCCAGTAGCTGCCTGCAAAACTACAGTTCTTTTTTTTTAATATATAAAATATATTTATTTTTTAATTTTTTTGTTTATTGCAGTAACATTGGTTTAGAACATTGTATAAATTTCAGGTGTACATCATTATACTTCTATTTCTGCCTGGATTACATCATGTTCTCATGTTCACCACCCAAATACTAATTACAATCCATCACCACACACATGTGCCTAATTATCCCTTTTGCCCTTCTCCATCTCCTCTTCCCCTCTGGTATCCACCAATCCAATCTCTGTCTCTACGTGTTTGTTTGTTGTTGTTATTATCTACTACTTAATGAAGGAAATCATACGGTATTTGACCTTCTCCCTCTGACTTATTTCACTTTGCATAATACCCTTGAAGTCCATCCATCTTGTCACAAATGGCTGGATTTCATTGTTTCTTATGGCTGAGTAGTATTCCATTGTCTATATATACTACATCATCTTTATCCATTTGTCCCTTGATGGACACTTAGGTTGCTTCCAAATCTTGGCTATTGTGAATAACTCTGCAATGAACACAGGGGTGTATGTATCTTTATGCATTGGTGTTTTCACGTTCTTTGGATAAACTACAGTTCTAATGTGCAGAGGTGCTTGCCTGTTTTCAGGAGCTTCTGAGCTCTGCCACCAGCTGAATGGGGAAAGGGGCATGAACGGGTGTGCCAAATGTAAGTGATGTTCCTAACCCTTTTGCTGCACCCCCTGCTTGGTTTTATAATGGCTTGGGTGCTATAGCTTCTTAACTGTTCTCTAGAGTTCTCACAGAGGTATTCTGGTCCATAAATTTTTGTTAAGTTGGTGTCTCTATGGGGGAAGAGGAGCCTGTAGCTTTCTAGCCTGCAATTTTGCTGACATCCTCAACAAAAAATACATATATTTGAACAGCATGTTGATTAAGTACTTAGTCAGCTACTATAGGGTATATGTATGATCACTTCCCTAAAATAATATATAACGTATTAGAATCTATAAGAATAATATACCATATCAGTCATGTAAATAAATAACCATGAAAGAATGTAGAAAGAATTTGCAAAAAAGAACTAGAAACAGTGCTGTAGTTTTTAAAATAGGATGACTACTCATGATTAGACAAATCATAGGACTTTTCATGGAGGAAAAAAACAAAACAAAACAAAAAACGTTTAACAAGCATTAAAAAGTAGCACCATGACAGAACAAAGCCATGAGAAGTTTATTCCAAATGAAAGTTCAAAGATGTGCAAAAGCATGGATGCAGACATGTGAAAGGCATGCTTACCAATAAATAATGATTAATCAAGTTGATGTGGACTATGAGTTGTATAAGGGTGTAAGAGGAAGTAAAAACAAGGACTTACAATGTAATAAATTAGCCTTGGCTATCAGACTGAAAGTTTGGATTTTATCCTTTAAGTAAACATTTTCATCACTACATCATATTTTGCAAGATTGAGATAGGAAGCCTATGGGGTTAGGAATATTTCATTAATAATACTTGCAGGATATTGAAGACAAGCAGATTTGTAGCTGGAATTATTTTAGTAGTGGAATAATAAAAAAAATTGAAGAGTTACAGTTAGAAATTGTAGAAAACTTAGAAAAGCACAAAATGGACATTCTGTTATGAGCTGCATGAGAAACCACATAATTTCCCTGTTGCTTTTCTTGGTTATAGCAAAACGCTAATCAAATTGGGATATATGCCTCATATTTGCAGACAAAAAATAAGAATTGGTGACGAATATCCTCTTTTGGACAAACTTAATCGTGATTCTTCATTTTTTGTTAATTCTGCTGAAGAAATTTAAATTGGTTGACCATTCCATTGAAATAATTACTTATTAGAACTATTGTCTTGATCAGAAAACTTTTGCAGTGTCAGGCAGATGGGCAATGTGGTTAAGTTTTAATTATCTACATCTCGTACTTGCACAATCACATTTTTTTCCTCATTAGAGAATTGACTAGAAATTCTCAAGTTATGATAATTTCTTGCAACATTTCTCTAACTTTTTCTTATTCCCTACATCTTTCATCTTTTTTATTCTCCTAATATTTCCAAACAAAACTTTCAGAGCAATTTTCTGGAATTTTTATTAAAATTAAATAATTGTCTCAAAGTTCCATCCACTATTACTTAAAAAGGATTTTTTAATAAAGATTTTAGAAACTCCTAAGGCCTTAACCATATTTGTAATGTACTAAAACAGAACACATGCCATGCAGGGCCATCTGTCTATTTGAGCTTTTATAAAAGTTATACTATTATGATGTTTCATATTTTTTACATTCTCTTCCCACTGCTGTTGATAGATTCAAATCAATGTTCAAATGCTAATGAACGTATAAAATATAGGTAGACCAGTCACCTTAAATTGCTTTTGTTTTGAGGGCTTTTTGTTAAATCTAATTTTTAATATAATTGTGTTAATATTAAACTTTTTAAAAAATTGTTTACCTAGAATATTTTAAGTGGGTAGGTTTCATGTATGAACTTTGTCTTTTCCTCCATTGGGCCTACATAGTTTTCTCATATATGTTACGAATACAATCTAGACATCAATACATTGCCATTCTCAAGGAGTATCATTTGGCCCATTAATAACTTTTGCAAAGAGTATCATCTCAATGAATTACATATATGAGACTCTGAATATCTAGCAGGACAATAAATATAAGGCAGAATCTGCTAATTTTATAGTTATTTTTTCAAATTAATCAGTTGTCAGAATACTGAAAGTAGAGAAGGAATTTAGTGCTAAATAACAATCACATATTTAATCCCTTCATTTGTGTGTCGTTACTGTGAAATATATTAATAAATATCCATCACGGAAAGAATGGAAAGAAAATATTTGGACATCAAGGTAGAATTATGAATCTAGTTGGAATTTGGTGAAAATCTTAAACAAATTTACAAAACTTAAAGTATTTCTACCACTTTAGCTGAGGTTGTCTTAGTTAAACATATTTCTGTGACACGTAGAATTCTAAAAAACAATTCTAAAATTTTTATTATCATTATTACTATTATTATACTCCTGTATCTCTCCTTAAAATAATTTATTAATTAAACTGTTTTTAATATAGTGTTTAGTAACCTAACTCATGTTAAAGAAAACCATAGTTTCTGTTCAAAATGTAAATATCACTGAGTTCATGCTATCTACAAGTACAGTAACGATGTTTTAGTTACCTTATTTTTTTTGTTAATCATTCCTAGAAAATTTCCATCAGATTTCCTTTATTACTGGAAGTTGCTTATGCACTCCCATTACTACCCTCATGAACTCATAAGAAACTAGGTACCGTTGTTTGGAGACCAATTTCCTGAGTGAAGAAATGTACCTGAAAGATACGTAATGGAGGTGTCATGGAGAGGTCTATAGGTTCAGTTCTACTCACTCTTTAACTTCCCTTTTTGAAGGAACTAATCACGCTGAGCAACAGAGAGAGGAGCCACTCTTATTTTTCATACACTTTTTCACAGCTTCCATGTGACCTTTGTTGTTCTGGCAAACCGCATGCATCTTTGCCACTCCAGACGTGCTGAGAAGCTGCTGCTCTTTCAAGTGTGAGATTCAGTAGGGCTTGGACCTCAGATATCCCGTTTCACAGCAAAATAGAACTGCTCGCATTCCAAATACTACTGGCTCATCTTGTGTAGCTGAGGTTAAATTTTGTCACTTTTCTCAATCCTATCCGAAAACCAGAAGACTGATTGCCTTTACTTGGATAGCAAATTGCCTGGTGTTATCAACTGTGGTGTGGAAAAGGTGCAAGAGGTAGAATGCTAGATCCTAATATACCTAGATTTCAGTCTCCAAACACTTGAAACAATTTTTAGAAAATGGTGATGTTTACTGCAACTTTATGTGTCATTCTAAATCCTTTCTGAAATGAAGGATGTTGTAACTAATTTTAGTATAATACGTATTTGTGGGTAAGCTAAGTAAGGATACTGTGCTAGTGGTGGTGTTATCCCCTCTTTGGTTCTATATTTGTAGCTGAGGGTGACTCCAGTGTCCCACGGAAAAGAACACTTAATCTATACCCTTCTGAAAGAACAGCTAGATTTCCCTAAGAGGTAAGTGAAATCCCAGTGCATAGTGTTTAATGGTTCTTTATTAATTATTTACTTAAAAGAATGAAGTGTTATATTGAACCTCATTACTTTAAATTCTAAAACTTTATTATCACTAAAAGTTGTACTTATTTTCAATATATAAATAATTCTAAAAGTAATTAACAATTTCTAATAACAGCAAATATAAAGCTGATTATTTTTCATTACTTATTTTCTGCTCTCTCATTATTATAGATTTGTTGTCATTCATTGCTTTCCACTTTTCTTGTTTATACATGTCCCATGGACATTTGTTTTGAGAACTTTTTATTGTAAAAAATTTCAGACATAAGCATAGATAGAGAATATTATAAATGAACTTCCATATACTCATCAATCATCAATTATCAATTCAAGGCAAATCTTGTTTCATCACCACTGTCACTGGATTTGCTTTTAAAGCAAATTCTCAGACATTGTATCATTTTACCCATAAATATTGCAAGACACATGTTCACAACCTATGGATTCATAAAAAAAAACATAATCACAATACCATTACTAAATCTTCGATATAGTAAGCACTGTTGAATATCATCAAATAAATAGTCAGTGATCAATTTTCCTCATTGTCCTATAAACGCTTTTTTTAAACATATGGTGGTTTGTTTGTATCAGGATGGATGTATACGTTGAATAAATCAATACATTGAATTTTGTTCATATAATCTCTAAAATCTCTTAATCTGTAGATAAATCTTTACTCGCTTTTTGGTTTTCCTTTCAGTTAGCTTATTTAAAAAACTGGGTCATTTGTCCTGTAGAGTTGCGTATATTCTGGATTTCACAGATTGTTTTCCCTTAATGTCATTTAACATGTTCTCCTGCCTACTATATTTCTGTAAAACAGTAAGCAGTTAGATCTAAAAGCTTGATCAGATTCAGTTGCATTTATTTTAGGGGGAGGGATATAACACTTTATAGTGATTTTGTGTGTTTCCACTAGGGGGCACATAGGTCCAGTTGTCTCTGTGTGATGTTAGAGGCCACTGTGATCATTGTCTACATCCATTATTTTTCTAGGGGTTTGCAAGGGTTATATTCTAGTTTTATCTTTTTTTCCTTCATTTATAATATGAAATATACTAAGTGGTGAGTTCTCTATCATCAAGTATTTAGTATATTAAGATATGGACCATGGAGGAGAGGCAGAGAAATGCTTGATTTCCCCCATTTTTCCTTATTTATCAATTTAGAATAATGATTTGGTGCCTCCATACCCTTTAAGTTAGTCTAAAGGTGAAAGGTGAAAAGTTAGTTTAACTTTTAATTGTAATTATGAACTCATGGATTTTTATTTGCTTTAGATATTTCAATTAATTTTAGTCATTATTCTTATTCATGCTTTTTAGAATGTATTATTTGCTTGTAATTATTTGTTCCTTCCTTTCCATTGGTGTCTTTATTCTTTCCTGCCTTCTGTCTCCCTGATACGTTTAGCCTCCTGACTTAGTTTGGCCAATGCAGTGTGAACAGGTCTGATGTTTGCCACTTTCCAGCATAAGCTTTTAGAGACAATAGAAGTTTTTGCCACCCTTTTGTTTTTTGTTCTCAGCCTTAAAGAGATAGAATAAACACAGATGCATTTTTAATATTCTGTGCTGATATTAAGTGCCCTCCCCTCTCCCATAAGGTTTCTCTGTCAGTATGTCAGTATCCATTCTAATTGATTAGGTTCCACAGCATATCAGTGTTAAATATGTTTATTATCAATTTTGAACCACTTGGGCTGTTTCCCATTTCAAGTACTAGATTACAAAACTATAAGTAGGCTTAAAAATAAGGACATTTATTCCCTTACATAATGTAAATCCAGAGGTAATTGCAAAGTTAGTAAATTCAACAGCTCCAGCATATCAAGACTTTGTGCCTCTCAAAACTCTCTTATAGAGTATCTTCATTTTCTCTTTATGATCTGCCACTTATCCAAGTATTGCATCTTCAATAATAATATCCAAAGGCAAGAATGAAAAGGGTTTCTGTTCATGTGTTTCTTTTTAACAAGAAAGAGAAACATTTCCAGAAGTTTTCATCAGATTCCTTCTTATGTCTCATCACCCATAGCATAGTTACATTTCCACTGCTAAACCAATCAACACGAAAAAAAAGGTTGGTATTAACAAGTCACAATCTTCTATATAAACTAGCCATGTTGCTTAAACCCTCATTAATATTGGAGGTATATTACAGAGAAGAATGAGTAACAGTAGTGATAATTGGGTAGGCAATTAAGTTTTTGCTCCAGTGTATTTACTGTTAGGCAGCATTTTCACTTACAAATGCATCCTGAAGATCAACCTAGATGGGTACACAAAGCTAATATTCCATTCTAAATATGTATATATAATAATATATTTAACCATTTCCAATGAATTTCTTGGGCTTCGTTATTACAAATAATACTTCAACAAGTACCTTTTGTCTTTGTCTGCATACAATGTGTGTGTGTGTGTGTGTGTGTGTGTGTGTGTATATATATATTCTTGCCTTTGGATGTTACTATTGAAGATGCAATGCTTGGATAAGTGGCAGATCGTAAAAAGAAAACAGAGATACTCTATAAAAGAGTTTTGAAATGCAGAATGTGTGTATACGTATACACATATATACATATATATGATCAAAATTTTGAACATTTAACAGGTTGAAGAATACCTCAAAATTTGTCTGCAAGAATTTTGCACTGATGTAAACCCTTAGCAATAACATATGATATCACCTTTTCTCCTAACTGTCCTTCAGCAATGCAATATCACATTTTTTATATTTATCAATTTAATAGATGAAAAATAGTTTCTCGTTATCGTTTTAACTTGTATATTTCTAAATATGCGCCATTTTAAGCATCTTCTGATATGTTTGCGAGGTATTTCTATTTATTTTGTAACCAAGCACCTTCTGTACTAGAAAACTTGTATTTTGTTATTTCACAACAGGATTTATTTTGGTGTGCTTTGAAGAAAATGTGCAATGTTTCATATGGGAACATAAATAGATGAAAATAGATGATGTAATTTTTATAAAGTGTAAAGTATCTAGAGACTTGCACCATTAGATATTAATATGTTTCATAAAACTGCAGTAATGTAGAACTTCAGCATCGAGAGAGAGACAGAAATAATATAATAACATAAAGCTCAGATACAGAAAAAAGTATAGTTAAACATTTAAATGCTGAAGTTGTCTTCCAAATAAGTAGGGGAAAAGCTGAGTACTAAATTAATATTGAAAAAAAGAGATATACATAGAAAAATACTAAAAACAGAATTAAATATGGTTAAACTTTATATTCAGTTTAACTTTGGAGAATACCTATAAAATCAAATTAAGAAATCCTAAAAGGAAAGACAATTTTGATCAATCTCCTGATTCTTTGCCACCAGCATACCATTATATTCTAGTACTATCTATTATAATAACAAAATAACACCATTCATTGATTCTTCACCATCTTTCTTCTTTCATGACCTCTCTTTTATCTTGCATAAACTGTCTCATCCCTCTACTTCCCTCCACAGAAAAGGTTTTTCAGTTACATTCACTTTTGTTCTCTACTTCTTCTCTTCCCTTAACTACTCACTACTCCCAATGAGGTTTTCTTAACACCACCGCCCTGAAAATCTCCTTTACAAGATTTTCAACAGCAGCTATCTGACAAGTGCAAAGGACACCTCTCTGTTTCCAGTTTACTCAATCTCTCAACATCATTTCACAACTTTAATGAAAGCTTTGTGTTGGCTTCAGTGACACCACACTCACCAGGATTATTTCCTAGGTCTGTGGTCTGTTCTTTTCAGTCTCCTTTTTTTGTCCCCCTTCCTCCACCTGAGCTCCAAATGCTGAAATGCCTTAGGAGTCAGCACTGGTCCTCTTCTCTGACCAACTTTTTTCCAAGTAGTCCATTCTGTTTCCATAGTTTAACACATCATCTATATGCTAAAGACTCCCTAACTCATGCCTCTACACTTGGCCTCTTCCTTGAGTTCAAGAATTTTTTACACAACTGCTTGTTTGGTATTTACAATTGCATGTCTAGAAGGGATTTCAAAACTTATTATGGCTAAATAGGAAGGCTTGATTTTTTTTTTTTTTTATGAGGAAGATCAGCCCTGAGCTAACATCCATGCTAATCCTCCGCTTTTTGCTGAGGAAGACTGGCCCTGGGCTAACATCCGTGCTGATCTTCCTCTACTTTATGTGGGATGCCACCACAGCATGGCCCGACAAGCGGTGTGTCAGTGCACGCCCGGGATCCAAACCCAGGCTGCCAGAAATGGAGTGCACGCACTTAAACGCTACGCCACGGAGCCAGGCCTGGGAAGCCTTGATTTTACGCTTTAAAATCTGTTCTAATCCAACTCGATTTCAGTAAAAAATATCATTATTCCAATGGCTCAAGACATAAGCTAAATTTCAGTTTTGATTCTTTCACTCATTCTCTATATGCAATACATTTGCAAAACTATTATTTCTACATGGAGAATATATTCTGATTTTCCATGTTTATCTCCACCCCTACTCTCAATATCATCTCACACCTGAACAAGTGCTGATAAAAGACCCCCATCTCCACTCTTTCCTGGAGAATTGTCCTTTAACCAATGAGAAGAGTTCTATTAAAAGATGCCTCAGAGATTACACCAATCATGGCCAGTGACTCACTGGTATGAGCTATAAAAGCACAACTCCATGCTTCAGGAGGGTACAAATATCATGGTGCAATTCACAGGCCAGAGCTACCTCTGGGGTCAGTAAGAGACTAAACTATCCTCACAAACACCTCTTTGCCCAGCTTCTTTCCCTGTCCTATCTTGCATCACAAACTCTCTTACAGTTTTCTCCAAGGTTTGCTTCCTCAACAAATCACTTGTGCAATAATCACCATCTGTAATCTCTGGCTCTGTTTCTAAGCAAATGGACTTGGACATCAGCCTTAACAATATGGGCAGATAAAGTTCAAAGTGACATGAGAGCACAAAATTGAGAATGGTTGTTACCCGTTTTTTCTTTTTCCTTTTTTTTTTGATAAAGTCTCTACAGATATCTGACTCGGGTGTTCATTTAGACAGATGAAAGACATTACCTAAAATAAATAATATTTAAAAAGTGACAGAGGCAGCAAAAATATTACATTGGGGAAAAGTAATAAATGTAGTAGATCTGGAAAGAACATGATAGGAAATCATGGGAAGAGATGACACTGCAATAGAAGTTAAGAGAAAGCTTGTGAAGCTACATTGAGCAGACTTAGAAATTGCTTAAGCTGTTATTGACATGATTAAAATTTTAAGTTAGAATGCTGTCCTTGCTGTTCCTCTCTGCTGTGGTTAGAGAATTTCCAGAAATATTGACATCCTAATTCAGAAACGACCTTGCCCTGAAACTGCCATTGGCAATATCACTAAAATGCATGCTTCCAACATTTCTATTTCTTGTTTAATTTCCATTTGTTCATTCCACGCCTCATCCTATTCCCATATATATCATACTCTGTCTTTGAGGAAGAGGCTTTGCTGTTTATTTTAAGTTTTTATATTTTACTTTTAGACAGTATTCCCAGTATCTCAGATCTCACACATTGCATATTAAACAATAAATAGTAAATGTTACGAGTTTTGTAAATGTTTTGAGTGCTATAATTATAACACATCATTAAGAGAATGTAATAAAGTAGTTCTTATGCTATACCAACAATGTTTTTTAAAAATCAAAAATATTAGAGCAAGAATTAAATAAATAAATTACCTAAATAGAGCCTTTCTAACAGAATAATACTTGTCACCAAAAAACATCATTTTTTTTCCTCTTCCTAACCTTTAAAATATAATCTTAAGGGGCGGCTGGTGGTTTAGTGGTTAGGTTCACACCCTCAACTTCTGGGCCCGGGGTTTGTGGGTTTGGATCTCAGGTGTGGACTTACACGGGGCTCGTCAAACTGTGCTGTGGAGGCATCCCATATACAAAATAGAGGAAGATGGGCACAGATGTTAGCTCAGGACTAATCTTCTTCAGCAAAAAGAGGAGGATTGGCAACAGATGTTGACTCAGGGCCGATCTTCCTCACCAAAAAAAAAAAACCCTATTCTCAAGCATCTTTCACGTTGATTTTGCATTTGGGACTCCAAGTTGTAATCAGCTCTCTTGAGTGAGAATTAAAATTCCCCAAAAAGTTTATCTTAACAGCTGAGAACTTTATACAAGTTTGCTTCATGTTTAACTCTGAAGAGATCATGAGTTACTTATACCTACCAACCTTATAATCTTTGAGCAGTAGGGCTCTTTCAACTTATTTCTGTAAAACAAAACAAAGGAGATCATGTCTACATTTGCTCTACATTTTCCTGATGACTCATTCGATATACCAGACTACTTCTACTATTTTTATCAATAATTATTTGAAATGCATCACTTGTATGTATTTAGATTACCTTGGATGTTGTCTCGTAACCATTGCTAAGACAAGAGTAAGTGCCTCTGCTCCAATTACATAGGGTGTGTGTGTGTGTGCTTGTGTGTGTCCATGGTATGATTGTGATTATGGTTATTTTTGTTGCTGTTGAAGTGTCCTAGCAGTAGGAAAAAATTGGACTAAACTAGTTCAATGAATATATTTAAAAAAAATTAAATAGTATATAAATAAATATATAGAGCAACTTTATTGTAGAAAACGTAAAAAATTATGGACCAATTATAACTGCAATTAGATAAAACTCTGAAAAAAATATTCTTCTGGTTTATGATAATTTTCACCTTTTCCTTCCCAAACATGTAAACTTTCTCTCAGTTCACTGCCTCCGCACATACCTCAAGTCTTACTTGTCTAAACGAGAGCAACTAAAAAAGTTATCATCATCTTAACGGGAATTAATGCATTTGTTTGCTTCCAGATTTATTATAAAAGCAGATACATGAAAAGTTCTGACAGGAAATGTGTGTTCCAGAAAAAATTGGAAGAGCCAGGTGTTTTCTTTAGATTAACATTGATATTGAAAGAATAATAGGAAAATACAAATTTAGAAGCCTGTCATCTTTTAAACGGAATGTAAAAAGGTTTACATACCTCAACAGTTGCCCTCAATATTTGCTTTCCTTTTCAACAAATATATTTGTTGAGTATCATAAACCTATATCATCAGGAAAAAATACATTATGTCTAATATGAACTTCTTTACACATTATATTTTATAAAATGTTCTATTGCAAATTGTTTATGAAATTTCTTGGAATAAACATTATTTACCTGCAAGTTTAAGGATCAAGAGTACTTCATTTTCTTAGAAAATCATCATCTATTTAACATTAACATATAAGTAATTTTTCATAGTCACATAATTTATTTTTCAATGAACTGAAATGAGAAAAAGTAGACGCATTCAAAAGAAGGAAAATATGTGTTGTAATATATATAATGGGATCATAAGTTTTACTTTTTGAAATAGAATTTTCCCTGACAACAGAAGCAAACCTGTAAATTTATTTGAATCATAAAATACTGTTTTAAAGTTTTCACACATATTATAGGCGGTAACTAATTTAATGCATTAGTTTGCCAGGGCTGCAAGCAAAGTACCACAAACTGAGTGGCTTAAACAAAAAAATTTTGTCTCACAGTTCTAGAGTCTAGAAGTCCGGGGTCAAGCAGCAGGCAGGGTTGTTTCCTTCTGAGGGGCTGTGAGGCAAGGATATGCTCCCGGCCTCTCTCCTGGGTTTCTAGACGGCTGTCTTCTCTAGCCCCTTCACATCAGTCTTCCCTCTAGGTGTATCTGTTTCAAATTTCCCCTTTTTATAAAGGTGCTAGTCATACTGCATTGGCCCTACCCTAATGACCTAATTCTTTTTTCCTTTGGTTTGGGAGATTGGCCCTGAGCTAACATCTGTTGCCAATCTTCCTCTTTTCACTTGATGAAGATCGGCCCTGGGCTAACATCTGTGCCCATCCTCCTCTACTTTTTTGTATGTGGGGTGCTGCCACAGCATGGCTTGATGAGTGGTGTGTAGGTCTGCACCTGGGATCCGAACCTGTGAACCCTGGGCCACAGAAGCAGAGTGCGAGAAACTAACCACTATGCAATTGGGCCGGCCCCCCTAATGACCTAATTTTAACTTGATTATTTCTATAAAGACCTTATCTCTAAATAAGGTCACATTCTGAGGCACTAGGGGTTAGGACAACAACATATGAATCGAGGGGAGTGATGCAATTCAATTCGTAACATTTAATATTTTGTGTAACTAAGAGAATGCATTGTATAAGTCATCCTCTCTTTTTAAAGATATTTATTTTTAGCAGCATAAATATACAATAGTCTACGATGTCATATGGCAGAGTGGTAAAATGCAATTAAGAGAAAGAGAGAAAATAGGTAAAATTGAGAAATCTAGAGGATAAAATCCTGTTGAGAAAACTTATGATTTATACTTTAAAAATCTCATTTTTACTAAATAAATTTTTCTTTCTGTATATGAATTTATTCAAAGAAGAAAAGCAATAATTAAAACAATTCATTTTGAAATATTAACTTTGATTTGGTTTGATAGTTATTTTTTTAAATATCTAGCATAGTTTTAATAATTTTATTTATTTATTTTTTTTCCCCCCAAAGCTCCAGTAGATAGCTGTATGTCATAGTTGCACATCCTTCTGGTTGCTGTATGTGGGACGCGGCCTCAGCATGGCCGGAGAAGCGGTGCATCAGTGCGCCCGGGATCTGAACTTCAAAGCCCGGGCCGCCAGCAGCGGAGCGCGCGCACTTAACTGTTAAGCCACGGGCCGGCCCCTAGCATAGTTTTAAATGAGTGCACTTTCAACCTATCATAAAGGTCAAATTAAAGGTTTGGTTTATATTAAGGTTTTATTAACATTTAATTTTGAGAAGTGATTTCTATTCTGAAAAATCATTACATGTATCAAACTTTATCATAATTCTGATATTAACTAACTGAATTCATTTTAAAATCTGTTTATAATTAAGTGTTTTTAAAATAAAATCAAAGTAACTCTAATCGTTTTGATGTTTTACTATAAATATTACATGTCCAAAGTCATATTTTTTATAGTTATACATTATGCATTCACTAGACTTATCATTCATGTTTAATTGCAAATTGTAAACATACTGTTTTTACCGTCAGTGAAATTTGCTTTATATCTTACAAATCAAATGTTTAGTCTGACAAAGAAAAATAATGCTTGACAAGGAAGGTCGCATAGATATGCCATTAAATGAGACATTATGTAATTCAACCTTGATGAAGGGCTTTATGCAAAATTCATAACCTCCATTTGAGTCAAGCACTTGCTTATTCATTTATCAGATAAGTACCACCTTGAGCAGTCTATTTTTTATAGTTCTGATCTCTGACCTACTTCTCATCTTTTTAAATGATGGTGATAGAAAATGCCTCCCAAATACTTAAAACATTTTATCCTCAGTGACATTTTATAACCAGTTCACTATTGAACAGTTGCTAAGTAGACTGTGAGATAGAGGTGTACAGAAAACCAAAAATAGTAGAATCTAGGGTCAGATTTACATGAAATTTAATCAAATTCAATCACAGCAGCACCATCTATTGGTGATTTTTTTTCAGTGTAAATTCTAAACACTACTTGTGTTAAATTATAATATATTTTGAATTAATATTCATATATTTTCCTTATACTCAATTCATAGATTATTGCTTAAACCATGCAATAATTATCAAGCACATTCCTTTATAGGATGTCTACCTAAATATTTCTCTCTCTATATGACCTTCAGTTTTATATTCTGGAAGTACTCAGTGTGTATTCTTATTCACCGAACATTGTGGAGATGTACGTTTCAATGTGGATTCCAGCACAGGAATTTTTTTTCCTTAAAATAATGTCATCTGCTCATTGCCCTATCTTTAAGGAACAAGGTAATTTCATTTTAGAATCAGAATTAGAATTTTCTTATTTTTTTTTAAATGTTATTCCTTTTCAAGTCTGAAGTCACTGTTATCTTGCAGGATATTAATTCTGTTGTATTAAGAAACATTCTGACCCCAAAGAAAGGAAGTAAAAATGAATAGAATTGCTTCTGTTAACATAAGGAATAGTACCAGTGACCCTTATTTGTCAGAACATAGTTAAAATAAAATATAAGGTTTGGGAATTTTTCTTGGATGTCCACATATGATAAATTATAGTACAAAACAGTATTAAATATTAAGGAAGATAATGTCAACTGTATAATAATACACATAGACGTTGCTGGACATTTTGCAGCACAGAAAGTGGGACTGGCGCATTCTCACACAAGGAAGGAAATAGGAAAATAATTCAGTGACATTTTGTGAGAAAAGTCCAAAATGACCTCTAATAATTATAGGCTATAGGGTGGGGCTGCTAACACTTTTTCACACTATCTATGCTGAGCAAATTAGGTGTAATTTAGTAATCACAGGTTAACTTTATAGATCCACATATTTCACACTCATTTATAGAGATTTGTAAATAAAAAATTTACCTTTGTTTGGTTGGTTGAAAATCCACTAAGATAGAAACATTTTATTCCGTAATTAGAAAATAAAAAGTCTAAGATGTAAAAAAGCTTTTAACACTTTAGAATCTTAGCTGAAGTATAATCAGAAAACAAGTACAGACAACTATTTTTTAAATCATTTCTTGTTTTGGTAAGAAAAAGAAAACTCAATAAAATGGCTTTAGAGATATAGAGTTTGCCTAAAATGGAGAATCTCACACTAAAAGATTCTACAGTTGTTGAAAGTAATGGCTAAATATGAAAGGTCTTGCTTAGTCCAAGAGCCAGAAAAACCCATAAGGTAATATTTTATTCAGTTGCTGCAAATGCAGGTTGCTACACTTGACATGATTTCTGAATGCTTTGTTCATATGTATTTATAAACACACAGATCTTTGTTCCCTGAGGACCACCCATTATTAAAGCTCCATAAAATTGGATGCTTTTCCAAAAAAGGGAAAACAAAATGACTCACTGTTATGAACTGAGTTGTGTCCCCCTAAAACTCACATGTTGGAGCCCTAACCTCCAATGCGACTATGTTTGGAGACAGGGCTTTTAAGAAGGTAATTAAGGTTAAATGAAGTCATAAGGGTGGGGCCCTAATCCAATAAGACTAGTGAATGTCCTTATAAGAAGAGGAAGAGACACCAAAGAGGCTTCCTTTATCTCTGTGAGAGCTCACAGAGAAAAGGCCATATGAGGGCACAGAGAGAAGGCAGCCTTCTCTAAACCAGGAAGAAAGGTGTCACTAGAAACCAACCCTGCTGGCACTATGATCTTGGACTCGAGCCTCTAAAATTGTGAGGAAATAAATTTCTGTTGTTTAAGCCATGCAGTCTGTAGTATTTTGTTATGGCAGCCCCAGCAGCCTAATAAACCCACCACACCTACTCTTTCCCCAGAATATTACTATTGCAGAATTTGTATTTGTGGAAGAGGCAGACACATTAAGTTAATCAGGCATTATGCTTTATTGCCAACTGTTTGTCTTGAGTCCCTTCTCTTGTATCTTTTAAAGACAATTTTTCCCCTTCATCCCATATGTGGGGTCTCATTTCCCTCCTCCTGCAGGGTATCTTTAGGTATATATGTATATATTTTACATCATTTGTATTAAACTCTTGCTGCATAGCACACAATCTTAAAACTCAGTGGCTTCAAACAACCAATATTTAGTATCTCAGAGTTTCTGTGGGTCAGGAATCCAAGCACAGCTTAGTTGGGTTCTCTGCTTCAGTCTCTTGCAAGTTTGCAATCAAGGTTTTGGCCCAAGGTCTCCAGTCTCATCTGAGGTCTTGACTGAGGAAGGATCTGCTTCTAAGCTTGCTTATGTGATGGTCGGCAGGATTCTGTTCTTCAAGAATTGTTGGATTAAAGACCTCAGTTTCTCATTAGCTGTTGGATGGAGGCCATTGTCAGCTCCTTTCCAGGTGGGCCTCATCAACATGGAAGTTTGCTTTATCAAAGTGTACGAGCTGAGATGGCAATAAGAAAGAATGGCAGCAGGATGGAAGTCCCAGTCTTCTATAAGCTAATCACAGAAGTGACATCTCATCACTTTTCCCATATTCCGTTTGTTACAAGCACTAGATTCACCCCATACAAGGGGAGTGGATTACACAACAGTGTGGCTGTCAGGAGGTGGGGATTATTGAAACCTACATTAGAAGTTAATGGTATATTTTTTCACGTTATAAGTATATGTATATTTTCTTGAAAAAATGTATATTGTTGTTTGAGGGTATGCAATTTTAGTCTTCATAAAAACTATTGAGATATAAATATGATTTCATTTCCTACTTTCCACTTCATCTAATATATGCATTCTTATATCCCTACTCCCTCATATAGCTCCCTATCATTCTGTGTCTCTCTGTCTCTGTCTCTCTTCATACACACAAACAGAGGTACACAGTTCTATTCTCACCATTTTTACTTCAATACACATATTCATGACCTTTCCATGTTGCTGTATATGTCTATTTCATTACCACCTGCTACAAAGCATTGCTGTGGGTACACTGATGTGTCCTTAACACATAAAGTAATGCTTAGCACATAGTAGATGTTCAATAAGTATTTATTGATTGAGAAATAAAATTATGATGTTTTATTTTTTATACACCCTAGGGTGTATAAAATTTAGGATACCTAAAGTCTACAACTTCCTGCAACCAGAAAAAATTTCAAATTATGAAATGAACGTGCACTTAAAAAGATCTCTGATTTCTGATGTGAAATTAAAGTTCCATATTCATTCTGATGACTAATAACACCATATTTTGAAAGCTTATCCATTTTCTGAATAGAGCACTGAAATCTCCAATTTTTTACTGGAAGTTCTGCCAGTGTCACCCAACATCATCTCATAGTTGAAGCACCTACACACGCGTATCAGCACATACACATATACGTCCATCCACACTTTTTTTTTTTTTTTTTTTACTGAGAAAGATTTGCCCTGAGCTAACATCTCTTGCCAATCTTCCTATTTTTGCTCAAGGGAGATTTTCCCTGAGCTAACATCTGTGCCAGTCTTCCTCTATTTTGTATGTGGGCAGCTGCCACAGCATGGCCCCCGATAAGTGATGTAGGTCCGCGTCCTGGAACCGAACCCCGGGCCGCTGACACAGAGGCCCTGAACTTAACCATTATACCATGGGGCTGGCCTCTCATCCACACTTTAATGTATTATTTTTTCCATGCTTGGTTATCACAGTAGTCTGCTAAACTGACTCCCTTTCTCTAATTACACATCTGGTCAAATCCAGATATGCTTTCAAATATGCAATCCATTCATTTTTCTTTCACGAACTGGACAACAAGACCAAGGATTTCAAGACAAGTCAGTTTGCAGGAATGAAAAGGTATTGACCAAAAGATATATTTGAAAAGTCTTGTAGTTAAAAGAAGAACAAGTTGGGATTAAAGATTGGCAAATTTTATATGGGCTTTTGGATCATGGTTAATTATAAAAATTAGAAGTGTAATATCTCTGACAGGGTCATTTGAGGGCACAATCCCAAGTTTGAGCCTCATCTTTAATCAGACAAACGGACTTTTCTTGATACATTTTCTCTTCTATTCAGTTTTTGCGAAGAGAAATGATATGGCAGGAGATAATTTTTTAGTTGGGTCCTTCATTCAGGAATGAGAGTAAATGTCTCCAGGCTGCCTCCTAATTCATTCCCTTGGACTTCCACAAGTGGATATTTCTAAAAAAGAAACAGACACAATTTTTTTTTTAACCAAACACTTCCTCATACAGTAAAATTTTCCATCATGATATTTTGGTTCAAATTATACAATTTACTTGACTCATAACATCAATGTCAGATAGATAATACATTCTGCCAAGTAAAAGTTCAGTATATGTGCCCATATTCATGTTAAATAGAACACAAATACTGATAGTTACAGGTATCAAGTCCTAACCTTAGACTGTGGACATTTATTTATTGCCGAGAACAGTCTTTGTGCTTTTAATTGCTCGTCATTAATTCTTGAACAGTCGCTCGTCTGAGAATGAAATCCTCTCTCTCCTTGAGGAAATAGGAGATCTAATGTGAGAGGGCACTCCATTTCTATAACCCATGTATTTTGGCTCCAACTGCATTGAATGAATTTTTCTTGCCCAAATAAGGCTCTCTCTGGTGGTCACGTGGAACTTTTTTTTGCAATTAAGTCAACTTTTTCCAAACATTTAATCTTTGAATAACTTTGAGACTCTCTCTCTCTCTCTCTTTTTAATGAGTAAATATGTTTCAACCATTCTTGGCTCTCTAAATTCTAATTCAAGTCATTTTGCATGAATACATTTCACCAAGCACCCTATATAATAAGCATGAACTGCCAATTCCCTGTAATTTTGAGGCAATTTCCATATGTTATACTGTTATTATCTTCTTGCAGGCTAATTGGTAATTATACCTAAATTGGGATTCCCAAAACTGTTACTTACTCTTGAGGAAAAATTATCTTTATTTTTCTTCAATAACCTTTTTTTTCCCACTTAGATATTTTATAGTTCATTTATATCATATGCAAGACTTGTTTGGCCTCTTTAATAGTGTGCTTGGAACATAATAAGTTAAATTCTTAATAATATTAATATTAAGTAAATATAATGGACAGTCACCAATCTGGAAATGATTCTCCTTTCCTCTCAACCCCCAGATCCAAGTCTCAAAGATAATGTGAAATATATCTTACCAGGGAGGCATACCAGAAAATAAAATCTTTGTGCTACTCTTGTGTTTATATTAGACGTAAGACATAGTTGCATGACTATAAATGCCCTCCAGCCAAAGAGCACTGGGATTACACCTATAGTTGAACACTTAGGGTTTATTACTCATTGCGTATGTGAGAAGGAAGACTCACACTTAGGGTTTCTTTGGCCCTAAGTGTTGTCAGTCAGAAAGCATCCCTCTCCCCACTCACTCTCCCAAATTCTCCCCTAGTGGAGGTATCGGGGAGGGGATATGTAAGAAGATTCTCATCAGCTGTGTGAACTTAGGGCTTCATTCTCTCAGAGTCTCACTTTCCTTATCTGTAAAATGGATCTGTGGTTCCTTATACAATGTAGACCCATAGTTTAAAGTGTTCAATAAAAGGTATTCGTCATTGTTACAGGCAGCACCTGCTTCTCAATGAAGCCTAGATCCCACCTCCACCAACCCGTAGGCCTCAGATGAGAGCATCTTCCTAGGCCCCCAAATCCCACACCAAAAAGGAAAAAAACTTTGAAGGCTGTGGAAGAGGGATGAAACATGCTGAGACCTGGGGCTGGCTTCATTCTGGGCTTTCCTGTTTCTGTGTTCAGTTTGGCTCTGGGCAGGGTCTCTGAGGGAGATGGAATTGCTGTCTTGGGAGGCATGGAGCTGTGCGTTGGACTAAAGGATGCTTGTAGCGTGACTTAAAGAGTGTTTCTCGCATGAGGAACTGTGGGATTTCTCAGGAAGAGGATGTTAAAAAGGGCTTATCATTAGATTTTCGCTTGTTAGGGGAAAATGTAAAGAATTAGAGATTTGCTCTGGGTTAGATGGTTTTGAGAAGCAGGAATAATTATTCGGTTTGGTATCTTAATAAATCTTACCTAGAAGAAGGAAAAGATAAAGGCATAACTGGAAAGAAGCAACAGCAGTACTCAAATTAGCTGGAAGTTTGGTCTTCTTGTCTGTGTTCACACATGATAATGGAGAGGGCTTGTTTTTTTCTTGATCCACCAAGGTTACAGAATATCCTAGTCTGATGTTGGTGTGGTGTGAAATTGTGTTCACAGGTGGACACCGAGGCCTAGCTGTGAGTGCCAGGCCAGCTCATAACAGCACCATGGTCCAGCTGGCAGTACCAAGCCAGCTCCGAGGTGCTGGCTCAGGGATCTTTCTCTTTCTCAGAAATTACAATCACAATAAGTTTTTAACTTTTCGTGCCATAAGGTCAGCCACTTTTATTAGAACATGGAGATAAAATGAAGAGAAAGTGCTCACTTTGTGAACCATTGTCTCCCTCACTTTCATTCTATTGTGACCATACTGACTTGCTTTCTGTCCCTGAACAATGCCCTACAACTTCCTACCCTAGAACTTTTCAAATTATCTCTACTCATAATCCTCATCGTGTCTTCATTTAATATCTCAAAAATATGTTATTTCATCATGCAATTGAAAATAGCTCCAGCTCTCATTTCAGATCCATTACTCTTTCTCTTTTCGTTGTACTTACTAATCCCTGAAAAACCTTATTTATTTAGTTTTACTTATTTGCCTACCTGGGCAGGTCTCCCATCCCAAAAAGATATGTTCTAGGAATTCATAGACCATGTGGATTGTATTAACTACTCTTTTCTCTGGCTCATTAAATATTTGATGAGTAAATAACTGCAGATTTAATTGTTAATTCCTGTGTCCTTTAATGTTCTCACTGTTATATGCGCTTCTGAAAAAGGAAGTTTTCAAAGTTAAAAAGATATCATTGTGTAGCAAATGAACATAAAAATTCCACCATCTTAACTGGAGTCTTTAGAGAGAATCTTATGTTTCCTAGGAAATAGTGTATAGCAAAGAGAGGATCATTGAAACCATGCTATGTAGGTGTAATTTTGAGCACTATCCTATATTTTTTTCCTTCTCTTCCAAGGCTATGTACCTGAAGCAATTAAAATTATAGCAATTATATTCAAAGGAAAGAGTTAATCTCATGGCAACTGTGGGCTGAAGGGTTCTACCTGGGGCACTTACAACCAGACCTGAGAAAGTAATTTAGCTGATTGTGGATAATTCATTCTGACAAATGACATTCTGACCTGCTTAATCCTACTGCAGGCAGCACAGACTTGCATGTAAGCAGAGATAAGAAGAGGAAAGAGCGTATTCTCACCTACATGCCAGGAAGAGCCTATTGTCAGCTTCCCTCTTGGTGCCTAGTTTAGGCAGGCTTTTAGGATCCTGGCACAGGATAAACTGGAGCTGTTTCTATAGACATAACCTGTCGCATGGAAGAAAGACAAAATAATGAAATTAATATTTCTGTGATTACTTAGCGGGAGAGTTGACGGTGATCATGGTATCGCAGTTATATGATAGGCATATGTTACTTAGCCCCACCATTAGGATCTAATCCCATCCATGGCTTGCAGCTCCCTTGAAGATCATGCTGCAATGGAGTCCTGTGAGGGACAGTGCTTCATGGCATTTCTACATGTCTTATATTAGCTTCTGTTTTGAACTATCTTCTCAAGATTGTTTATATAGCAAGTAGCTTTGGAAGATACAAGCAGGGTCTCCTTCTG
The DNA here is from genome assembly GCF_020826845.1 of Diceros bicornis minor. Lineage (NCBI taxonomy): Eukaryota > Metazoa > Chordata > Mammalia > Perissodactyla > Rhinocerotidae > Diceros > Diceros bicornis. Next base: position 23,613,618 of record NC_080747.1, on the reverse strand, counting down.
GGGAAGATTTGGTTCCTGATCAGGATGATAAAGATAATATCTTTCTCTGGGATACTGGTTAGACAGGATTGCTAGCAGTTCTTTTTAAAGAGTTGGGTTTCTAAGCTCAGAATTCTTTGACTGTGATAACATCCACTGATTAGGTAGCATCTACCTGTGCCTGTCTCCATGTCATCTCTGTGGGACTTGGGCAGAGGGACCCAATGCAAACAGGAAGCTTATGTCCTCTGTTGTGCCATGAGTAATAAAGCCCTTTGTCTCAGATTCAGTGCACTCATATCTTCTGTCACCATCTAGGAAACTGTGCCAGGATAATTTGACAGCTTTCAAGTAGGGTAAAATATCAGATGGTTCTTCTCATGTTTGAAAGCTGTGTCATGCAGTACAGATAAAAACAAATATAAAATGCCTAGTCAGAGATACACATTTTAGTTCTGCCTTGGGCATGTCTTTTGTTGGTCTGGATTTTGTTTTATTATCTGCAAAAGTGAGCATATTGCTGATCATTTATTTTGCTTCAGTATAGGTAAGATCACTTGGTGCTTGTGCACAATTTTAGTCATAATTCCATCCTTTTCTGCTCATTCGGGTAAATACAAAGATGTAGGTTAAGTGAGAAAATTTATTCGTGACAATCTTGAGTTATTTATATTTGTACAATTAAAAGAAAATTAAATTAATCAAAATCCAGTATTTTAATGATTTCTAGGTATAGATTACTTGTAACTAACATAACTAGTTATGACACGTGCCACAATAGTTCCATTGAAAATAAGTGGATGGGGTAATATCTAAGGTTTCCGCAGAGGCCATAATTCCTCTGTGCACTGGTTTTTGGTAGAAATACACAAACATCATTTTCGTAGTGCGGTGGCAAATGCATCTCTTCTTGTACTTAATGTGCTATCCAGAAGTGACTTTGTAACTGGAGTGAATCTGGTTTATTTTAGTAGCTAATGTCTAAAAGCTTATTTAAGTCAACACATTTTTACTCTTTAAAACATATGTGGGGGGCTGGCCCCGTGGCTTAGCGGTTAAGTGTACACACTCCGCTACTGGCGGCCCGGGTTCAGATCCCAGGCGTGCACTGACGCACCGCTTGTCCAGCCATGCTGAGGTGGCATCCCACGTACAGCAATAGAAGGATGTGCAACTATGATATACAGCTATCTACTGGGGCTTTGGGGAGAAAAAGAGAAAGAAAAAAAAAGGAGGAGGATTAGCAATAGATGTTAGCTCAAGGCCGGTGTTCCTCAGCAAAAAGAGGAGGATTGGCATGGATGTTAGCTCAGGGCTGATCTTCCTCACACACACACACAAAATATGTAGAAGAGTTACAAGAATAGCCATGAGAGAGCCTCATTAATATCCCATATCTTTTCATAAATAGTCATTTCTTAAAGAGATCATAACTGAGACCCCCATTGTGTCACCTCACCAGTTGTATGTGGAATCCAGAGCTCCTCCTCAGTGACAGCAGACTAAAGGTAATACAAATTTTATGTTGGTCTTAAGGTGAGTGATAGTGTTAAAACACAGTGGGCAGTACACGAAGTTGGATGAAGATGGTTTAGTGTCTGCAATATGGACATGCATTGCAATTATTTTTTTAAATGTAAGAGTCATTATATCAGTTATAATTTCTAGATAATGGAATTATTGGAGAAAAAGATGCTGAAAGTTGAGGTTTGAAAAAGCCAATCAGTTATTCAGTTTGAAATGCTGTGTCTAGATGATAATTTATTACTTGAGAAATGATTATAACTTTAAAAAAATAGTTTGTCACGGCAATCCGCTTACAGAATGCATGTCAAACTATGAAAAAGATGAATTTTCTTTCTTTTAAAAGAATTGTAAAGCTATCCTATATAGTCACATAAAGTTCCTAATAATGAAATATATCTGCTAAAATATCAAATCCATAGTATATTCAACATTAGAATAAAATAGAAAGCTTAGCTTTCAGTCTGGCAAATCTGACACACATGAAACTTGTTGTGACCTAGAACATACAGCAGAAGATATCAATAGTCTCTTTGCAAATAAATATAATTTATCATATTTTAAGGAATGAAAAGTTTCTAATGCATCAAATGTACCTCAATATGATTGCATATTGCTGATATTAGAGCCAATTTGTAACTCTGTGTATGTGTGTGTGTAAAGCTGCAAGTACAGAAAGAAAAACCATTAAAAAATTCGTAAATTTAAATTAAAAATAAAATAATTTTTCATCAAAATAGAATGTTTCCCTTTATTTATGATTTAACCATAGTGCTTTGAATATATTAGGAGCAACAGCTTCCTAGTGTTGACTTTACTACTCATCAGAAGACATTGAGAACCAAAATATCCAAGCCTCAAAAGAACACAGCCTTCCCTTCATTCTTTGAAACTCTTCTTTTCAGTGATTAGCTATTCCCCACTTTGCGGATAGCTACTTGAGACTTTTGATAATAATAGTATCTTTAAAAACTACATATGGCCAAAGATTGGAGAAAGAAGTAGTTCGGTGAGCTGTGTCCCAGATCTGAAATGCTACCCTCACGCTTGTATCTCTCTCCTTTTCTCAGAGAGGGCAGTGCTCACTTGGTGGCACCAGCAGATGAATCACATTAGCTCAGCTTTCAGTTTTCAGCTGGCCTCACTTTTATGAAAAATACCCACCTGGTCCATATCTTTTCATATTTGTTAACCTAAAGCGAAGATTATTTGTCATTGTTGTTATCATTCTTTTTGTTGTTTGTTTTAGCTTCCTTTTAAATCCATTTCCACATGGATAAAGAAAAGCTAAAAGCAACTAATTCACAAATTAGGGGTTTAAAACCCCTGTAGTTCAATAACAGGTACCTTAATGTTACGCATGAACACAGAAAGAATAAGGAACTATTTGAGAAAAAAATATTGAAGCACCACTTCATCACAAGGAGGCAAAAGGGTTGCTCCTGTCTGAATTCTGTCTTGCCAATCACCCGTTAACAGACCATTAGAGAAGGATACAGATTTTAGCAGCATTGTTCTTAGGTCTCTGAAATAGGTCCAACCACTGAACCATATGAACCAAGGAGTGTCTTTCTAAACCAGTTGGCAGCTTTCAAAGAGTTCAGGGCCATGTTTGATATTCTCCTTAGTGTGCAAGGCCTTATGATGGTTCTCATTCCTGAGTACATCCATATACTCGCTTGCTTCTCAGCCTAGGTTGCCAGCATCTTTTTCTTCCATTGGATCTTAAAAGGAATTGTTAGCTGACACTAGTAGACCATAGGTTATTGAGGGCTCTTTAGCAATATTTAATAGCAACATGGACCCCTTAGCAGGCACTCAGCCCTTTTACAAATATGAGTAGAATCAGTAATCAGAGATATTTTGTTTTTGCTTTGTTGATTGCATTGTGTTCCCTTTGTTTGGATAATTAATTAAACTGGCATAAGAGAATTCTCAGGAAGGAAATGTCTTATCTTCCATTTAGAACAATAATTTGTTTTCTAAAACAATAATTTTGTGTTCTCTTTTCATCTCCTGACCATGATAATACAGGGGTCCTGTTTTGAACACTACTTTTTACTCCAAAGAAATGCAATTTTAATATCTTATTGATCAAAGTTTTCTGTTTCCAAGGTTGACAGATACAACTCATAAAATATTTCTTTACCTATGCCTTATCTTGTTCTAAGAAAAATATATTATAATTAAAGGATATAAATAATTTGACAATATGAAAAACAATAAAAATAATAAAGATGAAACATTGAGAACCTAAGAATAAGCAAGAAAGTAGTGCTCATTGGAAATTATTTGCAAGTTATATATTATGGACTATTATACACATATATAAAAAATAGGCCAAAGTTTGTCTCTAAGCTTTCTAGCAGCCATTAAGAAGGAGAAAACCCAGTAAATGACAGATTTCAAGGACCTACGAGTAAAAGAAAATTTCATAGAAAGCCTAATTGTTCATGAATCTGAGAAAAGGCATAAATACTTCCTAAGGATTCTTATAGGCAGGCATTTTATAAAGTATTTTATAACATTTACACAATGTGTTTATAATTTAATGTAATCTTAAAAGATAAAGGAGGCCCACCAGTCCTAAGCTAAGCTTTTTCCGGTAGAACTTCGTTTAAATAGCAGTATTCTGAAGATGGTGGTTCTAAAACTGATGATTTCAGACCAGGCAGGACGTAGGTAAATTTAGTTCATATTTATGGACAGAAACAAGGTATGTAGCTGTCTATTTGTGTCTTCATCATCTTTTGTTATAGGTGGAGTTTTAAAATAGTGTTCTATCACCATCCTCTCATTGTCTTTAGTTAAGGTGACAAACTTGTCCCAGTTTTCTTCCTGGATTTAACACTAAAAGGCCTTCATCCTTGGAAATTCCTCAGCCTCAAGCAAACCAAGATGGTTGCCCACACTAGTAGTGATCAGAACCAAACTGTGTTCTTTGCCTGGAATATTCTTCTTAGACTTTCATTTTTACCATGGACCATCAAACCTCTGCTCTGTAGGTATTTACTGAAATCCCAGTAGTAATTCTTAGTACCCCCACCACCTGTATTTTTATAGATTCTTAGTTTATAAATCTGTTGAGCACTTGTTTCACTCTTGTGCTTCTATATCAAACTCTTCACCTGGCTAAGTTCAAATACCGTGTCGTACCTTTTGAACTCCAAGCAGTATTTTGCACAGAAAAATTGTTCCACAAAGGTTTGATATAATTAATTAAATTTATCAATTCATTCTAGAATATAATCATATTTTAAATGTATTTAGAACTATTCTTATTAAAGCATTTTTGGAAGAGCTGGTTGAACTAGTCATATAATCTATGACTGTACAAAGTTCTGGCATTGCCAGCCATTTTTCCTCTTACATTCTCAGGAGACTGTTTATCTGTGAGTGTTGTAATTTGAACTTGTGAGATAAATATATACAGATGTATGATGAGCTAAGAATCCATAAATAGTACTATATGCTGAAGTATATGGGATGAATGCCACCGTGTTAGATAATACATACTACATAAATGGAATAGTAAGAAAGCATCAAGAAATAGATTAGGCACTGATTCTAGGAAAAAAGTTACAGCTTTTTGTGAAGCATTTGGGGCAAAAGGATTTATTTGAACAAAAGCACCCATGCATTTTTTCCAAACAGGACCAGAAACCACACCTGAAAACATGGACATTCCCTATAAAGCACACAACAAAATGAAAGAACAATGAATGAGTCACTCTTATGGCCTCATAAACTAGGTAAAGTAAAAATAAACTGAGAAATTAATTAACAATGCGCGGGCGGGACCTGGACTGAATGAGGTTGGAAGAGTTCCCTGATTTTTAATTATGAGTTTGTCATAATTTACATTAGGGAAGTATTTTTTCCTAATGTAAATTTTTGTTAATGTCATAATCTACATTACATACATTAGGAAGATATTTCCCCCAGCTTTGAGTTGTTTTACAGTTATCAAATTGATTCAGTAAGCTTTGAGTATCTACTATCTGCTAGACAAAATGCTGGGCACTGTAAATGTAAAGATAGTAAGCGATTAGTCTATTTAGATGAAGCAAAGGTATAGTAAAATTACACGCTTATGAGATGCTTCCATAGGGCCGTACATGTGATAACTCATGTAACTTCTATACACACAGACAGGCACAGTTTTTGAGATAGTTATCACTGTAGTACTCTTTACATTGTTGAAGAAACTCGAGCATAAAAATTTAAGTAACTTAAAAAGTTTACGTAACTTTTAAGTGATAGAGCCCAGATATGACCCAAATGGTTGAGTTTCAGAGTCTGCCTACACCCTTAATCCCAATATCATGTTGTTATGTATGTATGTATGTATAACAAAGTATTATTATTTCTAAGTGAGAAGCATATAAAATAGAGATGACTATAAAATGCATCAAGGCACCAGTCAGATAATCTAAATGAGTAAAGTGGACTAGACATGAATTGACAAATTACAAAAGCACTAGACCTCTTGTGGAGGATACCAAATGTCACGATTTGGACATTGGCAATTCAAGAGCCCATGTCTTGTTTAAAGACGGTAAAAATTACCCAGCTCTAGTTGATTGCACAGGAACGCAGGCCTATTTTTACCAGATTTAAATTTTCAAAAGAAGATGGAAATTTATTTTTCTATATCAACTCCCTTCATGTTTAACTGGAGGAAATTAATTAAATTAAATAATGTGTCTCAAGTACTACCGAAGAATGTATATGTGATCTGGAGACAATTCACAAAAAGCCAGCTCTGAGATAGAAACACATGTCTGTATGTGCGTTGGTAGGAGGGCACAGGTCATAGTGAGATTTGTCACATCTACTGAGGCTTAGAAAAATACGCAATGCCTGGTATATCACTTGCAAGGTGGAGCACAGCAAAAAAGAAATGCTAGAGAGGCTGCCAGAAGTAATTTCACGCAGGGATTTTATTTTCTTCATCAGAAAATGCATACTTTCTCCTTAAAGTACACTGCTTTAGAAACAAGGATAATGATCAACCTGCATTTTGGAAGGATCAACCTGATAGCAGAATGAAGAATATATACGAGAAGGCTGGGACTGAAAGCAGGGAGATTAATTTTGAGATTATTGCAATGATATCAGGAAGAGAAATGGGGCCTGAATGAAGGGAGTAATTTGAAATAACTTAGCAAGAGAAAGTTTGCTTTATCAAAATTAAAAACTTTTTAAATTAAAAACTTTTATGGGGGCCTGCCTGGTGGCACAAGCTGTTAGGTGCGTGCTCTCCGCTGCGGCGGCCCGGGGTTCGCTGGTTCGCATCCGGGCGTGCACCCACGCACCGCTTGTCAAACCATGCGGTGGCGGCATCACATATAAAGTGGAGGAAGATGGGCATGGATGTTAGCCCAGGTCCAGTCTTCCTCAGCAAAAAGAGGAGGATTGGCTGATGTTAACTCAGGGCCGATCTTCCTCACAAAAAAAAAAAACCACAACTTTTATGCTTCGAAGGATACTATCAAGAAAATGAAAAGACATCCCACAGAATGGGAGGACATATTTGCAAATCAAATATCTGATAAAGGCCTTGTATCTAAAATACTTAAACAACTCTTACAACTCAATAATAAAAAGAGAAATAGCCCAATGAAAAATGAGCAAAGAATCTGAACAGACATATCTTCAGAGAAAATACACAAATGGCTGATAAACACATTAAAAAGTGTTCAATATCATTAGTCACCAGGGAAATGCAAATCAAAAACATGATGACATAACACTTCACAAGTAGGATGGCTACAATCAAAAACACGGACAATAAAAAGTGTCAGGTATGATATGGAGAAATTAGACTCCTTCTATATTTCTGATGAAAAAGTAAAATGGCGAAATCACTTTGGATAATAATCTATAGTTCCTCAAAAGTCAAACACACAATTCCTACTTATATATTCAAGACAACTGAAAACATATGTCCACATAAAAACTTGTACATGAATGTTCATAACAGCATTATTCACAATAGCCAGATAGTGGAAAGACCCAAATGTTCATCAACTGATAAATGGGTAAATAAAATGTGGTATATCCAACAACAGAATACTAATTCAGCCACAAACAGAAATGAAGTACCTATACATTCTAAAATATGGAAGAACTTGAAAACATTATTCTAAATGAAAGAAGTCAGTCACAAAAGACAACGTATTACATGATTTGATTTCGTTTATATGAAATGTTTGAGATATAAAGATCTAGAGAGACAGAAAATAGATTAGTGATTGCTAAGGGCTGGAGATGGGAGTTGACCACTAATGAGTACAGGATTTCTTTTGAGGGTGATGAAAATGTCTCAAAATTGATTGTGGAAATGGTTGTACAACTTTGTAAATATATGAAAAACCATTGAGTTGTACACTTTAAAGGGAAGGATTACAATGTATGTGAATTATATCTCAATAAAACTCTAAATAAATAAAGTTGTTTTTGAGAGTTAGGTTAAATCTGCTAGAGGTGAGTAACTCATTGATTATAGATATTGAAAGATAAAAGAGTCTGAGATGACTTCCACCTTTCTGGTGAGTACAACTCTAGGGAAGATAGGAGGCACAGAAAAGGGTTGGGCTTGATTTTCAAGATCTTCAGTAGTCTCTAAAATCCTAAAAGGAATATCTTTGCATAGTCTTCTGAATATTTTCTTATAGCCATTGTTTTGCTTTGATATTTGTTTTTTTATAACTCTTAGTAACCAGTATCAAAGCATAACTATTTAATACGATATTTTCTTTATTCCTAGGGTTAGTCACAAGATGTGTCACTGTCATTTAAAATGTACATGATGAATAGAATTTTGGAAATGTCATATTTTAAAAATAGACTTCAGACAAATTTTTCAGTAATTTAGTTCACGATTTCTGATAGACACAACAGTAAAATATTTCACTCAACCTTTAAAAAGCTTAAACTGCAAGTTGAATGAAGACACAATTAGACTCATATTTCTTTACTAGTGCCCTGACATTATAGCCTTTATACTTGCAACATTTAATTCCAGTGTTACTGCTTGAGATCTTGCTAAAATCACCTTCAATTGTTTGTCCTCTTCCTCCCCTTCAGACGAATATAGAAACAGCAGTTATGAACCTTCACTTGAGATTGCTCATGAAAAGGATGTAGAGATGAAAAGGACTCTTGTTCCATAATTTTTTTTAAGCAAAGTTTTATAATTGGTAAAGTAAAACTTTCAATGTACTTCTGTGATAGACCAATGAAATTGATCATTTTTCCCTTCCCCTTGGTGGTTACACGTTTTCCAATGACATATGGAAGGTGAGTTAAATTGTCTTTAAAGACATCTAAATTTAATATATCAGGCGTTCCTTCAGAGAAAAGATATCATACTAGTTGAAAGAAAATTCTAGAGAGAAGAAAAATAGCACAAGCATCAGATAATTTTTAAATATAATTTCACAAATGAAGAAGGTTATTCAGACATTAGTGGATAATTAACTTAGAATGTACCACTGGCATGGAGTAATTTCCTTCCCACAAACCACCTAAGTGCTATTCAGAGGAAATGCAGTTAGCAGAACAGGTACCAGAAAGAAGCTGAAGACAAATCGAAAAGAAGGTATTTTCCTTAAATAAATGAGCTTTGCTGCTTGACTTACGTTATCATGTCTTTTGCCATTATTTCCTAACATAACTAAGCCATACATTTTCTACATTAGTTTTTCTTTGGACCACATGGTAGAATGGAAACATTGGCAAGCTACACTCGAAGTGTAGTTAGAGAAAATAATACAGAAAATAAAAGGAGGGTCTCTCTAGATATAGTCACTCCTATTTACAATCTGCTATTGGGTCTAGTACAATTTCTCACGTGTATATCTGAGGCTGCAGTGCAAAAGTCAGTGTAGCCTATAATTGGTCTGGCTACCATAAGTACTATAAGCTTGATGGTAAAGACCATATGTGTTGAAGTCAAATAACCCTGGTCTGAATTTGATAGTCATGTGATCTGGGGCAAGTTACTGGACTTCCCTTTTTCATATTCTTATATCTAAATTATTGATAATAGTTCTATCTCTTCTTTAGATCTTGCAGAATTGAATGAGATAGCACAATGCTTAGAAAACGGTGTCTATTTACTATTAGTGGTTATTCTAGTTTGTTTTAATCTAAGTATCATGTATGCATATGTTTTATAATAGTGATAAGAAGTATTGAAAATAAACCTACAAGTTTTTATGACTAGAAAAGGAACGTGTTAAATCAGTGAATCAGTTTAGCTAGTAAAGGTTGGAAGACTTTGGGGGAAAAGCTCATAATATAATGAAGAGAGAACTGTAGAATACTTACAGCATTAAGGCCATAATGAGACTAATCCACTAAATTTAAGCAATGCCTTTAAAGACAACGCAACTCATATTCTATGTGCATTGGAAAACTTCATGAGAGAGCTGTATATTTCTTGGCCAGGTAAATCAAAGAGTGCTCTATGAAAGAAGCAGTGCTGATTTATTTGGTGACTAGGTTCCATCATGTTCATAGTATAACAGTGAGAAAAGTTTCATGCAAATGAAGCAATGAGTTTTCAGAGTTGAATCAACGTGTGGTTTAGCTATTATTATTTATGGAAAAGAATGGAGAGTTTGGGGTGTTTGACAATAGACAATGTTTAGAATCATAAAGAGATGAGTTCGTGTGCAAACTAAAGGAAGTGCACTGAAAACCACCACGAGAATTTTGCATACATAAAGCTTCTTATGATTGTCAGAGTGTTAGCAGTACAAGTAATTAGATGGATGTAACAGCTAATGCTATCACCAATTATTTCTTCTTTTACCTGAAAAACTAGCTTATATAATTCTAGCCTCTTTCTCAATCAGATGTCACCATGTAACTGAATTCTAACAAATATAATATGAGCAAAAATAATATGCAGCACAACTACTCTTAGGTCTGGCCAAAAATAAAGAAACTCACAAACAGAAATATTTCCACATGCTATTTTTTGTACTCTTTCACTTTCTCTTGGCTGATATAAATGCCGACATTGAATCTGAAAGCTATGTGCATTAAAATTGATAATCCTATAAGTGTGTGTCCCTGCATGATTCTGTGTATCAGATCTCCTCCATCTCCCTGGAAACATCTTGGACTCCCTGGAAACATCTTGGAATGTATATATGAAAGACACAGAAACTTCTATTGTAATTAAGCTGTAATACATGTGTAGACCAATTTGTTGGAGAGCTAGCATTACCCTACTAATACAATGGTCTTGCAACAACATTTCTTTGCTTATTCTACCTGATAGTCATTACTGCAGGGAGAGTGATCCCAAGACTCAGTACTTTTGGACCTGATTATTCAATTATATTATCCCTATGAATTGTCCAGGATTGCAAGTATTTTTGCAGTTATCTTCCTTGATACTTTTATTCTGTTTCTTATTTTCACCAGGGAGGGAAGAATCCACCAAATAAGTTTAGCCAGGAGAGAAATATTTTGCAGTAATCCTTGACACTGACTTGCTGGTTGAATAATAGTCTTTTTCTATCCTGCCATGTTGAAATTATGTGAATAATCTTCAACATTTATTGTCTGTATAGCAAAGTACTTTTATATGTGAACTGGAGTCATTTCCTAGAAATATATTTGTCAAGGCCCTTCTTCACTTGATGGGTTTTTATGAGCATACTTTTCCTACGGAATGTGATCTTGCTTATCAAACTCCTATTTTGAAAGAATTGATCAATTGAAACAATACTAACAATGGCTATATGATACTGTATCACCTACTGCCTAGGTGTCCCATGGTACACTACCTATCACATTGAATGTTCTTTGATATCTGCATCTGCACAGAAATGATCAGGGCAAGTTTGTCATAACTAATTTGAAAAGTCTGCCATAGCCTGTTGGATATCTTTTAGGAGTCAGCTTATAATTAGGTTTATAGCATCAGTATTCCTCCCAGAATAATCTCCCTCAACTCACAGGCTCATAGTTCTAAAGTTTAAGAATCCATAATTTGTGTACAATTTCATAAATTATGACAAAATTCCAAAAATATTTTTAGTAGGAGAGATAATGGGGGAGAGATGCTATAAACTTTAAGGAGTATTGGATGACTAAGTTCTACACTCTAAACTATGTAGCAGGGTAATGAATTGTTTTATTTTAAAATACTATAATAAAATTATTAGCAAGAATTCGTAACTTTTTACTGCAGTGCAATATGCATACAGAAAAGTGCAATGGCTTATGAGTGAATGGCTCAATGAATTTTACCAACCAAATGTACCTAGCTCAAGGAACAGAACATTACCACATCCTAGAACCTGCCTAAGTTTTTCTTCCAGGTACTATCCTCAGTGGAAGACATTAATAACACAACTTTTAACATAATAGGTTACATTGACTTTGCCTATTTTTTTTTTTTTAATATTAGGTGAATAGAATCAAATAGTTTGTGTTTTTTGTGTTGTTTTGGTCTGGTTGTTTTTTACTCAACGTTATACTAGTGAGAGTCATCCTTCTTGTGTGAAGTTTTGGATTATTCATTCCAATTGCTATAGTATTTCATTATGTGAATGTATTGCAAGTTATTTATTCATTTAACTGTTTATGAGCCTTTGGGTTTTTGCAAATTTGTGTTATTACAGATAGTGCATCAATGAACATTATCGTCCATGTTTTTGGGTGAACACATGTGTACATTACATTGAAAATATACCTAGGAGTAGAATTTCTGTTCATAGAGTATGCAATTATTCAGCTTTAGTAGATACTTCCCGTTTCACAAAGTAGTTGTACCAACTTATATTCTCACCAACAGGGTATGAGGATTCTCTTTGCTTCCCTTTCTTATCAACAACTGGTATTTTCCATCTTTTCCACTTTTGCTTTCCAGTGGGTGAACAGATGTCATATTGTGTTTTACAATTTGCATTTCCTTATGACTATTAAAGTTGAACACATTTTGATATGTTTTTTGTCCATTTAGTTATCTTCTCTGTGAAGTGTCTCTTCAAGTCTTTTGCCCATTTTTCTACTGTCCTCTTTTTATATTTGATGGGCAGGCATCCATTACATATTCTGGATAAATTTCTTTTGCTATATATATGCATTGCAAATATCTTCTCCGGCTCTGTGGATTGCTTTTTAATTCTCTCAGCAGTATGTTTTGATGAACAGAAGATATTAATTTTAGTACAGTCGAATTTAGTCAATTTTTCTATTATGGTTAGCGCATTATTTTTATGCTAGTATTTATTTAAATCTAATGACTCAATATTTATATATTTTATTAAGGAAATTTGAATGTAACTGAAGATAAAGTGAAATGAAGGATAAATTAGCATCACAGGTTTGTGCTTCTATTTTGTTCAACGTCTAAGTTCTTTGATAGAAAAAAATATTTTCAAAACTGTCAAACTATAATAAAATTCACTTTATTCTCTTTTTATCTTGAGAGACAAAATGGAAATCTTCAAAAGGCCTTCAAAAGAGCACTTGATTGTATATCAGAGAAATGAAAGTTTCAGTTTAAATGTCTCTAACAATCTCTCTTTGCTCCAAAATGGAATAATAGTGTCTACATCCTCTATACATAGATTTTTTTCTTTTTCTTCATTAGACCTCTCCTAATACACTGTCAAAAGAAAAGATACACTTCTAAAAGCATAGACTAGGGAGCTAGAGTAAGTATGTGATTCATTTATTCACTTATTCCTTCAAATATTCATTCAAATATTTAACAAATACTTAAAGAGCATTTGCTATGTCTGAGTCATACTTCTTAATACCAGTGATATAAAAATTAAATACATGTGGAACTAGACCTTGATGGACTCATTGTCTTGTTAGACAAAGAGAAACAAGTAAATATTATTATAGCCTAGGGATATAAATATACTATTAAAAGTATTATTAAATGTAATGAGAGTAAATAGTATTTACTTTCTGTCTGAGGGAGCCAAAGAGGCTTAACAATGGAAGTCAACTTTCAGCTGGCAAAGTCTTGATGGATGATTACAAGTTAGGCAAAGAAAGATGATGAAGGGCATTTAGTGCAGAACAATACTATGCACAAAATTGCATAAGTATAAAGGCCCTGTTGAATTCAAGAAATAGTGATAATATTTAACATGGCCAGATTGTCCATTCTAAGAGGATAGCACTGAATGAGTAAGAAAGCAAATTATAAAAAGGTTAAACATTATCCTGTGAGCAAAGGAAAGCCATGATTCTTTTTTTTTTCTTAGTAGTGTAGGGACTTGATCAGATTTGGTTTTTAGATTAATTGGGACAAAACCAGTTTGCAGGAGATGACTATTCTGAACGTGCAGTATTATCTCTAGGTGTATGTAAGAATTAATAATATCAATTAGTATACAATCATATTCTATTGTGTACATTTCTTACAGAGGACTTACAAAGCATATCTTGAATTAATCTTGGGATCGTCTTTTATAGAATCTTCATAAATTCAAAACTTCAGCCAAGAAATTATTTATCTGATATTTCCCCATTGAGGCCTTATTTTCTTTTGACTAATGATAGAATTTTGGCTCTCCATACTCATCCAGTGACCCTCAGGGTTTAAAATGCATTCAATTATAGAGATATCATTCGAGTAATATTTCTTATTAAAAATTTTTAACAACATACCTAACTAGCGAAAGAATGTTTTCTACAATATAATAATCAATATTCCCTTATTAGGGACCGGCCCTGTAGTGTAGCGGTTAACTGCACACGCTCCGCTGCTGGTGGCCTGGGTTCGGATCCCGGGCGCGCACCCAACGCATCGCTTGTCAGGCCATGCTGTGGTGGCGTCCCATAAAAAGTGGAGGAAGATGGGCACAGATGTTAGCCCAGGGCCAGTCTTCCTCAGCACAAAGAGGAGGATTGGCATTGATGTTAGGTCAGGGTTGATCTTCCTCACACACACAAAAAAAATTTCCTTATTAAAGGTTTACTGCCACTTTTGTGTCTGCTGCACATATTAGGACTTATTTAATAATTGTTCCAGTATCCATTCTCATTTTTCCAGAACTAATGTGCTTCAGATCTCTGTATATATTAAGAGTGGGAAAATTTGGGGGTCCCGGCCCAGTGGCATAGCAGTTAAGTGTACGTGCTCCACCTCTGTGGCCCGGGGTTCGCAGGTTTGGATCCCAGGCGCACACTGATGCACTTGTCAAGCCATGCTGTGGCGGTCTCCTATATAAAATAGAGGAAGATGGGCACAGATGTTAGGCCAGGGCCAATCTTCCTCAGCAAAAAGAAGAAGATTGGCATTGGATGTTAACTCAGGGCTAATCTTCCTCATAAAAAAAAAAAAGTGAGAAAATTTTTGTAACAACATTGAGTTGCTACTTTCCTCTCTTTTTCTCTCTATACCATTGGATTAAATAAAGATTTTAAAAAGTTTTATAATTCTACCTAGCTAATTCTATTTTGCTCTCAGATTATGTCCTGATATTCTCCTATTATGTTGGATAATAGATCCAACCTAATTGTGTTCTTCTGCACATTCCTCCCTTGATCAAAAATATTAAATCATCAATAAATGCTTGAATTAGAAAAATTAAACACTTTTCAGTCTAAACTAAACCTACCCAAATATGTGATACCATAGTTTTTACATATGCTTATATTCATATATATGTATATAAATATTCATATATATATAATGATCACTTTTTCAATATTTGTGGTTTGGTGATTATGTGACAATTTCTATGTTTTTGGTGTGCATTGGATTATGTAGGGTTTTTTTGTATTATCCAGTTGTGTAATACTAAGTCATTCAAAAACCTTGGCAATAAATTCTTCACCGATACATGGGAGTCATCATACCTGTTCAAACAGATGAATATCTGATTGAGATAAACAGTGGAATAGCATTCAGAAAATCAAAAGATTTTAAAAAGATGGAACGTTATATGTATCTGTATCATGGAAGATTCACCTCTGTGAAGATAAATACATTACTCTGATGAATAAGTAAATGGACATTTGCACATAATAGTTGTTTATACTAAAATCTTTCCCATGGTGATGTTTGTCAGTATATTGAGTGTGATGAAGTTTTCTGAACCAAAAAAACAAAAACCAAAAACCAAATGGTCAATTGTGCTACAAAGTATCCATTCTTTTAATTAACTTCTTTTAATTGTTTTAATTTAACTAAGTTCTTTTAGTTTCAAGTGACAGAAACATAACTCTAATTTAAACTAAATGAGAAATTAGCTTCCACTATCAGAATATACCATATCAGAAAACTAAGTTTGGTTAAATAAGGTTGGTCCTAAGAGATCAAATGATTTATTGACATTCAGTCTCTCTCATTCTCTGCCTTCTTCTCTGGTTATTTTATCCTCTGGCAGCTATGGAAATATATGAACATCCATATTGTCCTCAGTGAAAAAAATTTTAGAAGGAAATCTCTCCTTCCTGAGAGATCCAAAATGGTTTTAACTCGCCTCACTTTGTTTGAGCCCATTGTTAAACCAACCGCTGTGACTAGAACAGTGCACTTCTCTAACTGGCCAGATCTGGAGCATGTGCTTTCCCCTAACCCAGGGATGGAGTGGGTCTGACCAGAGCTACAGGGACTGGACATGGGGGATGGGCGGTAGACAAAAGTGATGTCACACAGAGAAGCACACACACATTACAGAAAGATTAGCACATAACAAAGAAGAAAATAGAACAGCATAACTCCAGTTTGCATTATTCTCAGAATTCTGGGGAATTAGGGTTTACAATCAGAAAATCTTTGTTTTAAATTTGACTCTGCTACTGTATTAATAAAGGTTGTCAAAAGAAAAAGGATGAATAGGATGTATATGTATATGTCTTATCTCTCTCAATCTCCCTCTCTATCTATCTATCTATCGAGAGGTTTAACAAATTGGCTCACGTGATTGTGGAACTCAGCAAGTTCAAAATCTGCAGATAGGCTGGCAGGATGGAAACCCAGGCAAGAGCTGCAGTTTGAGTCTGGAGGGAGTCTACTGGCAGAGTTCCTTCTTCTTCGGGAGGTCAATCTTTTTCTAAAGGACTTCAACTGATTAGAGGAGATTTACCCACATTATGGAGAATAATCTGCTTTACTCATAGTCTACTGATTTACATGTTAACTCCACCCAAAATATAGCTTCACGAAACATCTAGAATAGTGTTTTACCAAATATCTGGATAATGTGGCCTAGCTAAGTCGACAGATAAATTTAACCATGATAGCCACTAATTAGCTATGTACCTTATAAGAAAAAATTGTTTCACTTACCTTCAGTTTCCTTTCCTATATAATGGACTTGATATAACCTACTTGTAGGACTGCTAGGAAAATTAAACAGAGTGATATGTCCCATTAGCACAGTGCCTGACACATAGTAAATATTCAATAAATTGTTGCTATTGTTACATTTGAATTTAATTAGCATACTTTTTACTAGATAATCTAATGCCATACATTTTTGCATTCACTAAGTAATTATTGTACATTTACAGATTTCATCTTTCTATGGTCATTATTTTAAGACAAAAGCCTGAAAAAGAGAAGCTATTGGTGACAAAGGCACAAAGTGAGAGTATGCATTGATCAACTCAAATGGCCATTAATAGTGAAAATACCATTTAAAGTACATGCCCTATTGTCATCTGTAGTGATGGACTATGAACTAACAACTGCAGAATTTATGAGCTTTAGCATTTAAGATTGTGCATAATCTAATAAAAATCTTCTTAAGGAGAAAGAAAAAAAAGCAATTGAAATGGCAACCATGAAATGCATTGATTATAATGACAAATGTTGTAAAGAATCATTCAAAGGAAATAAAAAAACAGTAAGTAAAATAGCACAATAATAATGTCATAGGGGCCAGCCCTGTGGTATAGCGGTTAAGTGCATGCACTCTGCTGCTGGCGGCCTGGGCGCTCACCGACGCGATGCTTGTCAGGCCATGCTGTGGCAGTGTCTCACATAAAGTGGAGGAAGATGGGCACAGATGTTAGCTCAGGGCCAGTCTTCCTCAGCAAAAAGAGGAGGATTGGCATGGGTGTTAGCTCAGGGCTGATCTTCCTCATCAAAAAAAAATCATAATTTACTTAACTAACACATGTTTTCTAGGACTTCATCACAATATTTTCTTACACTATTATAGCACATATATTCAGTTAGCAAATATTTATTGAGTAGCTACTTTATTTAAACATGCAAACTTCACAAATGCAAAGATTAAGCAACAAAGCATCTTGCCCTTGAGTGCTCCCATTACTCTATGATATATGCTTGGTGAGTAATCTGACTATTTTTTTTAAGTGTGATAAGGTAAAACTTGTGAAGCAACACATAAACAAATCTCCAATGCTTTTCTTTACATGACCAGACAGGCAAACTTTCTGTAAGTTATAGCAAGAGGCTATAACTTGAAGAGGCTGTCTTTTCCTCTTGACACAGCCTAAAGGCAGGATAATGAAAGGAGTGACACTAACGGCGCTTCTGTCCTGAGGCAGTTTCAGGTTATTGGGCTAAAGACGAAAACTCTCCTGAAGCCCCAAGGAAACAATGTTTGCAAAAACAGGCCTTCAGAAATAATTCAGTACTTATTTTGACACTCTAAATGTTACAAAACGTCTCCTTCATGGAATGGAGATTTGCTGGTTTTGTGAAGTTTGGTTATTCAATTTCCAGTACTTGGAAGCATCTGAAGTCTTTGCAAATAGTAGAAATTGGCCACATATGAAATCTTGTGTATGAACTTTCATATTTGTTCTTAACCATGAATACGAATTCATCTCAATAAGAGATTTTGAACATTTACTCTGCATGAGGGCACTACCTCTGCTTTAATTGACTACTCTTCACCCTGTTGATGAGAGAGGGATACCTGGCCAGGGTTATGGGGATGGCCAAATGCAGGACACTTGACACTGGACAGATGAAATCAACAGCAGTTTATTAGTCACATATACTCACAGCCCAGAGAAGGAGGACACTGCTTGCCACAAAGAGCCACATGGATGTTGTGCTCAGAAACTGTGAACAAGTGGGGACTGTGGGAGGCAGACTTTGTAGTAACAAGAGGATGTGGTGGCCTCTGGTTGCCACACAGGTTGTGATTAGCTTTTTGAATAATTCCACAGGCTGACATGGAACTGAAACCTGCTACTCAGGGATAAGTCAGAACTGCACCTGATCTCCTTGATGAGGAGGATTGTTGGCTAGGGGACCTTATCTGCAAGAGCAGTGTAGAGAGGGGAATTCGTGCTTACGACATTTGAGGCCCTCCAGTTTCACCAGATGTCCAAGCAGCACATGATCTCAAGACTTAATTTTAGAACTTAAGCCATGGCTTCAAATCCCAGCTCTTTCTTTTTTTGCTAATTTATGTCCCACGGCAAGTGTGATAAAAAATTATCTCTTTTAAATCATTTGTGTAATGTCGAAGTTTCACACTGACTACTATCAATTGAATTGAGGCTGCAATTGTGTTTCTCCAGAGTGTTAATAAAATGCTTGAGTTGGAATATTTTTAGTTGGAACATGTCCATTCCAGTTTGCTGCACTCACCATGTCTCTCTAAAAGGAACAACTTTGTCTGTTTTTCTTATGTATTTCTTTCTGAATTTGTTTGATTTTAGGACTCTTGGTACCACTTATAAACTTGTGATCCACATGGCCAATTTCTCATCATGGTTTATCAGTCAAAACAACATAAAAATAACCAAAATTATTTTCACAACGGCTCAAGTTTATTACAGATATTTTCCAAATAACTAGAGTGAGAATGCACAGAACACAGTCGTACTTCTTAAATACACAGCATGTGATGTCATGACACGTGGCATAACTTTTTCAGACCCTCTGTCTTTTCAAAATTTGCCTAGTTCCTGTGTCTACTATTCTTCTATGTCTTTTCCCAAACAACTGACCACTGATCGTTTATTCAGAATTCTTCAGCACCAAGCCCAAAAGAATTAACAAGCAAGGCTGAACTTCCTACGAGATTGGCAGGGGAGTAGACAGAACAAAGAAATTTTGAATCCTTTTTAGAAGCAGAGGAAGAAAAAAGGCTGGGTTAACTTAAAAGTTAATGATGAAAGTGGCTTTTCATATTTAATATTTTAATTATTTCATATTAGGAACTACTTTGTATGCTCTCGCAAGTAACTGAGAGTCTTAAAGGCCATCATATTCTTAAGCGAGTTGAAGGTAAGAAAAAGAAGAACGAAGAAACAAAAAAAGACAAAGCAAAGACAAAAAGAAAAGAATAATAATGTAAAAGATGAAGAACCACAGTGTAAGGAAGCACAGAAGGAATAAGTTTTTGATACCTTCTCCCTGCTCTATAATTGAAGAATTAAATGAAAATCTTTCAAATGCAAATATTACTTCGTTCCCATCATTTTGCATCCTAAATCAAGTCCTGAGGAAACGCCAGGTGTTCGTTTTCTCAAAGAGTATATTTGAAAGACACTATTAAGCTCTCCTTCTATTGACCTTAAACAAATAGACAGCCAGTTATTTCTCCAGCAAAAACAAGTTTATTCCGGATCAGCAAAGAATTGCAATTCACGGTCTGCAATCATGGAGAGCCACGTGCAAGTCCTTCCTCAGCAAGGGAGGAGAAACTCTTTTGTAGAGGAAAGGAGGAAGCTGGGAGGATTATTGTAAACGAAGTGTTCACTGAAGAAATTGAGAGTTCATGTGTAGTGGCTTTTCATTAGCTGAGTTGTCACAGTGTCTCAGTGGCTGAGCTTCTCGCCAGTCAGGAAGAGGAAATCTTTCTTCTTCCTGTTGGGCTCTGCCAATGATGTAAGGCTAGAGCTCCCCTTTTTGGCCTCCTGACTCTAAGATTTCTGTTTGCTAATTTGACACTACAATATTTTGTGAACCCCAAGGTACATATTTTTCACATTTAGTATCTATGAAATCCAGGACGTTTTACAGTCACAACCATCCAGGCAGCCATTGTCGAGGTGGTTGTCATTGGTAAAGCAGGTGCTTGTAAATCTAAACTTGTGGAATGGGTTTTACCAGTTTGGAAGAAGATCCTGGAGAAAATGGTGGAACAGTCATTTGAGAAATGCTACTTTGTTGAAGCTTTGATGGCACCGAGAATGATGCATGTGGAAAAACTCCTCTGACACCGACCACTCTGAGATTTAACATGATTCAGAAATACCAAACTCTGAGTGAGCAGATGTTTCCCAAATGCTTCAACCATTTTATTTTACTTATATTTTTATTTTACACGTGCTTGAGTTTGATATATGATAGAAACTTGTATCAAAATGAGTCTGTAAAAGCTCATCCAAGAAACAGAAAATAAAAATTCCAAATGATCAGAAAACATTGTGTCATGTTTTAATGGCCAGCATCTTCTTTTCTTAACATTACCTAAAATAATGGTGAATCACAAAATCAATCTTTTCGTATATTTGATGAAAGCTGGTTCTTTGAGCTTTCACCTTGTAACCACCCTCCTTTTCCCAGATCAAGAATAAGACATTGTCAGACTGCATGGGTGACTAGAGAACAATAAAATATCTACCAAACTTTTGAAATATACATTTTTTATTCTGTGAGGCATAGAAATAGATAAAACACTTTCAGAATATTTGTTCTTACTATGTGGATAGAAATTATTCTATGTGCAAATCGTCAGAAAGCTCCCAATTTGTTCTTATCTATACTCTGGGAGAAATTCATGTTTTAACTGTCTTCAAATAGGTAGAGGAGCGCTACATGCTTTTCCTTCCTTTTTCTTTTTTTTCTTATCTTTGTTTAAGTAGATATATCTTGTGTTTGCCTAATTTTTAAAAATTGCACTCAGATGTGCTTTATTTATTTATTTATTTTTAAGATGGCTTAAGCAATGCAGTTGAAAAACTAGAGATCATAATGAGAGGGATATGTCTTTAACACTTCTGACGTATTCTCCAAATCACAACAAATAGATAAAAGAATTTCTAAATTTGCTTTCGGGGTAAACAACACAAAATCAGCACCCTTAACCTTTCAGACCGTTTTTCCCCAAAACTAGAAGAATTTTTTGAATCCTTGGAGTTTCAGTTTTCCAAATAAAACTAACTTGGCTTGAAAAATATACGAAGAAAAAAATATTTATCTTTAAGCAAAATCCTTTTTTCTCTACTTACTCATATATCTAAAAAATAAAATCAATCATCCAAAACAATTTTTTTACCCATGACCAGGGAGTAAACGCTAAGGTTTTGTGGATATGAAAACCATGTGCAAGAGACACTGAAGAACATGAGAATTTTCCCCTGAAGACTTTACGTTCATGACATCTTGTGTCCTACAGCAGCTTCTCCCCAGTCTCTCTTGCACATGACTTTACCCTCTGTTTCTCTTCACCCCTCTTGATAAGTACTGCCTGTGCGGGATCAGAATTTGGCACCCCAAAATATGTCTCTTTGGCTTGATTATTTTTAAGAACACAAGATTCAGAAAAAGTCTTTGACCTTCCCACTAACTGTCTAAAATAATTTAAGGTAGAAGGCCTGTTCCAGGAAGGAGCTAATACCACAAGATAACTATAGTATAATTTAATCCAGGTGTGATAGACAGGGAGGAACCTAGCAACGGCCATTTGATCAATGTCCTCTCCATCGTTCATTGTCTTTGCAAAGCAAGGTCAACATTTGTCTCCCAAACATTAGTTTTCCATCTCCATGTGAATCGCCTTTCTCCCCTTTGAAATCCCAAACCACTATCACCAACATCCTCCTTTGTCTTTAGTTGAAGATGGCATTTAAGGTGGATGCTTTGGCCATTTTTGTGAGTTACTCAGTTTTCCTAGGTTTCTTCCATGTATACATGTTATTAAATTTGTTTGATTTTCTCCTGTTACACTGTCTCATGTCAGTTTAATTCTTAAAACAGCCAGAAGACCTAGAGTGTAGAGAAGTATTTCTTCCTTCCTTACCTGCCCAAACAATGGCTACTAGTCCTCAAGAACAATTCTTCTATTCCTATTTTGAAACTAGCTGAACATCAGCAGAAATCTTCCTTCTGAAGCGCCATATTCCCCCCTCCTTCCTCAAGTCCAAAGTCTCTCCCAGAGCATTTTCATGAGCAGTATTTGCCAAGAAAGACTTATATTAATGGTGTTCTAGTTGATTTTCTTCCACATTGCTATTTTAAGTATCAAGCAAGGCAATGTTTGCCATTTAAATTTAAATTTACATGAATTTAAAGAAGATAATAAGTGTAAAACACTTATCCCAGTGAATGGCACATAGGAATCATGATTATGCATAGAATGAATGAACTGTGCTCTGGAGGGTCATACAGGAAGTAATTCTTTGCCCTTTCTTATTGCTGCTCTATTTTCCTTATTGATCATCTTTTTTCTTCCTTCTCTCTCACTCAATTCCACTCCTACTCCTTCAATTCCTGGCATGTCTCATAACTTTTCTGATTAGTCTCAGATAGTATGCAAATCTTCTCTTTTGCTAGGTACAAATTTCAGTCCAGTGAAATATAAAAACGTTGCAATCTTATACTTATCCCTCTTGTAGCTTGAGCCAACCTCAGCCTGAGAAACCTACAGTTAGGAAGAAAGTAAAGTTGGCTCATCTTCTTTCTCTATTTCTCAGTTCATCTCCTCTCCCTCTCACTTAGCTGCTGTTTGAAGCAACTCCTGAGCAGGGGTTGAGCAGAGAGGAAAGGAAATAGGAGACAAAAACGTTCTTACTGGACTGCTACAGTTGTAATCTTGGTGTGTCTGATACTAAATATTGATTCTTTCTATCAAGGGGCACTTGTATTGTTTCACACACACACACACACACACACACACACACACACACTGCCAGGAATTTCACCTGCGGCTCCTTTGGCATTGGGAATACCACCTCGGCTGGCACCTTACACCCTATCAGCTCCATATTGAATGCTCCACCTCAAGCCACTTTCTGGTGAAGTCACGAAGCATCATGAATCTGTCTTGGATGGGACTTTTTCTTTCTTTCCAAAGAGATCCCCAGTAAAATCTGTCACATGCTTGTTGCTTATCCTGGCAGAAAATGTAAGTGCAGCTTTTTGCTAAGGCAGTCCTGTCTTTCTTTGCTCTTTTGTCTCAGGTTGAACTAGCCAGTCTACCTGGTTGAGACTTCCTCCTGGCATATTCCAAATGCCGCTCTCTGTTTCCTCAAACTCTGCAAAGGGATCACGGGACACTTCAAGACCTCAAAAGAAATTCTTATTTTCAGTTTCTTCAACCTTCCAGTGAATTTTTCAACTTTATTTAAGTAGCCTATGTTGAAGTATAGAAAGTTTGCTAGCAAAGACAGTTTCACAATCTTTAGTCTATTCTTCATTAGAAATTCTTTCAAGCACCCAGTTTTAGGATGTGTGATTACTTGGCATTTCCTGAGTTACTCTGACCTTTGTAAACCTGTACAGAAACAATGGGACAATGGAATACTGTGACTTACATATGTATCTCTTTATTTACCTATCCATCTATCATCTGTCAATCAATCTTTATATCTGTATAGAGATATGTACATACGCATGTGTTTGTGTGTGTGTATGGAATTAGCAGATAGAGATAGAAAAGGAAGAAAGAGGAGGAGGAAGAAGAGAATGAGGAGGAAAAGGAAGTGTGAAGGAGAAGGAATGAGAGTAATAAGGAAGAGAAGCAGAAAAAGGAAGAGAAAGTCATATGAAGATGATTTTGCAGCTTCCCTATAATGAACGCTGTTCACACCCTCTTGACTCAGAGTTTTATTCTCGTCTCAAGAAACTATTTGTCACATTGCAATCAGCAAAAATGAAATTCTTAAAACTTGATCTTCATGGGGATAACCTGATTAAAGAGTCACCCAGGAAACCTGGAAAAATGGCAAAACTAGCCTCCTTAACCTCTTGACCTCTTATTGGGCTTCAAGATATGTCAATTTCTTCTGCTCCACTATAACATCCTACTAAATACTTGCCTCAACTAAAGATTAGGAATTTCACGGTCAAACCAAAGGAAGAGACAGAGTGCTGGCTGACAATGCTAACCAGTCAATGGGAAACCCGCAGGCTCCAGGAGGAAATCCAGCCACTATGTAGGCAAGAGGCTTGGAATGAAACTAAATAATTAGCAAAGGAACAGATTACTGCTGGAGGATCAAAACTTCCTTCACAACTGGTCACTGAGAAGTATTCAGACAAGGTCATCGCAAAGCACATAGTGGAAGTGTGGAGGGAGGAGGCGAAAGGGATGATTAGGCACATGTGTGTGGTGATGGATTGTAACTAGTATTTGGTTGATAAACATGATGTAATCTATGCAGAAATAGAAGTATAATGATGTACACCTGAAATTTATACAGTTATAAACCAAGGTTACCACAATTAAAAAAAAAAGCACATAGTTGATAATGCATAACACTTAAGGAAAAAATATATTTCATACTTCTGCCAATAAAGTATTATCAACTATGAGCTTTACACAGCATTCGGTACTGGGGATATTAAAGGTAAATAAGATTTTATTCTTGATCTCTAGGAATTATAGTAAAAATTAGGTTAAGAATTAATATAATGTAATATTTAGGAGATTCTTTTAGTGATGTTTTTAAGCATTGGCTTTGTATTAATAGCTATTTTAAGTTTTGTGTGTCATGTGATCTCTCTATGCTTAAGTTTCTTCTTTTGTAAAATGCAGATAATAAGAGTAACTTCCTTATGGCATTTTTTTGCGTGTGTGGATTAAATGAAAACTAAGCCACAAAATTAATCTATTACATAAAATTTATGTTAGGTATCTAGCTTTATCTTAGAATTGCTCAATAAATGTGAATTGTTACTAATTTATTGATAGTTTTGTCACTCTTATTATGCCATACAGTTTTGTGAAGTGATGACTAGAATTGTATCAGTTTCCAGGATGAGGGAAGTCACAATGACAAAAATAAAGTGAAAAGGAACCCAGAAGAGTGGAATTCTACACAGAAATAGAAGACTTTTTTGTGCCCACACACCTGATTACATCTATTTGTAAAATTAATTTTAAGAGAAATAAAAAACACCAACTTACATTCCTTCCATTTTCTGACATCTATTGAAATATTGATCCCCATGAGCATCTTGTTAGAAGCTGGGAATAGAATTATAAATACACTGCCAATTTATTTCTGATTTTATTCCACAGCACCTCTGGCAAGGATAAAAGCATGCTCAAATCAACAAACTCATTTGATTACATTCAGACTGGATGGAACATGGACAGAATTTGCTTTTATTTTTAACTCCCAGAAAGTGAAAGATAAGGAAGAATTTCACTGGAATGATAATCTTTAAGACTCTTCCAGATTAATTCATACACCAATAAATCTTAGATATACTGTGGTTAACACTGGCTAATCTGATGAATTCTGGAATCCTTATTGGAACAGTTCCTTGAGGCTAATGAGACTCATCCTTGCAAAATTGTGTCTATCAAGATGTTGCATCCTATTTCTAGGAGTTTGTTTCTTCAAATCAAATGAAGAACATTATTTACTCTGTGAAGAGCTTAGAACTTGCACTTTGTTATATATTTTTTCAATATTAGACTTTTATTTATATTACCATTGTACTAAATTCAAAATAAGAAAGTAAATTTACACAAGAAAATATATTGGATTGGGTAAGAAGATCAATCCACGCACATTTACTTTTCCTTTTAAATTAAACATTTTAATGCCTCTTAGCATGTATCAAAAGTTGATATGAGTCATCTCAATGGTCTCACATTTTATGCACATTGACCAATACTCAACTGACATAGGTGATTCGCTTACCTGAGGAATATGAATAACAATGTGCTGTGGAACTAGAAAAGGTGAACAGAAGTGTATTTCTTATAAATAAATTAGTTATGTATTATTTATGTTACACAAATTTAAACAATGTATAATACATGAGGGGAAATTTACTATATTTGGAGCAAAAATAACTAAACAGTCTCTCAGGACCCTTATTAATATTTTAATATCAGTATTATTCTGCTGTATAATTGATTTTTGGAGAATATTTTGCATATGTTTTCTGAAATCTAATGATTGAAGCTCAAAATTGTTCGGGTATGCATGAGTTTGATATCACTTCTTTGGGGACAAGCTTTGGTCTTGAGGCCAAGGTGAGAGCTATTGACAATCTGGGAGACACTTTCAACAGCTTTCAGAATGACTCCCTTTAAGAGTCTCTCTCCACAGATTTATATCCTTCACCTCATGCTCAGAACAAAATGCATGAATAGAGAAAAGGATCATAGCCTGCTATTATCCCTTGTATTCCAAAACTCATGGCTTTTTTATTTCTTTTGGTGGGGAAGGAAGAAGAGGGGGGTTAATTTCAATTTCTTTTACATGACACTCTGGGATTAATTACTTTATAGCAAAAATGAAACAGACTCCAAATGATGTGACTTTGATTAAGGATCTAGATCATTGACTTTATAAACAATCCCAGGAAACTTTTTTCCCCCTTAAACCAGTGTTTCGATATCCCTTTTGAAAGAGCAGGAAATGGGCTTCAAAGTTTTGCAAAGCTAAGGTGAAATGTTTTCTATGTAAAAAGGAGTTTAATAAATATCTGTGAAAAGAATGTCTAAGTATAATAATTTATTGGACTTCTACTCTATGAAAGGCATTGTGCTAGGTTTTCAATAAACATAAAAGGAATCATACACCAGTCTTTACAACAAGAAGTAATAAAAATATTAGTAAACTCTTATTGAGTGTTAGACGTTCACTGCTCTTGGGTTGCCTCTGTGTGTCCTCAGAACAAACCTATGATATACATATTTCTATGATTGTTACCAATAGTATTGTTAATTCTTACTATTCTTTTACAGACAGATGGGAAATATGAGACTTAGAACAGCTAAATGGCTCTTTACTTGAGATTAAAATGTAAGCAGTTTTGTTCTAGAAGTTATTTATTTATCTACTGTTCTATGCTGCTTCTCATATCATAGCACTACTACTATCTTTTGATAAATGAAGTAATTATTTTGAAAAATTAAGATACCAGTTCAGTACCACAACATAATACATAAGTGAATCATAAATTGTAATACAACTCTCTTCTATTCCACTAAGCACACTTTACTTCACTGGCGTAAATGGAAGAACACTAGAGATAAGGCAAACCGCTATTCTAATGTGTTATAAAATTTTAAATTTTAAAATTATGAGTCATAATTCTAATTCTCTAATTTCGAGAGTAACTACATTTGTTTCAAGAAATATTTTTTTCAGAGAAAGTTTTTAGCATTTCTAAAAATCACACCATTCAGATTGCTGTCTTCTCTATGTACTTGTAAGGTTAAGTCTGAGATTGGTTGTTTGTATTAGGGCATTTTTCAATCTAGGATACAAAATAACTCACAAAACAGTGTGGAATGAAGACCAAAATACACTTAAGAGTGGCAAATCTTATAATTTTGTCATTTATTTATTTATTTTTTTGGTGAGGAAGATCAGCCCTGAGCTAACATCTGTACTCATCTTCCTCCATTTTGTATGTGGGAAATTGCCACAGCATAGCTTAATGAGCAGTGCATAGGTCCGTGTCTGGGATCCGAACCTGCAAATCCTGGGCCGCTGAAGCAGAGGGTCTGAACTTAACCACTACAACACTGGGCCCTCCCCTGTCATGGGTTTTAAAGACCAATCAATTGCTTATAGGTTGGAAAATCCCCAAATTATAGCCTTTCTTTTCTCACTTCCTTCCAGCATTATTTATGTCAGCATTATTCATTTTTGATTCATATATTCAACAAATATTTATTGACCACCTACTATAGGCTAAGCCTTCAGTTAGGCGTTGGGAAGCCAGGAATAAGCATTAACCATACAGAAATTTCATTTCTGCTAGAGATACAAACAAATAAATCTCTCTATGAGTGAAAATAGGGCTAGGGAAAGTCATGTTCAGAAGCACAGAATTTAATGGGGCCACAGACAAAGAGCGTTGAACCCAGATATGGGGACAGGAAGGCAATTTCCAATGGGAGAAACAGAAAATGTGAAAAATTGGAAGTTCACAACAGCAAAAGATATTTGAGAAACTATATGTAACTACACATGGCTGGAAGAAAGGGAGTTTGGATCAAGTAAGTAGTAAAGTTTGGGAGGCTTATGGAGAGTGAGCAATGTTGGTTTGCGAGACAGGTGGTGAGCTTAGCTCTGTATCTTTGAAAGCTCCTTCTCATAGTCACGTGCAGTATTGGAAGGCGGTACTAGGGAACCAGAAGTATACTACTTAAGAACAGAGGAATGGTAAAGAGTAGGATGAACCAATGGAAAGAATGTCACCACAAAGACGTTTTAGAAGCGTGCGGACACTAAGAATCATGATAATTAGAGTGCCCAGTCAAATAAAATCTTGGTAGATAGACTGCTTCTCAGAAAACAGTTTCAAAATTTGGGCTGTCAATTTCCATAGCAGGAGATATACCATTGTGCCAAAGTTAACTACAAAATATAAACATATTCCCAAGACTAATATGAACAATGTTTTCTATCCTATCCAATTATGTAAGTCAACACCTTGTGATTTCAAGAAAGCATTTTTCATAGCATAGTTGACACATTTATCTAAATAATTTACCCTTTTCATCCCAACTGGTCTTTTGCTGGGATAAATACATATATTTGCCAAGACAAAGACAAGGGGACGAGACAGAACTTCTCTGTCCTTTGTTTTTCTTTGATCACAAAATGTGGCTCATTACATGTCTATAACTAGAAACCAAGATAACAAGAGTGCTATCTTGTTTCTTTGTTAACTAATGTAGGTAAATGAGGAGAAGAAAACATATTAAAAAAATATTACTGAGATATAATTGACACATAACATTATATTAGTTTCAGGTGTACAACATAATGATTCAGTATATGCATATATTGTGAAATGACCACCACAATAAGTCTACCACATAGCACTCTTGCTTTAGCAAAGGAAGGTTACCCAAAGAGGAGTGGTGACTGTAAGCCACTGGCATGAAGCTGGGACTCACATGCACCACGTGCGCACCTGTGGGCCCGGCTCAGTCGTTTAGAATTGACACTTCCGTGGATCAGTTTACCTGACAAACAGGTCTTTACATAGTTTCAATATCACCTCTATGTTTTGATTCAGGACCACTCTACCCCGTACTCTAAAACATTAGGTACAGCCTGACACCTCTCCTCCTTGTGATCAGGAAAAGGATAGGAGAAATAGGAGAGACAAGGAAAAAAATCATAAATACTGTTATCGTAAACCTATTTTGCATGTAGAAAATGAAAATTTGTGATGGTAATGTGTCTACTTTGCCAAAGGCAATAATTACGTCAGTTTATAAATGACGCTGAAAACACAAACTAATTCCAAAAAAAAATCCAGGGATTTCTAATAAAATCTTGCTTTTTGTTAACTTTTCGTTGTTGTTGTTAAGAAAGGGAACATAGCCAACAGTTTCTTTGGCTCTATTACAGGTCCTGGATGAAATCTGAAAGAATAAAGTAACAACTTACTAAAAAACCACAAACATCGCTTCTTTCAATCCTTTATGTTATCTTCTGAGATCTCACATTCAAGTGCTGAGAGGAACTGACCCTACTCAGCTACTAAGAATTGACAAGATCACAGCTCATGTCTTTAGAAAAATTACACTTTTTTTTCCTTTCTGACTATTCTTAATATAAATGTCTCAGTAAAGTTCTCCAAGTTTCCATTCCTCTCCTTGAAACTTCTCAGCTCTCCATATTATTTTGAAGAATGGATTGCATAGACAAGCAGGCCAAAAAGTCAAAATGCAAAAAAAAAAAAGCTACAATTTTCAATATATTATTCTTAAAAGCTTGTAATCCTGGTGTTCAAAATGTTTTTGCTGAAGACTCCTGGCTAAAATTTAAAGAATCAATAAAGGAGAAAATGGTGGATAAATAGTATTGTTATGTATGCAGTTAACCATTAGCACAGATATTCTTAGGCCCTTTTCAGAGTTTCTATTATAGATTACACTTCTAAAGAGACCTTCAAGCAGAAATTAGCCTTAAATGCCTTAGCTTAGAAGTAAATATGCTTTACCCAATAGTTTAGAGAATTCTAAGTAATTTGAAAAGACCAAATATGGATATGTTCTCTAGTCCTAAAGCATTTTATATAATTCAAAATGTATTCCATCTCAGACATGAGCTTTGGATGATTGTTATTACAAAAAGTAAAAAGAAGCATTTAGAGATGATTTGAACACAAAGTAAGATGGAGATATAGTTTTAGATCCAGATTGAGGGAATGTTATATTATTTCAACACTTTTGTAATTAGGGGTGTCTCACAATATAGGAACACTGTTGTGTTATCAATAATCTCCAATATCAGATGTTAGCAACATCTATGCAGGTTTTCTATGATCTATCTGAGTGGGCTTCTGTTGGAACAGGGATTGGGATGGGAGCTGGGAACTAAAATGTTCTCCAGATTCATTGGTATGTATTGGGCAAATTCAATCTCCTTAAAAAGCATAGCTAAATGAGACACCTGTACACCAAGGCCTTTCTCCAGACTTTTTCAATGCTGAGCTTATAGCATTAAGATTAATTATAGGCTCATCTGTTTATGGGGACCGTACTCCATTTCTTCATAAGCGAAGTTTTATTGACCTAAGAAAGTACTTTAAATAGGAACTAAAAGTATAACAGAAAAAATCTGACCATTTCGATTTGCTTTAAGAGGGAGTGATAGATCTGTTATTCTTCTTACCCCTCTGCTCCATCAGGTCATCTGCTTAGAAAACACATTTTTTTAACAAAATTTCTGAATTGAGAGAGGTGCTTGTGTTATGATCTTAACTTATACTTAGATTACCAGTCCAGATATCTTGGAAATTTTTAAAGAAAAAACAATGAAGTGCAATTCCACAGCTTCAGTGATTATTGACGTTACTTGGTAAATGCTTGAATTCATCTCTGTCGGTAAGAGTTTTCTTATACTGGGAAAAATACATCAGGGATCCTTTTGGCTTTTCTAATGTGAAGTAAAATATTTTTATGATGTAGTTGATGAGATGTTAAATATGCTTTATATAAGTGTGACAAGTAGTTTTCATTGTGAGCAGATTTGCATCTCTCCAGATAAGTATATTAACTAGGAACAGGCCTATGAAATGAAGTACAGAGGAAAAGTATTATATGATCACCAAATTGAGATATGAAAAACTTCCCACAGAATTTGTCATTATTTTCCTGTGTAGCAGTAGACGAGTATTAAAGTAAATTACCACATTTTGTCTGCATTGGATGAAAACAGAATGACAGACAAAGCTGGTTCTGGTCGGCAACATTTGCCATAAATACTTAATTCTTAAATATCACCAAAAGTGTCAATCTATAATCTTTCAAACAGATTAAAAAATTATAATTAAGTCTGTTACCTTTTTTGAGTGACCCTTAAGATTAAATAAGCCAATAAAAGACAAGCTCCCATTCTGCTTTAACAGCTTTGGGGAAAATGGACCAGAGGAATTCTACCATGATTCGATATGTAGGAACAAAGTATATAGGCAGAGGTCAAGGAGTATAATGTAAAAACCAATCCCAGAATAAAGGAGAGGAATGTGTACTGGCTCACCCATCAATTTCATAATTTCACTTGTCAAATCCAAATAAAACCTCAAATTTCCTGTACATAGGAGCCTTTCCAGGTTTACAATGACGCCAAGCCACAATCCAAGGACGTCACTCACATTGTGTTCATTGTTAGCTCTTGAACATGAGCATATTATGACTCACAACCAGCAATACAGGATAAAGGATAGCTAATATATATCTATATTTTTCTGTTTTTACTGCAAAATAAATTGTTCTAAGCTGTCTTCTAAAACATTCAAAGAGACCTATTTAAAGTAGAAATCATTTTGAAATGAGTTGAATAGTGAAAAAAAAGGTTGTTATTACTATTTCTTTTTATTCTCCCTGAGTCTCATAAATAGTTGATATATGTATGTAGAGACAAAGCCAATGTTGGGAGTGAAGGTGTCCATGGCCATCAGATGGGAGTAGTGGTTTGATTAGATCAGTCTTGTTGAAGATGAATATATGTCGTGCTTGGACGGAGATTTAGGCGTGAGATGGGTGAAAACTACAGAGGAGGGTGAGAAATATCTAGGGCTTAATATTTAGTAGCTATTTTAAATTATTGTTACATAATACAAAATTAATTCAGGTAAGGCATGATGCACAAACCATAAGAGTTTTGTATAACAAAATCTTATGCATTTTTTTTTACCAATGAGTACATTACCTGCCTTTTGTATCTTAATTAGGCCAATGTTAATTTATTATAAGCATTTTTTCCTAATCAACCACTAATTAATTATGCACTATGAGTAAGCAACTATTAGAGAATGGCTTATATACTTATTTATAGAAATCCTCCCTGAATCATCCTAAGGTTTCAACAGAACTATGTATACTTTAAAACAAACTCTTAAAAAAATGAGGAGAAATCCAATGTATTGCATGATGGGACCAAAAAAATTGACTGAAACTTCCAATCACCCCTTTCTCCCATATTCTCCCCTTTCAGATCACCAAAATCTTTTTTAATGACTCCCTCTGAATAGGGATTCTCCACAAGTTTTCAACTTTCCTCATTGAAAAGAGCTTGCGTGAGGTTGAATTTCATAGTGACATAAAGAAAGGAAATCTAATATGACCATCTCTGCTGCCTGAGATTAGGTAGAAGATCCACTACCTGCCCTCCTCCCAGGCTGTCTCCTGTTCTTCAGAGTAGGACCAGCTGGTCTGACCAATTTCACTTCAGAAATGCTCTGCTATATTCTTTGAAAAGGAAGCAGTAAACACAAATAGATGAGTTTACTTGGTTTTTTAAAGACTTTTCAGATTATTTAATTATTCTGATGGATATTGTAGATGTCTAAAAGGAGAGAAATCATAGGTATTATCTCTCAAACTTATTTCTTTATTTTACTCCAACTTTTTTTATTTAAAAATTTTCCTCCAGTTATCTTTAAGATTAATGATCTGTGAAGCCTACTTTGGAAATCTATGCCATAGGTAAATATCATCATTCTGTAGTAATTCATATTTCTCTTGCTTTCTACCTTTTCTCTGTCTATTCCTTTCTTCTTCCTCTCTATTTTTCTGATAAAATGGTCAGCAATGTGAAAGTTTGAACCAGTGTAATGATCAAGATCATAATATAATGGACATCAGCTCATTGACAACTGGAAAGAGTCCACTCATTGATTTTCACCCCGTCTCCAGAGAGAATATTGCAAGATGACACCATTTAGTCCTGCTGCTTTGGAAGAACCCTCAGCACTTAAAAACTCTGTAGAGACTCTGTATGTCATCCAGCTTCCCAGTAGGCATTGACCATCTGTTTCAAATTTATGATTTATTAGGGAAATTAATGTGGACATCATTCAGTTAGATTCCGGGAAATTCTGTGGAGAAGTTTAAGCATATGCACAATCCATAAATCACAGGAGAAAGAAATGAGAGTTCTGACGTGTAGTCTCTGACTCTCAAATGCCATAAGATGCTTTCATTTTTTGAAAATAAATATTATTTTTATCTTTTTATTATCTTTAAATCTAGGAATGTGTTGAGACAAATAGGATAACATAGAATCATTAAGCCAAAGAGAAATTTTTTCCCTTGATCAATAGTTTAAAAAATTTACACAAGAAACTGGAGAAGCGTGGGAGGAGAATATTTTCTCTCTAAATAGAAGCTGTGAGGATTAGGAACGTGCTCTGAGAGCTGCAAGACGAAGGCAGACAGCAGGAAAATGGCCATCAAAGGTTTACAATTCAACACAATTTGAGCATCAAGAACAACTAGCTTGCAGTGTAGGTTGCAAAAAATGGCCACAAATTTTTACCTTCCCCATATGCGTGCCCTTTTGCAAAGTAATTTTGAAGCTCTTCTGATCAAGACATTGAGTTTATTTCTCCACTCCTTATTTCTGGACTTGACCATGTGGCTTGACTTGGCCCATGGGATATTAGCAAAGGTGACACAAACAGAGGCTTGAAAAGAGGTCAGTGCTCATTCTCTCTATGCTTGAAAATCTGAGACTGCCATGTAAACAAAGCTGAGCTAGCCTACTGGAAAATGAGAGCCCACATATAGATGAGATGAGCCATTCCACCTAAGGATCCACCATGTCTGCCAGTTGTCAGTCACATGACTGAAACCATCTGAGATCATCCAGCAGATCACCCGGCATGACCAGCAGAACTGGCCTAGACCACAAGAACCACAAGACAAGCCACAGAATTGTGAGCTAACAACATTGTCATTGTTTTAAATGGCAATATTTGGGGGTAATTTGTTACACAGCAAAAACTAACTGAAACATCTGCCTAGTCGACATAGCAAAGACAGTGGCATATGTTTACTTAATCCCATTTCCTTTTCCTTTTCCAGGATTCACTGGGAGAGTAAATTCCCCATACCCTTGTCATTAACTTGGTGCCAGATGATAATTTCTGGAAAATGTGTCTACTACTGCTCAATTAAATTAAAAATTCAGTTTTCATGATTAGGTTTCAAATTAACAACCTCTGTTTGGAAGGAGAGTGAGGTTAGGTAGCTTTTATACTGTTGGATATAATACTTATGTTCAATTAAGAATAGATTTTAATATGATAATTGATCCTTCCTACATTTTCCCAAGGCAGTACCTGACAAATTGACACATAATTACTACCTAGAGATTTAGCCCCATGTATCATAAGACCCAGAGATTTTTGTTGAATATGTTGGGATAGTTCTTTAGCCAGGTTAGATTGATCCGAATAGTTAAGAACTAATATAAGACACTTGGTGTGATCTGTTTACTTCTCCTAAACCAAAGCTGATTATATTTACTTGAACACTTAAAGGCATAGCAGGTGCACCAAACCATTACAAGTAATCTTAGGGAATCAGGGTGGAATACCAACAGAAGATGCTACCCTAGTCCATATTAATACTCACCTTGGAGGGTGAAGTTAAAGAGATCAAAGTAGAGTTTTGATTTTCCTTTATTGTCCCTTGAAGGCTAATTTAGACCAGACCCTTAACTAAAGAAATGCTAAACCTGTTCCCTGATTATCATTAAAACTTTCAATGAATTGCTTGTTAGAGTCCAAAAGAAGGGGAAATGACTCGGAATGTGGAAAACAAGAATTTAGAGAAATAATAGGGCTATAAAAATTGGAAAGTTGAACACTTGGGGGATAATAAAAATTGATTTTGAGAAAGATATATTTTCTATCCCTTTAATTTAACCACAAAATGTGCAGATTAGACACAGTGGTAGTGGCAAGAGTTTACAGGAATGAGGGGGTTTTAATTGCAAGCAAATACAGCCTTCTCATCTCAAGGTTTCATGCACACAAGACCAAGGATGACAGTTTGGGCATGGTCACGTACAAACAGCCTGCTCGTGTCTTCTCCTTTATCAGATAATGTTGGTCTCCCCGTCATTTCTTAAAAGACTAAATCCTAAATTCTTTTTCAATTTTTGGACTGCTTCGGATCTGTATTTCATTCTCTAAACAGCTGTCCAGAGCTGAACGTGCCCTGGGTTTTAATAGGTATTTGGATCAACTGTAACATAATTCACATTAAAAAAAGAAAGAAATTGTAAGTAACCTACACTGTGTAATGTTTTTTCAGAATATGATTTTTTTTTAAAAGCAGTGTTTGGATCAGGAAGGGCATAGGGGGCAGCTTGAGAACAAGCTGGGCTTTGTAAAGTAAACATACTTTACAGTTTACAATTTTTTTCATTAAAGAAATTCATGTTTTCATTAGTTTTATAGGTTGCTGTTTAGTGAGGCTTATTAAGAATAAATGCAAATAAAATGCATTTGGTATAAGAATTCTGTAATTGGTAGTAAATTTACCACGGAGCTAATAAAGGTTAAGCTTCTGGACCTCTCATTTGCATAGGCCGTTTGCATAGGCTGAACCTCATTTTGTATTTATAATTTTTTACTTATTTTCCAAAGGAGGGTACTCAGAATTGTGTCAGCCTCCAGTCCACAAAACCTTGATCTACCCTGGATAGTAAAAAATTACCAGTTATTAATGTTCCTATACTCTTCTACTAATACTAGTAGAAGTATTAGTAGTAGAACTAATAGTCTGGGATGGAATCCTTCGTCACTGCTAACTCTGGAACTCCTGTGGGTACTTTGATGTTATACGTATACTCTGAGGTCCAAAGTCAGGGCACTACTACCAATTCTTATACTTCTACTTATGCCCACCACATGATGCCCCCCTGCTACCCCAAGGTACAATCCTGCTTCTGCCCCGCTTCTTAGAGCCTAACTTTTTGTTAGTTGTATGCTATCTTCAGAGACGATGCCTGCACAATGAAAATACTAGTTCATTGATACTCGTGGCTATACAACTACTCAGAAACCAGGTTTATATTTCTCTGTGAGGTTTATTTTGATTAACATAATACCCTTCAGGTGCATCCATATTTGTCCAAATGGAACAATTTTGTCTTTTTTATGGCTGAGTAGTATTCCATTGTATATATATACCACATCTTCTTTATCCAATCATCAGTCAAGGGACACTTAGGTTGCTTTCACTTCTTGGCTACAGTGAATAATGCTGCAATGAACATATGGGTGCATAAGCCTCTTTGGGTTGTTGCTTTCAGGTTCTTTGGATAGATATTCAGGAGTGGGATAGCTGGATCACAAGGTATTTCTATTTTTAAGTTTTTGAGGAATCTCCGTACTCTTTTCCATACAGGCTGCACCAAATTGCATTCCCACCAGCAGTGAATGAGGGTTCCCTTTTCTCCACAGCCTCTCCAGCATTTGTCACTCTCAAAAACCAGATTTGAATTCAGCTACCACTGAGAAACTGCTCACCATATGACACATACTCTGCTGCATACTTTCATTGCCCCCATCACTAACCTGCACAACTGCAGCAACTACAATAATTAGGGGGGTGTTTGATAATGTCTCAGTAAGTAACTCTCAGCCTCACCTTGAACATATATCTATATTCTGATTTCTCACCACGTTCATCATGATTACTCCGATCTAAGGCACCATTATGTCTTCTCAGGAATTTTGCCCTAGTCTGCTAGTACCCCTGCTTCTGCCATTTGCCTCCTACAGTCTCTTCTCCACCCAACAGTAGGAAATGACGTAGTTACAAACTGAGTCAGTTTGTGCCACTCTTTTATTGGTAACCATTCAAAGGCTGACTATCTGATTCCTAGTGAGACCAAAAGTCCCTAAAATGGATTGCAATACCCAGCCTCTATCTGGCACTACCCTCATGCCCTGTTCTCTTCCCAATCTACCCCAGACACATGGCCACCTTACACTTCTTCCAACACACTAGAAATATGCACCTGAGCAGAAGCTTTGTACTTATTGTTCCCCTGGAAATCTCTTCCCCTGGGTTTCTGCACGCTTGCTCTTTAGTTCTTTGCTCAAATGTCATCATCTCGGTGAGGCTTTCCAAGCCCACTTGTTTATCAATGAATATCATGACCCCAATCACACATACACCCCCACACACACACTTCCCTACCACCTTTTCTTCTTGCCCTTTCTCCACAGCACTTATCACCATCTGACTCAGAATAAGTTTCAGTTAGTATTTTTGTTTAAAGTACTAGAATAAAAGCTCCCATCTGTCCTTCACTGTTTTATCTCTACCATGTAGAAAATAGCCTGACTCATAATAGGAACAAAATTAATATTTTACGAATAAATGAGTAGGTTATGACTAAGTATTTCTATAGAATGTTGAATGATTTTTCAGGTTTCATCATTTGAGAAGTGTTTTTTCTTGACAAAAAGTTTTGAATCAATGTAGACTAATGTTTTTAAGAGAGAGAGAGCACATAGGGCTTAAAAATAAGAGAGAGAAAGAGAAGAGGAAGAAGAAGAAGGAGGAGGAGGACACTGAGGAGGAGGAATATTGAGGCAGAAGGATTCAGGGAGAGAGAGGAAGCTCTCCTTCACTAGGAGGCAGGAAAAGAGATGTGAAAGTTAAGCCATGGATTTAGGGTCTATGAGCGTCATTGACCTTTCTATCTTTCAGTTTCCATAAACCTAAAATGGGGATGGTGTGCATATCCCAACCTGTTTTAGTTATGTCTTTATTTATTTTTCGTAATTAAAGGCATTAATACATAAAGTATCTGACACGTGGTAACTGCACAACAAATGTTAGCTATTATTATCTTCAGGATAACATCTTGCAGAATGCAACATATAAGAGAGCATTAGCTCTTGAAGGTCTCTGTCCTAAATGAGCTTCTGCACTAGCAATGAATAAAACGCAACCCCCCCAAGTGTCGCTACACATAGGTCTTCCTAATGATAGCTCCAGACTAACAATTGCAGTAATATCTGATAATTGGCAAATATACACAAACAGTTCTATAATACATGCAGGTATAACGTTTAATTTCTACAAGAAACTTTGGAGGTAACTACTACTGTTTTCTCCCTTTTTACAAATGAGGAAACTGAGACATAATGAAGTCATTTAACTTGTCTTAGCCAGAACTCAAACATATATAGCATACTTTATTATTTTATATCTACTACATTCTAAATTATATTTAATATTCTTTGGCTGGGACTGGGCAGGTGAGAAAAGTGGATGTCCTTACTGAACAGTGACTTAAGATTGATTGTGTCTGTTCACATGTGATACATCTACTCTTTCACAGACATTTCATGTGCATTTATTCTGCCCTTGCCTGCCGTCTACAATGTTTTTAGCAGAATTTTCAAAAGTCATTCCTTTAGAAACTTCTAGAGAAAGATAGAAAGACGGGTCTTAAGAAATTCTGTTTGGATAATTTCCACTCCTTCTAATTTTCCTTACTTTTTTTTTTTGTTTTGCTGTAATTTTTAGCATTGGAGCAATTCTGATGCATTGAACAGGGATGTGATTCTGTCGTCTTTCATTGCGTTATCTAGGGAAGTGTGACCTGTGTGTAGGTTTCATACACAGATATGCTACTATTATTCTTGCCAGATCAACATTGATTTGATATTCTCTTTCATCTCTCCCACTTCACTCTTTCTCGTGGCTACCTGCTGGTTAGGCTTACAAACTGCAGAGTAGTATGGATATCAGAACAAAACTCGTTTTTAATCTACATGATTTCACCAAGGCTATGTGTGTGATCCTAAGAATCTCACACTTTATATAAATTATAAAGAAACTATTTAAAAGGCATAAAAATTTCATGTGTATATTCACTTGTATGGCAAAAGCAGAGATACATTTCCTTACTTTTGGGATATTATAGAACCCCTATGTTATGCACTGAAAATACAATTGGGTAATGTACATAAAATGACTCTACTAAATAAAACAAAGTTGACAGGCCCTGAATTTCCAAGTTTCCCAATTAGGGGATTTTAGTTTTATTGATTCATTTCTACATTCATTATATCTTTATTCAATAATTATGATGTACCCAGCAAGCTAGACATAAGAGCTTCCAGATTAGTAGAGGTTAAAGAGAAGCTGATCTTAAATAATAGGAAAGTATCATTACTGTGAAACACATAGAAAAATCAGCTATTACATTTTAGGAGAATGAAAATAAAGTTTTCTGCGAGCTAAAAGATGAATAAGAATTAACCAGTTAAAGGCATATGAAGAGGTGGGATGAGGAGTTAAAATCAAGAAGAATATAGAAAAATCTGCTTAGGGGAGAGAACAAAATGTAGACAGCTGAGAAAGAGAATGTTAGGGTCAAGAACTATAAGTTTATTAAATCCTAGTGTAAAAATAATTTATCTAACCTACCAGTTCCTGAGATAATTCCAGCTAATGTGGGAAAGATATTAAAAGCCCAGCACCTACCAGTGAGGGTGTGGCCTAGCATACAGTTTGCTGCCCTAAACCCAGTTTCTAATGTTTCTAATATAAGTGATTGGCATCCACATGCCACCAAGCTACAGCTTCCTGCCCCAAATGTATTGTGTCCAATCTTTATGCTTGTCATTCATTCACATACCTACTTCTTTTACTCAATTATTCACCCACCTTATGAGCAAATAAAGCAAATACTTACTGAGTTCCTGCTATGAACCACAGAAGAGAGATAAAATCCCTGCCTTCATGTATTATGTTAGTTATAGAGACTAACATAAGCAGGTATACAAATTATATGTATATGAAAATATGATATCATTATAAATATATACATATAAATATACAAATTCTGCTGTCCCACTTCAGATAGAGGACTGCCTTAAATCCCTGTCTATATGAATGGAGCAAGAATATTTTCTCTACTCTTGCCATTTTCTGTTTCCAAGAGGATAGACATTTTTTTCCCCCGGAATAATGAGCTTCTAGAGAAAAGGGAGACAAAGGGACACCCTGGAACCCTAACTGCCATTGAATAGAAACTTTTCCTAGTTTGAACTTTCAATTGGTTGGTTCAATTTCTGGTGATCTCCAATACTAAACACAGCCCTCTGGGGACCAGTCTACTCTAAAATATATCATCTTTGCCACTGCCACTACATTTTCCTGTTACTTAACTACTCAGTTCTTGTATTCCTTGAAGTCCAAAGAACTTAATATCCATTCATGCTTAATATCCAAGCATGATTCATATCCATACTTGGTCAGGTTACTAAAGCATAGTGACTTCTTTCTGGCCTATAGTACTCAACAAAGATTTTTTTTCTAGGCTTACTGCTTTTATTGCTCTGGAATGTTTAGTCATGTTACAAAGCCAAATTAACTCCTAAATCTTTGTGGCACAGTAACAAAGATTTGTTTCTCACTAACTCTACCTGTCTAATTCAGGTTGATGGAGGCTTTGCTTTGTTAGTCAATCAGGGGCTCAAGAAGACAGAAGATCCATCATCCTGTTACACCAACATCTCAACATACAACAACATTCCCAGCAGGGGAAGACAGAGCAAAAGGTCATGCCTGTTCTTATCTGCTCAGAATCATGGATATGTATTTTTTTCAAAAAACGTTTAAATTTAGACAACTCATTTTATTTGAGAGCCAGTATCCTTGACAAATATATAACTGTCCCCTTGTTATATTTGTATAGTGTTTACAAAGTGTATCTCTATGCTTTCTCCCATACGTACTTTAGTAAAAACACCTTGACTGAGAATTATTATACCCATTTTGAAGAAGAGAAATTGTAGTCTTATAACATTTAATTTTCAAGTTCAAGATCACAAAGTCAGTAGGGAAAAGATCTAAGCAGTTTTAAACCTCAAAACCAAGTCTCTTTTCTCTTGAAATAAGTCCAGTTTTGTTCCCATTATACCATATCTACCTTGCTTGGAGTTCGATCATTAAACATACGTAGTCATAGATTTTATGGAGTTCAATGAGACCTTTCAGATAACCTGATTGAATAGCCTTGTTTTACAGATGAGAACACCAAAGGCAAGAAAGGTTAAGTGACTCACTCAATGTGCTCAGCTAACTTCGACTCATCTAACTTCAAAATCCACGCTTTTTCTACTACTCCATGATACCAGTAGGTTAAGTATTATTAGGTATGAGACACTCGATATATAGGTAGTCAAAAGGAGTTTTATAACTGATGTATTATGTAACATCCTCACTAGATTGATTGGAGATCTTCATTCACATCGATTTCATATTATCACTTTAATGCCAAGGTTATGGACCAAATTAACGTGAAAACATGCTGTTCTTCTCTTCTTCTATCCTTATACACCTTCAGAAGCCTCTACCCTACTGTTAGCAGCTTGCCTCTCCATTTCTATTCTAAATTGGCTCCTCAGTAAGAAGTGACTCATCGATGATTGTATTTCTGGTATTTCAACTTGCTAAGAAACAGGCAGTTTAGCCTTTTTATAAGAGGGCTTTCCAAAAGACTCAATACCATGAGAGATAGGAATGAGTTTTTACACAAGACCTGTTGTGAAAAATATTTAACTCTCCATTCTATCACTCTGGTGCCAAATTCT
Source organism: Diceros bicornis minor (assembly GCF_020826845.1). NCBI lineage: Eukaryota > Metazoa > Chordata > Mammalia > Perissodactyla > Rhinocerotidae > Diceros > Diceros bicornis. The sequence goes on along the minus strand of NC_080747.1, from coordinate 23,571,110 downwards.
TTTCTTCCTAAGTTCAGAATCATTCCAAACTGCTGGCTCCTGGTATATACAGAGGTGATAAGAAAGTTAAAATCCTTTACCAGTAAACTCAAATTCTCAAAATCCAAGACTCTTCCAATGTAACTTTGTCTTAGTCAAGGATGCTAAGGGTGACATCTCTAGAATGTAGACTCATTTTCTTGCTTTCTGTTTTGTTATTTTTCTATGACTAACTCATTCTCACTTGAAACGATTAAAGTCTCACCTTTGGGTAAAGGGGGAAGTTGATCTGTAACTCAGTTTTTCTCCTAGAATTGTCCATTTATAACAAGCTATATTTATAGTATATTAGAAAATAATATGGAATTTCTGCAGCAATTGGTTTTTGAAGACATTAGCAGTATTATCCAAGAGGCATTGAAAATGATTGTTTTTCAAAGCAAACAGAAAAACTAACATATAAGAATAATAAAATGAAAAGCAATTGATGGTATATGTCAGGTATTTAATATGCCAAATGTTTGCTGTGGGTAAAATTTGATATCTAGTCTTAAGTGAGTGATTTTGTAGCTTTATTAATCTACCTCAGCTCTACTGGACATTATTACATAGAAGTAATGTGTTATTATCCATAATAATAGCTTTCACTAGACTATTTCTGTTCTCCACATTATATAAAAGTCACTTTCCTGGAATAAACATTACTGTTGGGGAGTTTCCCTCCACATCCTCTTTAGAAACCAAATCTTAGTTATATTTGGGAAGGCTGAATAAATTTAAGTAGTGTACGGGACAGTGTTCTCTAAAGTATGACTATGTATATAATTAGTGACAACCAAGAGTTATTTCGGTGTTACATGAATGAGTATTTTTGAATTATGAATTATAATTATGAATTGATTTAGCATGCATTTTAAAAAATAAAATAATATACTGTATTAGTTAAGGTTGTGGTAGTTAATTAGCAGGTTAATAAAAAGTGTTTAATAAAAAAACTATAAAAAGTTGGGAACAGAGTTAAAAGATAAGGGATGATGAAGCACCCAGGGTTCAGCAAAGGTAGGAAAGCCATTCCTACCCCTAGGTCTGGAAGGGCAAGTGGAGGGATTGATGAACAGATATCAACAGATGTAGAGGAGAGTTGGGGCCTTAGGTACAGGAATCTGGCCATCACCTTCTTGAGAAAAAGCAAACAAATCAGGGCAATAATAAGTAGCCAGACCTTGCCCTCTTCCCGCCTCTGTTCTGATGTTTAGCTGAAATCATCCAAAAGCCAGAGGGAAAGGGGATTTGACTTATGTGGGCCATGGATTCAGCTTCTTGGAGAACAGAGAAGGGAAGGAAAGAGTAGAGAGTAAATTAGCAGTATTATCTAAGAGTATTAGCTAGAGAGGTAAACTGAGAATATCAAGCACACCAAATTTATCATTTTAGGAGATGTTGCTTTGTTGTACATAGTAAAGGAATCTTTATTAGCTTCAGCTAGAAAGCACTAATTTTTCTTTCTAAAAATTTCAGTGAAACTCTAAGCATGCAACAATGTGTGTGTCTGTGCGCATGTGCTTATGAGTTGTTTTATATGTGGAGGTGGGAATATTCTCATAATTCTTTTTTTAAATTACCTTGTTTTCTATACTTGGCAAATGATACCCGGAAAATTCTAAACAAACTATAGATCTGTGAATTTATTACATGTTTTCTTGCTTATATCCTCTCCTTTTCTGTAATTTACTGGTTCATATATAGGATACCATACACAACAACTGTAGAACACACACAATCTTTCAGCACCCATACTACTCTATACATACTATAAAGATATATCACATATTTCAGGTGACCATACAGTTTGGTATGCCCAGGAATAGTTTGCCCAGCCTTGTTTGTACCTGTGGTCCTGAGTGTCATCTGATTAGCATCTCTTTTTCACACTCGAAGGGATAACAAATCAGAAAATAAGTGATATTATCACCTTTCTTGCACTAGAATGTGTAGTAGGTCTCAAAAATATTTTTGCAAAAAAAAAAGAGACCATGTTCTCTAAACATGATGAAATAAAATAGAAATCAATAACAAAAAGATAGCTAGAAATTTCCATATTTCTGAAAATTAATAAACACTTGTAAATTACACAGTTTGGGGAAAAAGTACAATGAAAATTACAAAGTATTTTGAACTAAATGATAAAATATCACATGTCAAAAATTAAGGCCTAGAAATAAGTAGAATTTAAGAGAAATACATAGTCATAAAGTTTATATTAGATAATTATAAAAGTAAAGTAATGAACTAAACATTCATTCAGGAAGTTGGAAAAGACTATTACAGAATGGATTCCCGAAGGAAAAGAAAATAAAGAATGCAAAATAAATAACGGAGGAAAAAAGAGTTGGCAGAGAATCTAATACAGGAATGAAAAAGCAAAAATAACTCAGACATTTCAAAGATTAAGAATGTTTGAAAGTTAGAAAATTTTAGAAACTATAAAAAATTTTGAACATTAAATGAAATATGCAAATTAAGAAAACTGACTTAAGAAAAAATAGAAAATCTAATATTTATATATTTATCAAAAATTAAATCAGAAGACACAAATATTCCTATGAAATAACTTCTGGCTAAGAAGCCTTTTTCCAAATTTCAAGGAATATTTAATTTCAATGTTACAGAAACAGTTTTAAAAAATAAAACATGAAGTGACATTTTCCACTCATTTTAGGCTACCTTGATAGTAAAATCAGAAAAAGACAGCAAAGAATGGAAAATTTTAGACCTATCTTAATTGTAAATAATGATATAAAAATCCTAAATAGTGTCTTAATACACTAAGTCCATCAATACACATAAGGATAATACATCATATTTAACTTAAACTGTCTGATGAGTGCAAAGTTAATTTAACTTTAGAAAATTAATCAAAGTTTAACCATATTAAGTATTAAGGGATAAAGAAAACAAATGATCCTTTGAATAGATGCAATAAAAACATTTTAAAATTAAACAACCGTTCAGGTTTTCTTTTTTTTTGGTGAGGAAGATTCACTCTGAGCTAACATCTGTTGCCAATCTTCCTCTATTTTGTATGTGGGTCGCCACCACAGGATTGACAACTGGTTTAGGTCCACGCCCAGGATCCAAAACGGCCAACCTGGGCCACTGAAGTGAAGCATGCTGGACTTAACCACTATGCCATGGGGCCGGCCCCACCATTCAGGATTTTTTAAAAAGTAGAAATCTGAGGGATCTTTTCAAAAAGTGATAAAGAATATCCTCAAAACTGAGAGCAAACTTACTATTTAATGGCAAATTGTGCAAATCCTTCCATTTCCTATCCAATTTAACCCAAAATATCTATTACCATTTTGACCCAACATTTTACTTCAGGACACAGCCAATGCGTTAAGGCAAGTAACTGAAATAAATGTTGTAAGAATTTGAAAAGAATAAGACTTTCAATATTCATAGATGATATGAATTTATACACAGAAATTCCAAAGCAATTAACAGATAATGTTATTAGAATTAATGTATGACCTCAGCAATATTGCTGAACAAAAAATAAAGAACCCCACAAATGAATGCCACATTCCAGCATAAAATCGTTAGAAAATAAAATTTTTATAATGACACCATTACAACAGCTGCAAAAACATCAAGTATCCGGGAATAAACTTAATTTAAAAATTAAGTTTTTAATTTGGGGCCTGCCTGGTTGCACAAGCGGTTAAGTGCACATGCTCCACTGTGGTGGCCCAGGGTTCACCGGTTCGGATCCCCGGCACGCATCAACGCACCGCTTGTTAGACCATGCTGTGGCAGCGTCCCATATAAAGTAGAGGAAGATGGGCACGGGTGTTAGCCCAGGGCCAGTCTTCCTCAGCAAAAAAAGAGGAGGATTGGCGTCGGATGTTAGCTCAGGGCTGGTCTTCCTCACACATACACAAAATACAGATATATAAGACATTTATTAAGAAAATTACAAAACTATTTAGAAAATTTACAGGTCAACAAATTTTTTTTATCAATTGGAAAACTCATTAAGTTCATTAGTGGAAAAAAAATCTGTCCTAATTCATGTGTATATCTAATGTACTCTAAATTGAAATAAATATAGCAGTATTTTGTGGACCTTGGAATGCTGATTTAAGTTCTAAGTCAAGTGGAAAGGGAGAAGAATAGCCCAAGACACACTTAAAGAAGATCAAGTGGAAAGGCCTGTCATGTCAAGATACATTGAGTTCCTAAATTTGTGAGACAGAGCTATAAAATTTTTCAGAGATAATATAATATAGAAGAATATTTTCATAACCTCCCTTTCAAAAAGAACTTCATAAGCAAGACAAAGATGGTGTTAACCATATATCAAAGGATATATCTGATTATGTTATAAGTAAGAGCTCTTGATAAAAATCATTCTAAAGGAAGGAAAAAGACTTGGCAAGAATACATGGGGGAAAGAGAGACAAATATCAAAATGCAGAATGACGCTCAAGAGAAATAGACAAAGAATCTTTTAGAAAAATAAAACAGAAAACTTGACGAGCACTTCACAAAAGGGGAAATATAAATGGCCAATAAACACAGAAAAATATGTCCAGCTTGATTAATAATCAGGTAATTACATATTACAAACACAATGAATATCATTATATACCATTTTAAGAAGTCTGAAAATACCAAATGTTGATGAGAACTCAGAGTTATAATAAATTATTTGCTGCAGTTCTTCACCCCTCCTTATATCCACACCTTTTGCTGCATAAGCAGGCAGTATCTCCCACTAAAGGTGGAGTATCTTCCCCACTTCTGACTTTGGGATTAGCCTGGTGGTTTGCTATGGCTGGTGGGATGTTAGCAAACGTAACGTTAGTAGGAGCTTCGAAAGTGTGTGCTATTAGTCTTGCTGTCTCATCCCCTGCCATCGCCATAGGAAGAACATGCGCCTGCTGGCCTCCTGATCAAAGTGGGATGAAGGGCACATGGGGCAGACTCAGGCTTACACACCTGCAGTGTGAAGTAGAGACAACCCACAGATTATAATAATGAGAATAAATGATTGCTATGTTTAGCCATTGAGTTTGAGGTGGTTTGTTTAGTAGCATTATTGTGGCAACTAACCAATCCAAGTGTAATGGCAATTCTCACAAACTGGTCATGGAAGTACAAATTGGTATAAACATTTTGGTAAAATATTTTCATTACTCATCAAATATAAATATGTATATATTCCCCTAAAACCCAGAAATTCCACCCCTGGGTACATACTCTGGAGGAAGTCATGATACACTTAAAAGAATGTTCAAAACATTATCTGTAGTGATCAAAACTGGAAAAATCCTAAATAGAATAAATATATATACATGCATTATAATATATTCATAAATGGAATACAATATCACTCTGTAAATAAACCTATTTGGCTACATATATCATGCACATCCTATAAACAACGTTGAATAAAAGAAGAATGCTCTTCTATAAAACATACATTTTGACTCAATTTTATGAAAATCAAAAACAGGTAGGGGCCAGCCCAGTGGTGGCGCAAGGAGTTAAGTGCACATGCTCCGCTGCGGCGACCTGGGGTTCTCTGGTTCAGATCCTGGGTGCGCACCGACACACTGCTTGGCAAGCCATGCTGTGGCGGCATCCCATATAAAGTGGAGGAAGATGGGCACAGATGTTAGCCCAGGGCCAGTCTTCCTCAGCAAAAAAAGAGGAGGATTGGCAGATGTTAACACAGTGCTGATCTTCCTCACAAAAAAAAAAAAAGAATCAAAAACAGGTAAAACTACAGTGCTCAGGAATAGATACATAATACATGTATATGAAAGATATTTGCCATTTTCTTGGCTGATGTGCATCTTGGCTTCCTTCTAGTTAGGGAATTTTTCACCATGAGAATCCCTATGTGTCCAACCCACAAATTAGAAACTGAATACTTGACATCTAGATCATGACTATATAATCTAGGCTCTGCCAGTCAAAATACCCTGCTTTGAACTTTCAGTCTAAAGTGATGATAGAGAAGTGAAGAGTTTATGCTGTTACAAAGCACAGTGTTCGCAGTGACAGTAGTCTCCAGACAGTGTCTGTCTTTGGCAAGGTTTTAGTTGTCATTCTGGCAGTCTAGCCTCCTTTGGACCTTGATATGTTTTTTGTTTGTTTTGTTTTATTTTGTTTTTTCACCGTAGTTCACCAATCTCCTGGAACTTTTCTGTGTAAATCACTACAGTTTCAGTAAAGTCTTGTCCTTAACAAGCCAGAGGTGAGTACTAGGCCTCTAGTAAACCTGCCACCGCCACCAATAAACCTGCAAGATGCAATCTAACAAGATCTTAAGATGGACAGACTGTTTAGGATCTTTCTTTCAAGTTTGGGCCAACAAGGTACTTAGAAAAGAATACGTTCAGCTAATCATATGGATACCTTACTACTGGGTATCTGAGGCTCTGGATAAAACTGGGTCAGTGATTCAATTTTTCATGAGTAGACACTATTTTCTGAATTATTTTGAAGCTATAATCTCCAGTGAGCAAAGAGGCCTTCGTTTTCTGTTCAGAATGTGCCATGAAGTTTGCTCTGTGCCGTCCTGTCTCTCCACAGGAAATTGCCTCATTAACTTCTGTGACATTATAAGAGCAACCATATTACCTCAAGATGTGGGAAAATATATCCAGTCACCATTCTCTTGCTTTGCTTTATCATCCTCTGTGACTTCTAAAAGGGAATTTGTCCCTTTGAAACTACTACATCCTTTTATTTTTCATGTTTAGTAATACAAAACCTTTTGAAAAGCCTGGAAGGGTTTAAAAACCATGATAATTTGTAACAAACAAAAACATAAAAGAAAAATGTCGTGCAGAACAGAGTAAATTCACATGAGATGCTGGTTTCACATTCATTTTGACTCTGGCAGCAAAATAAGAGCACCAGAGAATCAACAAAGAGAAAATAAAAGGTAGAAAAAAACCCAAAGCCTGACAAATAATTCTGAACATGAAATAAAGGCAGCACCACAGAGAAAAGCAAACTGAAATAAGGCAAATGAAATCTAAAATAAGTAAAGGTAACCTATCACGAAAATAATTGACAAAAGCAAAAAATAAATAATCATGCTAAGCCAAATGATAAAGAAAAAGAGAAGGAAGAAAACTTCAAATTCAGATTTAATTTTCTCAAACAAGAAAAGATGCACTAAAAGGACAGGAGAAAGGAGGCCTTAGGAAAAGAGAAAGAATGTTATAGCTTGTGTAAGTTCTACCCCATTAATCTTAAGATATTCGAGACACTAGAGACATGTTCCTTCTTTATTAAACATATATAGGGAACTATCTTGCTCTTCTCAAAACTACTCTCATTTACTGCTACTCTCTCAGTTTTTACTGCCTTAGGGAATCAAGGGCTCAAAAGCAGAAGGTATTCCAGGTTTAGTTTTCAGGGTTAGGCTTCCATGAGTACCTTTGTATAGATATGAAGCAGATTAGAGAAGAAAGACTTAGTAGCACATTGTGAAAATCAGTGACCCCATCAGTCTATAAATCTTTTCAATAATTTATTCAGCAACATATTTAATTAACAGACACTTTCCTTCAAATAGGTGTGGGTTACTCTAACCATACGTCATTTCCAACATGTCTAATCAGATAAAATTAAATTTAATTAAGTATTTATTTGCAGTGCATGGGGATTTTCAAAGAAATCTCACAGGTACTAAAAGTTTCTCATTATTATAGGTTCTCACAGAGTTCATAAGAAATGGTAAGAGTTATCTTACTTAAATTCTGCGGTATTTTCTGGCAAACTTTCTTAACCGGAGTTTTTGAGAGAATTAAGTCACATAGAGAATGATTAGTGGGACTATTTTTTCTATAGTACCATTCTAGACGCAAAGGAGAGAAGTCAACTGATTACATTTCAGAGATGACTTAAGGCATTGCTTCTCAAAGGGCTTCAGCATCATGGAGGAACTTGTTAGAAATGCAAATTTTGAGTTCCCACTTCACATCTGCTGAATCAGACATTCTGGGGGCAGAACCAGGAAATTTGTGTTTTAATAAGACCTCTAGGTGATTCTGATAAACACTGAAATTTAAAAACCACTACCTTAGTCCATTGGAGCCTAAATCTCTTCTGGAGCCAATTGAGACAGCCTATAAGCTTCTTGAGGACAGGAATTTGGAATGAATATATTTTAAACGGCCACAAAAGAATGATAAAATTACAGCAGCAGAAATTTTAGTGTAATTCTCTTATATGAGTAATAGCACTAGGAAAAGCATGTTGTGGTTTTGTCAAAAATTTCCTGATAATGACAGAAATTTCTTTTTCAGATTTCAATAACTATTTAGGACATATACGGAAATCCTTAATACTTATGTCTACTATTCTCAATGTTCCACCATATAAACAGACTTTGTACAACAGCCACCACCACAGCCAAAAGATAAATAATGAGAATTACTATTAATTATAGAATAGAGCTATGGCATGGGGCTGGCCCCAGGGCCTAGTGGTTAAGTTTGACATGCTCTGCTTAAGCGGCCCAGGTTCGGTGTGGACCCATACCACTTGTTGGCAGACATGCTGTGGTGGCAACCCACATGTAAAATAACGGAAGATTGACACAGATGTTTGTTCAGGGTAAATCTTCCTCAGCAAAAAAAAAAATAAAATAAAAAAATAAAAAAACAGAGCTATGGCAGTTGGTATGTAAAAAAGTCCAATAAATATTCAGACTTCCATGGAGAATATGTGAATTGAAGAGTCTTTTTATTTGTTTGCTTGTGTACTTGTGTATACTTTGCTCTAACTATATGTTATGTATTTATATATAATTATATGTATTATATATACATATACATATTATATATATGTATAACTTTCTTTTTGCTCTCCATTATATACAATATTATAGGAGTCTTATGTTATTATTCTTTTAGTGATTAACAGCATAGATACACCAGAAGATAGTTTCTGCTAAAAGGACAATGTATCATATAAACACAAAAATGTTACAAGGACTTCAAAGTCAGAAAAAACATCTGAGCTTTATGCACCAGTTGGATTGGGGGCTCAAATGCTATTACAATTCACTTATTTCCTTTTTTTTCCTCCCTTTCTCTCTATATTTCTTTTGTTATTCTCCTGCTTTGTCAATCAGTTTCTTCTGCTTCTCACCCAAATGAGTGGAAATATAACCAGTAGTGCTCACATTTTGAGTTTACATGTTGTGGTACAGCTATCCTCTTAGAACTTAGAAGTAGGACCCTCTTCTCTCACTACCATAGACAAATTCTTGAAGACCAGTGTATGTGTCAAGGGATGTGCTGTTCCTGTTACAACCTTGTAGATAAGAAGATGACAATACCTGAATGGAAAATATGGACCCAGACAATTGATATCTACTACAAAAACTGACATAAATCATCATTTCTCTGTCACAATGCTGTGACATATTCCGAAGTACTTTCTAACCAACTCCGAGAGTAAGTAAAACTTTTGACCAATCAGCACCCAAATAATTTCTTATTTTTTCTGTAATCACAAATAAAGATTCTTCCAACTCACTTGTTATTTGATAAATGTCTATTAAGTTCACATGTGCAAGACATTGTGCTAACTAATATATGGATTATCCCTTAACTCACCCATACATACGGATCAGCTAGAGGGCTTGTTAATATACGTATTCCTGACCTCTAAACAAAGAAATTCTGCCTCATAGATCTCAGTGAAGGGTCCAATAATTTGTATTTTTAAGAAGCTCCATAAATGATTTTTACATTTCAGGACCAAGATTTGGGAATAGACATGGGAACATAACATTGAAACAATGTCACTCTCCCCAAAATGCCTAAGTTCTGAACCATTGGAACTCTTAATCATCCTTTGATATTGGTGCACGCATGTATTGACTTCAGTCACAAAATATGTCATATTTTGTTAAGTATAGTCTCAAAAAAACTACATAGAATACTAAAAAGCAAGAGAAACACAATGTGCAGAGACAAAGCAAACATCAGAAGATGACAAAGTTATGGCATAGATTTGAGAATTATCAGGAAGGAAATTTAAAGTAACTATGACTCATATAGATAACATGGAAGAACATATGGGTAATGTAAACAAAGAGAAAGAAACAAAATGCTAAGAAAGAGTCAAGGGGAAACTTTAGAAATCAAAATCACTGTAATAGAAATGAAGAATGCTTGCGCCACTGGGCCGCCCCCGTTGCTTGCTTCAAAAAGAAGAAAATTGAAGATAGGAAAACCTGAGAGGTGAATGATCCATTTATGGTGGCGATAAGGGATAAAATAATAAGTAAATCTGGATTATGTTGAAAGTAACATTTTCCTACTTCCCTAATGTAACTGAAAACAGCCAGTGCCCCCAAAACCTAGACCTCACTGATAGTTGCCCAAAGTTCAACATTTAACTGCAGCCTGAAGAAAATATTCTGGAATTTTAGATGCACTGCAAACTTTACAATTCAGATCGAGTGCATTTCCCTCTTTTTGAGGGAAGCAATTGTTCATTTTATTCTGTTCTTTTCCAGGGAGTGGAAAATATCGATTGATCAGTCTGAAGTTCAGATCATCTTTGAACAGTTATGCTAAGAAAATGAGGTATACTGGGAAAAAGAGAGTTGACTGTCTGCTCCCTTTCTCACCAGAAGTTTAACATGTTGGCGAACATCTTGTATTATTTGGAATCTATCCATCCTTAAACGTAAATGAGAAAGAGACTGTGATACACAAATGTGCTAATGCCAAATGGATACATGTATTAAAGACACTGTAACCATCTGGACTCAGTATGGGGCCCCAAATGTTCCCATTTATCAAGTTATAATTCCCATACAATATTTTATATCTGTAACTCAATGTTGATGACAACAGAATTGTTTTCAATTTGTCAAAGTGGGTTTCAACAGTAGTATAGAAAGTTAACACATATAGCAGACGTGGAAAATATTAGTGGCCAATAGAAAACTTTACCAAAATCTTCTTTGTTTTGTAGGGAGAGGAAGAACAGGGACAAATATTAGTCACTTTCAGAGGAGCATTCAAAAATTTTAAGAACAGATATATTTGAGGATTATCATCTCCTTCTGTCTGAATTCATTCCCCTAACCTTTAAATTACTCTCTCTTGATTATTTATTTAAATATTTAACAGATCTCAAAGTTGATCTCAAGTTCCACCTTCTCCATAAAACTTTCCTCACCGCTACCATCCACTTCATTATATAATGAGCTCTAGCTTCCTAAAACTGGAGACATTACTGCTTCTACCAATAAACTGATTTGTAACACATACTATTTTCATGTAGAATAGAGGTTTTCCTTCTTTCCTGTCTTCCTTTTTTTCTATCCTTCCTTCCTTTCTTTCCCCCTGTGAGAAACAATTTTTGTCATGAAATTATATGCCAAGCACAAATAAATAAAACAGGAACAAAGTAGAGGCAGTCTTTTTCAAGAAAAGTGTATAAAGTCTTGTACTTTGTCTAGTAAGCCCATCTTGTACCTGAAGTGCCTCTACTGGAAACTTCAGGTTACCTCAATAGATCATTAACAACCTGTAAAAAAAAATTACTATAAATTCTTCTGTGGTGAGTGTTGACATTCTCTTTTGTCCCTACTATCGTTACTTGGAATGACCAGTGTCTTCTTCTTTCCTCTTGTTCTTAGATAACCGCTGACGAGAACACTCTTCCACTTTCAATCCATCCAGACTCCTCAGCTTTTCTCAGGGCTGGTCCAGGGTGGCATCTGTGATGACGGAATTAAAGGTATTGAGTTGGAAAGTAAAAGGGAAGAAGATGACAGAATAGTCAATCTTCTTGGAGCTCCTTCCTTCCCTCAATATTGACTCTATTCCCTCCCAAACATCATTAGGCAACCCAAGTCATTTTCTGTCCCCTCACCTACTTCCCACCTGGCCACATCTTGCTTCTGAGAACTAAATCCCTGAATTCCATGCTGAAATTTCCGTGATTTCCTAAATCTTCTTGCTTTCTGTAATGTATCATCTTTCTCTAGTCCTTGAGATTCTCAATGACCAAATACTGGAACTCAAAGCTACAAATGAATGTAATCACCACCAAAGTAGATACCTCATCTTGCATCATGTTCTCTGTTGCATTCCCAGTACATACTCTGCCTGGCATAGACTTAGGAGGCACTCAAAAATATTTTCTTAAGATATATAAAACATTTTTATTTCTAAAATCATCTAATAGAAAAAGTAAAATAGGCAGAGTAGAAAAGTACACTGTGTATTTCCTGCCACTATCATATACTTTCTAACGTTAAAATATTTTGTAAAACCCAAAAATGATAATATGCTTACAGCAACACAATTAATTAATGTCATTGACAACCTAAAATGTACCGTATATTTTTTCTGAGTGACGTACATGTGTTTTATTATTTATTATTTATTATTATTGCATTCCCATCAAGAAAATACTGTTTATCCACTTTTAACAGAAATAGAAACTAAGCGTCAAGTTAAGAAATATTCTCAAGGTAACCTTTCCCCTCTTAATAGGAAAGTTGGGATTTGATTTCAGGTTTAGGCTTCTCCCAAGCCCATTTCTACTTTACTGCATTTACATCTGAGGTTACGTCATTTAACTCAGTGCCAGGTAGACATGAGGCAACGCATATTAAAAAGAATGAGTTTTAACCATGAAAGGGACTATTCTTCCAGACAGTCAGATAAAAAGGTAAGATCTGCTTGAGGAAATACTCATCACTCACACATTGCTTCCTCTTTTCTAGCACCTGAATTTTCTTTTTCACAGCAACATTGCTAGGCAAGGCAGATGATAGAAGTATGCAGAGTATTGAGTGACTAAATTTCTATGTGATGTTAAACCTTAAGTGCCAACCAACTGACCTACAATCACGGTCAGTCTATGAGTTGGGACAGCCTGAGTTTGTCATTTTATCTTTATAAACTATTTTCTACACTGAATTTTAAATTTTTGAGGACGGGTCTCTGTTTCATATATGTTTATATAACAATCGCCTATAATGGGAACTTTTTCATAAAAAGTTCTCAACAATATATATTAGTCATTTAAATTGCCATCTAAATGTTTCCTTTCCAACAGGATTTTGAAAGTACCCTTGGTAAGGATGTCTTCTACTCATCCTGAAACAATTGTGATGTTTAAAAAAGTTATATTTGTTGACTTGCCTATCAACAGATATATAAATAAAAATTCATCATATTTAGAAGCGTACTTGAATTTCTAAACATACATCAAAAGGGTTGTATTTTAAAAGATAATCAATTTAGCCTTATTGGCTCCTTCTCAGATTCTAAAGAGTTGACCCTTAGATTAATTTTCTTCTGCATCTATACACGCTTCCTCGTTTTCTTATTCAAGAGAACCCAAGTTCATAGATTAAAGTTCAAGTCCAGCTGTTATATCTCCACTAAACTCCAGACATGGACATCCAGCTACTTATTAAATATTTCCTTTGGAATACGTAATATATAACAGTATCAAATTTATAAACTCCACCCAAACTCAGTCTCTTCCAAATATTCCTCATATTAGTAACGGCACCTCTTTTCTTCCTGTGACTCAAGTCAAAAATCTCAGATCTGTTCAATGGAACAGAATTGAAAGCCCAGAAATAAAACCACACATATACGGACAACTAATTTTCGACAAAGGTGCTAAGAACATGCAATGGAGAAAGGAAAGTCTCTTCAATAAGTGGTGTTGGGAAAACTGGACAGCCACATGCAAAAGAATGAAAGTGGACCATGTGCTATCGCCATTCACAAAAATTAACTCAAAATGGATCAAAGACCTGAAGGTGAGACCTGAAACTATAAAACTCATAGAAGAAAATATAGGCAACACACTATTTGACATTGGTTTTAAAGGAATCTTTTCGGATGACATGCCTACCCAGACTAGGGAAACTAAAGAAAAAGTAAACAAGTGGGACTTTATCAGACTAAAGAGCTTTTATAAGACAAATGAAACCAGAATCAAGATGAACAAACAACCAACCAGCTGGGAGAGAATATTTGCAAAACATACATCTGACAAGGGGTTGATCTCCATAATATATAAAGAACTCACACAATTGAACAACAAAAAAACAAACAACCCGATCAAAAAATAGGCAGAGGAAATGAACAGACACTTCTCCAAGGAAGATATACAGATGGCCAATAGGCACATGAAAAGATGCTCAACATCACTAATCATCAGGGAAATGCAAATCAAAACAACACTAAGATACCACCTCACGCCCGTTAGAATGGCTATAATCACCAAGACAAAAAACAACAAATGTTGGAGAGGATGTGGAGAAACAGGAACCCTCATACACAGCTGGTGGGAATGCAAATTGGTGCAGCCTCTATGGAAAATGGTATGGAGATTCCTCAAAGAATTAAAAATAGAGATGCCCTATGATCCAGCCATCCCACTACTGGGAATCTATCCAATGCACCTGAAATCAACAATCCAAAGAGGCTTATGCACCCCTATGTTCATTGCAGCATTGTTCACCATAGCCAAGAAGTGGAAGCAACCTAAGTGTCCCTCGACTGACGATTGGATTAAGAAAATGTGGTATATATATACAATGGAATACTACTCAGCCATAAAAAAAGACAAAATTGTCCCATTTGCAACAACATGGATGGGCCTGGAGCGTATTATGTTAAGTGAAATAAGCCAGAAAGAGAAAGACAAACACTGTATGATCTCACTCATATGTGAAATATAAACCAACACATGGACAGAGAAAACTGGACTGTGGTTACCCGGGAAGTGGGGGTGGGGGGTGGGCACAAGGGGTGAAGGGAGTCATATATGGGGTGATGGACAAACAAAAATGTACAACCCAAAATTTCACAATGTTAGAAACCATTAAAACATCAATAAAAAAAAAAAAAAAATCTCAGATCTGTCCTTGAAGCCTCTCTTTCTCTCCCATCCTTTATTCAATCCATTGGAAAATTGTATGGTTCAATCTTCAAAATACTTCTGAAATCTAACTACTTTCACCAATACTACCTAAGTCCAAGCCAACAACATATCTAAATGTGACCATTGCAATCTCCTCTCAAATGGCCTTCCATTTTCCAATATTACCACCTCTCACACATAAATGCCCATAAGTCTAACTTTTTCAAATGATTCTTTTAAATTGTAAATCAGTTTCTGACACTCTTATAATCAAAGTTCTCCAATGGCTTCTCATCACACTAGAAAAATACTCAAAATTTCTCCATGGCTTATAAATTCTGACATGAGCTGGTCCCTGACTGCCTCCCCTACTCATCTCCTATTGCCTCTTCTTTCCTCAAAGAGTTCCTGCCACACTTTTAGTATTTCAAAAACTCTCCTGCTTTGCGGCCATGGCCCTCACTTCTCCTCATCCTCTTCTTCTAGATAACCCTATGACTACTTCCTCTTTCATATAGATGCCAGCTCAAATTTCTTGCCACTAGAAAGGCTTTTTCTGAGAGCCTCAAGTAAATAGAAGTCATCCATAAATGAAAAATTTCTTCCTTTTTTAAAAAGAGTTTTCATCTTACACTTATCAGTATGTCACAGCATATAAATAAAATGTGTATATATACCTGTGTATAATAATGTCTACTAGTGATTTATTAACGATTTAGTAGTTTTCCCAACCAATAGACTATAAGTGCCGTGAAAGCAAGGATATTATTTATATTGACTATGGTACCTGACACATAATAGATACATAATAAATATTTTTTAATAAATACACAATCTAGGGTGACTGTACAATTCCTATATATCAAAAGCAAACATAAACAGAATTTAAAACAAAAACATTAAAGAGGAAAAATATTTTTAACATATACACCAGAAAAATTAAAATGTTCAAAAACTGACTGCAGAAATTCTTCCTGAAACTTGGTGCATCCAAGACCTTCCTCATCCCAATTGACAGCAACGTCTTCCTTCTACTTTCAAGTCCAAAAGTGGCAGAAGCCTCCATAAGTCTTGGATTTGTAATCCTGGTTGTCTACTTATATTGTTTTGGATGTGATGAATGTCGTGTGAATGATCAAAATTTCAAAGATGCATCAAAGTCATCTCTCTCATAAGACAAGG